>NC_056726.1:1880956880-1882156880 GCF_019279795.1 Protopterus annectens
GCTGTAAATCACAAGTTAACTGTGTGTACAGCTTTCTAGAAATGACAAGGGGTGGTACATCTGTTTAAATTATTATTATGACTCAGCAGATATGCTACTTGTGCAGGGCTAGATATCCTGAAACGTGTGTGCAGTATCATTCTTCAAAGCAGGGATAGTTTCCACATCACAAGAGAGGAACATTTCATCCACCGCCACCTGAACATGACAGAAAGGGAGTGTTATAGCATATCTTGAAAACTTACACACCAAACGAGCACTGATAACCTATTGAATTAAGGTATCATGTTTGTATTATCCATCAGCAGAGTCGTGTCAGTATGCAGAAACAATGAGATGACCTGTACCTCCATCAACCTAATAGATATTGGTTCATAGATTGGTACTAAGCTAACTGCCCTTGCGAGCCATTTTAAGCCTAGCCAATTATCCCTTGTGAGACTCAAACCCCACACCTTGTGTTTGTAAGGCAAACACCTTAACCATTAGGCCACCCTCCCAACCCCATACACATAAAGGAAGAGAGAGTGAATACAAGAAGAGATGGACATATACATAACAATATTTGTTGTCATGGAACATTCATGGACCTGTTTTTGGTCTGTTCTCATTATTAAGCTGCCATGCTGTGTAGCACGAAGTGATTGATGTAGGAGTAAAGAAAGATTAGCAGAATGGCAACAGGCTTATGACAAGCAGAACAAGGTTGGATAAATATCTAATATTTATCGGTATAGATGTCAATGTCCATCTCTTCTTGTATTCACTCCCTCTTCCTTTATGTGTATATCTATTAGGTTGATGGAGGGTCATCTCATGGTTTCTGCATACTGACACGACTCTGCTGATGGATAATACAAACACGATAACTTAATTCATTGAGTATCCAATTTATCTCAATGAGAACTCATAACTGGGGCAAATGTTATGAAGTGGGTGATTAAACATATCATAATATATAACATCACATTAAGAAATTATGTGAGAAGCATCTAGAATTGAACTTTGATGCTATGGAAAAAAAAAAATCTTAAGTCAAGTGACTTATGTCAACACTCCACATAGGAAGTTGCTCTTTATTACATCCAGCAGTGTACAGAACTGTCAGAATAAATGTTTTAAAGTAGTGGCTTTAGTCTGCTTTAACTCTGTGGTCCTGTAGCACAACATGTTTAAACACGATTGCATGGAGATAATCAGACTAGTACGGCTGATGGAAAAAACTCACCAGGTTTTGACACTGGACATGAAGAGCCGTTCACTGCCACTCAGCATTAGTCCACGATGCCAGACTTCATGCAAATACAGAGGACAAAAACTGAAGGCTTTTTTATGGGTCATTTCTGACCCTGTGTGTGGTGTGTGATTCTATTTTTTGATCAGATTAAACATTTGAAAATGGGGCAGATAGGGCAGTGGTGAAATTGGGGGCAAGCTAGGGGAAGAACAATTAGGAAAGAACCATAGATCTCCACCTCTTCAACATAGTAATGTGGACATATAGAGAAAATATGATGAATTTGGACTGTCACCACAACACAGATGGGTGACTACAATTCAGTCATGCTGTATAATCAGTTGGAGCAAATTAACTGTGTTGAGAAGACACATATGCGGAGTGGAGAGCTATGTATGGGACACTTTTTTTTTTTTGCAGGACAAGTGCCCTTTTTTTTCAAAAAGAAAGGAATGATGGGGAAGGGACATAGAAATGTGAGGGTCACAGACACTGGGAAAGTGATAGACACAAATGGTTGGGGACACCATGATTGAGGATATATATGGGTTATCAGAGGCACATGCCCATCAAGCATGGCAACAGTGAGAATCTTGTCCTCACCCTCCGAACTGTCATCAATGTCCCCTTCCTCAGTACCCTGTGAGACTGTTTGATGTCTGATTTTCTTTTCTATTTTAATGAACAACATCTCCAGGTGGCTGATTCTGGAAGCAAGGCCATTTTTTATCACATCACACACCATCTCTGGCAGCTCCTGGTGGGTGACATAATCACTGCTTCTACCAATACTCCTGGAGAGTACCAAAGTATCAACAGCTGGGACAATGCTACCTGATGTGGATGGGCTAGTTAGTGCAAGGGCTGCAGAAGCAGTACTGCCAGGTTGCGTCCCAGAGGTGCTAGATGTTGGTGCGTTAGCCAGTGGAGGGTTGGCAGGCTGAGCTGCAGTAGCTGGCCTAACTTGCTGTGCTGAAAAGCATTTGGTTTGTTGGCAGAAAGGAATGATATCAGAATGGGTGTGTTTCCATTTAACACAAACACACACACACACACACACACACACACACACACACACACACACACACACACACACACACACACACACACACACACACACACACACACACAGAAAAGAGAGAGAGATAAGGGGTGGGGTGAGACATAAAAAGAAAAAACATGATTAGAAACATGATATGTCACATTCATACTTTATTACAATCAATATCCTGTTGTTATTATACTAGCTATAGAGCTATAGAGTATCTGTCTGCCTGGGATAACATGGTTGACAGGCCTCAATACTTTGCCAGAGATGTTCTCCGTCTGTCACCCCTGGGATTCTGGATCCTGGCCATGGCTCTTGCCTTCCCCATTGTGCCTTTTTTAGGCAATGTCCCAAAGACAAAAATTCCAACATGAAAGATCTGTCAAAAAGCAAACTGAAGGTCATGCTGCTTAATGCTAGGAGCCTTAATCTGAAAATACACTCTCTGGAGGCTCTCCTTGCACTGGAAGATGCCAACATCTGTGCAGTCATGAAAACTTGGTTCAGGGCTGCGGAGAGCACCCCTTCCTTACCAGGCTATCACTCATTCCACTCATTCCAACCCCAAAATGAGGTCGGGAAAACTAAGGGTGGTGGAGTCCCTGTCTTTATTAAGGACAGGCACACCACCAGACTGGTTTGCCAGCATAACCCAATGGAACTACTTCAGGTGCAACTGACAGTAGGCAAGACACCCATCCAAGTTATAGCCAGCTATAGACCCCCATCTATGACTCAGGACACCCACTCCACCTACCTGGATCTACTTGACTCCATCAAGGTACCACCCCTAACACCCTGATCCTTGGTGACTTCAATTTCCATAGACTGGGTGAACTATTCTTTTACTAAAGCACTCACCTAACAATTCCTTGACTTCATCACTTCTAACACACTAGACTAGCTCATCTCATCCTCCACAAAGACAGAGAACATTTTGGACTTGGTTCTCACCAACATGGGTGACCACTGCGGCTGCACCACTCTCATAGTATGTTCTTCCCTGGTGAGATCAGATCATCGGTCTGTCTCATTTGAACTTTTTGTCTCACCCAACCCCCCCCAGCCATAATCAGGCTAAAAAACTTCTCAAAAGCTGACTACAACCTCCTAAGGGAGGGTATCAGTAGCTTCACACCACTGCCCCCCTCAGAGGATGCAGACAACTACGCTGAACAGTACACCTGTGCAGTATACAAGCACCTGTACAACTGCATGGACTCAGACATACCCAGCAGAACTAAAACCTGCTCCTCAAGGAAACCCAAACCTGTCTGGTGGACATCCTCTATCAACAGACTTTACAGCATAAGGAAGAAACTGTTGTCCAAGGGTAAAAAAGGAACAAACTTCAAATTGAAAAACTCCCTCCTTAGCCTTAACAAGCAAATTAGATGGGTCTATATTACGTGATCAAAAATTCAGATGTTTGAACATGTAATGATCAACCCCAATTGAGCGAAACGGCAGAATGTTGAACATGTAAACGGAAATCTATGTAAGGGGGAGATTTCCATTTACTGCAATGTAGTGCAGTCTCGGAGTTTGTATATTTAAGTAGCGGGGGGTGCAGGGGGGCTCGCCCCCCTGCATAAAGCAGTTTAATGGTTTGTTTGGGTTTTTGTTATTTTTTTCCGGACGTTCGACATTTTGCTGTTTTTCTCAGTTGGGATCAATCATTAAGTATTCGAACATCTGAATTTTTGATCAAGTAATATAGACCTAAATTAGATCACTAGTAAAAACCTCCAAAGCCAATTATGAATCGAAACTAGCCTCCGAAACAAAGGAAAACCACAATGCCTTCTTCAGTTATGTCAGGAACCTCCATGGCAAAGCCCAGGTTTGTTCAGAATTGGTACGTAATGGTATCACTTACACTGATCCTGTTGACTTAGCGAACCTGCTAGCAGATAGGTTCAGTGCAAATGTCATAGCCCTTCCCCCACAAAGGCCCTTTCAGCATCCCCGATACTTGTCCTGCACTTCACATCTCCATAGATCAAGTGTTAATGACCCTATCCAAGGCAAAAAACACAACTTCCATGGGACCTGATAGTATCCCAGGCTGTATTCTGCACCATCTCCATCAAGAACTAGCTTCGCCACTGAGCACCCTATTCAACCACAGCCTAAGTATAGGCTTCATTCCAGCAGCGTGGAGAACTGCTAATGTCATCCCCTTGCACAAGGACATAGGCAATCTCCAAGCACTTGACCCCACCCTGCTTGGATTCGTCAAAGGCAGATCTTGCCTGTTGAACCTGGTTGACTTCTTTGAGACTGTCACCAAGGCTCTGGATGAAGGAAGGTCAGTACATACAGCTTACCTTGATTTGGCCAAGGCCTTTGACACAATCCCCCACTTGGGCATCATCGAAAACCTAACAGAACTTGGCATAAATCCCTATCTCATCAAATGGGTGGCCAACAAGGTCAAAATAGGTGCCTCCACCTCAGATAGCAGACCTGTCACTAGTGAAGTTCCCCAGGGATCTGTCCTGGGACCCCTACTGTTTGGTATCTACTTCTCAGAGGTCCAGGCAAAGAAAAAAGGCCTGTGGCTGACCAAGTCTGTGGATGACTGTAAGTTGGGTGCTGTCATTGACTCCCCAGATGATGTTAACATACTGCAAGAGGGTCTCACTGCAACTAATAACTGGTGCCAAAGTCATGGCCTCAAGTTAAATGCAAAAAAATGTATTATCATACCATTTGTCAAAAACATGGCCCCTACTGATAACCACATCAACGGCAACCCCCTAAGTACACAACCTGTGGTGAGAGACCTGGATACTCAGGTTGACAACAATTTCACATTCAATCATCATGTAGCGGCAGTGGTCAGAAAAGCCTTTTACTTGGTTCATCTCATAAGTTTAGGGATTGCATCCAGAAAGAAGGAGGTTATTACCTCTCTATACTCCTCCCTTATCAGACCAATAATTGAGTATAACGCCCCATTTGGTATGTACCTCTCCAAACATCTGCACCAACTGGAAAGACCACAAAAATACCTCACAAAGAAAATCCATGGCCTCCAACACCTGTCCTATGTGGACAGGCTCAAATCACTATCACTCTACTCAGTATCATACAGATAGCTCAGGGGTGATCTGTGTCTCACCTACAGGGCAATCTCGGACCCTGCCCTAATAGAGATGCTCCATATCTGCAAGTTAGTCTCCTAGAGGCTGCCCCATCTCTGGAATAGACTTCCCATGCACATCAAACAGAGTACCTCGCTGACCCTCTTCAAGCACAGCCTTGATGAGTGGATGGGAAAACACAAATTTGTAAAACAAAAGACCCAAATTCTGCCATGAAGATAAAGCTGGATTTGCCAAACTACACTTAATAAAACAACAAAAAAATGCAAACCGGCACCACGTAGCTCTTAGAAACATTGATATTTATTAAACATAAATGCAAGAAATCTTTCACCACTCGGCTTTTCCAGGCAAATGGTCTAAAACATCATCAGATCGATTTAAGCAGATACCAAGTCACATGACAAAAACATTTCAATCAAAAATTAACTGGAACAATTTAAAGAAATATTCACAAAATAAATACTAAGTAAAATATTTTATATATATATATATATATATATATATATATATATATATATATGTTTAATAACATTTCATGCAATCATAGCATTTAAATAGATAAGTTAGTAAATGATGCTATTTTAATAAAATCATAGGACTGCTGCATTCAAGGGACTCATTACATAAATTATCATTTTATTCCATTACATTTTTATCTTTCAAAACTGGTCTAATAGTAATACTCTCATCTAAACCAGGAAACTTATGAGCTTTAAACCATTATTTTCTGAAATTTCAGTATGATTATGTATGCCACTCCCTCTAATATTTTCATAAATATTTTGCAAAACAAAAAAAATTAAACTCATGCTTTGCATTAGTATCTTTTACATGTCTATAAAGGTCATTAGTCTCAAGCTGCCTTTGTATGTCCGATAAATACTCAACAATTCTATCTTTGAGTCTTCTGTTTCTTTTTCCTATATAAAATGCATTATAAATAATGCATTTACACATATATATATATATATATATATATATAATGTTTGTGGTGTTACAAGTCCCTTGACTTGTAAGATAGAAATGTTTTGTCTAACAGGATGTATAATTTGAGCTTCAGTGTAAATATATTTACAGTAACAACAATTTTGACATTTCTGAGTGCCCAATTTTTGTACTTTATATTTCTGAACATATTTTTCTTGCTCCTTATAACATAGTTTATATTTAAGTTAACTTGTATCCAAAGACTAAATAAACTATTGGCAGCAATATCTTTAAAGGCTGGTATGTTTTAATATTGACCAATGTTTTCTAATTATCTGTTGATTTTCTTCTGTGTTCATATCAAAGGGCAAAATATATCTAAAAGTCATAGAGCGATTTAGATTTTTATGGTTAATTTTATTTTCCTTGCAACCTTTATTTAAATTATTTTTCTCAGAAAAAAATAGGGTATATCTTATCATCACATTTATTTTTTGCGTTTTAAACCTACTATCCATTTTACTCAAACAGATTTTCTTGATATTAGATTAATTAAAAATACTAATGGATCTATTGATACTACTATTTTAAAAAGGACATAAAGAAAAATACCTACTTACATAAGCATAGTATGCACCCCCTATATATTTTCAATAACATAGTTAAAAACTAACTTACCAGAGTAGTTAGACTAAATACTAACAAAGATAATGTGAATAAGCAAACAATCTCTATGGCCAATGATTTTTCTGATAGGGGTTACAGTAATAAACTGATACAAGGATCAATCACACAAATAAATGTCATGGGGTCGTGGACCTGGACATAGTTTTGAGGAGAGCTCATCCAGCAAACATTGCCCACAATCAATGGTAGCACCACCACATCTGCCTATGGGCATGGACATGTCAGTGGAACTCATGGCAGAGCTAGTTCTAGTAGTTGGGGGTGATGATGATGAACTCATACCTCTATTATGCATGGCTCACACTTGTCCGATTTGGCAGTATGTAGTGCTAGCACAGAGCTAGGTTGTGCTCATGCAGACACTCACATACACATTTCACATAGAGTGCCCAAACAGATGCCCACACATACCAACTGCATGAGACATTAATGAGGGTTGCAGGGCATTCTGTCTCAGTGACCATTTGACGTTATCTACATTTCTGTCTGCCTGTGTTTCTTAATCATACACACTCACTACTATGGTGTCAACCTTGGCCTTCTGCCCAGTCCCCCCCCCCCATGCAAATGATGATATTTGTGCCATCACCTTGTTTCTATGTTTTTGATTCAGGGTTACATATGCCTATTGTCTGATGCACAAGGTGGATTGCTAATTGAGTACTTAGGATATGTACTGGTGATGTTATTTGGAAATTTTTTTCTGATTTATTACAGCATTTTAGTGTTGTGATTTCTACCTTGAAATCATTGATACAGCAATCATGCTTATTGCTCCACTTGTGAGAATGTAGGGATAATTAGAGTTTGGAGTGTTTTTTCTGTATTGGACATTTGAGATGTATGAGTCATGTTTGCTGATAAACTGCATTAATATATATTACATAAGTCAGTCATGTCATATATTGATGTAATTGCTGAACAACCCACACTCATTCTACTTGGGTACGTTTTCAAGTAACAGTATGCGGGCACCTGCCATTTATTCATGTTCTTACACATTTATTTTTTTTTTACAGGTTCAACACTTACCTTCATGGTCCTGCTGTCTTTCAGGGATGACTCTGTCTGATGCTAGCAGTATCAAGCCATTACATGGGTAAATAAACATTGTGAGCATTGCCTGGCATCAGTTTTGCTGTATGATCAGTACTAGCAAGAAACTACGATTCCTCATAAAATCATCTAAGGCCAGCTTCAAGAAAAAAAAATTTGCACAAGACGCTAAAGATAATCACAAGGCCTTCTTTAGTTATGTCAGGAACCTGGTTGGCAACTCCCAGATATGCTCTGAGTTAGTTCAAAATGACAAAAAATACACTGAACCCACAGACATTACCAACATCCTGGCAGACAGGTTCAGTGCAAACTTCTCCCCCCCTTCCCCGCCAAAAGAGCAAATGTCTATCCCAACAGAGTGTAGCCTCCCTGACATCACAGATGCACAGGTGAGAGCTGCCCTCTACAAAGCAAAAAACACAGCATCAATGGGACCGGACCATGTCCCGGGCTGCGTCTTACACAAACTCCAAGAAGAACTGAACCCTCACAAAAAGTCACTGTTCAATCTCAGCCTTACTACAGGATATGTACCCAAAGAATGGCGTACAGCAACAGTGGTCCCACTCCACAAAGGTGGTGCCACAACAGACCCCGGAAACTATCGCCCTATAATAAGCCTGACTAGCCTGGTCTGCAAAGCTATGGGGCGTATCATCATGAAACTCATAAACAAAGACATTGGGAACCTCCAAACACTGGATCCTACCCAATTCGGCTTTGTTAAGGGCAGATCATGCCTCTTGAACCTGGTCGACTTCTTTAAAACAGTCACCAAGGTCATAGATGAAGGGAAGGTAGTCCACACAGCCTACCTGGACCTCACAAAAGCCTTCGACGCAATACCCCACTCGGGCATCATAAATAAGCTTACCAGCTTAAATATCAACCCCTATGTCACAAGATGGGTTGCAAACTGGCTCAGGGATAGAACCCACATGGTCAGAATTGCAGGTGCCATGTCAGACTCTAAAACAGTTACAAGTGGCATCCCACAAGGCTCAGTCCTGGGACCTCTCTTGTTCGGTATATATTTCTCTGAGGTACAGGCTAACACGGGAGGACTATGGCTGACCAAGTTTGCAGATGACTGCAAACTGGGTGCCATAATCGACTCGCCAACTGACACAAGCATCCTCCAAAAGGGTCTGACAGAGACAGATAACTGGTGCCAGAGCCATGGCCTAAAGCTAAATGCCAAAAAGTGCATAGTCATCCCCTTTGGGAAAAACAAAGTGCCCACAAATTACCACATAGGTGGTAATCCATTAATCTGGAAGAAGTAATTAGGGATTTGGGGACCCAAGTAGATAGCAATCTCTCCTTTGACAATCATGTTGCCAAAGTGGTTAGAAAGACCTTCTATATAGCCCACCTTATCACCAAAGGGTTCACATCTAGATCAAGAGAGGTCATTGTGCTCCTCTACTCATCACTCATCAGGCCCATAATTGAATACAAGGCCCCATGTGGGATGTACCTTACCCGACACCTGCAGCAACTGGAAAGACCCCAAAAGTACCTCACCAAGAGGATCAAGGGACTCAGGCAGATGCCCTACGCAGTTAGGCTAAAGAAACTCCAGCTCTACTCAGTTGCTTACCACCTACTCAGAGACGATCTGTGCCTGACGTATAAAGCCATGTCCAACCCAGAATTAATGGACATGCTCCACCTCAGGAAATCCAAATCCCTTAGAGCTACATGCTCCAGGGACTTAAACCTCAGCACAGAAATAAATAGGACATGCTGGAGGGACAGATTCATATCCCAGAGGCTCCCCTCACTCTGGAACAAAATCACAATCCATGTTAGGCAGAGTCCCTCAATGACCCTCTTCAAGAGAAATCTTGATGAGTGGATGGGAGATCGTAGGTTTACTGCTGGGATCTCTTCTGTGTCACTACTAGACAGAGGCACAGTAAACTAACCTCAAAAGGGCTACCTTCTGTGACCTACTGTAAAGAGGCACAGTCAACGCCAAAAAATGCATAGTCATACCCTTCGGGAAAAACAAGGTTACCCCTAGCTACCATATAGGTGGCAATCCACTGAGCACAGAAAAAGTCATCAGGGATCTGGGGACCCAGGTTGACAGTAGCCTTTCGTTTGACACTCATGTTGCTAAAGTAGTTAGGAAAACCTTCTATATCGCCCACCTGATCATGAAGGAATTCACATCTAGATCAAGGGAGGTCATCGTCCCCCTGTACTCATCACTCATTAGACCTATGATTGAGTACAATGCCCCGTTCGGAATGTATCTGACCAGACACCAGCTGCAGCTTGAAAGGCCCCAAAAGTTCCTCACCAAAAGGATAAAGGGTCTCAAAATATGTCTTATGCTGCCCAACTGAAAGAACTCCAGCTCTATTCAGTCTCATACCGCTTGCTCAGAGGTGACCTGTGCCTGACATATAAGGCCATGTCAAACCCAGATTTGATGAATATGCTTCACCTCAAAAATCTAGATCCCTCAGAACCACAAGGGCGGAGACTTAAACCTTGACACGGTTATAAATAGAACGTGCTGGAGGGACAGATTCATCACCCAGAGACTCCCTATGCTGTGGAACAAAATCCCAGTACATGTGAGGCAGAGCACCTCTCTGGCCTTGTTCAAGAGGAATCTTGACCAATGGATGGGAGATTGCAGATATACCCCAGGGATTACTTCAGTGTCACTGCTTGACAGAGGCACAGCAAAATGATAGGCATAGTTTTTATTCAAACTAAAGGGGTGGCGAAAGCCACATAACTATGGGCTAGGCTTATAAATGCCCTTGGGCAGATAGCCTAGTATGAACCTATGAACCTATGAACCTATGAACTAATCTAAAAGGGTGGCAAAAGCCAAACACACTCTGGCTAGGCTTATAAATGCCCTAGGGCAGATAACCTAGTATCAACCTATGAACCTATGAACCTATGAACTTATGTATGTGCATAGTATGAAAGGTGCACTTTATGTTGTTTCTTGGCCAGGGCAAGGACATATTGTGCACGGCTACACCTACCTACACCCATAACAGCTGGGGGTTCCCTCTCTGACTCCTCACTGCATGTGGATGTGGTGACCTTACCAATGGTGGTGGAATGTTTGCTCCTAGCCCTTGGTGTTCCTGTTGTAACTGTTTTTGCAGAACAATATTGTAAAGGATAGCACAGACTGTGATAATTTTGACACAACTACTGGGATCATACTGCAGAGCCTCCCAATGTATCTAAACACAGAAACAGTGATTTCAGCAGCCCAAACACATGTTCTATGATATTTCTTGTTTGAGCATATGCCTCATTATAGTGTTCTTCTGTGGATGTGTGTGCATTTCTGATGGGCATCATCAGCCGTGGTTCGAGTACATCCCCTGCATCCCCTAGTAAATGGCCTTGTGTAATATCACCCCTGGCAAATCTTTAGTAGAGCTGTGAGTTGTGCCAGATATGAGAGTCATGGTAACTGCCAGGGTACATTCAGGATGATTCCCTTAGTAGTACACATGACCTGGCAGTTAATGGATCAGAACCCATTTCTGCTGATGTAGGCCCTTCCCTGTCCTGCCAGGTGGTGATTTGATCTCAATGTCTGTGCAATCTATGGCACCCAAGACTTTAGGAAAGTGTGCTATGGAGTAGAAATCCTGCATAGTTCTAACTTTGTTCTCAGAGGTACGGGGTAAATATATATAATCACAGTCATGCTGTAGCATAGCATTCAGGAATTGGTGTAGGATCTTGGATGCCAATGCCTGACACCCCCAGCATGTCCCCTGTGGGTCTCTGAAAGGCTCCTGTAGATAATATTCTAAGTGCTACACACAGCTTGGTCTCCACAGCTATTCATACCCCTTGGTTCTCCCTTGTTCTCAGGTGAGGATAACAGAGGTTGCAGAATTCTTGGAGTGTGTCTCTATCCACACTGTAGTGCTCTACTATTTACACCTCACACAGACCATGAAAAGGTACATTTTATTTATTTATTTATTTATTTATATTTGTTGACCGGGAGTGTCCGACTGGACGTAGGTCCATTTTCAGTGGAGGCCCGGGGAGAAAAGCTCCACAGTTAAAATAAACAGACAGTAGTTACATTGGATTACATAGCGATTAACAATTTACATAGCAATTACTTACAACATATTTACAGATGAAGAACATAGTACATCAGTAGACAACTAGAATCTTTATCTGTCAGATACATAACAGACATTAACAAATGTTAAAATAAGAAGTTTCTGCTGTATAAGTACTAGGCTTATGAGTGCTCTGGGTAAATGGGATCTAAATACCCTTCCCCTCTTTGCCTGAGGTCTGTCTGCAGCAGCAACACCATAGACTTGAGCCTGCTACACATACACATGCAGAGGAGCAGCAACTGTCCCTAACATTCTTTCCCTCCAGTGTAGTTTCCATGAATGTATTCCAATAGGTTTTGGGGTATAATGCAAAAGGCTACACTAAGTGTACACTTTTGCTTTATGGCTTGTTGAATAGCTTTGCCATATTGGATTGGTTAATTAGCATACGATTCAGCTGCTTATGCAGTGTTTAGAATGCCATGATGTTTACCATGTTTGCTCATCTCTAGACATCATACACACACACAGCTTTTGCAAGCCCTGTAGGCTTTATTGAATCCTATCCAGTCAATGTCTTTATTAAAAGTTAATTTACCATCATAAGAAAGGGCACACAGAGACACAATTCACAATAGAATACCCAGTGTTCCCCGGCACATTATAATCTATTTTTTGGACTATGAAGACAGAGAACACAGGGATGTATGTGTAATTGCTGGAGTTACAGTTCATAAATTGCTAGGCTATAGTAATCTCCTTTAACTTAAGTACAAAGCTGTGGCTATAGTGTATATTAAAAACTGAACAAACTTGAGTTACCTTGTCAGCTGATTTTCCCTGCTTCCCTGGTGGTCATTGTTGGGTACAATTAATGTCATTTAACTGAACAGAACATGCAGATTCCATTAATATGCTATATGTACAGAGGTCAGAAGTACCACAGAAAGACTGTAGACAAGAGATGGAGATTAATCCTGTACATGAGGACAGCAGAAAAATCTTACAGTTGTAACATTTACACACAACTAAATCTCCTCAAAGAAAGCAAATGAAAACAGTTCCAGTTCAACAATCACTACAAATAATAGATTAAGTCCAGCAGAGGAGACACATGAAGATTGAAGGGATGAATTTGAATTATGGGCCCTATGTCTGCAGACCTTGAAATATCTGAGAAATCAGAAATTGTTGCAGCTGCTGCAGACTGATGGTACCATATTTGAAGAGGTTGGGTAGAAATTTTCTTTGTTTTCATCAAATATTCTAACAATGAGTACATGCTTTGATTTTGATCTGCTGTCTTCCCATGCATTGTCACTACAGTGGTTGTTATCCTTTTTGCTACATAAATTTCTCTCCACAAAGGAGTTAAATGAATGTATATTTCTCCTCAGTTTTAATCACACCTTAAAAGACATTTGCCATTTGTTCTATATTCTACACAATATTTTAAATGGGAGCAAACTGCTTAATTCCTAAGAACTTTAAACCGTATTGCTAACTCTGCTTGCATGCAAACTTTGATAAAAGGAAATTAATTCAATAGCCATCTAGTGGACTAAGAGAGAATAGCAGGTGTTTTAACAAATTTGCATGTAGGTTTCTTTTTTTAAGCATAAGTTCTAAAACAATATTCCGCGGTGATGCAGTGGTAGCGTTGTTGCCTCACAGCAAGAGGTTCTCCTGTTAGATTCTCGGCTGGAGTGCAGGAAGTGCCTTCTGTGTGGAGTCTGCATGTCCTCCCCGCGGTTGGGTGGGCATTCGAAAGACATGCGTAAATGGGCGTGCCTTCGTTGAAGGTTGAACGTCGAGCTGACACCTTGGCGTTCGTGAAAATCTACTGCCAATCATTAGCGGACCGGAGTTCCACTGTGGCGACCCCTAACCGGGAAAAGCCGAAAGACGACAACATTAAGTTCTGAAACAATGGCACTGGTGCACATACATTAGTAGGAAAGAAAAAAAATAAAAGTAACATTTTTCAGTGTTAATTTCAGGCAATATCCATATTCTTTTCTTTTGTTTGTCTGTATTGCTCATCATAGGGATAAATGGCTAGGCTTAAAATAGCTCGCAAGGGCAGTTAGCTTAGTACTAACCTATGAAATCCTATGAAGTAATCAACAGGATGCTTCAGAATGGTATCTTTTGGTAAAAGTTTTGTCAGGGTGCAATGTTCTGTAGTGACATACATGATGAAATAGTACTTTTTGTTATCTTCTTCTTTCTTTACTTTTCTTACTCTACTGCAGTCTCCATTTTCAGCATAAGAACAATTATACAAATATAAATCTGTGATCAGTAGGTTGGATGGGCATAAATGCATATGCAAAGATATCATCTCAACTTTATAAAGTTAGAGTCTAGAGGCTCCTTGGTATACCTGGAGAGTTACTCAGAACAGTGGAGGTAAAGCTGACTGATGTTCATCACATTGACCACTGCTGCAGTAGCCTTAGCTATACTGGTTATATCCTGCTAAGGGTATAACAGCTGACCAGCTTTCAAAGCTTCAGGGTACCTTTCATGTGCCTGAAAAAATACTCACCTCAAGCTGAGCTGAATAAAAAGAAGGGTTTGGGGTGCCAAGCCCTTCAGATCTTTCATGCCAATTTAGAGAAGGAGGTTTGAGCCTTGAAAAAAAAATTCCAGGAAAATAAAAATATATTTCTGTACATTGGCAAGAAAAGCATATGAAAATATGGAGGATGGCAGATTGTAGTGGCTGCAGCAGGGATTCTGTGAACATTTACTAATAGTAATTTTACTTACACAGCTGCACTATCATCATTTCATTATTTGATCACAGTTGCATAGCCTTAGCTATATGAGTAGATTACTATTGTCTATTCTATCTGTGAGAAAGAATAATTAAGATGCAGCAGCGTCTGGAGAATGGTCCTAGCAAAGCCTGCCTCGGATCCAGAAAAGGAATCCAGTTAACAGTGCTTTCTTAAATTATGTACAGAGAACCAAGTGTCTGTTCATAGGTTCATAGGTTCATAGGTTGATATAGGCTATCTGCCCTAGGGCATTTATAAGCCTAGCCAGACTGTGTTTGGCTTTCACCACCCTTTTAGATTAGTTGACTGTGCCTCTGTATAGTAGGTCACAGAAGGTAGCCCTTTTAAGGTTTGTTTACTGTACCTCTGTCAAGCAGGGACACAGAAGAGATCCCAGGGGTAAACTTACGATCTCCCATCCACTCATCAAAATTTCTCTTGAAGAGGGTCAGTGAGGGGCTCTGCTTAACATGGATTGGGATTTTGTTCCAGAGTGACGGGAGCCCCTGGGATATGAATCTGTCCCTCCAGCATGTCCTATTTATTTCTGTGGTGAGGTTCAAGTCCCTGGAGCATGTAGCTCTAAGGGATTTGGATTTACTGAGGTGAAGCATGTCCATTAATTCTGGGTTGGACATGGCTTTATACGTCAGACACAGATCGCCTCTGAGTAGGCGGTACGCAACTGAGCAGAGCTGGAGTTTATTTAGCCGAGCTGCATAGGGCATCTGTTTGAGCCCCTTGAGCCTCTTGGTGAGGTACTTTTGGGGTCCTTCCAGTTGCTGCAGGTGTCAGGTAAGGTACATCCCAAATGGGGCATTGTATTCAATTATGGGCCTGATAAGTGATGAGTAGAGTGGCACAATGACCTCTCTTGATCTAGATGTGAATCCTTTCATGATAAGGTGGGCTATATAGAAGGTCTTTCTAACCACTTTGGCAACGTGATTGTCAAAGGAGAGATTGCTATCTACTTGGGTCCCCAAGTCCCTAATTACTTCTTTTGTACTTAATGGATTACAACCTATGTGGTAATTTGTGGGCACTTTGTTTTTCCCAAAGGGGATGATTATGCACTTTTTGGCATTTAGCTTTAGGCCATGGCTCTGGCACCAGTTATCTGTCTCTGTAAGGCCCTGTTGGAGGATGCTTGTGTCAGCTGGAGAGTCGATTACGGCACCCAGTTTGCAGTCATCTGCGAACTTGGTCAGCCATAGTCCACCCGTGTTAGCCTGTACCTCTGAAAAATATATACCGAACAACAGAGGTCCCAGGACTGAGCCTTGTGGGACGCCACTTGTAACTGGTTTAGAGTCTGACATGGCACCTGCTATTCTGACCATGTGGGTTCTATCCCTGAGCCAGTCTGCAACCCATCTTGTGACATAGGGGTTGATATTTACGCTGGTGAGCTTATTTATGATGCCCGAGTGGAGTATTGTGTCGAAGGCTTTTGCGAGGTCCAGGTAGGCTGTGTGGACTACCCTCCCTTCATCTATGGCTTTGGTAACTGTTTCAAAGAAGTCGACCAGGTTCAAGAGGCAAGATCTGCCCTTAACAAAGCCGAATTGGGTAGGATCCAGTGTCTGGAGGTTCCCAGTGTCTTTGTTTATGATTTCCATGATGATACGCTCCATAACTTTGCAGACCAAGCTAGTCAGGCATGTAGGGCGATAGTTTCCGGGATCCGTTGTGGCACCACCTTTGTGGAGTGGGACCACTGTTGCTGTATGACATTCCTTGGGTACATATCCTGTAGTAAGGCTGAGATTGAACAGTGACTTTATATGAGGGTTTAGTTTTTCTTGGAGCTCATGTAAGATGCAGCCCGGGACACCATCTGGTCCCATTGATGCTGGGTTTTTTGCTTTGGAGAGGGCAGTTCTCACCTGTGCATCTGTGATCTCAGGAAGGCTACACTCTGTTGGGATAGACATTTCCTATTTTGGGGGGGAAGAGGGGGAGAAGTTTGCACTGAACCTTTCTGCCAGGATGCTGGCAATGTCTGTGGGTTCAGTGTATTTTTTGTCATTTTGCACTAACTCAGAGCATATCTGGGAGTTGCCTCCCAGGTTTCTGACATAACTAAAGAAGGGCTTGTGATTATCTTTAGTGCCTTGTGCAATTTTTCTTTCAAAGATGGCCTTAGATGATTTTATGAGGGATCGTAGTTTCTTGCTAGTATTGATCAAAGACGCCTTCCCGTTTTGGGATTTTGCTCTATCATGTAGTAGCTTTCTCCTTCTGTTGTATAGCTTATTTATGGCCGAGGTCCACCAGACAGGTCTCCTGCCTTTGGAGGAGTAAGTCTTGGTTTTATTTGGGATAACATGCTCCATGCATTCCTGTAGCTGTCCATAGAATGCTTTTGTAAAGGATTCTGCATTTTGGGCCGTATTTTCCACTGTCCCAGGGGCTTTGAAGGATTCCACCTCGGTTTTGAGAAGTGTGAAGTTTGCTTTTGAGAAGTTCTTCACCGTGGTTTCCTTGGCTAGGGGTGGGGATGGAATATGGATGTCCAGTGAGATTAGTTTATGGTCTGATCTTACCAATGAGGGGTATACCTCTGGCGTGGAACATAGAGACCCCATGTTGGTGATGACCAGATCCAATATGTTTTCCCCTCTTGTGGGAGTGGTGACCAGTTGTTCCATAGCATTTGAGTTTATAAATTCTAGGAACTGTTGGGCAAGGGTGTTTGGGCTTGAGTAGTTTTCCCAATCAATGTTTGGGTAGTTGAAGTCACCCAATATAATGGTGTTTGGAGAGACCTTCATATTCTCCAGTGTTCTCAGGAAAGCCGAGTGAGGTTCCTGTGTTTGGGAGGGTGGTCTGTAGCTGGCTACAAACTGAAAGGCAGTTTTGCCCATTGTTAGTTGCACATGGATGGTCTCCGATGCTTCATGCAGTGCCACTAACCTGGAGGTGTGGGTATCTTTGATAAATATGGATACTCCCCCTCCTTTTGTGGTTCGGTCCGAGTTTTGGGGCCAGAAAGCATGGGATGAAGTATAACCTGTTAGTGCTGGGGTGCTCTCGGGAGCCTTGAACCAGGTTTCTGTTACTGCACAGATATCGATATTCTCCATACTGAGGAGAGTCTCAAGTGCATGCATCTTGAGGTTTAGACTTCTGGCGTTGAGCTGCATTACCCTTAGTTTTTTTTCTTTGTGTTGTCTGTGGAGGTGGGTTTGTCTTTTGAGCCTTGCCTAAAAAAGGCACTATGGGGGAGGCAAGAGCCTTTGCCAGTATTCGAAAACCCAGGGGTGACAGGTGCAAGCCGTCCCTAGCGAAGCAACGTGGCTTGTCGAGCATGTCATCCCAGGCTGACAGACACTGGATCCCCTTTGAATGACACCAATACTTTAGCCAATTGTTAAAATTGATCATTTTGTCTTTATACGGTGGCATCATTCTTGGTGAGGGTAAGATGCTACTCAAGGTCAGGGTCATACCGGCCTGGGCTACATGATCAAAGAGCTCCTCTATGTCTTTTTTCATGTAGTCCAGGAAGGTATGTCTCAGGTCATTCACACCAGCATGGACAATGACGGAGTCATATTTGCACTTGCTTTGGAGTGACCCGAGTGCTTGTGTTATGTGGCGGATCCTGGCACCCGACAGGCAGCTTACAGTGACCTTCTCCTTGTTCATCCTGGTGAGTGGGATGTCAGTGTGTCTGACAATAGAGTCACCTATTATAAGTGTATTAGGTGTGTTGTTTAGCCTTAAGGGCTGTGACTGTGTGGCACACTAACTTTGTGAGCTATGTGCTATGTGGGTATTGTTTCGTGGTAGGGGTTGCTTGGATGTCTGCTTTGGAGGTCTCTGCTGCTTAGGCAGATTTTTATTTAGAGCCTCCGAGTATGTTTTTGTGTGTTTATGTGTTTGGTTTGCTGATGCGATAGGTCTATGTGAGACTGGATTTGTGGTGTGTGTGGTTACCTTCTCCTCCTGACAGGCTGTGCCAGTACTGGGTTGAGAGAGCTTAGCCTCCAGTTTGGCTATATAGTTGCATCTCTTACATATATTTGAGCTTGTTGGGAGGAGGAGAGGGTGGTCTGTATACATAAGGCAGTTGTAACATTGCCTCAAGATTCCCAGATTCACCAGCTGGACTGGAGAGTAAACCTGAAACTGACCTTTGGACATGCCTGAATAATATAGGGAACTACTTATTGACTGATCAGAAAGAACCAATAGGGAGCAAGTGCTTTGAAGGAGTATAAGAGGATGTAGTGCTTTAGTTTGTGTTTACCTATGAGATTACTTATATGAGCAAGTGCAGGGCTTTAGAATGAGAAGAGAGTGCTTAATTTGAGATTTAGAGCAGTTCTAAGGGAAAAAGTGAAGAGCATACTTTGTGGAGCCGGGCATAGTTTAAACCTGTCTCTAGAATATATCTAGAGTCCACCCCTTTCCAACATTCCACCAAAGAAGAAAAAGGCTCTGATACAATATGCCTTGACCCTGTTTGGATGTGAGTTTCCATTGTGGGAATAATAGAAAAGAAGACAACCATCATCAAAAATTGTATTTTTACACGGGTTGCCCTATTGTATCTATGTCAAATGATCCATGAATGACATTATCGAAACCCAACTGATCAAGACCATATAATCAACAATGCAGTTCATCAATCAGTGGAAGTAATGCAAAAACAATGTTTTTGAAGGTGGGCAAGCATCACCGCACCCCCACACTCCCTTTTAATTATATATAAAAGCTCCAGAATCACACTACATTGGGTAAAAGGGTACATTCCTCAATCCCCATTGTACCACAATCTCTGTCAAAATGGTTGACAAACTCCAATTTTCGATCATGTGGTCATGACTGTGTGGGTTTTGACAAAGTCGTTTGCAGATGAATTGGCATAGGAAACGACTTCCTTACAACAATCCTAAAGGACTCAGTTCTATCAAAGTAATACCTGAGCTGCTGCAAAATATATGAATAAAGTTATAGAAAATAGAGATTGGCAAATGAAGCATTAAGAGAAAGGAATGGTATAAAAATATAATGGAAAATTGTTATTTAATATAGCCATGGAAAGAATTCAGGCAAAATATTAAAAAATCCATGTATGAAAGCACTCAAGTAAACCCTCCTAAAATAAGCAGTGCAATGACAAGAGCTGCACCCGTGATTCAAAACCAGAAAAACAAATCCGCTCAGCGTTAACAAATGGTTTAATAAATCTGCTGTTTACTGCTATACTCCATCAACGCAGATTTCATTAGAACTGATGACGGACAAAAGTGCTAAACAAACAATTTCAAAAGTGAGCAGTTTTGTTTCTCTGGTTTTGAATCACCAATACAGCTGCTGTCATTGAACTGTTCATTTCAGGAGGATTTACTTCAGTAATTTTGGTTAATTTTGTCCTGCTGGTTCCATTTGTTTGGTGTGTGTGTGTGTGTGTGTGTGTGTGTGTGTGTGTGTGTGTGTGTGTGTGTGTGTGTGTGTGTGTGTGTGTGTGTGTGTGTGTATATATATATATATATATATATATATATATATATGTGTGTGTGTGTGTGTGTAGATATAGAAAGATAGATATATGAAAGAAGGAAAAGATTTGAAAATTCTTATGGTCGTGTTTTTTTCTCTGGAGGATATTGCTGAAAAAGTTACTTGTTAATAAACCATATGAAATATAAAGTGTTGGAGGACAGAGCATGAAAAGAATGTAATGTAAAATTTTTTTTGAATTGTGTAAATAATAACAAGTTTGGGGATTATTTAAATGAATACAAGTGGAATTAATTTGAAAAAAAATAAATATGGAGATGGCACTATATGAAAAGTATGGAAAGGAAAACAAAGTGAAACTGAAAAATGGGATACGATTCTGTTCATTTTTGTATGGATGCTATGGAAAAGGAGCTGTGGATGCTTTATTATATAACAACAATGCAGAGGATGAAGACGAGTTGAAGGAAATAAAGTGGTGGTTATGGAGAAAGGGAAGGGGTGGATGAATACATTATTATTTTTTAAAAGAACATTGTATTAAGGTTAATGTGTGTGTTTTTTTGATATTCCAAAATTAGATCATGTTAAATGAATAAAGAAGAATGTGAAGATGGGGGGATGTGTAATTATGTAAGTAGAGCAAATAATATGAACATTTGTATATAATGTCATTGGTATAAATAATGTAAATAATATGAAAAATATAAATAAAGCAAGCCCTACAACTTTTTGGTTGAACATAGGCTCATAGGTTCATAGATTCATAAGAGATTACTAAGCTAACGGTTTAAGATCCCTTACAAGCCTACCCAATATAACCCAATTTTAATCAAGATATGGTAAACCTTGCTAATATAACCCAATTTTACCCAATATATACTGACACTAGGGGCAAGGAGATGGCATAGGTTTTTGCCTATGCCTTGAGTATTTTTTTTTTTTGCAAATTGCTCCTGTCCATAAAGGGACATAGGCAATACCCCAGGTGTGAATTTGTGATTCCCCATCTAATGATCCAAATCACATTTTAAAAGGGTGAGGGAAGGGCTCTATTTAACATGAATGGGAAACCTGTTCCAAAGATGGGGCAATCTCTGAGACCCATATCTGTCTCTCTAGCATGTTTCGTTTGAGCCACTGACTAGGTTTAGATCTCTAGATTGGGTGACCATCATGCTGTTTGTCTTGCAGATGTGTAGCAGCTCCATCAGGGCTGGCTTTATGTGTGCATTGTAGGTTAGGCATAGGTCACCCCTTAATAGTCATTAGGAGGCAGAGTAAAGGGATATGGTTTTTAGTCTGTTCACATAGGGCCTGTTGTTTCACCCTGTATTTTCTTCTTCGTGAGGAACCTTTGAGTGTCTAGTCAAGTACATGCCAAATGGTGCATTGTACTCGATTATTGGTCTAATGAGGGCTGAGTACAGTGGGATTTTAACTTCCTTGGATCTGAATGCCATACCTTTACTTATAAGCTGTGCCACATAGAAGGACTTTCTTACCACTGTGGACACAAGGTGGCAAGGTGGTCAATTTTCAGGCTACCATCTATCTGTGTACCTACATCTCTCACCTCTGAGTCTACTCTTAGGGGTGTTCTGTTAATGTCATAATTTGCAGGGGTATTACACTTCCAAAAGGATATAATAATACATTTTTCACATTTAATTTTAGGCTATGGCTTTGGCACTAATCATTTGTCTGATTTAGACCCTTCTGTTGGATATCTACATGCTGGGAGATTCAGTGATTGCCCTCAGTTTGCAGTTGCCAGCAAACTATGTCATCCCAAGGCCTTTGCATTAACCTTGACTTTAGAGAAGTATATTCCGAACAGGAGTGGTCCCAGCACTGAGTCCTGTGGCACACCATCAGTAACTGGCCTCTTGCTGGATTTAGATTCACCCATATTAACCATATGTGTCCTGTCCATGAGCTAATTGGCCTATCCATCGGGTGACGTAGGGATTTATGCCCAATTCTGTGAGTTTACTTATAAATACCTGAGTGGGGAATTGCATCAAATGACTTGCCCAGGTCAAGATAGGGACTGTTTTACCCTCATCCATGACTCTAGTGACTTTCTCAAAGAAGTCTACCAGATTTTAGTAGGCATGAGCTGCCCTTGACAAAGCTGAATTGGCTCGGGTCCAGTGTTTGGAGGTTTCCTATGTCATTATTTTTCAGGTCCATGATTAATCTTTCCTTTGCCTTAACTATAAGACTATTCAGACTTATGAGTCCATAATTTACTGGGTCATAGGTTCACAGGTAGGTATTAGGCTATCAGCCCTGGGGCCTATACAAGCCCAGCCAAAAAGGTACCCTGGCTTTTGCCACCCAAGAAAATTATTTTCCTGTGCCACTGTCGAGCAGAGCCACAGAGGTGATCCCTGGGTCAGATGATGGTTCCCTTTTATGCATAGGGATGAATAATGCTGTTTTCCACTCTATCAGGACAAAACTGGGCATGAGGCTGTGGTTAAAAAGAGATCTCAATGGACATGATAGGTCCTGATTCAAGATGTTTACGAGGCAACCTAGTATATCATTGGGCCCCAGTGAAGCCATGTTTTTAACTTTAGAGAGTACACTGGCAGCCTGTTCTTTGGTGATAATTGCCAGGAGAATGGTGGAGGGTATTTCTTAAGGGTAGAACCGAGGGTGATAGGGAGGTGAAATTTGAGCTGAATTTATCAGCCAGCAGATTTGTTATATCTTCTGGCTGAGTATAGGCGAGGCCATCTGCAACCAGTTCTGCACATTGTTGGGTGTTCCCCTTAAGACTGCTGACATAACTGAATAATGCCTTATGGTTATCCTTAGCTTTGGGGACTATTTTTACCACAAAGTCTGCTTTCATAGACTTGACTAGTTCCTGATTCGCTTGTTTAGACTAATGAGGGACATTTTGCTCTGTTGTGTGCATTCCCTCTTACTTCATGACAGGATTTTCTTTCTTTTATTATACAATCTGTTAGTACCAGGGGTCCACCAGGATGGTTTGTTTTTGCGTTTTGACCTGGGTTTAATTTGGTATGGTACTACCATTTCTATGCAGTTGTTTATATGGTCATACAAGGCTTTTAGAACCAAACACCCTAATACTGGGTGATTTTAACTACCCTGCCATTAACTGGGAAAACTACTCATGTACCAACACCTTTGCCCAACGGTTCTTGGAATTCATAAATTCCACCGCCCTGGATCAACTAATCCATAGTCCCACCAGGGGCTCCAATATCCTAGACCTGGTCATTACCAACATGGGAAATCGATGCTCCATACCTATGGTCACCCCCTCGTTAGTCAGGTCTGACCATAAGCTAATCACCCTTAACATCCACATCCCACCCCCACCCCCAGTAAGGAAACCTCCATAAAAAAACTTCTCCAAAGCCAACTTCATGCTACTCAAGTCAGAAGTGACAAACTTCATGACACCCATGCAGACGGGAACTGAAAGTTCAACTGCTGAATCCTACACTAAGGCACTGTACGAGCACATCCACTCATGCATGAATCGTGCCATCCAAAATAGAACCAAGATGCTCTCATCCAAAAAAGGAAGCTAATCTGGTGGTCCCCTGCCATAAACAAACTTTACAACAAAAGGAAGAAACTGTTGCAGAAAAGAGGAAAATCCCAGGATGCAAAAAACTCCCTTACCAGCCTCAGTAAGAAACTGAGATCCCTCAAAAAATCCTCCAAAGCTAGTTACGAAAATAAAATTGCCAAAGATTCCAAGGACAACCACAAGGCATTCTATAACTATGTCAAGAATCTAAATGGCAATGCTCAGATCTGCTCTGAGCTAAAACAGAATGGCATTAAATATACTGATCCCAAGGATATTGCCAATATCCTGGCAGATCAATTCAGTGCCAACTTCACCCCCCTCTCACCTCCTAAATGGCCCATCTCAATACCAGAAGATTGCCAAATTCCAGTAATAACGGCCACACAGGTACAAAATGCACTCTCCAAAGCTAAGAATACAGCATCCATGGGACCAGATGACATCCCAGGCTGTGTACTACATGAACTACAATATGAACTGGCACCTCACCTAAGTGTCATGTTTAATCATAGCCTCATCTCAGGTTTCGTGCCCACTGAGTTGCGCAGAGCTACAGTTATCCCACTCCACAAGGGGGGATCCACCTTGGAACCCAGAAACTACCATCCCATCAGTCTGACGAGCCTTATCGGCAAGACTATGGAGCATATTATCATAGAACTTATAAACAAAGACATTGGCAACCTTCAAACGCTGGACCCCACCTAGTTTGGGTTTGTGAAGGGCTGATCTTGTCTCCTGAACCTGATTGACTTCTTCAAATCAGTCTCCAGAAACATGGACAAGGGTAAGGGGGTCCACACAGCCTATCTAGACCTTGCCAAGGCCTTTGACACCATCCCCCACTCTGGAATCATAGATAAACTTACTAAGCTGGGCATTAATCCCTACATCACCCAATGGATTGCTAACTGGCTTACTGATAGAACCCACACTGTAAAAGTAGCCAACTCCAAATCCAGCTCCAGACAAGTGACAAGTGGAGTACCTCAGGGTTCAGTCCTGGGACTGCTCTTGTTTGGCATCTACTTCTCTGAAGTAAAGGCCAACTCTAAGGGACTCTGGCTAACAAAGTTTGCAGATGACTGCAAACTGGGAGCCATTATTGAATCCCCAAATGATGTGGATACTCTACAAAAGGGCCTTACAGAAACAGATGCTTGGTGCCAGAGCCATGGGCTCAACCTCAATGCCAAGATCTAGGATATTTGTTCCCCTAGCAGGAGTGCAAACAAGTTGCACCAGGGTATTTGAGTTTACAATGTGAAGACATCTTTGGGACTGCATGTTAGTGGTCATATATGTCTCCTAGTTAATGGAGGGGTAGTTAAAATCACCCATGAGTATGGTGCTGGGCTGGACTGTGAATGATTCAAGTAACTTCAGGTATAGTATTTGGGTTTCTTGGTTCATGGAGGAGGATCTGTAACTAGCAAGAATATGGTAATGTTTTTTCCATGGTTAGTTGAACATGGAGTAGCTCAAGCATGTCATATTGTTTGACCAGCCTAGAGGTGTCCTTATCCTTTATGTAAATAGATACACTTTCACCTTTTGCTGTTCCATGCTCAGTGGATTGTTGGAATGTATGAAAGGCATTATAGCCATGCATTGCTGGAGTGCTTTCTGTGGCTTTTAACCATGTTTCAATAACTGCACAGATTTCTGCTTTCTCCAGGGTAAGGAGAGCTTCTAAGGAGTGCAGTTTCTTGTTGAAACTCTTAGCATTGAGCAGGAACACCTTTAGCTTGTCCTGAGTAGCTTTTGCTATGTTGGAAAGTTTGCCTGCTTGACAATGCCTAAAAAAGCACCATGGGGTGGATAATGCTTTGGTAAATATCCAAAAAACCTAGTGGTGACAGGTGAATATCATTCCTGGCAAAGCAGCGTGGCCTGTCAACCATGTCCTCCCAGGCTGACAAGTACTGGACCCCTTTAGAATACTCCAGCAGCTAAGGCAATTGTTAAAGTCAATCATATTTTGTTGGCATTGCGGCATCATCCTTGTATATTGTAGAATGCTGTTCAATACTAGGCTCATACCTGCCTGTGACACATATTCTGAGAGCTTAATCATGTCTCTCTTCATATAGTCCAAGGAGATATATCTCAGGTCACTCATGACCACATGGACTATGACTGAGTCATACTGGTACTTGGTGGTAAGTGGCCTGAGTGTTTGCATGTTCTGGCAGATCAAGGCTCCTGACAGGCAACTAACTGTAACCTCTGCATGTGTGGGCCTATATCACTGGTCCTTTGTGGGTGTGGTGAGTGGTATGTGTGAGTCATTGACAACCTGTTCATTGCTTTTTGTATCTGTATGTCATGGCCTAGCCTCCAGTGTCAATGTGTAACTTCATCTCACACATACTGTATTTGTCTTTTTGAGAATTAAGTGGTTGTCAGTGTGCATAAGGCAATTGCTGCATTGCCTCAAGATGCCCATGTCCACCAAGCTATTCACAGATAACAGGAAAGTGCCTATCAGTGGTTGCAGGTTCTAATGTGTACTTTGCAAGAGACCGGAATGGATGGTGTTTGTAACCAGATAAGGGATGGGTGCTTACTTGGTGTAATCTATAGCTAACCTATCCAGCGATGCTACCCATTGCCCAAACCAGATGCTCTTTGAGCAGCCGTAGTCCTGGGTACTGTAATAATGTAATGTAAACCTAAAGAAGGAACCACAAACAGACGCCAAGAACTAACTAAAAATTACTGATACAATGTAATTAAATGCAGAGCATCAGCCTTTACAGCAGTTTGAGAATGCAATTTTAAACTTTAAAGAAGTGCAAAAAACAATAAATATCACAAAAATCTTTCACAGTATATTGAAAACAAGCAATGCAAGTGCAAAATGATACTTAACTTCTTTTGTCTCACCAAGGATGGCTTCATATGTTAGCAAAATCTCTCAAAGTTTCTGGTATCATTGCCAAACTATGAGCAGCTCTGGATTCATAGGCTCATAGGAAGTTACTAGGCTAGCTGCCATAGAGCCTTTACAAGCCTAACCATGTTAATCCCAAGTATCCCCATTTGTTCCTTTTGGGTAGTTCACAGAACGAATTTATGAAGAGGCTGGGTCTGTGATCAACATTGGCTACCCCTGTCCATGAAGGATATGGGTGCCAATCCACGGATGAATTTGAGTCTCCCATCCAATTATCTAGGTTGCATTTGAATAGGGTCAGTGAGGAGCTCTGTTTTATGAGAACAGGGAGTCTATTCCAGAGAAGTGTCTGTCTCTGAGGATCATATCTGTCTCTCCAGCGTGATCTGTTAATGTCACAAGCTAGGTTGAGATCCCTAGAGTGAGTGACTGTTGAGCCATTTGAGTTGTGGATGTGTAGTATTTCCATTACAGCAGGGTTGGAGATTGCCCTGTAAGCAAGGCACAAGTCACCTCTCAGCAGCCTATAAGATACAGAGTAAAGTGACTGGACTTTCAGCCTGTCCACATAGGTCTTGGTTTAAAGTCACTGTATTTCCTTAGTGAGAAAACTCTGAGGTCTCACTAGCCGCTGCAGGTGTCTGGTGAGGTGCATGCAAAAGGGTACATTATACTCTATTAGTGGTCTGATGAGGGTTGAGTACAGTGGAGTTATAACATCCCTTGACCTGGATGCTATGATGAGGTGCACTATGGAAAAGGCTTTCCTTACCACTGTGGAGACTTAGATGGTCAAAGTTCAGATTTCTTTTTTTTGACTTGAAAAAGCTTGGCATTTTCCAAGCGAAAGCGCTTGTCTGATTTTGCTGTTTTGTACCTACTGACTTTGGATTTTTACCATTTGGTCTGATTTTGCTGCTTTGTACCAACTGTCTTTGGACTTTTACCACTTGGCAACTAATAAAGGACTTACCTTTTTTACGAACTATTGTCTTCACTTTGCGGTTCTGGAACTACTCTTCTTAAAGTTCAGATTTCTATTAACCTGTGTTCCTAAGTCTCACACTACTGGGTTGGAACTCATGGGGGTGCTGTCAGTATTATAATTTGTAGGAAATTCCAATTTACCAAAGGGAATAATAATGTTTTTTTTTTTTTTGCAGTTAGTTTTAGACCATGGCTTTGGCACCCATCATTTGTTTGTGTTAGTCCTTCTTGCAATATGCCGACATCATTGGGGGACTCAATGATTGCTCCCAGTTTGCAATCATCAGTGAACTTGGTGAGCCAAAGGCCGTCTACTTTGGCCTGGACTTCTGAGAAATAGATGCCAAATAGTAATGGGCCTAGCACAGACCCTTGTGGTACTCCACTGGTGATGGATCTACTAGTGGAGGTACAGTCACCAATTTTGACAGAGTGTGTTCTGTCGGTGAGCCAGTTGGCTACCCAGCTAGTAATGTAAGGGTTAATCCCTATCTGGGAGAGTTTCTCAATGATGCCAGAGTGGGGAATTGTGTCAAATGCCTTGGCAAGGTCAAAATAGGACGCTGTGTGCACTTTCTTACCTTTGTCCATGGCTTTGGTTACATTCTCAAAGAAGTCTACCAGGTTTAATAAGCATGATCTACCCTTAACAAAGCCAAACTGGGTTGGGTCCAATGTTTGGAGGTTGCCTATGTCTTTGTTGATAAGGTCCATTATAATTCTTTCCATGGCCTTGCAGATTAGGCTGGTTAGACTTATGGGTCTGTAGTTCACAGGGTCAGTTGACAGCCCCCCTTTTGTTCAGTAGGATTATTGTTGCTGTTCTCCATTCTGCAGGAACATAGTTCTCAAGCTATGCTTAAAGAGAATTCCAAGTGGGTTCACTAGGTCTTGTTTTAGATTGTTTAGTAAACAACCTGGGATATTACCTGGTACCACTGAGGCCATGTTATTGGCCTTGGTGAGCACAGAGATGACCTATTCAGTAAAGATGCTAGGCAGAGGGATGGTGTCAGGTATGCTTTTGAGTATGGTAGGTGGGGATAGGGGGGTGAAGTTTGCTCTGAATCTGTCAGCTAGCAGGTTGGCAATATCTTCCAGTGTAGTCTGAGTGATTCCATATACAACCAGTTCAGCACATAGCTGGGCTTTCCCTTTTAGACTTCGGATGTAATTAAAGAATGCCTTATGATTATCTTTGGCTAGGGATGCAATTTTAGTTTCATAATTTGCTTTAGAAGACTACACGATTTCTGATTTTCTTGTTTGGGCTTATGAGGGAACTTTTCCTCTGCAGAGTGATATCCCTCTTGCTTTTGGACAACAGTTTCTTCTTCTTGTTATATAACATGTCTATACTCAAAGTCCACCACAGTGGCTTGTTTTTACAGGAAGACCATGTTTTGATCCATTAGATACAGCAGAGTTTATAGGGCAGCCACTGTGGTGCAGTGGTTAGCATTGTCACCTCACAGCAAGAGGTTCTCTGGTTCGCCCCGTGGCTGGGGTGCCTTCTGTGTGGAGTCTGCATGTTCCCCCTGTGGTCGTGTGGGTTTCCTCCGGGTGCTCCGGTTTCCTCCCACATCCCAAAGACATGCAGTAGGTGGATTGGACACTCTAAATTGGCCCTAGGTGTGAGTGCGTGTGTGCCTTCTGTGGAATTGTTGGGTGCTGGGCTGGCAACTCGACACTGTAAAACTTCACTGCCAATCGTGAGCGGACAGGTGATCCACTGTGGTGACCCCTAACCGGGAAAAGCCAAAAGAAGAAGATATAGCAGAGTTTATGCAGTTGCTTAAGTGTTTGCACAGGGCATTTGCATATACATCTGCATAGTGATCACTGATGTCTGGAACTCTGGGTGGTATGAAACTTTTTATACCATCGCTTCATTGGCTGTAGTTATCTTTGTTGAAGTTTTTTATAACTTTTGTTCCTGTGAGGGTGTCAGTTCTACTAGTTACTTTAAATGAGACTGATTTGTGATTTGAGCTAACCAAGGAGGACATCACGCATGGGAAGTACAGTGATCCCCCATGTTGGTGAGTACTATGTTCAGAACATTAGGGCCCCTAGTGGGGGTGCAGAATATCTCGTTCAGAGCATTTGTGTTAACAAAGTCCAGGAAACTTTGGGTGAACATGTTTTTTACTTGTGAATGTCCCTCAGTGTATGGAAGGATAGTTGAAATCTCCCATGACTCAGATGTTGGGCTGTATGGCGAGGGATTTCAGTAAATTGAACTAGGCGGTGTGCTTATCCTGGTTCATGGTGGAGGATCTATAGCTAGCAATGATATGGCATGGTACTTTCCCAATAGTTAATGGAACATGGAGTAGTTCAAGTGAATCGTGCTGTTTGACCAGTCTGAAAGTGTATTTGGTTTTAATGAAGATGGATACACCTCCACCTTTGGTTCCTTCATGCTTATTTTGAGGTCTGTATGTGTGGAAGGCATTGTAGCCTTGCACGGCTGGGGTGCTCTTGGCGACCTTTGGCCATGTCTCAGTAACTGCATAGATGTCAGCAACCTCCAAGATGAGGAGTGCTCCCAGGGAGTGCAGCTTCATGTTTAAACTCCTAGCATTAAGCAGCATGACCCTGAGTTTGTCTTGATTAGATTTTGTTACTTTGGAAAATTTGTTGTTTTGATATTGCCTAGAAAAGGTACTATGGGAGATGCAAGTGCCTTTGCCAGTACCGAAAGCCTAGGGGAGACAGGTGCAGACCATCTCTAGCAAAGCAGCGAAGTCTGTCTACCATATCCTCCCAGGCTGACAGATACTGGATCCTCCTAGACTGACAGCAGAAGCTGAGTCAATTGTTGAAGTCAGTCATTTTTTGTTTATACTGTGGCATCATCCTAGATGACAGTGGGATACTGCTTAGGGCTAGGGACATACCTGTCTGGGGCACATAATCAGAGAGTTCTGTCATGTCTCTCTTCATATAGTCCAGAGAGGTACATCTCAAATAAGTGCTTGCTGGATTTGAACCCTGTATCACTTGTGTTTTATAGTTAGCACACTTCCACCTTGTGCCACAGACACAGTTACAAATACTACTCAGAGGCGATCTCTGCCTAACACATAAAGCTATGTCAAACCCAGAGCTTTTAGACATGCTCCACTTAAAGAAATTCCAATCCCTACGAGCTACATGCTCTAGGTACCTAAATCTCGTCACCACAATAAACAGAACATGCTGGAGGGATAGATTCCTGTCCCAGAGACTTCCCAAACTCTGGAACAAACTACCTATCTATATCAAACCAAGCTCCTCATTAGCACTGTTCAAGAAAAATCTTGATGATTGGATGGGAGATAGGAAATTCACCCCGGGGATCACTTCTGTGGCTCTGCTCGACAGTAGCACAGGGAAATAATTTTCTTGGGTGGCGAAAGCCAGGGTACCTTTGGCTAGGCTTATATAGGCCCTAGGGCCAATAGCCTAGTACCTACCTATGAACCTATGAACCTATGAACTAGAGGTCAGAACTACACCCTGTATCTTGTATGTGTGAGGTAGACTTTATCCATTACATCAGCCCTACCTGGATAAATAAGCCAAGTCTCAAGCAAACGTGAGGCTTATATACGAGCAGAAAAAAGCAAGTTTTACACTAACTACATCCTAAGGTAAATCAGGTAAGCACATAATAAGCTTTCCACCAGCAATTCCCAGCTCAGAGGTTCATAGGTAAGTAAGTAACTAAGTAAGCCTAGCCAACAAGGTTTCCTGGCTTACGCCACCCAAGAAAGTTATTTTCCTGTACCCCTGTCTAGCAGAGCCACAGAAGTGATCCCCGGGGTGTATTTCCTATTTCCCATCCACTCATCAAGATTTTTCTTGAAGAGTGCTAATGAGGAACTTTGCTTGACATAGATGGGTAGCTTGTTCCAGAGTATGGGAAGTCTCTGGGACAGGAATATATCCCTACAGCATGTCCTGTTTATTGTCATGACAAGGTTTAGGTCCCTAGAGCATGTAGATCAGAGGGATTGGGATTTCTTTAGGTGTGGCATGTCCAACAGCTCTGGGTTTGACATAGCTTTATATGTTAGAGATCACCTCAGAGTAGGCGATATACTACAGAGTAAAGCTGGAGTTTTTTGAGACGGTCAGTGTAGGACATCTGTTTGAGGCCAGTAATCCTCTTTGTGAGGAACTTTTGTGGCCTTACCAGCTGCTGCAGATGTCTTGTGAGGTACATTCCAAAAGGGGTGCTGTACTCTATAATGGGTCTAATGAGTGCCGAGTAGAGGGGAACAATGACCTTTTTTTTCCTGGATGAGAACCCTTTTGTGATGACATGTGCCATGCAGAAGGGTTTCCTGACTATTGTGGTGATGTGATCATCAAAGGAGAGACTACCGTCCACCTGGGTCCCAAGGTCTCTTATCACACATTCGGCATTAAGTAGACTGACGCCTATGTGGTAGTTCATGGGTACAGAGTTTTTACCAAAGGGGATGATAGTGCACTTTTTGGCATTGAGCTTGAGGCCATGGCAACCCACACATGATCATATAACTACAATCAGCCCTCTCCTGCCACGAAAGTGCAGACTTTGATCCTCTTAATGTAAGATGATTGGTTTGGAGCCCAGTTGTTAAGGAACCACAGAAAGATGCATAATACTAACTAAAATCACTGGATACAATGAATTTACATGCAGTACAGCAGCCCTTACAACAATTTGAGAATGCAACTTTAAACTATAAAGAAGTGCAAACAATAAATAGCACATAAATATTTTGCAGTATAATGAAAACAAGCAGTGCAAGTGCAAAATGATACGTTATTTCATTTGTCTTGCCAAGGATTGCTTCAGATGTCAGCAAAATCTCTCAACATCTTTGGCTCCATTGCCAAAACAATGAGCAGCTCTGGTAAGTGATATATGGCACTTGACAGGTATGCAAGATTGACAATCCTTGATGGAATATTTTCTTTCCAAAGGGATTGTGGATGTCAGAGTTAGTATATATAATTAACTGGGGTGGGGGGCACAGCCCCATAATAAAAATGATGTTTTTTTTAAATGTAATGTTTGCATGCACCAAGGTTGTTTCTTGGAGCTTGCATTCTAGGAAGTTTTAAATGTTGAAATTTGAGTCATTTTCCCAACCAAAGGTAAAGTGAATGTGCAGGGTGGAAGTTGTGGTGGGAATTGGAATTTGGCTTGTCTATGCTGCCTGGACTGCCCTGTCCCCATGTGTGGGTTGCTTTATTTTTTATCCAGTGCCCATCAAGCTATATTTTATTTTCATTGGATTTTAGTAATTTGTTGTTTAATTTTCCTTGTTAGGTGCTCTTCTCAATGCCTTGTTGTATATCCAGTGCCCATCAAGCTATATTTTATTTTCACTGGATTTTAGTAATTAGTTGTTTAATTTTCCTAGCTGCGGTGGTGGTGCTGCGGTAGCATTGTCGCCTCACAGTTAGACGCTGTCCGGTTCGACTCTCAGCTAGAGCGTTCTGCGTGGAGTCATGCGTGAATGGGTGTACCTTCGTTGAAGGTTGTGCATCAGGCCTGGCAAGCCGGTACATAAAAATCAACTGCCAATCATTAGCGGATCGACCCCTAACCAGGAAAAGCCGAAAGACACAAACAAACAAGTTGTTTAATTTTCCTAGTTAGGAGCTCTTCTCAATGTTGTGCCTTTCGGCTTTTTCCAGTTAGGGGTCGCCACAGCGGTACTCCAGTCCGCTAATGATTGGCAGTAGATTTTTACATGTCTCCACACAGAAGACGCTCTAGCTGAGAATCGAACAGGACAACATCTTACTGTGAGGCGACAACGCTACCGCAGCACCACCACAATGCCTTATTGTAAATCTGTTGGGGGAAATGATATGCCTTATTGTAAATCCAATGGGGGAAATGATAGAGGCGAAATTCCTACCCAGATGATAGCCCTCATCTTTTGTCTGTATGGGTTCACTGAATGTGAAGGTATAAATGTTTCGGCTAAAGTGAAGGTCACTGTTTCTGTGCTGAAAACTAGATTGATCAATGTAGCTTTTTTGCAGTCCCAGTCATATATCTGAATAAGTGGTGGAGGGGAAAAGCCTTCTACAGTTGTGATTGCACAGCTAAAAAGGGAGTAGCTATTTTAGTGCAGACCTCCCTTGGTTGGAGAGTGCATGATTCCAAAGCAGATAAAAAAGGTTGGTAGGTCTTAATTATACTGTAAATAGGGGACTGTAAATTAGCTCTAGGTAATTATTATAGTCCCAGTGCTGATGATTCTAAAGGTACATGGCATGAGCTGTATAAGTATCTTCAAGTATACTATAGTCAGTGCTAACATTTTGATTACTGGTGAGGAATCCAGCATTATTTTGAATTCAGAAGTAGACAACTTGCCATTAGTGGTTAACAGGTATCCAGATAAGACTACAGTCCTTCAAAGTGCTATGGAAGGACTGAACTTGATTGATAAATGGCATGGTTTTCACCCCAATTCCTCTTACTTTTCATTTGTTGGGCACTGTTCAGGCATAGCCAGTAGAATTAATTGTATTCTTATATATGCCAACCTGTTAATAGGCATAATTGCTGCTCAACAAACCTCAGTGCCTTTCTATGGTCATTCTTCATTGTCTATAGAATTCATAACAGAGATTGGTCTTCAGGCAACCCACCTGTGGGACTTTGACCCTCTTTGGTTGAGAGATGCTCAGGATTGTAAGACTGTTGGGGAGTGTATGAGTACATTCTGTCATGCTGAGTGGAGTATTTATCCCTGTCCTGCAGTAAAATGTCCATCCTTAAAACAGGCTTTCCAGTCATTCTGTAAATCAATTCAAAGGGCCCTTGTACACATTGTACAGTTGTAGTTCAAGCTATGGACAGCTGAAACAAAGAGGTTAGGAGACATGTACAAGCATTATAATTGTGGAAACACAAATGATCTTGCCCACATCAAAATGAGGAAAGATCAGTGTAGGGCAATAGAAATACAAAAAAATTCATGACAAGTGGGAGAAATATCCATCATTTGTTGAGGAAAATGGTTTGGCATCCATTGAATGCTTGAAAGGAAGTGTCAGGAAAGAGTAAAATAACTTACCATTCTTGGCTGTTGGGACAGAACAGGGGATGTCCATGGCAGTAACTACCTTTCACACTGTCATGTGGCTCTCAAGACTTGTTTGAAGTCCTTTAATAGTATTCCAAAGAGGCGGATTACTCAGTAAGATAAATGTATACTGGCCAAGGAGATCTTGGTAATAGAGATCATTGTGGCATTCAAGGATAGCACAATGAGCAAGGCCCCAGGACTCGATGGGCTTACCCACAATTTTTACAAAAAAGTAAGGGAGGTCCTTCACACCCTTTAAGGAGTTGTATAGCTATGTTGAACAGATAGGAAATTTTCCATAGAATTCCCTTAACACCAAGGTTATTTTTTTTACCCAAGGTAGGGAAGGATGTACTGAACATATCCAGTTACTGTCTAGTCTTGATACTGACCAAGCAGTTGGAGAAAATCTTACCTGGTTTGGTTGCTGAAAGTCATCAAGAACTTATCAAGAACAGGGCAGGGGTCCAGACCTTGTGAGATTATGGCTTAATAGTAAAATACATGGACAGCATTACAACACATAATCTTGGGCCTTATTGGTTGACTTTCAAAAGGCATTTGATAATATTGAATGGAATTTCCTGTGGCCTTTACCTGACTGGATAAGATGCCCTAAGTCTTTTATAAAGAATCGCAAATGTCTTTACTATGGGTCATTGGCATGTATCTCTACAAATAGGTTGCTATTCCCACCCATAGCTCTAAAGACGGGTGCACTGCAGAGGTGCACCCTTGTCTCCTCTATTATTTGTGTTAGCTATTTTTGCCCTTGACAGTTTTTTACTTACAAGACATTTGGGTGATGCTATCTTGATAAATGTCTCTAAGTGCATTTTAGTCTCTTGGTTTACAGATGACTATGTGGTGTGGGCATCCAGCTCTTTAAATACTTTAGGAGTGATGAGCAGTTTTGAGGTGTTTGCTGAGGTATTGGGACTCAAAGTCGATCATCGGAAGTCATGGATTTTTCCCCTTACCAATAGAGCGCATGGGAAATTATCTTCCCAAGCCTGCCTGCCCTGTGTGATAACTTCACAGGTGGAATATATGGGTATATGGATAGCCCTAGACTAGGCCATGCTAATTAAATTAAAAACGCAACCACTGTGTTAAGTTTTGGCTGATGCCTGGTCAGACTAAGTAGAATTCAAACTGTAAAAACCTTACTGCTTCCCAAAATTGTATTTCTTCTTATAAATCTTCCACATTCAGTGTTGTCACCACATTTAGAGGAATGGCAGTGCTAACTTATGACACTTCTGTGGCAGGACTATAGGTCCAGAGTTAACTGAGCTAAGCATTTTCTCCCTGTAGTTTTGGGCCATTAAGCTTCCTTATTTGTGGTCACGTGGCAAAGCAGTTGTTGGATGGCAATATGTCTATTTTTACCAATGACAAAAACACATTTGGTTCACAGTTAAGGACAAAAACATGAGAACCTTGGCATCAGTCAAACTGGAATTTCTATCCTACAGGGTCTGGAATACAGAAAATTTGGAAAGAAGTTTTGAGAAGTTATCCAGATAAACAAAGATAAATCATGTGAGGTACAGCCCTTGGGACTGATCACAGGGCCTTTGGTTGGCAGGAATGAATTGGAAGTCAGATTTGATTTATAATGGATGTACAAGGTGAAAACAGATTCTCTTTATCTCACAGCAGGCTACAGGAGATCTAGAATGGACAACATCAGAGATCAAATTTTTATTTAATTTATTTTACATTTGTTTACCGGGAAGGTCCGACTGGACACAGGTCTGTTTTCAGTGGAGGCCCGGGCAGAAAAGCTCCACAAATATTACATTACATTAGTTAACATTCATAAGGTACAAAATATTCATGCACAAAGCTCCACAAGTATTACACTACATTAGTTAACATTCACAAGGTACAAGATATTCATACACAAAGTACACCATGTTAGTTGAATGCAGTTAAAAACAATAGATTGAAATGATTTACAGTTGAGTATCTGGTAGAATTTGAGCAAACGGTACAATAGTAGAGAATACTTGACTTTCTAGCATTGTGTCAGTAAACTATTAGAGGTTGAGAACCATGGCAGTATTCATTACTTGGGAGAGTATTAATAGCAGTGAGTAGATTTGGACTAGTCTGGGAGGAGACATGAACATAGCCAGTTTTGCATAAAGTGGGATTTGATATATTTTTTTGAAGAGGTAAGGTGAGGATGTTGAGGTTAGGTGATCTGGTAGGAGGTTCCAGGTTTTGCAATGCAGCAGGCAAAGAGGGATTTGCCAGCTTCATTTTGTGCTTGGTGACACTTATGTAGTTCCGGTGTGTTGATCTTAGGTTTCTGGAGGGTGTGTAGGGTTGAATTAATTGTTGCAAGGTAGATGTTTTCATAGGAAGGTAGTAGAGCTTATGGACAGTAGTAAGTTGGTTGAGCAGGAGGAGGAGTTGTGGAAACTCAAGCCAGCTGAGTTGTCTAAGGGATTGGCAGTGATGCAATCAAATGGTGGCAAGTTTTCAAGTTAAGAGCCAGCAGTACTCACACCTGTAAGCTACATTAGAAGGGGTGCTTTGGTTGGAGTGGTTGAGTTGGTTTTTCAGAGACTCATGGCAGGATCATCAGAAAAAGGTAAGATTAAATCTTTTAAACAGACACTTTAAAGTCCCACTGAAAGAGACGGAGGATCAGTAACGGAATAAATGGGAGGAACATTGTATGTTTCCTGATGGCGACTAGATCTCTTTTGAGAGAATATTTAGAAATAATGGTCTAGCACCCATGGTGAAGTTTAACTTTAAATGCTTACATCACCTTCAATACCTGTTTGCCTATTTTATATTGACATTGGGCAAAGAGAAAAGTGGCTTGTTTGAAATGTGGAAACTTAGATACAGATTATTTGCATATTATTTAATTTTGCAAGAAGGTGAGAATTGTTTGGAATAGGTGTTTATAGAGAAAAATTCCTTGAAAGATTCATTTAGAGGAAAAGGATAGATGTTTTAATCCTGGAGATTCAATAAACTCCTTGTAGGCTTAGTATGAAGCCTACAAGGCGTGATGAGCAGCTCTTATTGCATATGCATGCCGCACATCATGTTTAAATGTAAACAAGTATGGTTTTGTGGCCAGCAACAGTGTTGCCGGCCAGAAAACTGTGTAAAGCATTACCAACAACTGCAGACATGTACAAATGTTTATCTTCAGGCAAACTAGGTCTGTGGGATTGCACAGAAAGCTACAATGACTACCAGGGTTTTTACAAAAGCAATGTATATAGTTACAAGACATTACATGAAAGTGTATACAATGCAGAGTAATGTGGAAACCTGTTTTGGACATAGTGAATAATGGTTTTGCAACTGATCAGCAAGGGTACATATCTGTGCATCCCTTTTCAATACACACACACTTACATACATCACGTAGACAAGACAGCTGTAGTATCAACATCAATGTTGTCAATCAGCTATGTATTTACTGTGTACATCACAGGAACACGTATCACACATTTATCTTGTATAACACCTTGAAGGGGGTTCTGCTCCTTCAACCACCAATGGTTATGCAACAAAAAGAATACTTAAGTATGGCCAATAAGATGTGTGGGAGCTCATTGTGGCAAATGTGGTACACTTGAGTAATGCATCCCTGGAAGATGTGTTGGGAGGTACATGAAAAAGGGTGCATGAGGGCTGAGAACTAAGGAACTATAATGCCCTTTGATTTGGATGTCCCGTACATACTCAGGAGTTGTGCTACATACAAGGGAATGTTCATCACTGTGGGCAAATGCTAGTGGATGTTCCACATACCATCTACCTGATTACACAGGTCACACACCTCTTGGTCTGCTCATAGGGGTGTGCTGTCTATATTATAATTAGCTTGTGTTTTTGCTTTTATAACATAACAAATCCCTCCATTATTTTTGTTCTTCGTGTGTGTGTGTGTGTGTGTGTGTGTGTGTGTGTGTGTGTGTGTGTGTGTGTGTGTGTGTGTGTGTGTGCTGCTACTGTCTATATACTGATACCAAACTTGGGTTCAATCATTGTCCACAATCAGCAGTCCTCCACAAAGCTGGTTGGACAACGGATGTGTAAGCCAGTCTTAATGTCTGAGATCATACAGATCTATGCTGAGTTCTGTATTCTCCTTAACATTTCACATTTATTGGAATAAATGATATGTGAAAAGACCTCCAAATATAGCCTTGGTCATTCATCACATTCCACACAAGTCATGCAACTGTCCCAATGTCACATACTTTCACCAACTATACAACATATGTCTATATGTGTTCCATGGGCAATCTGTGTTTTGATTGGCCTGACGCCATATCAGGCCACATTAGAGATCAGTTTTTTGTGGCTTGTGCAGAACATTTCCTGACACAAATACTAACAGTCACACAGTGGTGCTGCTGACCACCTCGATAATCCTTGGATGTAGCATCACAATTGACATCAGCAGTGTCTAGTGAGAAGAGAATGGTAGTAGCAGTGCCCCACATGTTTGAGTAAAATGGTTTCTTGAATGTCAACCAAGTAAACACATATACACACACATACCAGTTGACCGCGGTGAGATTAGAACTCCTACTTAGCTAAGTACACCGACTAAAGAACTCAGTATTTAACTTAAGTGCCATGGCACAAGTCTGACTTTTGTAATGCTGCTGGACAAGTTATAGTGGATGTCATCGTTGGATGTTTGGCAGGCCTGTGGGAAATGAATGGGTAGACATGTATGACTTTCAAGATATTAAAGTTCTGCATGGTACTGGACTTGATGACAGCAGCAAACAGATTGATGTTCCTCTGGCTATGCACAGATACTGACACATACATAGAGACACAGACATAATGTGACTGCTGTGCTAATCTATCACACATAATTATTTTGTTCCCATCTGCAGAAAATAGTATGTGATGATTGCAGCACCACTAAAGTATGTATTTGCCTTGTCAGAGTAGTCTTTATAGATACCATCATTGTTATATAATCTGGTTGGCATATCCTGTTATGAGAGTGGTGTGCAAAGTGTGGATGTAGTATTTTCTGTTGTGTTTCTAATGTGCAGGTATAGTTTAAGAGAGAGCTTTAAAAACTATATGCAAACATCTGTCAGGAATACATACACCAGAAATGACACATTTTCTGCTTTTTCTCAGTATGTCGTGTACATTACATACTTAAATTATCACATACAGGCACACACATTTTTGTGATCATATTTGTGTGTTCATATTTGTGAATGATTGCTGTCTACATTAGTACAAGTATTAGACAATCTGAATATGTATTGCCAGTATAAAGATGTGCATTAATGTAACAAAGCATTTTTGGTATTTATTTCTGTAATGTAGTTGATATTTGTGATATTTGTGGGTGCAGGTAAAATATGACTGTGTTCAGTCATTAAAAAGTGTCTCCCTTTGGTTGTGTTTCTACATGTACTTTAATGGGAAGAAGAATAAATGGGTTGTAAACATAAGTAATTTGTGCTAATAAGAAGTTTCTATAGCGCACCTTTGAGCAGCTGGTTTGTGCAATGTGTGGCAAAGTGTTTGTGCACACGAGATACACATTTAAGGACTCCTACATGAACCTGATACTATGGTGTTCAAAAATAGTTCATATAAGAAATGTGTCATAAATTGTCTAATCTTAAAAAATATTATATTGTTTTCCCAGTTTGTGCATAATTAAGAAAAGAGAAAACACAGGCCTCTGCTTCATTGATAAAATTATGAGATTTCATTGGTTTGTTTTCTTAAGTGCAAACACACTAAGCAGAAAGATAGGGCAGTCAGCACTTTGGATAATACTGAGTGTAACAAAAACACCTGCTGCTTAGCTGACTCTGTGGCAGCAGGTATAAAAGCATTGAGTTTTTATTTTGAGCCCAGATGATACAGAGTTTGAATCCAGTTCTAACTAATAATTTTAATATGCATTCATGATGTAATTAAGTAATTACATGTGATAATTATTTGAAATGTGAGAGGAAATAACTACAGTGAGGGAATGTATATAAACAAACAGGACTCAAATGATTTACGTGAACAGTACTCATAAGGAGTTACATATTTCATACCTCTCAACCTCTTAGAGCAAGAAATCTGCACAACACCACAAATAATGGGGGGGGGGGGGGCAAAGGCCCAAAAATAAGGACACTTTTTAAATATTGATCTTACAAGCTTAGGAAGTTGATAGAATGACAGGTTTTGCATTAACATGAATTTTTTAAAGGAAATGAAGTCTGAATCTCAAATGCCTGCCATTATTTTCTGACTTCAGTACAATTTGCCAGTGATTTGTCAAAAAAACACAGTTTTATGAGAAACAGACCAAAATATGAGGTGAAAATCTGGACAAATGAGAGGTATGAGATCAATAAGGTCATCAGACTAAAAAAATAATTTTAAAATGAAATTTCTAATATGAGTGCCTTTATTCTACTTAATCTATGTGTTTCCTTAGTATAGCAGGTTTAAGCAGCATTGTTTGATGGTAACCATACCATGCCATTGGATGTGAAAAGCCATTCACTGTCAATTGATATTGATGCATGATGTGAAATGCCACACAAACATAGGGGACAAAAAGTGAAGAACTTCATTGGAGATTTTTTATTTATGTGTGTGATGTGTGATTCTATTTTTTAACCAGACTAAAGGTATTAAAATGGGGTAGATAGAAAAGTGGTGAAGGGGGGCAAGCAGGGGGGAGAACAAAGGGAAAGCAATATAGGAATGTGCAGGAGAGAGGTAGGAAAGAACCATAGGTATCCACTTCTTCAACAGTGTAAAATGAATATCCGTAGAATATTGGTTAAATTTGGACTATCACCTCAACAAGGATGGGTGATAACACAATCATGTCATATAACTAAGTGGACTAAATTAAGTGTGTCAAGAAGACACATATATAAAGTTGAGAGCTATGTATGGGATGATATTTTTTTTTGGGGGGGGCAGGTGCCCATTTATGATTTTTTTATTTCAGTAAGAGAGGAATGTTGGATAAGGGACATAGGTATTTCTGGGTCAGGTAAGTGGGGTGGGTGAGGAAGCAGATGCAGACAAACAGGAAAAACAAAACAAGAGACAAAGATGGTGAAGGATAAAACTGGTTAGGAGACACCATGATTGGGGATAGGGAGGAGTCATCAGATGCCCATCAATTGTGGGGAGACAGTGAGACTCTAGTCCTCACCCTCATAGCTGTCATCATTGCCTCCCTCATCAGCTTGCTGTTGGAATGCTTGATGTTTTTGTTTGCCCAGCATTACAGCAAGCATACTCTCCATCCAGCCAAGGCGTGCACCAGTGGTGCTTTCCACAACCTGATGCACTATGCCTGGCATCTCTTGGTGGGTGACAAAATCCCAACATCTGACAGTACTCTCAGTGGGTACCACTGTACCACCTGCCAGGGTAGTGTTACCTGATGTGGAGGGCCCAGGTAGTTGGGGGGAGCAGTGGCAGTACTGCTAGCTTGGGTCTCAGATGTGCTGGCTATCAGTGCAGGAACCATTGGAGTGGGGGCAGACTGAGCCACAGTGGTTGGCCTACCTCCCTGTGCTGTAAAGCAATTTGACAGTTGTCAGAAAATTATGACATCAAAGCATTGTGACAACACATATAAAACTAAAAAAAAGAGAGATAAGTGTTTGTTTAAGAGGAAAAAAGAGATAGTAGCATCATGTGTGACATACAGTAAATCAGTACAATATAAATAATTTTTCTCTACTTTTACATGTAAGTATACTTTTTAACAACTAGAAACTATAACTGATAATTGCTCCAAGAAATCCTTACACTATGTATATATTACATATATGTTTGATCAAATAATACTGATTATTTTAACAGCATGGCATGTATACCAGTTTTGTTGAAATTAATATGCAATCGTTTTAAGTAATTTTATAATACATCTGTTACCTGCGGTATTTGAACCCACAACATCTGAATGCAGGATTACAATTGACTCCTACAGCTGGTTTGTGCTATAGACTGAAGCATGCACGCTTGATTTTACAGTTAAGATTTGCATGCTTAATTTGCGACTACTTTAGATAAAATAATATTTACGTTGTGCTGCATACATACCCCCTGCTTCCCTAAGTCTTTCTAAACCAGCAACATGGGATTTCCTATTTGCTTCAATTTCTTGGTCGGCTGTAGAATGGAAAGCAGAGAAAAAGAGAAGAGCATTATGCATACCAGTCTTGCCTATATTCAGCTTTCCATCTAATTTAAATTAACTTTATCTGTATACTACTGTACAACTGTGGAATGCCAGCAGTCCTAAACTCATCCAGCCACTGGTGGAGTATATCTTGCTAGCGACTTTTGAGGTCATTATAGTGTTACCTGCATTGCTGTCCAGTGTGTGGAATGCCAGTTGCACGGGAAACAGCCCTAGCCAGATTATTCCAAGTCTTAAATTTGTACTGAGATCTGGTATAGTCCTCCTGCAGCAGCCTTCAGCTGTGGCACTTTACAAGGAGTCCACTAAAGATTCTGGACTCCTCCTCACCCCACCTTTGAGTCCCTTCTAGCTCCAGACATGTTCGCTTAGGTCAAACAGCAACAGTTAAGAGTGTTTTCCCACCAATTTGTGTCATTGTGTTTAATGCTAGTGCTCAAACCCGAACAAGCATGCCAAATCTGTCTGCCTGACTTTAAGTGGAGAGCAAATGTGCCAAACAGACAGGAAAGAAGTTATTTTGAAATAGGAAAGTTAATATGGCAGTTGGCATCACTTTATGGGTTGGTTGCTGCTGTAACTGTTATTTGATTTAACTTTTCAGACATGTATTGGGGCATATATTTTATGACATGGCACATTTGTTGTGTGGCTTTACATACTGATAAAATTAATTTGTACAATGTGGGCTTCAAACCTATGCAAAACAGTCAAAGCATATTCTTCCACATACATAATTTTTCAACCTTGCCGCAGAAGGGCTTGTCAGATATGCTCATTAATTATATATAAATACATGTAACAGTGTGAGGGTTAACCATGTATGTGTGTGACCTGACAAAGTCCTGGGTTATACATTCATGTGCATATGAGTATCATTGAAGTCTGAAGTCCATCCAAGTCCAGAAAAGACAATTATAATTACAGAAACATGATTGTTAGTATACCCTCAGTCACACTAATTAATGAGTTTCAGTGCTATACATACTTATTGCTACTTATAATTGTGTTTACATTGCTTTGTATTTTATAAAATTGAGTAGACAAGCATTGCTAAATTTGGAAGTGTACTACATTAGAACGCTGGCTCACCTGTATTGTGAGCATTGACTTATACCAGTTGACACAGGTTGAGTGTTTATTGCAAATGAGACCTTTTTTGTCAGACCTGCTCATTAGTTATACATATACATTAAGGAGTTGAGTGTTTAACAATGTATGTGTGTGTGAAATGAACATTCAGACAATACATTTGTAATTGTAGAACCATAATTGTACTGATATCCACAGCTGCACATGCAATATATCTCTGATATCCTGTGTATGCTCAAACCACCTGATATAAATAGTAATTCTCATGTGTAAGTATTTTTCTACTGATAATTTTTATATAAAGTAAAGTGGAACATCAGTAAGAAAAGTTCAGCCTTAGCTGGATTAGAACCCAGGCTCAATTGTACTATAACCTTTTACATACAACTGCTGCCATAGGAACAACTAGACAGCAACTCTATATTTTCACATTAATTAGTATATATGTGTGTGCTGACCACTGCGCAACGCTGTTTAGCATGTTTGGGCAGTGGCAAACCAAACATGATGTCTGGCAGTGTTCTGGACCTGCAGGTGTTACTAAACATAATGCAATTCCATTTAGTAGGATTGTCCGATGGTCAGCAAGAGAGGTAACAAAGTTTCCTTTATGAAACTTTGAATGTCTTCTTCTTGTGTGGGCCATTAGACCATGTTTGTGCAAAGGTAAGTGACATGCATATGTGATAGGTAAAGCTCACCTTGTATTACCCTTTTAAGAAGTGTTACTACGTTTCATCCTTAAAATATAGATGTGGGACTTGAACCATGATCTACAAATGGATATATTGTGTGGATCATCGTGTTCAGCAGGTGTGCTACACACCTGCTTAAATTACAGGTGTAATTTATGCACTCTTTATCACAGAAGTATGTTACATGAAATTTATTTGATTTATCAGTTTCACCGTGTTTATGCTAAGCTGCACGGCATGCAAATATTAATATAAAAAAAGATCATAAACAACATTCAAAATAAATTTTAACACACATTACAGATTCTTAAGCAACTCTGGATTTGAACAGTCATACCAATGACCATACAAAACAAAGTAAAGGTGTCTTATCCCTCTTTGTCAAAGAAACAGATTTGCAGCAGGAATGCAAATCATTGTGCAAGGCCCATTTCATCCAGAGTATTAACTAGACATATAACACTTGTACACTCTCAGTTGTTTGTACATGTGTTATTTTCTTAGCACTGTGGAGACATGGTGGTCAAAGATAAGGTTGCTGTCAACATTTGTGCCCAGGTCTCTCACCATTGCGTGAGTACTTAAGGTGTTCCTATTGATAGGGTAGTTAGAAGGAACATCACTTTTACTGAAAGGAATGATAATACATTTTTTGCATTGAGATTAAGGTCATGACTTTGGCACCAATTATTTGTTTGTGTAAGACCCTCTTGTAGGATGTTGACATAATTTGGAGATTCTATGACTGCTCCCAGTTTGCAGTCATCAACAAACTTTGTCTGCCACAGACCTTTAATTTTTGCTTGTACTTCAGAGAAATAGATTCAAAACAGTAGAGGTCCCAGGACTGATCCCTGTGTAACACCACTGGTAATAGGTCTGCTGTTGGAGGTGTATTCCCCTATTTTGACTATATCAGTTCTATCAGTGAGCCAGTTAGTGAACCATCTAACGATATAAGGGTTGATGTCTAGTTGGGTGGGTTTGTTAATGATGCCTGAGTAGGGGACAGTGTCAAACACCTTTGCTAAGTTCAGGTAGGCTGTATGCATAGATTTCACTGTCTCGAAGTCCACCAGATTTAACAGGCATGATCTCTCTTTGACAAATCCAAACTGAGTAGGGTCAAGTGTTTGGAGATTACCTATATCTTTGTGGATAAGGTCCATGATGATTTGCTCCATGGCCTTGCAGATAAGGCTAGTCAGGCTAATAGGTCTATAGTTCCTGGGGCCAGTAGAAGCACCACCTTTGTGCAAGGGAATAACTGTGCCTGTTTTCCACTCAGCTGGTATAAAGCCGGTGCTTAGACTATGATTAAGAGTACCCAATGGTGGTGTTAATTCATGTTGGAGCCCATGTAGGATGCAGCCTGGGATGTTATCAGGTTCCATAGATGCTGTGTTTTTGGTCTTAGAGAGGGCATTTACAACCTGCTCTTTAGCGATACAAGGTAGGGGACAGGTGGTAGGGATGTCATGGGGTACATGTGGTGGGAACAGGAGAGTGAAGTTTTCACATAACCTGTCAGTCAACAGGTTAGCTATATCCAAAGGTTAGCTTGTTTAAGCTGAGGAGGAGTGTTTCCATTTTAGAAGAACTCACTCCCTCTTACTCTTAGACAGCAATTTCTTCCTCTTATTGTAAAGCCTGTTAATGGTAGTTGTCCACCAGGCAGGTTTGCTCTTCCTTGAGGAGCTTTTTTGGTCCTATCAGGTACAGCCAAGTCAATGCAGGTATACAGGTATTTGTATAAAGCACTGGTGTAGAGTTCTGCATAGTTGCCAGTTCCATCTGACGGAGAAGGTGCAGTGAAGCTAGTTATATCATCCTGTAAAAGGTTATAATCTGCTTTGGAGAAGTTTTTTAGTTTAGTTACTGTTGGGGGGTGTCAGGTGTGAGAGTTACTTTGAATGAGCCCAATTTGTGGTCAGGTCTCACTAGAGAAGACCTTACAGTGGGGGTGCTACAGTGGTCCGCCATATTGGTAAGCACCAGATCCAGGATGTTAGCACCCCTTGTGGGGGTATCAGCCAGCTGGTCCAGGGCATTGGAGTTAACAAAGTTGAGGAGCCTTTGAGCAAGTGAGCTTGAGCACGAGTAATTGACCCAGTTGATGGACGGGTAGTTAAAGTCTCCCAAAACCATGGTGTTCGGATGTATCTAGATACACTCAAGTAGATTCAAATAGGCAGAGTGGGTGTCCTGATTCACAGAGGAGGTCCTGTAGCTGGCAATGACTTAAATAGGTGTCCTACCAAGAGTTAATTGCAACTGAATTGTCTTCAGGGAATCATACTATTTAACCAATCTGTAGGTGTAGTTATCATTAATGAATATTGATACACTGCCTCCTTTAGTTTTCATGCCTTCCATTTGAGGTCTAAACTTGTGGAAGGAGGTGTAACCCAGTATGGCTGAGGTGCTCTCCACAGCCTTGAACAGGTCTCAGTGACTGCACATAGGTCTGCGTCTTCCAAGGTGAGGACAGCTTCTAGTGACTGCAGTTTCATGTTGAGACTCCTAGTGTTTAGCAGTATAACCTTGAGGTTGTTTTTAGATGGAATTTTTACTCTGGGAATTTTGTTCTTGAGACACTGCCTAAAAAAGGCACTATGGGGGTGGAAAGAGCCTTACCCAGTAGCCAAAATCCCAGGTGTAACAGATGAAGGCCATCGAGCAAATCATCAAGGTCTGTCAATCATGTCATTCCAGGCTGACAGATAGTGGATCCCCTAAGAATGACACCAGAAGCTAAGCCAGTTATTGAAGTCAATAATTTTCTTGATGTATTGAGGCATTATCCTAGGTGAAGGTAAAATGCTGCTTAAGGCTAGGGACATACCTGCCGGAGACACATAGTCCAAGAGCTCAGTCATGTCTGTCTTCATATAGTCCAGAGAGGTACATCTCAAATCGTTCACACCAACATAGACTATGACGGAATCATAACGGTACCTGTTGTTGAGAGACTTGAGTGCATGTGTGATGTGGCATGTCCTGGCACCTGACAGACAGCTGACCATGACTTTTTCCTTATCCAGCCTGGTAAGAGAGACATCAGTGTGTCTCACAATGGAATTGCATATGACTAGTATGCTTGAATTTCTGTTTTGCTTTCAAGAGGTTTGATTGCTGAGACACTGGTGTGTGAGATATTATGTGTAATGAGTTCTGCAGTGGAAGTATTATGTGTAGCATGCTTGTGTTTGTGTTTGGAAGGTCTCTGGTGTTTATGTATGTTTCTGGTGAGGACTTCCACATACATACGTATGTGTGATGTGGGGTTGGGTGGAGTAGGAAGTGAGGTGTGCATGCTGGCAACCCGCTTATTTTCATATGTACTGACTGGTGTGTGAGAGAGCATGGATTCAAGGTTCTTAATACAGTTGCATCTCTCACATGTTGTGTTTGTGTGGACTAGGAGTAAAGGGTTGTCGATGAACATGAGGCAGCTGTTACACTGCCTTAGGATGCCCATGTCGACCAGAGTAATGTTTGCAGCAATGCAGAGCTGCCTTCTCTTTGTATTGTGTTCATTCTTCTCTTATTTAAGCTGCAATCTCAGACATGCAGTCTGTAGGGCATTTTGTATTACTGTCCTTAAAATGTATGAAAATATTAAATGACAATAATATACAGTTTTCAACAAAGGTAGGAAAGTTTGGCTATTAGTGAACAGAAACTGAGAAATGAGTGCTGATCACTTCTATTTAAAAACCTTGATACAATTACGTCTACACTTTGTAAGCGTAACCTGGGTGACACACCTACTGTGGGTAAGGGAGTCGGAATTACTATTTTATTTTCCTTCTCTCTACCATTAATCTTCACAGTTGCAATACATTAGCAACAAACACTGAAGGAGTGCCTGCACTATTTACACCTGCTACATGGAGCCAAAAGTTTGGGATTCAGCAATTCTAACGAGTTCACACCTCATTTGCATCTTCACCATGCTCACAGGCCTGAATCTACACTATAAAAAGGTAACCATGTAGCTAGGTAACCTGAAGGAGAGGAGAGTTGTGTATGTAGACAACACAGAAGAAGATTGCTACTAATTAGGATTTATCTGTACAGAAGACTTCTGATCTTGACAAGGTGTGATTGAATTTATTTGCTCACGTTACTAGGAAAATATTTTTTAAATATATACATTAGCAAATGCAACTTTTATCTGTATACACTTATTAGATGTTTACTGATGACAGAGGCATTTTAGCCAGATCATTTTACTTTCTTAGATACACAGCCTTCTTAATTTTCATCACAAGTGTTATTGTTACAACTGTTTATCTTACACTCTTCTATGTTATTTCAGTGAAATGTAAATTTCCTGTATTGTCAATGACACAGAGGTGTTAGGCTTCTAAGATGGCCCGCAGACACTTCTAAGGGAATGCCGGTTACAAGCAGAGGTAACTGGAAATCATAAAAAATTACTTTTCTGTTGTAAATGTATACACATTTTGTGGGATTTTTTTGGAAAGCACTTATAACAATTGACTGATGTACTATTGCTTGCTTGTTACAAACTGTAATTTGCCTGTTACTTTGCAGGTGGGGGAGCCAGGTTCCATATGTGTATTGCCACAACCAAAAACATTTTAAAAGAGGTTTGCTCTTGTTATTCCTTGTTTTGGATCAAACCTTGGTTTGTGTGTGACTGTGATATGTTACAACTGCATACCCTTTTATATTATAATACCTGAAGTTTTGTCTTTCTCTGGTGGGTAATACTGAAAAAAACAATAATACATGTATATGTAAGCAGGATTTTTATTTATGTGATATTTATATGTAATATCCTTTTTTCTTGTTTTATGTCACCTAGGATTATGGCATCCAAGCATCCCAATCCACACAACCCCCATTTCATTGACACGAAAATTATATAATTGTCCAGGCATTTAAGGAACATGGTGGCTTTCTACTTGAGAAAGGACATGGGGATATGTCTGGTAGGATACAGATTTGGAATTAAATAGTGAATGACGTCAATGCCGTAGGTAGGCACAGCAGGAATTATGATCAGGTGCGTCATAGGGCCACTAATATGATTTCATCAGCCTAGAGTTGAACAGCTGCAGTGGCCCATGAACAGCTGGCTACGGGGGGTGGGGTGCTACAGAGTCACCACTGACACCAAACTAAGAGCTCCTGTACATTGTCAGGGATCCATGGAGCTCAGTGGAAAGTGCACAACAGCATGTGATTAATGTTGATGCTGCTTTTTCAGGGAGGTCAAGTCTGTCCCAAGATGAGCTTCCCAGTAAGGTTACATATGTCAATTTTTAATATTTTCTTGTATAGTAAAATAATGAAAGCAATAATTCAGTTGTTTCAATTATTTTTTGGGGGGGACCTATTAATAAATTGATACAGTTAACAACACATTCTGGTTCATTACACATGGGCTTTTTGTGGATGTGTCAGCAAAGTTTCAGTTAAAAGTATTGTTAATGGGCATATAAAGGCAAAAAACTGGCCCTCCTGTGTTATTGGAATTGTGATGATGGTGTCCTTACCTTTTGCTTAACTTTTTCCAGGACCATCTGCCCAGGCAAGTGTGGAGTCATCTTCACATGGTAAGTCAAACATTTTTATTTGAGCGTTGATGAGTATTTGACAGAAATATGCATTTATCGGAATGTGTGAGGTGGGTGTCATGAGTGTTTGTGTATTACTGTACCATCTATGATAGTGTCACCAATTTTAGTTTGTTACCATATATTAAAATGTAATGTAGGTATTAATTTCTTTCCTGTGTTTGTTGCTTATTATCACAGGTGATTCTGACAGTGGAAGTGTAAGACTCTTACCGCCTCATGTCAGCATATCGGCAGACTCTGATGATGATGATGGCTGAACAGAGGCACAGTTGGGAGGAGGCAGAGGTTGAATCTGACACTGAGGTTGACATTCATCCATGCATTCTATTTGACATTGGACACAGCCAGTAGGCCTATGCATACTTATTCCAGTGAACCCTTAGATATTGGACAGGTGGAGGGTGACACACTTGAACAATTTATTTATTTTATTTATTTATTTCGCATTTGTTAACCGGGCTGGTCTAGCTGGGTAAGAATTTACCCTTTTTCAGTGGAGACCCAAGGGGAAAAGCCCCAAACAGACATACAAATACATACAAATAGAGACAAATTAACAATATTAAAGAGCAAAACAATCTTAGGGATACAATGGATAAGAAGAACATAATGTACTCAATGGAATAGTACATAGCTATATATACAAAAAGTGTAGTAATAGGTTGTAACAGATGAAACAACAATAATAAATCCAGCAGGTAAGCAGGAAGGAAGTTAAGGTTGTAGGTAATATAATGAAAGGAAACAAGGTATAATTAGATTAGTGGCTAGAAGAAGAAATGTGTAAGCACAGGGGCTTCAGAATTGAGTGAAAGTAGAGTGAGAGTAAAAAGTAGGAAGGGGTGACTGCACAAGGGACCAGTGTGGTTGCTGTAGCTGGCTTCAGTGCCAGTTGACTCTGGCCATAGCCAAAGTGTGGGCAAGGTGCCACACAGCAGGGTTGTTAGGGGTGCTTGTAGGAGGTCTGCTGTCCATCCTCCACCTGATCTTGGTGTGTCTTTTTGTGCCATTTGATATATGTTTAGGGCCGTCATGGAGGCATAGGCACGTTCCAATAGGGCCTCCAAGAAAATGCTTAGGGTTGTAGATGTGGGACAGGCTGACATGCATGTCCACCTCCACTGTGTTGCTGATTCAGTGGATTGGATAAATGACACTTTGGATTGGTTGGTATCTGTGATGGAACATCTGCTGGGAGGGGAAACAGCATCCACGTGAACATAGGTCAGCCACATTATCTGATGTTAGCCAATGTGGTCATGCCCGATCATGCTCCCATAGTGACACTACTTTCATTGTTCCATCAGTGGTTGAGGCATCCACACTCAGATATGGTAGACCATGGGGTTGTGGTCCTGGGTGTACTTGTGAGGAGAGCTCATCCAGCAGACATCAGTCATGTTCAAGTTGCAACAGTGCATCTGACTTTGGGCATGGGCTTGCCACTGCAACTCCTGGTAGAGCCAGTTCTTGAAGTTGGGGATGACAACGATGAACTGTCACTTCTGCCATGCATGGCTAACACCTGTCTGACATACCAGGATATACAGCTAGCACAGAGTTTGACTGTATTCTTGCAGACACTCACAGACATGCTTCATCTTAATTGCCCATACAGACACACACACACACATAACAGTTACATGGGACAGCCATGAGGCTTACAATTCATTCTGTTTCAGCGGCCATTTGATACTTTATCCAAATGTATGCCTGTCTGTTGCTCTTGCTCACACTCAGTCATTACCTTTTGTGTCAGTCTTAGCCACCCCTCCCCAAAAAAAAAAAACAACACCCTGTGCAAATGATGAAAACTGTGCCATATCCCTTAATTTTCTCTTTTGGATTCAGGGATACACAAGTCTTTTGTCTGATGCCAAGGATGCACAGCTGACTGAGTGCTTAATATATATATATATATATATATATATATATATATATATATATATATATATATATATATATGTGTGTGTGTGTGTGTGTGTGTGTGGGCTTGTGATGCTCTTTTGCAAATTGTACTATTTTCTTACAGGTTTTTGTAATGTGTACATCCCTCTCAACCTCTAAGACCAACAAATCTGGACCAGGTCATAAATAAAAGTGGGACAAAGGCCCAAAAATAGGTACAATTTTGAAATATTTTGATCTTTCAAAATTAGAAAGTTGACAGGATAACAGGTTTTGCACTACCATAAATTTTTCTGAGGGATATGAAGTCTGAAACTGAAATGTGTGCCATTATTTTCTGACTTCAGTCTTTAATGATTTCCCAGTATAAAACTATGAGGCCAAACTCTGGACATTCTGTGTAAATCTGTACATCTGAGAGGTATGAATGTGTGAATCTTTGATGCGTGAGGCCTATTAATTGATAGAGAACACATTTTGACATAAGTCATTTCTGTCACATATTGGTGTTACTGCTGTAAAAATCACCCACCTTATACGTACTTACATTAGCAAGTAACAGTATGCAAGGATATGCCATTCATTTGTGTTCTTAGACATTTATTCTTCTATTCCAAGTTCAACACTTACCTTGGAAGTCCAGCAGGTGCAAAAGTTTTAATCTGGAGTTGCCACTTTCTAATGCTAGCAGTACAAGGTTGTGAACATTGCCTGACATCAATACTACTGTATGTATGAGCATAGGATGAAGGTTTTAGTCCCTTAGGGTGAGTATGTGTGCTATCCATTGTTGCTTTGCCAGTGCAAGGGCATATTGTGTGCACCTACATCTGCCTACATCCAGAGCAGCTGGTGGTTTCCCCTCTGACTCTTCACCTGCATGTGGCTCTGGTGACCTTGCCAGTAGTGGAGGGATGTATGGAACTTGCCCTTTGATGTTCTTGCTGAAACTGTTTTTTTTTTTTTCAGAACAATATTGTGAAGCAAGGCACAGACAGTGAAAATGTTACTACATGTACGACGATTGTACTGCAGGGCTCCCCCAGATGTATCTAGGCACTGGAACCATGACTTCAGCAGCCCAAACATGCTCTATATTTCTTGTTTGAGCTTGTGCATCATTATAGTGTTCTTCAGTTGGTCTGTGTACATTTCTGATGGGCGTCATCAGCAATGGTCTCAGTGCATAACCTGCATCCCCCAGTAAATGACCCTGTGGGATATCCTCCCTAGAAAAACATCTAATACAGTTGAGAGTTGTGCCAGATATGCGAGTCATGGTAACTGCTTGGTTTGCCAGCACACACATTCAGGATGATTCCCTTAGCATTACACACAACCTGGCAGTTAATGCAGTGGAAGGCCATTCTGTTTATGTACACCCTTCCCTGTTCCCTGGGTAGTGCTTTGATTTCAAGGTGTGTACAGTCTATGGCACACAAAACTTCAGGGTAGTGTGCTACAGGATAAAACTCGTGCATTACTGTCGCTCTGTCTTCAGGTGTATGGGGAAAATGTATGCAATCACTGGCATGTATCATAGCATTCAGGAAATGATGTAGGATCCTAAATGCTGATGCCTGTGACACCTCCAGCATGTTCCCTGTTGGTCTCTGGAAGGTTCCTGTAGCTAATATTCTAAGTGCCACACATACCGTAGTCTTCACCAGTATTGGTTCCCCTTGGTTTGCCCTTGCTCCTAGATGAGGACAACAGAGGTTACAGAGTTTATGTAGTGTGTCTATATCAACCCTCTAGCACTCTACAATTTCCACCTCATACAGACCATGAAAAGTTAAATGGGTTCTAAATACCCTTTTGCTTCTTGGCCATCGTCTAGTAGCAGCAGCAGCAGCATAAACTTGGGCATGTTGCATAAACACATGAATAAGAGCAACAGCAGCCCCAAGCAATCTTTCCATGTAGACTATTTTCCATGGCTGTATTCCATTCCATTCCATTCATGCAAAACCTGCACTAAAGTTACATGACTGCTTTATAGCTTGTTGAATAGCTCCTCCATCTTGTATTAGTTGATTAGCATACTATTCAGCTGCTTATGCTATAATTAGCACAGTACAATGTTTACCATGTTTGTGTTACTCTGCATGCCATGTAGAGCCACATACTGAATACAAAACAGTACACTATTGTGTGACATGCATACAGTTTTAGCGGACTGTGTAGGCTTTATTGAATGAAATCCAGATAACTTACCAAAAAAATTCAAATGTTTTTATCACATGTTGAATGTTTTACAGAGGATTTAGATAGCAACAAGACCCAATTATCTATAAATCAAGCCAAGACAATGAATTTGGACAAGGAAACTGGAATACCACACTTTTTACAGTGTTGGCTTATGAATACCAAAAATAGCAAAGGGAAGAGTGGGTTTGCATCTACTTAGGAATGTTCTTTTAACCATGTCTGCCTCTACACTTTCCCAAAACAATGATCACTCTAAAGAGTCAAATGCTATTTATAAGTCAACAAATAATGTCACCCTGGGAGTATTCTCATGCCTTGACATGCTGAGTCAAGCAGTACTGAACCATAAACACTTTAATAAAGAACTCTATTGTCTCCTTTTAAAAATGTGTCAAGCAATGTGAACCAGTTTTAGAATAACATTCTCAAGCCATTTGTCTGGTGTTTTGCAAATATTTTTATCTCCAGTTGAAGCAATGAAAATTTGAACTTCTCCGAGAAGGTCACAAATGCAATGGGTGAGGGCAAAATGTCACATACTGCTTACCTTGACCTGGCTGAGACATTAAACACAATACTCCCTACTCAGGCATTGTAAACAAACTGAGAAAATTAGGTGTAATCCTCAATGTCACCTGATGGGTACCCTGCTGGCTCACAAATAGGACCCATGATGTCAGGATAGGGGAGTCCAACTCCACAAAGAGGCCAGTCACTACCAGTTTCTCTCAAGATTCTATGCTGTGTGAGTTCTTTTTTGTCATCTACTTTTTGAAGTCAAGCCCAACATCAAGGGCCTCTGGTTGACCAAGTTTGCAGATGATTGCAAACTAGGTGTAGTCATAGAATCTCCCTCAGACACTAATCTTCCATGAACACATGACTCAGACAAATAACTGATGCCAGATCCATGCTGTAAAACTCAATTCCAGTAAATTCATACTAGTATCCTAATTGAAACTATTTCTACATAAACTAGCACACTGATAACACATCCCAAGATTAGACCAAATAGTCAGGGATTTGAGGACACATGTAGACAAGAACTTGGTCTTGACCACCATGTGTCTACAACAGTAAGTAAATAATTCTATGTTGCACAACTTATAAGCAAGGGTATGGCATATTGGTACAAGGAAGTCATCATTCTACTGCACTCAGCCCTTTCAGAATAATTATTGAGTACAACACCCGCTTCAGAATGTACCTGACCAGGCCCAGCAGCAACAACTGGAATGACCATAGAGGTTCCCCACAAAAGGAATACAGGGCCTAAACAACATGTCCTACATAGATCAACTCAAAGTTTTATCACTATACTTTGTCTCCTACAAACAGCTGAAGGGTGATCTCTGTCTGGCATATAAGGTATCGTCAAATCCCTCTCTGATGAACCTTATGCATAGCCACCAAACAAACAGTATCAGAATTACATGATCCAGGGAACTAAATTTGTCTGTGACATAAAAAAGGACATGTTAGTGTAACAGGTATTTGTCTCAGACACTGCTCCTTCTCTAGAAGAGGTGTCCTATCCATGTTAAGCAGAGTTCTTTCCTAACTCAATTCAAGAATATCTTGGAACAGTTGATGGGCAATTAGAAATTCTCCCTGGTTTGGCACCCTTTCCCTAAGAGTCAAAATCACCCTGTAAATGGTTGACCACCCAAGCCCTAGCCTACATATAAAATAACCTTGTGGTACCAGAACTTCAAAGATAAACTTTGTGTTGCATGGCTAGGATGAAAAACCTCCTGTGGTCCTCAACCTTATATACACCTATGAACCTATGAGCCTATAGGTCCCCATATGGAAATAAATTGAGTCACACCCATAAATGGCTACTTTATACAAAAAGAACTGCCATCTGATGTCAGGTCACATTATTTGACCCTTGATTAATATTTCTGAAATCAAGTGACAATGAAACTAACCCTGGCTGAGTGATGCTCAATAATACTATTTCAGTGTCTGCAAATACCATTTGAATGCAACCAAACTGCACCCATGGTTAGCTCACTTTAATACACACAGCTGGTAAAACAAAACAAATCGACCAAAGAATTGAGTGATGTAGGCTAAATGTGCTTGCAATTATTAAAACGTGGATCAAAACATATATTAAGAATTAATGTACTGTTACTAATTTAATATAAAATAAAATGTATCAGCATCAAGGGATCTACTGATAGAATATTAGATGGGAACAAGGTAAATTTCCACACAACCATTCAGAGTATGGGGACATCTGTTTGTAGCAGCTGCAATCATTCTCATTTTTCATTAATTTCAAAGTCAGCTGGCAAGGGATCCAGAATTTTAAAAATTATCCCTTCAACTTCATGCATCTCAGCCACTAAACTAAATATATTATTTGTTGTGATTGTCTGAAAAATGTTTTACTTTGCCATGCAGTAAAAGGAATTATAGTAGATTTCAGAAGTAAAACAGGTTACATCTTTTTAGCATGTGGAAATTAAGTTAGTGTAGATTAGATCTGCTAGTTTTTTTTACTGTCTTTGTTTATAGAATTAATTTCCATCGCCTAGCTGCAGTCCTTCTGTGGTTATTCTTAAAAAAACTTTTTATTAATTTTAAAACAAAGATTGTCCAAAATTATTTAAAGATAAATAGAACAAAAAAAAACAATTTACAGATGTCCACAACAAAATCAAACATAGAAAACTAAATCATTAAAAATTTTCAAGTAAAATACCTTAATTTTGATCAAAATCTAAACTGGTGAGTAATATTCGAAGTCTCATTTTGGCAGTTGACAATTCTTTTTTACAGACATTTTTTTACTAAATTAATGAATTCAGTGAAAGAAAGAGTAGTTTTACATTTCCAATTCTTTTTGACTATTTTTCTTGCTATCGCTAAAATGGACCAAAGGAGAGGTACCAGCACCCTAGGAACAGAATCCAGAACTGGAGCATTAAATGAGATCAAGGAGTTAGAAATGATAAAAACAATAAAAATTATCTGTCCACAAAGCTTGGACACAATTTCTAAATTCAACCCAAAAAGGAGCTACTATTTTACAATCCAATATTATATAAAACCAATCTGCATTATAGACTTCAACAATTAATTTTCCCATAGTTATATATTAAAGCTTGGACACAATTTCTAAATTCAACCCAAAAAGGAGTTACTATTTTACAATCCAATATCATATAAAACCAATCTGTGTTATAGACTTCAACAATTAATTTTCCCATAGTTATATGTGCTGCTTTATGTGGAGTTAAAAAAGCTCTGTTAAAAAATCTCCACATATAGATTTTCCAGTAAAGTGAATGGCCAATTACCAGACCTTGGCATCAAAATTTTTTAGGGTTTGAATTTTCATCTTTATTTTAGTGTACCACATGATGGATATTTCCAACCTGTTATGGGGGCTTGCCTCGGACAGGGATAATTTGGCCATTTTTGGTTTGGACAATCCTAATGGGCTAATGAATAGCACCAATATAATAACCAATGATGAAGGATGTGAAAAGATTTATTTGGAACTCACAAAGTATATGTGTCAGCTCCGAAACAATGTTTGGCATTATAGGTTGTTTCGGGCATATTTGACTAAGGGGATCACACCTAGGGGTTTGTGTGTATGCTTACAACCACTGGTTAGTAGTCCTGATGAGTTCCTTTAAAAAGCATGGGGTGAAGCTCAAAAACAAGCCTCCCTTAGGTTTGTGGAGATTTTGGCTGAACATCATAACAGAACCATTGACAGTGAAATAGAGATCATCACTACATTATGTGATGATATTAAAAAATATGAGGAATTGTCCATTTATAAGTCCTGCTTTAAGAAACTTAGTCATGAACTCACTATCCTGGAGGAGCAGCTTAGGGATAGAAAGAAGAGAAAATTCTTGAGGGATCAATCTGACTATGATAGGGGGGACCCCTTCAATATGGGTAAGGATAAGCATGTTCATTTTGTTCAATCTAGAAAGAATCCACCCAAGAGAAAGTGGCCGAGATCCATACTAAAGAAGGGATCAATGTCCAGTATGGATACCTCGGGTGAAGAATCCTCTGGTTTGGAGGGGGAAACTGTGGGTGTCACTGGTTCACTGGCGCATAAAAAGAGGAACTCCAATGGCCCTCTGGGTTTAGACCCAGGAGGAGGGGGGGGCAGGAAACATCGGAGTAGTAATCAACATGGAGGATCTAATACAAATGTTTGCGAAGAAATAAATAATGTTTTTAATATTTCATCTCATAACCTCTCTCCTGTTAAAATTGGTATACTAAATAAAGGGTTGTCCTTCACACCAGGATTCTTTGTCCCTGAGGATGCTTTTGTTAATGATGTATTAACATTTTGTAGAAACCTTAATCTAAAAATATTTTTTCAGGACAGAGAATCGGATATGTCAGATGATTTTAGATACCATAAGTCCGGGTTTACGCCACCCATGAACCACAATGTGCTCATGTTCCAGAATATGATTCTTAAAGATCTACATTTTCTCTCCAGCGAGTTCACACCCAAGCTGAATAATATTTCCAAGATTGAAATGGAGTGTATTTCAAATTTAGCCAATAATCATGAACTGGTTATCCGAGGGGCTGATAAGGGTGGGGCTGTGGTGGTCAAGGACTGGACACGGTATGATGAAGAGGCTATGAGACAACTTTCAGATGCCCACTACTATACATACATGCATACTGACCCCACCTCTCATTTCAGGAAACAGATTAATGAGTTTCTTGAGTCAGCCATGGAGGAAGGTATCATTACCAAAACCACAAAGCAACATTTAACTATCTCTGATCCCAGTCGACAATATATATATATTTTTTTGCCTAAAATCCATAAAGACCCTACCATTCCACAAGGGAGACCTATTGTCTCTGGGAGGGGCTCATTGACTGAGCCCCTATCACAGTTCCTTACAAAATACCTCAAACGATGGGTACGGGCTAGAATCAGGGATACCACAGAGTTTCTTCAAGTAATTTTGGAAACACAACTTGAACCCGATTGGTTATTATGTACATTGGATGTGACAGCCCTGTATACCAACATCCCCCATTGGGCTGGTATAGATGCCCTTGAATTTTGGTTATACAAATCTAGGCTTTACCCCCCCCCCCCCTGGTTTCAATACATTCTTGTTTGTTCTTGTGGAACATGTATTAACAAAGAACGTTATTTTTTATCAAAATAAATGTTTCCTACAAGTTCAGGGTACTGCTATGGGGGCATCATTTGCACCAATATATGCCGATTTGTTTATGGCATATATCAAAGAACAGCTTATTTATGATGACTCCCATAATTTGTTCATGGGTGAGATGGATATCTGGAGAAGATATCTGGATGATTGCTGGTTGGTCTGGAGATCAGATGTTGAATATCTTCAAGAATTTGTTAGTTACTTGAATGAGAATAAATGGGGAATTCATTTTACATTGAACCACCATAGGGATAAAATCACATTTTTGGATGTTTTGATATCAAGGGCTCCTGATCACACTTTAGTTACTGAAGTGTATCGCAAATTCCCGAATACAACTCTCTGCTCCAGGCCACCAGCTATCATCCACCCCATATTTGTAGGAACATTCCTAAATCACAGTTTATGAGGGTAAAACGGATTTGTTCTGAGCCAGCCAAGCAGAAATACTATAGGGATGAATTGAGGTCCAGATTCAGGGGCAGAGGGTATAAAATGGGGGATATCTTACAAGCCCAGAATAAGGTTCATAATATGACACGGGATAGCCTTCTACGTTATAAAAACAAAAATGATGACAGCAAGGCACTGCCTAGGTTTGTGGTGACGTATGGTAGGAATACAGGTGCTCTGATGGAACATGTGCAACACCACTGGAATATATTGTTGGCTGATGCTACTCTAGGTGAAATATTAGGGGATAAATGCCATTTCTCTTTCAGAAAAGGGAGGAATTTGGGTTCCACCTTTAACCATTATAAAAAAGGACACCAGGGATGCTCCACAATTACAGACTACCCTCTTAAGTGGGCCTCTAATAGGTTGTCACCCTTGTGGACATTGTGTCCATTGTCACAAAATTCTTAAAACTAGGACTTTTAGTAGCAAAAATACATCTCAGGTCTTTGATATCACCTTTTTTGCCAAGTGTAGTACCGATTGGGTTCTTTATCTAGTCAGTTCTCAATGTTCTGCTTTTTATGTAAGACGGACCTCTAGACCACTAAGAATCAGGATGTCAGAACATCTTAGTGAAGTGAAAAATTATAAAATCACAAATGCCCTATACAAACGCTGTTTAACACATGCTAAAGCATCCTTCAGTTTTACAGTAATTGACAAAATTAGTGGACCAAGGAACAACAAAACTGGTTGGCAAGATATATTAAACAAAAAATAAATAAAGTGGATAATTAAATTAGGAGGCTTATTCAGGGCCGGCCTTAGCCATAATGGCGCCCTAAGCAAAGCAGTGCTCTGGTGCCCCTTAAGCCCCACCCACACCATAGTCATGACACACCCCTATTTGAGCCACACCCACAGGGTCACTCTCCAAGAAAGCCACTCCAGTCATTTCTTTAAATTATTTAAATGCATTGGAAGAATAACTACATTGCAAGGTATCTTTAACTGCAACTACCTCTGCATAGTATTTTCTACTTTAAATATCAGAGCCGGATCGTAGTCAGATGGGGCCCTAGGCAGGGTAATAGACTTCCCCCCCAGAGCAGCCCCTTCTGCAGCAACCCCCTTCCCCCCAGCAGCAGCCCTCTCCTCAGCCATTCCAGTGTTCCATTATTTTGTTATTTCTCACCAGTTACCATGCATACTGTTCTCTTATTTACTTCTACAGTGATTACAGATATTAAAATAAAATAGCACAAACACAGCTAAACAATACAGTCTCACAATGAAAACAGAGTTGGCATAAGCAGTAAACTTCTCTGCCCTTGAAACTTACATTCATTGAAATAGAAAAACTCACATTCATTGAAACGGCATGAAAACCCACATTAATAGAAAATACATCTGGCCAGTGAAGAATTAAGTTTGCCTGTGGGCTGTTTTCAAAACAGACTCTCTTGCACACATTTTTTAGGGCCATGCATACATGCATTTGTTCCTTGATTCACCTTCCTGATTGCATTGAATTATATTCCTTGTATAATACAGCACTACTTGTTAGAAAGTGTTTTAAATGTGTAGTTTTAAACGTTCTTAAGCAATGAAACAAAATGTATGAACCCATAACTACCTCTCAAGACTTTGTCATCACAATCCACCAATACTACTCCATGCACACAATCTCTGCAGAAGTAAAATCATCTGAATTCCACGTTAAAGAAATCTGTAACTAATGAAGAGGTTGCTACTGGCAAAACAACTTTGCATATCAATGTTTTATCTACAAAGTCAGTGCCTGCTGCCCTTGAAGAATTAATTGCCTATATTACATTTAAAAATTGGTAAGTTGGCAATATTGCAATAGGAAATATCCAACAAGTTCATAGTCACTAGGCATCTCATACAACGGACATACTCAGGAGTGTAGAACCCCTATCCCCCTTATAATGCACCAAATAATCAACAATCATATGGGCAATGCAATATCAGCACTCCATCTACATGGTGTGGGAGTAGAATCCACAGCCTTCTGCACCAAAGCCAATTATGCTACTAATACTGCTTTCAGATTTTACAACACAGTGTGCCATTTGATAAACAAAAAAACAGCTAGTTGCACATAGAAACATTTACACTTGTTGGGGTGTGTTTTAAATTTGTAGTTGTGAACATTTTTCCAGTAAGTAATGAAACAAAATGTATGAACCAATAATGAAAAACTACCCATTTCAGAATATTTTAACCATAAAAGGCATCTCAAACATCTGTCATTACAACTCACCACTATCAGTCAATAAGGACAATATCTGCAGAAGTAAAATTAATCCAAATAATTCTACATTAAAGATGTGTAACTAATGAAGAGGCTGCCACTGGCAAACAGCTTTACATTTCAGTATTTCATCTACAAATTCAGTGCCTGCTGCCCTTGAAGAATTAATTGCCTACATTAAATTAAAGGAAAAAAAATGGTAAGCTGGTAATATTGCAATAAAGGATGACTGAGAAACCAACACGTTCATAGTTACTAGGTATCCTAAACAAAGGGGGGCACACTATGGAATGCAGAACCCCTATCCCCCTTAAAATGCACCAGATAATCAGCAACTAGGGCACTGCATACCATGCTTCCATACCTCTCATCCTCTTGGCACAAGAAATCTGAACAAAGGCAAAAATTATGGAGGAGACAAAGGCCCCCAAACAGGGGCAGATTATAAACATTGTTCTTATGGACTTAGAAAGTTGCTGCAATAACAGCATTTGTCTTAGCATTCTTTTTCTGAAGGAAAAGAAGGGTGAAACTCAAATGTATGACATTTAGTTATTTAAATCCTCAGTGATTTGCCAGAAAACCACAAATTGTTTGAGAAATAGTCCATCTGTATTAGGCACTCAGTAGGATACTGAGTATAGTAATAAATCTTTGAGGTGGTCCATACAAGACCTATTGTTTAGGACTTGTATCCTTTTAGTAAGGTATCTCTGAAGGTATTCCAGTTGCTGCATGGGTCTGGACGGATACATGCCAAAGTCAGCATTATACAAAATAATTGACCTAATGAGAGCTTTGTAAAGAGGGACAACAACATCTCTAGATCTAGTCACAATCAATTTGTTTATAAGCTGTGCAATATAGAAAGGCTTTCTTATGACTCTGGGCACATGTTGGTCAAAAGTTAGGTCACTGTACACACAAGTTCCCAAATACCAAACAATTGGGTCAGTTCTCAGAGGGCATTGCCATGATTTTGACCCTAGTTACTATTTCAGACAAACCTTCCTGCATGATGGTTAAGTCATTTGGGGGTTCAATAACTGCTCTTCAGTCATCTCAAACTTAGCCGGCCAAAGCTCTTTGTTATTTCCTTTTACTTTTGAGATGTATATGCCAAACAGAAAAAGACTCAGCACCAAACCCTGGGGGACTCCATTAGTGACTGGTCTCTTCCCCTATTTTGATCTCCTGCATCCTGTGAGCAAGTTGGCAGTCCAGCTAGTGATGCAAGTGTTTGCTCCATTATTAATTTTTGTACTACACCTGAGTAGGGGATTGTGTCAAAAGGCTTGGCTAGGTCAAGGTAATGTGGTGTGAACTGTTTACCTTTAACCATTGCTTTAGTAACAAGAGTAAAGCTTAAAATGTGCCCATGATTTTGATCCTTGACTTTCCTCTGGGCTGTTTTCAAACACATTTTTAGGGTCATGCATACATGTATGCATTCTTTGATTCACCTTCCTGATTGTATTAAATTATATTCCTTATATAATACAGCACACTTGTTAGTGTGTTAAATTTATTGTTTTGAACATTTTTCCAGTAAGCAATGAAACAAAATGCATGAACCAATAATGAGAAAACTGCCCAGTTCAGAACATTTCCATCATAAAAGTCTACTTAATCTTCTACAATCCACCAGTATCCATAAATATGCACAACCTCTGCAGAAGTAAAAGTCATCTAAATAATTCCATATTAAAGAGATCTGTAACTAACAAAGAGGTTGCTGCTCGCAAACAACTTTATATTTCATTGTTTCATCTACAAATCACGAATGCTTTATACTATGATAAACTAGTAGTATTGCAATAGGGAATGGATGGCAAACTGATAATAGGTTCATAGTTACTAGGTATCTCTGCCTAGGCAGACATTCCTAGGACTGCAGCATCCACCCCCTTTAAAAGTACAACACACTAGAGTATTAGCAATCCATCTATATACTGTGGGAGTAGAACCCACAGCCTTCTGCATCAAAAGCAAGTGTTCTACCTGTTCTGCTACTAACACAAACAGACATGGCATAAGCAGCACTAAACTTCCCTCCCCTGAAGAAGTATGCAGCACAAAAAGCCAAAATTTATTTGGGGGGGGGTTGTTGGAGTACATTATTTTTACAGCCCCATAGCATGTTCATGTGTTTTTTAAACTCAGTATCAAAATGTTATATGCAAGGGAGGGTCAGGTATAGAGTTTAAGGTTCTTGTAGTAGAGGACTTTCTGCCATAAGGAAATGCAAAAAAGATTATTTGAGAGAAATGAGCAATAGTTAAGAAGCAACAGGTTGTACACTGATGAACAAATTAATGTTGTGGGAAGGACGTTTTCTGTAGTGAAAGACAGTGGCATTCTCTTCAAAATAACCTTTGTTTTTTTTTAAGAATTTGCTGGTTGTAGAAGCAAGGTAATAATATGTTAATGTGTGAGAAGACCACTATCAACAAATCTTCTGGCTTCTGCAAGAAACTTAGAAATTTTATAACCAACAGCAAGCATCAAGCATTGTAAATGACTTGCTGTTTATTTTATGAAAGTTCTGCTTGAAACATAGAATTATGAGTGTGCGTGCGGCGACCGAATTGTCAAATACAGCAGTAAAACATATAGCAGCACAGTACATACCATTTACTCAACATACACCGATTGTTCCCTTTTCCAGTCTTGGTTTAGTTCCCTGAGAAACAAAAAGCAACTTTCTCTTAGTTCTTTGAAACTTTCCGCATCTTGAAATAAACAGTCGATATGTGAGGCACATGCACTGAGCAACAATGACTTCATACCAATTAACTGCGAAAGCAGGCAGCTGCAAACAAATATTGCACTATCACTGTTTTTTTTTTTTTAATAGCTTGCTGAGACCAGTCATTTCATCATGTCCACATAAGTGTAACTAGCCATGAGTTTCACTCAAGCAAGCACAGTTTAAAAAAGAAATGTTGTTGTTGTCTTTCGGCTTTTCCCGGTTAGGGGTCATCACAGCAGAACTCCGGTCCATAAATTGTGTCCTTTTGAGGGCGCAATTGCTAGCCTCTATGGGCGGAGTTGTTGTTGTTGTTGTCTTTTGGTTTTTCCCGGTTAGGGGTCGTCACAGCAGAACTCCAGTCCGTAAATTGCGCCCTTTTGAGGGCGTAATTGCTAGCCTCTATGGGCGGTGGTGAAATTTAAAAAAACAAATGTTGTTGTTGTCGTCTTTCAGCTTTTCCTGGTTAGGGGTCGTCACAGCAGAACTCCGGTCTGTAAATTGCGCCCTTTTGAGGGCGCAATTGCTAGCCTCTATGGGCGGCGGTGAAATTTAAAAAAAACAAATGTTGTTGTCTTTCAGATTTTCCCGGTTAGGGGTCATCACAGCAGAACTCCGGTCCGTAAATTGCGCCCTTTTGAGGCCGGCCTTTACGGCACCCTAGGCGGTTGCCTAGTTCGCCTATGCCTAAGGCCGGCCGTGGGCTTATTCACACCTGGTCTAAATGAACAATTTTGAAAGGCCACATGTTTTGTTGGGATATATATATATATATATATATATATATATATATATATATATATATATGTAAAGAGTGTTTTTTTTTTGGATTTAACTACACTGAGGAAGACTAACTAATGTTATAGCCGAAACCGGTCTGTTTTTTTCCACTCTTGCATGTGCTTCTGCACTTAAATTAAAGAACTGATTGCTGCCTGAATTGCTGGTCCTGTTATTATTTTTATGCATTCATGGTTTTTGGGACCTGGCAGTAGCCATATGTGCAGGGTTATCGTTGCAGTTGGAGTTCCATATTTAGATATAAACAGTGCATACAGTGTAGTAATGCAAGGTGGGGGGTTTTGTATTAAACAGTTTATTAAGACACTATGCCTGTGTCAGAAGAAATAGAAAGAATAATTGGCAGAAGGTACAGTATTTGGAAATACAAAGAGTTACTAAAAAGGACTTATAAAGTATCTGGGTTACCATAATGTTAGATGAGGTAAGAGTGAAAAAAAACACCATGATCCTGGGACAGCAGTTCTGTCAATTCCAATGCTGCCTGTAACTGCTTCTGCCCATCTGCCCACACCACTGAAGAAACTGGAGAAGTAGTAATGAAGATGTATATCGGTAAGAAGATGGCCCATAAGGGTAAATTCAAGGTACATATGATTTAATATGATTTAACACATATGTACAGCCATACAGCCACCCAAGATCCACATTTTTCCCTTGAGAATGGAGGTGAAATAAGTTAAGATTTGCATTTTATTAACACTTTACATGAAACACAATAACATTTTGCTTCAGAGGTCAACACGTAAAAGATGTCACAGCTGATAGATAATACAGAGCAGACATATATTGTCTTTAAAAAGAGGCTGGAGAAGCATGGAGATCACATTAACATGAGGAAATATGAGCAGATGAGTAAAAAGACCAGTACACACAAACTGATCATCAGACCAACACAGATGGATAGATGAATATATTTGTACTCTTACAAGGAGAAATGTTTTCAGCCATAATCCAAGAAAGAGAGATGACGGTAGTTGTCAACTTACTGTGATGTACTTGCCTTAAGACAAATGATAAACTTCAAGACTTCAGCATCACCCCAAATGTAATGAATGAATTCTTGAGTTCACCAAAATGTGATATCTACATCAGATGTGCCTCAGAGGTATGGCTAGAGGACTTTATTCATTACAAAATTTGCCACATTAGGCCTAACAAGGCAGTGAGTTGTGGCAGGCTATCATGGTTAACTTTCCTTTTCAGTGCGGAATACAAGACCAGGTCAATGGCTCTGGATTGAAAACCAGTGATAGTTTTCCAGTGTGTTCCAGTTATGGAAGAATCACTCTCTTCAGTAACTCAATGCAGATTATATCAAATAGCTGAACCTCCGATTCGGGAGGACCATTATAGATTTCACCCTGAACATGGAAGTGTGGTTTGCCACTTTGCCCTTGCACAACTTTCGTTGGGGTCATGAAATTTCACCACTAGTGTATATATGCATTTTGTGAATCTGTAGAAAGCGTAAGACCACATACCCTGGAATGTCTTGATTGAAATGACAGAACAGTTTGGAGTCTAGTGCCAGTCATGTTTGAAACTGATTCCTTTTAGACTGTAGAGTAGGGATGATGTTTACATTATCATTTTTGTCTCCCTTTTCTTTTTTAGAAATGAATTCAAAGCACATTTGAGATTTGGGGATGTGAGAATTGCATCTTTGTTTGTAGTTGATGTTATTCTCCTCTAAAGTAACTGTGATCTCCAGCACATGGTGGAGTGGTTCACTGCTAAGAATAAAGTGTTTGAGCTGAAAATTAGTACCTCTGAATTAAGCACTATAATTCTCTCATGGAAAAGATTGTGCTGCTATCTGTGGATGAGGGAGGACTATCTACACCAAGTGAAGGAGTTTAGGTCTTGTTCTAGAGTGAAAATGGGGGCGGGGGTCATGAGACTGATTGGTGATGGGGGGAGCAACAGGAGCAACACTACAGGTTTTATACTGGACTGTTTTGGTGAAACTAGAGCTAAGTAATTGGAAGAAGCTCTCAAGTTGCTGGTCATTCTATGCCTCCATCTTTAATGATGGCCAAGGGTTTTAGATAGTGAGAAGAGATGACACCATGGATATAAAGAGCAGAGATAAGGTCTCTTTCATGGGTGCCAGAACCATAGAGCCAGGGGGAGTGAGAGCCCCCCAACATTTACAGCTGCAAGACCTGTCAGAAATAATTAATGAAGTGGAGTTTTCACTCTAACGTGGATTCGTGCTGGGAAGTTAAACTAGCTGTTCTTGTTCTCTCTTTGCTCTGTATTACAGGAGTTATGCTGCCACTGTTCCATTGGTGATGCCAGAGTCATGCCGGTAAGTAGAGTGTGTGTGTGTGTGTGTGTGTGTGTGTGTGTGTGTGTGTGTGTGTGTGTGTGTGTGTGTGTGTGTGTGTGTAATATGCCCCAGTTAGGTATACCTGGTGGTTAGTGTTACTCAGGCACAAACAACAGCCTGAATTCTCTACCCATACCACCACTTGTGATTCAGGGAGTTGAGTCCATAGCTCTCCACTGTCCAGATTTTCACAGAATATTTGGCTCATACTCTGTTCTTCTTAAAATTTGTGTTTTTCTGGCAAATCAGTGCGAACTGAATTCACTAAATATTGATAGCTCTTTACATTTCAGTCTTCCTATCTTTCAGGAAACACATGGTAACACAAAACACTTTATTTTAGCGACTTTCTAAGATTATACAAGCAATACTTAAAATGTGCCCCTGGTTTTGGGTCTTTGCCCCCCCACCCCCCAAATAAATTTTGGCTTTTTCCAGACTTCTTGTGCTGTGAAGTTGAGAGATTTAGTTTATCGTCAAGTGGATTTTACAAGGAGCTGAGAACTTCAGAGGAAGAGAAGTTTAATGCTACATATGCTAAGTTGTTTGCATTGTTAGTAGCACACCAGGAAGTATATTTGCTTTTGATGGAAAATATTGTGGGTACTACTCCCACAGTATGCAGATGGATCGCTGATACTGTACTGTGTTGTACTTTAATGGGAGTGGATGCTGCAGTCCTATGAATGTCCTCCTTTGGAAGAGTTACTTAATAACTATGAACCCATTATCAGTTTGCCATCCATTCCCCATTGCAACATTACTAGCTTACCATTTTTAATGTAACATAGGCAATTTATTCTTCAAGGGCAACAGGTGCTTTATTTGTAGATGAAACAATTAAATATAAAGTTGTTTGCCAGCAGCAACCTCTTCATTAGTTACAGATCCCTTTAATGTGGAATTATTTAGACGATGTACTTCTGCAGAGATTTTGCATATTTACTGACATTGGTGGATTGTAATGACAGACGTTTGAGTGGCCTTTTATGGTTGAATTTTCTGAAATATGTAGTTTTGTCATTATTGGTTCATACATTTTGTTTCACTGCTCACTAGAAGACTGTTCCAAACTACAAATTTAAAACACATTCTAACAAGTGGTGCTGTATTATACAAGGAATATAATTTAATACAATCATGTTAATACAATGTTTGTTTGTTTGTCTTTCGGCTTTTCCTGGTTAGGGGTCGCCACAGTGGAACTCCAGTCCGCTAATGATTGGCAGTTGTTTTTTATGCTGTCGAGTTGCCAGCCCGATGCCCAACCTTCAACAAAGGCACGCCCATTCAACGCATGTCTTTCGAATGCCCACTCAATCCCAGGGAGGACATGCAGACTCCACACAGAAGGCACTCCCAACCCAAGCCGAGAATCAAACGGGAGAACCTCTTGCTGTGAGGCAACAACACTACCACTGCACCACCGCTGAAGTAATCAGGTAAATACAATCAAGAAAGTAAATCAAAGAATGTATACATGCATGCTTGCTCACAGGATGCAGAAGATCAAAATAGGGGAAGAGACCAGTTACTAATGGTGTCCCCCAGGGTTCGGTGCTGAGAGTTTTTCTGTTTGGGATATACATCTCAAAAGTAAAAAGAAATACGAAAGGGCTTTGGCCAGCTAAGTTTGAGATGACTACAACCTAGGAGCAGTTAGTTACTGAATCCCCAAATGACTTAACCATCATGCAGGAAGGTTTGTCCCAAACAATAACTGGTGCCAGAATCATGAATTGAAACTAAACTCCAAGAAATACATTATTGTATCCTTTGGGAAGTCATCTACTCCAGGGACCTGCCAAATTGATGATGCCCCCTGAGGACTGATCCAGTTGTTTGGCATTTGGGAACTTGTGTGTACAGTGACCTAACTTTTGACCAACGTGTGCCCAAAGTCATAAGAAAGTATTTCTATATTGCACAGCTTATAAACAAATTAATTGTGTCTAGATCTAGAGATGTTATTGTCCTCCTTTACAAAGCCCTCATTAGGTCAATCATTTTGTATAATGCCCACTTTGGCATGTATCTGTCCAGACCCATGCAGCAATTGGAATACCCACAGAGATACCTTACTAAAAGGATACAAGTCCTAAACAGTAGGTCTTGCGTGGACCACCTCAAAAATTTATCACTATACTCAGTGTCCTACAGAGTGCTTAGAGGTGACATGTCTGGCATACAAGACATCCTCTGACCTAATACAGATGGACCTACTGAACATCAGCAAGTCAAATGGCATCAGAAATACTCGGTCCAGGTATCTAAACTAAACCTTGTGGAGAGATGGATATATATCCAGAACAGACTATCCATTCAAGTAAAACAAAGCTCATCCCTGTCCATATTCAAATGCAACTTGGATCTAAGGATGGGTAATAGGAAATGTACTCCAGGATTACCCCTCGTGTCACTAATGGATACAGGCAGTTCCTAAATGCTGCATCCCTTTCATGGGTCCCCTCAAATTATCTACAGTGTGATCACATTTATTCTCACTAGGGCTAATATACAATTATCAGCCATGAGATAGGTAAGACCAATCAGGAAATGTTAATTCAAGCACCAAAATGGAAGTTGGCTAAGCTTAAAATGTCCTCCAAGTGAACCTATGTTGTGGTAGTAAATAGTTTTAAAAAATTGCCCTTTTTAGATCACTAAGTGCCCCTGCCCCCAACCCCCCCCCCCCCCCCCCAGTCTTCAACAGCTTCCAGAGCCTCTGGTCTCTTAACTGGATTGCTGGGCTCATTTTCCATAACTTAGTGAGGAGATTTGCAGTTCAGGTAGATTTTTATGATAAGCACACTGCTCTTCCAAGCTTTGAAGAGTCACTATCAGTGTTCAGAGCCAGGACAACTTCTAGAAATTATATCTATCAGCAAGTCTGGCAAGCTTCAGGAAATTAAGTCACTTAACCAGTTACTGCTCCTGGCGGAGTCTGAAAAAGATCCATGGAGATCAGTGCTCTTCCCTAGAGAACAAATATCAATAAAATAAACAGGATGAATTGAGAACTGATGGCTGGGGATCCAAAAGTCGGAGCTACCCTGTTCGGAATGCAGCCAGCTCAGACCCCATTGGAATGCAGCCAGCTCAGAGCCCATCATAAATGATTGATAGATGTTTTAACAAAGCCATTGAGACAAGCTGTACTGTATTTCAAAGATGCTTTCTTCAGCATCTGAGGAATCACACATCAGTGCTGAATTTGTGAATCAAGAAATAAGTGTTTTGGAATGAAATAACAATAATGATGACAATATCAATGTTAAGCAGTGACATGTTGATTGTCCAAGGAAAGTTCATTGATGCTATAATGGAACTTTTTGTATCAAAAGGTAAATGGGAAAAACAGAAGCACTTGTTTCTCTACTCAATTCATAAAAATGGTGCATGGTCACTTAAATGTTTCTTGTGCACCGAGTACAACAGCTCATCCAGAAATGGCTGCAATGCATGAAGAAACACTGTGCTATGGATTGTCATGTATTGACTGATCCCTACGGTTTATTAATTGTGTCTACTAATGTACTGTGCCCATGTCTGGTACAGAACTCTTCTACTTGCAACAGAGAGCAATTACTACAGTGCGCAGCTTAGAGCCTCACAGTATTCAAACCATTTCTATGTCTCTTGTGGATTAGAAGTGTCCATCTTCTGCAGGCTGTAATTTGGTTACTTCTAATGTCAAAACATATTCTGACAGTAACTCTACTGGCATGTTTAACAACTGTGTCTGATAGTTATATTCTTTGCCCTCTCTCCTCAGTCATGCTACATATGTGTGTGCTGACCTGTCTGCAGTGTATTTTTCTGGAAAAACAAGAGATATAGCTATGTCTGGAGAAGAATTGTCATGTTGATAAGTATATTAAATGTCATTTTGGTGGAACCACTGTGAAGGGGTGGATTTCTGCAGCTTTTATATCTTGCATGCAGGTGTTGTTTTAACAAGAAATCTGTGCACTAAGCAATTTCTTCTGGTTAGACAGGGGACAGAGAAATGGGAGGAATTGTAATGGCATTACAACTCTGTAGTCATGAACAGTGCGATTCATGCTCACATGCATGCAGAACTTGTTTTACTGACATAGTAATCAGAATTTGGTATCTGCCATTATCAGCACTAAGACTGAGTCCTACTTGACATTGTTACTCTGTCCATATGCTGGGTAACTATGCTTCTGGTATGTGGCACGTCTACATATTGTAAGACTGTGGGCATGACTGTAGTATCCTTCAAGAGCAATGGGTTTTCTGTGTGCTTTATGTTTGTGACATGATTAGTTTCTGATATGTTTCTTTCTCTGAGATTTCTACTGTGAGTAATGCTGCCTCACTTGATATGCATTTGACATGCTTGCAAACTGCATAAAAGAGGATGAACTGGCTCTCTTGCTGGTTTCTTAAGCAAGATAAAAAAGGAATATTTGCCTGAAATATTAAACTACCTCTACAGTGTAAACATCCATTGGTAAGGTAATCAAAAAGAAGAGGAAGAAAGCTAAACGTGTCATATTTAGTTTCTTTTTTTTTTCATGTTTATTTGCTGACCATCATTCATCTCCCTACTGGTCTCAAGCCCATTCATTCCCTTTTTCTGGTGAGGTCTTCCTGGAATCACAGAGGTGACAGCCATCTGGAGATGCTGGCAATGAGACAGTCATGATGGTTGCTTGTACCCTCACCAGCATCCCAGCAATGAGGGTGTACCTACTGGACATAATTCTGCTCCTCTGCATTGTTGTGAAAGTCTACAATGATTTCTCCATGCAGATGTATGCTTCTGTGCATCCATTAAGAAGCCAATAACAAACCGCAGAAAAGAAGTGGTGCCTAACTTTCCAGACAGTCTACACTAAAGTAAAAATTATTATTTGTGTTTGGGAGTGTTCGTTTTTGAGTGCTGTTAATAATTTTTTTCCAGTTGCTGGGGTGGATTTAAATTATATCCTGCACCTCCACAGTGCTTTTTTTCATCCATTAAGAAGGCTACCACCAAACATTGATGAGCCAAATGCTTGAACCACCTTGGCCTCCATCTGCATTATTTCTGAGGGATTGTGGCATTATATGGCCTGATCCACATCCCCTCCCCAAGGATAGCCATACCTGTCTCACCCCCCACTGGCTCCATCAGCCTCCTAAGCTATTCCTTAAACTAAGGTTACTTGGGCTACAGTCAGAGAGTACCACTACAACTGTCTTATTTAAGAAATACTTGAAAAATGAAGGAATGTCTTACTCAAGCAAAGGCTTCGCCAGCATATGGGCATATGTCTGTTTTTAGCTTTTTGGGAGAAATAAATCTGTTTTGCATTCTCATTAGTCTGCATATATGTAAACATAAACCACAGACAGTGGTTACAAAGCTTTGAAGTGTTACATTTTCCAACTTTTCAGTTACTGCTGAACTTTTTATTTCATAAGATTAGAGCTCCTTCTGGTATAGTTAAACAATTTATAACATGGATAACTAATTAAGAAATGGGTATAGAAAACCCTATACAATTCAGTATAAAATAATTTGTGTAGGGATGTTTACCTGAAAAACTTTTCCAGAGATACTGTCACCTTGTAGCCAATAAATTTTGTTACTGAGGTAAAGAAAGTGTGTGTGTGGTTGTGTGTGTGTGTGTGTGTGTGTGTGTGTGTGTGTGTGTGTGTGTGTGTGTGTGTGTGTGTGTGTGTGTAAGCACTTCTGCCTGAGTGTATGTAAGTACTTGTGAAGTGTATTTGTGCATGTTGTCTCACGCACACACACACATATACACACACACACACCAAATACAAAAATAAAATACACATATGTATAACTTCGTGCATATGTGTAGAAATAAATGTGTGTGGTGTACATGTGCATGTATGCTTGTGTGTCGATCTGTATTTTTATTTATTTATTTTTAATTATTTTTTTAGGATGTGTTTACCAGTATAGCCCGACTCTGATGCAGACATTTCCCTTTTCTGCAGAGAACCAGAGATAAAAGCTCCAAATACACTGAAAATGATTACATAAGAAAATACAGACTCAAATAAATACAAATATGATAATGTAGTACTAAGCATGATGCTAAGACTGTAGGAGAATTCCTAAAATCAGGATACAATTTGAGACAGTGCAATGCAACTGTGATGCCCACCACTGCTACCAATATGTGATGGCCACCAATATGTGTCGTCCCCACGCTGGGCCAGTAATCAAGGAGCCTGAATCTACACCACTGACACTGGAGAGGGACGTGAACTTGGAATACAAATGAATGCACTCAGTATTTCCAGATGTAGACCTCTCTGCATCAAGTACAGTTTCCCTTAAGAGCACACAGGGAACACACTCAGCCCCAGGTCTGGATGCCTCTTTATCTGTCTCCCTACAGGTCCCCAATAAGACTCCCCACTGGTTAGGGTTAGGTCCTCAGCCGAGTGTCCAAGTCAAGTCCTCAAGCACCATGTTTTGTGTCCCTGCCCCAAGTAGCTGACACACGCACTCTTTAAGATTTCATTTTCAGGCACACACACACACACACACACACACACACACACACACACACACACACACACACACACACACACACACACACACACCTGGGAAAGGCAGGCACAGATTACCCACTCTACCAGCTTTGCCCAGACTATAAGGTAGTTATCACTGCCACCAGTTACTTGAAGGCTCAGAAAAGGTTATCCAATTATATTGTGTAATATTAATACTAATACAACTGGTACTAGTTTACCAAGACAGCCTGGCCTTCTGGAGTAGCTCACACAGTGTCATCAAATAAATATAAGCACTCTCTAAGGTTATTTTTCTACAAGGACCAGCCACAATAAAGGTTTTAAATATATTTAATAATAAATAATAAAAGTACATGAAAATACTGAATATATATTCACAGTAAGCCACAGAGTTCAGATGATAGGAAATATTAAAAAGAACATTGATGGACAGACTCAGACAAATAAAGAAAAACAATATCTAAACTAAGCTTCACTATGTTCCTGACTGAATCTAAGAGAAATAATATCCCTTAGTTAAGTTACTTACTACCGCAAGGCAAGATGCTGTGGGTGAGGATCTCTCTAGTGAGGCTTCCCAAACAGAATACTCAATACTCTGAGATTTCTGTTTGTAATATCTAAAATATAATTTCCAAGAGGGCTGGCAGAAAGAACTCATCTTTTCACCTGACTCTAGGTTCTCACAGTATTCCCCTTTGAAGGTGAGACAGGAAGTTAGCACAGATGGCCACAATACATATCCAGATATTTATGGTAGTGCCTGGGGCCTCCCCTTTTTTCACTGATCTAATGGACAAAGGCTCTTCCCCAGATCCAACATCTCTGGTCCTATTCAACACTGTGGGGTGATTTTTTAATGATTTAACAGCTCATTTACCTTTCGCTTATTTTTCCTAAAGTTAAGCTCTGCTGTGCCAGTATCCTCTATTAAAACATATACATTTAATTCAGCTACAAAAATACATGCACATTTCTCTTCATTTCAGCAGGGTGCGCTGTTGATACATTTCAACACAAGCAAAGCTCACAAATACATTTTCAGCACAAGCATCTGTACAAAATCAGTTTGATATACAAATGACATACAGTTCTAATACATGTGACACAAGCATCTTGTATAAATCAGTTTGATTTTTAAAGGACATATTATTCTTTACAAAACTCCAGCTGGCTATGCTGGCATTTGCTGATATCATCACAGTAACATACTTTAGAAGACAGTCAGATATGATACTGAGCCCACAATTACACATTAAATGTGGCCTTCTTGAACTATTCAGTGTTAGTATGCTGGAATTATGCACTGAAACATTCTGGAGAGGTAGAAAACATTGTAACTCATGCTGTGAATTGAGGAACATGAATGTTTGGTTGGGTAAGAAGGAAAACGTGGAAGCAACAGTTATGAGTAGCTGTAGGTGTAAGTAGGTGTGGGTTAGTAGAGTACCAAGATGTTTTGAGAAATTGGTGACTGAAAGGTAAGAGAAGCCTGGGTACATTTGATATTAAGTGTAAATGAGGTGTACAACATGAGCAGAAACAGGACTGGTATAGGTTTCCTTTGAGTTGGGTTTTAAACCTTGCAGGTTTATCAAATTGCTTGAGGTTGTGTGGGATAGAATTTCATAGCTTGGCCACATAATTAGAATACAGAGATTCTCCAGGGGAGTTTTTTGCTTTGGTTGTTATTTGAAGAGATTTATTGCTATACCATACTTTACTGGATGATGAGTTCAGGTGTAGTGTGTTTTGTAGTGCTGGACATTTTTTGGTTTAACGGAGCAGAGTATGGGCAGTCAGTAACTGTAACTGAGGTAATCTGGAATTTCAAGCCGGCTCGGTTGTTTTAGGGCCATGAGTAGAAGGGTAGGCTTGCAGTGAATTTTGCAGTTTTGTTGTACATGATTCAAGTTTTGTATGTATGGTTGTTTTGAGAATTGCAAATATGAGAGATGCATACAGAAGTGAAGAAAGTGAGTAGATTGACGTTATGTCTTTTTGTGTGCAACTGGTGAAATACGATGGGGGTTCAAGAAGGTACCATGACATGTGCATCTCTGTGTACATTTTGCAGTACCTTTCCCTGATTCAGCTACTGCCCTAACACAGTGTTGCATGGTCCTCTAGCGTGAAGATGTGCAGCACCATGTAGAGCTGGCCCCATGGCAGTGCTGAATTCTAATTAAATATTCTGGAAGGAGAGGCAAATATTAATTAGCCTTGTGCTCTCTCCCCAAAACTGCCTCCAGGAAGACATCTACACTATCAAACAAATCAAGTCATCTCTTGCAATGTAGACCAGCATGGCGGCCCCCACCACAAATGTGGTGAGGGAACTTCTAGACACCAGGGATTACTCTTAAGGTGCTGTAATGGCACCAACAGCAGTACAGGGATCAGACATTGGGGGGCACTAGACACTAGGAATTATTGTGATTAGAAGTGCGCAATGGCAACAGTAGTATGGGGATTGGGAGTTGGGGGAAGCACTAGTCACCGGGGCATAATAGATAAGTACATTAATGATACTTCATCTAGTACAGGGATAAGAAAAATGGGAGTCCAGATAGATTAGGGACCATAGTGTGCATGAGCATGTGTGTGTAGCAAAGTGACTGGGGGGGACAATGCCACTGCCTACATAAGGAGCTGTTTACCACCACAATATGGAGATCAACAATGATATCCACATTGTGGCAGTTAATTTGCATCAGACTCATGCACCTTAGCTGAGGATGAGGTGTCTGTATCACAAATAGGCATGCCATGGGTGAATTGCCTTTTGACCATGAGCTGTACTGCTCATGCAAGTCCCTTTAATAAATCCCCAGAATGATTTAGACAAATAAAGAGCACACTGTTCCTGGTGAGTTTTTGATATTAAGTGTATTATGTGTTAGTCAAATTTCAAGTTTTCATCTATGGTGACCTCTAGTAGTTTGGTTTGGAATACAAGTTCTAAAGTTGTGCTGTTTATGCAGGTAATGCTGACAGACTGTTTTTGGTGTATTAACTATTTGGGATTGAATAATATAAGCTTGCATAATAAGGGGTTCAATCAGAGATGAGACTTTGCTAGGCAGGTTTCTATGGTAGAGAAGGAGTCTTGATTGAAGTTATGAAGTCTGATGAAAGTACTGGCTGAGCAGAGAGGGCTGAGTCATCAACATACTATAAATTGAAGCATGATGACTTTGTGGAAATTGTTGGTTAAGATACTGAGTAATGGAGGGCCAAAGACTGATCTTTGTAGAACACCAAAAGAAACAGGTAGGAGGGAAGAGTAAATCTGTTGCTATTTGACTGCTTGTTGTCTGTCTGATAGGAAAATGGTTCCAGCCAGAAACTTGTAGTCTATTGGCCATTTTGGGTCAATTCCTAGCTCTTTTCAGCCCCCTGTAATAAAGCCCGCTTTAGAGTGCTTTTTCGCTTGTATTCAACTCAGCACCGCTCCTCGTGGTGTCCTGCAGAGTTCTACAAGCAGCAGAGAGCAAAAGAGTGACTTTTTCCTGATTTAAGTATTTTTTTCTGGCTTTTTGATTATTTACTGCTTAGCGACTGCATTTTCGCCTGTTTATACAGCTCTGCATTCTATTTAAACTGTTTTGTGTTGATTAACTGTTTTGCACTTTTAAAAAGTTATTTGTTGCTTAATTTTACCTGTAGGCTAACACATTCAAGTGCGCTAGCCGTTTAAAAGCATTTACTGTCTGTTTTTCCTCTGTTTTCTGCAAAAAAAAAAAAAAATCTTGTTTTCCCGCCTTACTGAACTAGAATAGTCCAGTCTTCAGAGTTTGCTGATCTCTGGGCTTTGGCTTGGTTCCTGTGCTATTCCATATCCTTATTTGGATAAAGGGAAGCTTCTTTGTTTACCAGTGGGAGTGGGGAGCACTGAGCAGCCTATTTGTCCCTAGAGCAGTGGTTCCAGCCAGAAACTTGTAGTCTATTGGCCATTTTGGGTCAATTCCTAGCTCTTTTCAACCCCCTGCTATAAAGCCCGCTTTAGCATGCTTTTGCGTGATTTAGCGCGGAGTTGCCCATAGAGCACCATCGGGCAGCGCCGGTTAAACAAGGTTAAACTATTTCTGGCTCCGTAAAGTCTGCTCTTCAATTTTTCCCTTAGAACTTCCCTACTTGCAATCTAAACAGTCTATTCTCTATCTCAAAAGCTCAGCACTTGCTCATAAAGCATTTTTATATAGGTAAAGTACTTATATACTAAACAAAGTACTACATTAGCCTAGAATCCCCTTGAGTACCCATTTCCCTATAGGTCCCTTCTGACTCAGTTACACAGCAAACTTTTTCACTTTTTCTAGCATGTCGAAGGGTCAGTTGCTAGCGTCCTCTCCTGTTCAGCTGGTGAATCTGGGCATCTTGAGGCAATGTTACAATTGCCTCATGTACACAGACAACCCACTCCTTCTCCCACAAAACACAAATACATGTGAGAGATGCAACTATATAGCCAAACTGGAGGCTGAGCTCTCTCAACTCAGGACTGACAAGACCAGACAGGAGGAGAAGGAAACCACGCACACCACAAACCCAGTTTCACATAGAACTATCACAACTGCAAAACAAACACATAAACACACAAAGACATACTCAGAGGCACTGATCAAAAATCTACCAAAACTACAGAGGCCTCCAAAGCAGACACCCAAGCAACTACCACCTCAAGACATAAGACATGCAACACATAGTTCTCAAAGTCAGTGTGCTAAACAGTCACAGCCCTTAAGGCCAAACACAATGCCAGACACACTTGTTATAGGTGACTCCATAGTCAGACACACTGACGTCCAACTCACCAGACTGAACAAGGAAAAGATCACAGTAAGCTGCCTGTCAGGCGCTAGAATCCGCCACATAACACAAGCACTCAGGTCACTCCACAGCAAGTACAAGTATGACTCAGTCATTGTCCATGCCGGTGTGAACGACCTGAGACGTACCTCCCTGGACTACATGAAAAGAGACATAGAGGAGCTCTCAGATTATGTAGCCCAGGCCAGTATGACCCTGACCCTGAGCAGCATCCTACCCTCACCAAGAATGATGCCACAATACAGAGACAAAATGATCAGCTTTAATAATTGGCTTAATTACTGGTGTCATTCTAAGGGGATCCAATGTCTGTCTGCCTGGGATGACATGCTTGACAAGCCACGCTGCTTCAAGGGACGGCTTGCACCTGTCACCCTGGGCTTCGGATATTGGCAAAGGCTCTTGCCACCCCCATAGTGCCTTTTTTAGGCAAGGCTCAAATGATAAACCTACCGCCCTAGAAAACAAAAATGGAGAAAAACTAAGGGTAATACTGCTCAATGCCAGAAGTCTAAACCTCAAGATGCACGCCCTCGAAGCCCTCGTCAGTATGGAGAACATCGATGTCTGTGCTGTGACTGAAACCTGGTTCAAGGCTCCTGAGAGCACCCCAGCACTATCAGGTTATACCTCATATCATGCGTTCTGGCCCCAAAATCTGGACTGAACCACAAAAGGAGGGGGAGTATCCATATTCATAAAGGATACCCACACCTCCAGGTTAGTGGCAACGCACGAAGCATCAGAGACCATCCAGGTGCAATTAACCATAGGTAAAACTGCCCTACAGTTTGTAGCATGCTATAGACCACCTTCTCAAACTCAGGAAACCCACACAGCCTTCCTGAAGACACTGGAGAGTATGAATGTCTCTCCAAACACCATCATATTGGGTGACTTCAACTACCCAAACATAGACTGGGAACATTACTCAAGCCCCAACACCCTAGCCCAAAGGTTCCTGGAGTTCATAAACTCAAATGCTATGGAACAACTAGTCACCATTCCCACAAGAGGAGAAAATATACTAGACCTGATCATCACAAACATGGGGACAAAATGCTCCACACCGGAAGTATATCCCTCATTGGTGAGATCAGACCAAAAATTAATCTCACTGGAGATCCACATCCCGCCCCCACCCCCAGCAAAAAAGACCACAGTGAAGAACTTCTCAAAAGCAAACTTCACACTTCTTAAGACTGGGGTGGTATCCTTCAAGGCCCCTGAGCCAGTGGAAACCACAACCCACGCTGCTGAAACCCTTACAAATGCCTTCTACGAGTACCTCCAGGAATGTATGGATCAAGCAATCCCTAATAAAATCAAGACCCTTTCCACCAAAGGCAGGCGCCCAGTCTGGTGGACCCCAGCCATAAACAAACTCTACAACAAGAGGAGAAAGCTACTACATGACAGAGCAAAATCCCTAAAAGGGAAGGCATCTCTGATCAATACTAGCAAAAAACTACGATCACTCATAAAATCATCCAAGGCCAACTTTGAGAGAAAAATCGCTAATGACACAAAAGACAATCATAAGGCCTTCTTTAGCTATGTTAGAAACCTGGGTGGAAACTCCCAGATATGCACAGAATTAGTCCAAAATGATAAAAAAATCATTGAACCCACAGACATTGCCAACATACTGGCAGACAGGTTCAGTGCAAATTTCTCCCCTCCCTCCCCCAAAAGGAGAAATATCTATCCCACCAGAGTCTAGCCTCCCAAACATCTCAGATGCCCAGGTGAGAGCTGCTCTCTCTAAAGCAAAAAACACAGCATCAATGGGACCGGACAGTGTCCCAGGCTGTGTGCTACATGAACTCAATGAGGAACTAAACCCACACATAAGGCTGCTGTTTAATCTTAGCCTTACTACAGGATACGTACCCAAAGAATGGCATACGGCAACTGTGGTCCCACTCCACAAAGGCGGTGCTTCTACGGACCCTGGAAATTACCGCCCCATAAGCTTGATGAGCCTTGTCTGCAAAGCTATGGAGAGGATCATAATGGAACTCATAAATAAAGACATTGGGGACCTACAGACACTGGATCCTACCCAATTTGGCTTTGTCAAGGGCAGATCCTGCCTCTTGAACTTGGTCAACTTTTTTGAAACAGTCACTAAGGCCATTGATGAGGGTAAGGCAGTTCACACAGCCTACCTTGACCTAGCAAAAGCGTTCGACACAATACCCCACTCGGGCATCATAGAAAAGCTCACCAGCTTAGATGTAAACCCATACGTCACAAGATGGGTTGCAAACTGGCTCAAGGACAGAACACACAGGGTTAGAGTTGCTGGTGCCATGTCAGACTCTAAGCCGGTCACGAGTGGTGTCCCACAGGGCTCAGTCCTGGGCCCCCTCTTGTTCAGCATTTATTTTTCTGAAGTGCAGGCAAACATAGGGGGATTGTGGCTGACATAATTTGCAGATGACTGCAAACTGGGCACCATCAGACACAGACATCCTCCAGAGAGGTCTCATAGAAATGGATAACTGGTGCCAGAGCCATGGCCTTAAGCTAAATGCCAAAAAATGTATAGTCATACCCTTTGGGAAAAACAAGGTAACCTCTAATTACCACATAGGTGGTAATCCATTAAACACGGAAGAAGTTATCAGGGACCTGGGGACCCAAGTTGACAGTAACCTCTCTTTTGACACTCACATTGCCAAAGTGGTTAGGAAGACCTTCTACATTGCCCACCTGATCATGAAGGGATTCACATCCAGATCAGGAGAGGTCATTGTACCCCTGTACTCTTCACTTATCAGACCAATGATTGAGTACAACGCCCCATTCGGAATGTACCTTACCCGACACCTGCAGCAGTTGGAAAGACCCCAAAAGTTCCTCACCAAAAGGATAAAGGGGCTCAAACATATGTCATACGATGCCCGACTGAAGAAACTCCAGCTCTATTCAGTCGCATACCATCTGCTCAGAGGTGATCTGTGCCTGACATACAAGGCCATGTCCAACCCGGAATAAATGGACATGCTCCACCTCAAAAAATCCAAATCCACCAGAGCCACAAGAGCAAGAGACTTAAACCTCAACACAGATATAAATAGGATGTGCTGGAGGGACAGATTCATCACCCAGAGACTCCCTACACTATGGAACAGAATCCCAGTCCATGTGAGGCAGAGCCCCTCACTGACTCTGTTCAAGAGAAATCTTGACGAGTGGATGGGAGATCGTAGGTTTACCCCGGGAATCATCTCTGTGTCACTGCTGGACAGAGGCACAGCAAACTAATGGGTATAGTATTCTCATCCTAAGGGGTGGTGAAAGCCACACACACTCTGGCTAGGCTTATAAATGCCCTAGGGCAGATAGCCTAGTATGAACCTATGAAATAAAGATTGAGGATACAACTGAGTGGGACAGGTGTAGGGAGGTGAGCTCTTCCAGAAGTTTTTGGTAGGATGCTGTGTGGAATGTTTTGGATAAATCTAAGAATATATATTGAATAAGAAGTGTTCCTATTAGAATGACAAAAATGCATTTTGTCGAATGCATTTTCATCGACACCTAAAGAGTGAACAGGCAAAACAGCGAAGTGGCTGTTCAGCGAATTCTTTCCTTGGGAAAGAAGTTGCTTGACCGCTTCGTTGCTTTGCCGTGTTCTGCAATGTAGTGTGGTCTCAGAGATTCCCTTATCTGGTATAGCTCCCCAGCATAAATGTGCAACAGTTATTGACCTTAGGGTTAAGGTATGGGTTAAGGTAAGTGCATATATTTTAAAATGTTTACTTTTTTCTTTGCGTTAGATGTATGGTTGAGTTACGTTTGTATGTGTTTTCAGCTGTTTACTTTTTGGGGGGGGATAGAATTAGGGTTAAGGTACATGTGTATGTGTTTGGAACTGTTTACTGTTTTGTTTTGTTTTTATTTAGTTGGAACAGCGATTTCTTTCCCTAGGAAAGAAATCGCTGTTCTGAGGTATCGACATTTTCAGCTTTCGCTGAAATAGGGTTGATGAAACATTGTTCGCTGTTTTAAGCATTCAATGTTTTAATATAGACCCGAATAAAAAGGTGTTTAGTATCTGGTGTGTGTCATAACATATTTTGAACTGTTTTTTTTAACTATAAGTTAGAAAATCAAGCATGGATCCTTAGTGGTAAGATGTGTGTCACAGATCCAGGGTCTAGGGTTCACTCCTGAATACTGCTTGTTGTCTATGTGGAGTCTGTATGTTCTTCCTGTGTTTGCATGGGACTTTGCTATCTGTCCAAAAATACTGACTGATTTACTTCAATGAAAAAGGCTCATGATCTGCACACACTTACTTGGTTAAGAAGCAATAAATATATTTTACCATTCATTTTTAAAGTATCTATTCATTACGTAGATTTGTCTCATTTTTCTGGTTAATTTGTTGTACTTTCTCATATATGGCTAACTCGTGCATGATAACTTATCTGAGATACCTTCAGGGTTATAGACCATCAGTGAAAGAGTATACATTTAACATCCTGAGGCAGCTTTGCAGCTGCAGTGATGTAGAGATAATTAACACAGCTAGATTGTTATATTATATACCGAAGAAATGGCTGTGTAAATTGCTGGTATTGACAGTTAAAATTAACTGAATGTTAAACACAGTATGAAAAAGTAAATAAATAAAACAGCCTTTGTGATATTTACAAAGAAGTAATCTCGGATGCTGTGGGGAGTAAGTGGTCCTTTAACTCAGTGCTCCCATTAAATTCTACATTTTTTCAAGGCTGTGTGAAGATAGAACTATTTACATAAATGGCATAATTCTAAACTGCACGTCAAACAAGTTATTTCTAGTAAAATATTTTATTTCTACAAAAAAAGTTGTGATTTGGATATTGTTAGACGGGAGTTTGACTTAGCTGAAGTAAACCACAATGTTACTTAATAAGAAGGCAGTTTTGTGAAACTGATCAGCATACTTAATGGGGTGCTGACTGCTTCCACTCCGAAACAGAAAGTAAGAATAGCAGCAGCAGACCATTGTTGTGAGTGACCAGGGTTGATATCCCAGCATGCTGGGATGGATAATTATAATGGGTCTATATTATAACATCGAAGTGTCAAAACTTCGAATGTTATAACATCGAACCCAAAACCATGAAAGCTGAAAACTCCAAAGAAAATCCTTGGGAAAAAATTGCTGTTCCAGTACAAAACACGAAACACACAAACACTACAAACTATTTCTGATGTGGGGGACTTTGCCCCCCACACCCCACCTACTTAAATATACTAACTCTGAGATCGCACCACAGTGGAGGAAATAGCAAAGCTGTGGAAACGGCCCACCGAATTCTTTCCCAGGGAAAGAATTTGATGTTCTGCGACTTCGATATTGTCAGTCTTCGAGGTTTTGGGTTCAATATTATAACATTCGAAGTTTTGACACTACAATGTTATAATATAGACCCTAATTATAGACTATGGTCTACAGGCTTGGTTTTCATATGGCTTCCCAAATGCAATATGCACAAAGCTAAACTATTCACCGATTTTTAAGGTGAAACATACAAACTCTTTTCTTATGTTGTAATCCATTCTTTCAAAAAAAAATGTCAATGAAAAGTTACTGAAACAGGACTTAGAATCTGGTGGCTCACAATCAGAAGCCCTTAACTCGGATTGCAGTGTATATATGTCATATTCTTTAAGCCACTTAGCACTTTGTGAAGTGGAACAATTGTTGCTTAAAGTTCAAAATAATCACTTATGTATTCTACTTCTTGGAAACCTGAAAGAAAATATTATAACATATTGTTTGGGTCTTAAACCATAGATTTTCAGTTTCTCCTACTGCTGTCTCTAGCTCTGAACTAACAGTCTCCAGCCAGTTAGGTATTGAGTTTTCCCTTAAAAACCTTTTTTATGTTAGATAGGAACCCTCCAAGTTGGTAAAAAGGTCAAATTGTACACACACACATATGCACACACATGCACACACTCAAAGAAAGCCTTCTGCTTTTTTTGCATTTAGTAAACATGAGTAGAAAATATTGCTTCTTGTCTGGAACTTGAACCCAAGCATTTCCCACTAATGTCACTGCCTTGGACTAATAACAGCATCCAGATAGTTAGGTTTTATGTTTTCCCTTAAAAGCATTTTTACTTTAAGCTATGAGACTTCTAGCATGTTGGTAATATCAAATTAGACACACACACAAATATAGAGAAAGCCTTTTGCTTATGTATTGTTTTCTTTGATTAAATAGGTTTATAGATTAGTACTAGGCTAACTGCCCTTGCAAGCCATTTTAAGCCTAGCTAATTATCCCTTGCAAGACTCAAACCCTGCACCTTATTTTTGTAAGGCAAACACCTTAACCATTAGGCCATCCTCCCAACCCTCTTATAGACATGGAAAGGAGATAGCTCTTGTTTGAGGCTTTAACTGAAGACCTCCAGCATTCTGTGTTGATGTCACTGTTTCTGGACTAACAAGAGCCTCTAGGTAATCAAGTGTTGAGTTGTCCTTTAAAAGCCTTGTTTTCCTTTCAGCTAAGAAATCCATAGCATGGTTTCATATATTCTTTAATTATTTTTGTCATATCTTTGTCATGACTGATTCTAATACATAAAAGCATGATAATATTCACAGACAGCATGCATACACATTTATAATGCCTCTCTGTTATTTTATTTATTTATTTGTTTGTTTGTTTATTTATTTATTTTATTTTACATTTGTTAACTGGGAAATTCCGACTGGACTAGGTCCATTTTCAGCAGGGGCCTGGGGAGTAAAGCTCTACATTGGTTAACAGTTAATATTTTTATACAGAGTTGTAAAACAGACAAAGTACATTATACAACAGACAAACAGATAGTCATATTGAAATATAAAAACAGTCAAGACACTTTTCAGCAATGAGAGAAGTTTAAACAGCAAGGATTAGGAGGTACTTTCGGTCTGGAAGAATTGCTATTAGAGTTTTAGTGCTGTAGACATTACAGCGAGTAGCTTGGTAGTTGTTCAGCGGTATAAGGGGGAAGGGTAGGAAAACTTAAATTTAAGTAATACATGGACATAGCCAGGTATTCATCAGATGTGATTTGAGGGAGTTTTTGAAGTGTGAAGTGGTGCAGGCAGAGGTCGGTGGAGGGGGAAGGTAATTCCAGTTTCTAGCAATGGTGTGGGAGTATAGTGCTTTTCCTGCAGTGTTGTTTGTCTTAGTGATACAGAGGAGAGATTTGTCACTGGAGTGGAGAGGGCGATTTGCTGTGTAGTGATTAAGCAGTTGAGTTAGTGATGGGGTTTTATCAGGGTATTTAAGAATGCTGTAGACAGTCACTAGCTGGTGATAATTAAGTAGTTGTGGTAGTTCTAGCCATTGCAGGTCCTTTAGAGATAGACAGTGATGTGTTCTGAAGGTGGAGTTTTTAGCAAACTTGGCCATCTTATTGTAACGACTCTAGTTTGTCAAGGTCTATTTTCCTGATGTGGGTGAAAATTGGTGTTGCATACATTAGTGTGCACAATAGGTGAGTCTGGGCTAGGGTGATTCTTGCTTGATCTGAGAGGAAGTTTTTGTGCCTATATAGTGTACCCATTTTTTGTGAAGCTTTTTGATGGTTTGGGAGATGTGGACATCACAGTGAAGGTTATTTGTCAACTTCAATGCCGAGGAGCTTGGTATGGATAGAAGGGATGGATAGAAAGAAGATTTTGGTAGGTTGCTGCAAACATCAGCCTGACAGTAATTGGTAGTGCAGACTCTGGTTCAAAGGTTGTGCTCTGGCCTGGTACAAATTTACCTCATCACCTCTGGAACTGGGAAAAGCTGAAAGACATTGCTATTTACTTCTGGAAAGTTAGTTCAAGTAGGCAAATATGCAACTTGAACTTACACGGAATGGTCTTGATGTGAAAGGTAAGAGTGCAGTCATTTTTTTGTGTCAAAGCCAAGAAAAATATGGGACAGAAAAGTTTTGACTCACAAAACTGTTTTCTGTTTACAGTAATATAAAATGCACCCCACAGTTTATTGTCAATGATTGGTAGAACATAAGGAGTAAAGCACTGAAAAGGATCTATTTTAGATGCATTTCATCATGAAGAGTTGTAATTAATATGTTCTGTTTAAGATAATATAACAGTCAAGCAACATAAGTCATTACTTCTGCCTTTAGCAGTCTTCAGATACCCCCAGTTCCATGAAATTTCCCAGTTCATTCTTAAACCACCCTTGAACTGAAGCCCATTTCACTTTAATGGGCAAACTATTTTATTTCCTAAGAACTCTGACTAAACTACATCTTTCACTTAGATAAGCCAAATTCTTGATTAATTTTGTTTCCTTTCTACTTAAAGTTATACTCAGTATTCCTTAAAGCTTAAATGTTTCATAATTCAAGGCTTTGAAGATAAACAGTAAATCTAATACTAGCTTTAACAACCAACAGAAAAAAAACATGACAAGCTATCACAGACCTTGACATTCCTCTTCCCTGCCTAGTGAACCTACTTTTTACTTGTTTTCAACTACTTGACCTTTTCTTTATAAGTAGCACATATAAGGATGCACTCTAATCATATTTATATCTAGTTGTGCACAGGGGGCACAGGATAGATGTCAGTCTACATATCAAAAATCTTAATATACATTTACTAGTCATATATCCTGTTTTATCTGCATACAAAGGAAGGCATAACATAACATCAAATGCAATGCCCAATTACTTGATATTAAATTTACAACATAAAGTTTCTGATAAAGGTAAACTTTCATACATACATAAAGTTATCAGACAAGAAACTTTTTACAGTGTAGATTCATACTGGAATTATTTCACTTCTATTAATGGGGGCCCACCAAATCAACAAGATAAACAATATATATTGGAATCTGCTTATAGAACTACGTCTTCCATTGTCTGGAGACTTTATACATGGAAATTTTTACATAGATCTTTTTATACACCTTTGATGATGAATAAAATAAATAATAAAGATAATCTATGTAAGAGATGTAATGTAGAAATTAATGCTGACTGGGCTCATATGTTTTATGACTGTATAAAATTGAAAGAATACTGGAAGTCAATTAATGAATTTTTGCAGGCTCTTTTTACAGATAATTTCATTATTTCTTAATCTCTTATATTATTCAACACACCTGTACCTCAAAGTGTTAAAAAGGTTAAGCTTCCCTTGTTATGGTCTATTCTAGCAGTGGCTAGGAAAATAATAACTAGAAATTGGATTTCAGATACAGCTCCTTCATTCAATGAATTTAAAAATGTTATGAATGTAGTGTGCCATATGGAAATAAACACAATTAGGACTAGAACAAATAGAAAAACATCTTATTTTATTGTATGGGATAATTTACAAAATTTGTTAAAAAAATTTTAATTTCAATAGCATGGTATTTTAGTTTAATTAATTGATCTGATTGTAGTGGATGTCTTTGTAAATACTTTAGTTGTTTTGTTGAATATTATAATAATACCTATTTTTAATTACTTGTATAAAATTGTTATGATATTTCTATTATATGTTAAAACAATAAACCTGTTTTGAAAAAATGCAATGCCCAAATCTGGATATGTATCCCTTGTTTGACTCTAGAGTCAAGAGTACCTTAATCATGATTTCAATATTTTTCACTTACACTGGAGCTGATTTTTCTGTTTGAATGTGGTGTATATGTATCTATATCTATATACATATCTATAGCTATATCTTAATAGCTTAGGTTTGTAACACTCTGTGGAAAACTTTCAAATAAAAATAATCTAGCAGTCCTTTGAAGTGCTACTAAGGAAATTGTCAAGACTAGTATCGACCTTTTCTCTGACATCTTCATTAGCACTAAGGGCCTCTATTCATGACTGTTGATAACAAAGATGGATTGAGTGTTGCTGAGTTTGATGATGATATTCATAAAACATCTGAAGTAGTTGATGGGCTTGGCTTTTTTTCTTGGAAAGGCAAACATCTTTATTTACTGCTGGCTGCAATGTAAGCATCACATTTAGATGTTTTTCTGGTGCTGTTATACTTCCACAGCAAGGCATTCAAGACATTACCTTCTTGTAATTTTGCAGTCAGAGGTTCTGTGATATTCTGAGGTTCTTTCTTTATTTCATCTAGATATTTTGTGCTTATGATTGACACTGTTTTGTGCTAAGTATGTTGTGCAGTGGTTAACATTCTTGCCTCACAGCAAGAGGTTCTCTAGTTTGATTCTCAGCTGGGGTGCCTTCTGTGCAGAGTCTGCATGGCCTCCCTGTGGTCGTGTGGGTTTCCTCCAGGTGCTCCAGTTTCCTCCCACATTCCAAAGACATGCAGTAGGTGAATTGGACACTCTATATTGGCCATAGGTATGAGTGTGTGTGTGTGAGTGAGTGGTATGGATGAACTACTGTAACAGGGCTAGCCACCTGGTGGTGTAAACCTTAGCTCAAGATGATTGTCATTGTTGAATTGACACCCCAACCCCATGTGCAAAATGGGAAAAAGGGGTTGACGATGGATGGATGGATTTTGCATTCTTCTATAATGCTTCATGTTAATTACCAAGTTAAATCATCTGTTCATTCTTTCCATTGTCTTTTTATTTCATTTTAATTGTAACACTAGGTTAAGATTTTATTGTCTTGTACATTTCATTTTCTCTCTTATTTTTAAGCTCTAATATAACATCTGTTGATGCTGTGTTTTTGTCTTAGTCAACTGCAATGACATCCATGGAACCTAACGACACATTACTTGGTTTACAGTGTTCTTAACCAGATTTAAATGATCCCTCTCCTACTTAATTGTCATTTACCTCTCATTTATTTTGTTTTTCTGGTTTTCACTACAGTAATACTTTAGTGCTCTCTATCTATGCTGATCGATCTAAGTTTGATCCCTTGCTCACAGTTAAGAAATATAACATTGTGTTATACACTTTACAGTGAGGATGATATTTTATAAGTGTAACCTCATGACCTTTCCTTATAAATAATCATTCACATCACTGTTTGATCTTTGATTGGATCTGTAATAGTTTCTGATAGTTTTTTTTTCTTCTCTATCTTGAAGTGATATTAAATATCATTACTGATTACCTCATTCCCTATCATTTATTCCATCCCTTACGTGAAAGCTTCATATCCCCTATTACTATTAAATGAGTTGACTGTAATCAGCAGCCTACATGCAACAGAGGGATGATGACCTAATGAAGACTTACACAATTGAGGTTTGGTTAGCACCCCTGGCACTGGAGAAATGGGCTGGAAAGGGAGAGGAATTACAATGTGCTATCTGCTGACCGCTAGTCAGATGAGAAATGGGATATTTAGTCATATCCATATAAGGGATGGAATAAATGGATGGGAATACAGTAACTGGTAATGATATTTCATATCACTTCAAAACAGAGAAGAAAAAGACACTATCAGGGATTATTACAGATCCAACCCAAAACCAAAGCAGTGATGTGTATGTTTCTTCAGAGGAAATGTTCATGAAGTATGTGTGTATATATATATATATATATATATATATATATATATATATATATATATCAACAGCAGTCTAAGGTGGAGACTAGAGGTGAAACAGAAGCATCTTCCTACTAGGGAAATAGGGATTTCAGTAGGTTATGCCACTAGCAGAAGTAGTTGGGAAAACCATAAGGAAAGCCCACTGCATGCCCAAACCTTTGTTATACAGTGCTGGCTTGGGTGGCTGGCAGGTGAGGAGGAAAAAACCTTGTAAAAAACAGTGCTGGCTTGGGTGGGTGGCTGGCAGGTGAGGAGGAAAAAGCCTTGTAAAAAATTAGGAGCATGTGTTAAGCACAACTCTTCAATGAGCAAGTTCAATAAATATAAATGTTTCTTTTGGAGATCTTCTTATATAAGACTAAGATGCTCTTCTTGTCTTGACAGTTTCATTACTAAGCCTTGTATTAGTTTATGTTTGATTTCACCTCCTTTGGCCTAAATGTCAATCCATTCTTAAAATGTACCATGTCTGCCTCACACTGATAGATTATAATCAAAGTCCCCATGTAGTACCTGGATGACATAATCACAGCTACAAACACAATCCTATATCTTGTTTTGTATACTTCTAGTCCATCTATACAAGTTTAGCTAATCTTCCTCCAGTCAACAAATTAGCTTCCTGACATGCTTTCAGAAATCTCCTAAAATAAGTGCAGCTTTTAAATGTACAAACGAAAATATTTCTGTCTCCACATGTAAAAAAGTTCACACCCACTTCAAATTTTTGTGTCATCTTGTAAAAAAAAAGCTAGTTCTTATAGATTTCAGTGCTCTTTCCTGTCTATAACTTTCCTTTCTAAAACTAAGGTTTAGTTATTGCTTTATTTTTTTTTTCTATTTTATTTTGTAGAAGTGATTTGCCTGAGGCACAAGAGCCCTTTTTACCATGACCTAGTTACAGTATGATAATTGATTACAATATGAATAAAGTAAACAAAGAACATGCAACACTGTACATTCAGTCACACAAAAATACTGTAGATTTAATTTAAGGATGCATATGACCATAATTATATATAATCAACTCTTCAAAGAAGTGAATGCAATGGAGAATTGCATATAAAAGTTGGACCAAGCTGAGGAGCTACATTAATTCCTAATATTAAACCTAGACTACAGTTTGATAAACACATTGTTGAAATCTTAGTTTAGCAGCATAACAGAATGTTCTGAGCTTAGAAATCTAGAAACATATTAGATGTACATGGGGAACTGAGATGAAATTACCTCTTTATCTAACAGAAGTTGAAGGTTAGCAGTTAACATTTAGAGAGGAGCAATTCCTTTCCTAAATCTGCACAAATACCCATGTGTAATACTGTAGTTGCCTTGGTGCTATATCCACACGCCCTTCCATGTAGACATATATTCTGAGTCCTGTATCAAATGAATTAATCTTAACTGTGCAGCCTTATAGTGCGCATCCAAATCTGGTACTCCAACTCTACCATGTTCTTTTGTCAGATTTTCTCCATTGCACTCTTTCTCTTTTGTTATCCCAAATAAACTCCTTAATTTCCCTTTATGTGTTCTTCATCTGGTTATTATATTTAAGCCTGACCTACATAGTCAAGCAGCAGGATCAGAAACATCTTAATCACATGTATCCTATTGTCAGTGTCCTTAAATAACATTTTCTATAATCTTAACTTACTTTTAACTTCTTGAGCAATTTCTTCCCACACTTCTTTAGCTGCTTTCTCAACATCTCATTTCAACCAAATTTCCAAGGATCTCGTATTGCAATGACTACAAATAGAGAGCATTCTGTATCAAGTCAAGTGTTGGGATATAATTCATTATTATAGCTTTTGTTTTTGCTTTATCTAATTTATATCTTGTTATACCTGTAAAATAGTTTAGTTTATCAAATATAATTTTTATATCATGTTCTGGATTGGCAATATATATACTATGTCATCTATAAAAGGGCTATTTTCTCATTTCTATTTTTATCTTTATATTCCATTATATTTCATTGTCTTATGCATCTGTCTAATGTATCTAAACACAAAGCAGATAATATTGGCAGAAGTGGACACGTCTGCCTAGTTTTCCTTGCAAGACAAAATTATAAGGTAGCTCACCACAACACTTCACGATAGCTTGAACTCCTCAGTAGATATTAAATACTAATGTTATCCCTCTGTGTGGAAATCCAAATGACTGAAAGAATCTCATAATAAATTCTAAACTCAGTGTGTGAACTGCTTTTGTGATGTCCAGACCTATTAACATTAGTGAATTATTGTTGTCCAGTACATTGTTTTGAATCTTGAGAGTTGTCAAAGGTTTGCTTACTTTGTATAAAACCACACTGATCCTGATGTATTATTTTTGACAATAACTTTGCTATTCTTTTGCCAAATGTATCATAAAGACTTTGTAGTAACTGCGGTAGTGGTGCTGTGGTAGCATTGTCGCCTCATAGGTAGACGTTGCCCATTCGATTCTCAGTTAGAGCTTCTTTTGTGGGGTGACATGCGTCAATGGGCGTTCCTTCGTTGAAGGTTGTGCGTTAGGCCCGGCAAGCCAGTACGTAAAAATCTACTGCCAATCACTAGTGGATCAGAGTTCCGCTGTGGCGACCCCTAACCGGGAAAAGCCGAAATACTTTTATCATAAAGACTTTGTAGTCATGATTCAGAAGTGAGATGGGTCTATATGACCCTGTATCAAGAGGATCTTTCCCCTCCTTTGGTATGTCTTTCCTGTTCCACTACTGCTTCTTTTCAAGTCAAGGGCAGATCCATACCCTGTAACATTGTGAAAAAGTACCAACCAAAATTCTATTATCTAATATTCCTTTTTTTCACATACTACTTTTGGAATTCCATCACTTTCAATAATTTCCCTCTATTTTGGATTTGAAATGCTTCTTTAATTTCACTTTCTTATATTTTCAATGTTAATATCCCTCTTTATACATCTGTTAAGCGATGAAGTTGCAACTCAAATAAGCTGCCATTTCATGTTTATCAAGCTAGACCCTATACATTATAATGTACTATATTAGTTTAGCATTACATCGATAACTTTTTCTAGATCCACTTCTACTCTACCATTCTCATGATTCTTTCAACTTTTTGTTTTCTCAGCTGTTGAAAAAGCAACTTGATTGCTCTAGGATTATTGGCAAAAATAGTTGTTTTACAACCGTTGCAGTCAGTCTTTATTTCTATGTGCAGTTCCTTTGCTCTTCGAGCTTATTTCAGTTGCTCTTCAACTTGGTGTGTTCTATTTATTTTTCATACTTCTTAACTAATTATGTCTGAGTGACACCTACAGATGCATCTGTAGTTCCCTCCTACTGATGCCTCTAGGCGTCAAATATTGCTTGTTCATATTTGCATCAGTAATTCTGAACCATGCTATGTACAAGGTTTTAAAAAGTTTCATCTTAAAGCTTGCATGATGGCAAACTCAACTGCATTAATATTTCACCTCTATCTAGTGCAGGTAAAGAGATATTATTATATTAATTTTTATAGATATAATTTTCACATTTTTCCAAATATCTCAACAACTAACACAGACATAACTCCTTAGCCTCATATAAAAGCTCTCAACTAGATGAATAAAATGCTGCTGACAGTATGTGTGTAACTTAAGTAGTTGCTGAAATATTGTAAGTTGTTTACAAAATATTACAAACGTTATAGTTACTGTGCTTTACTGCTACTTATAAAATTCAGTTTAAGACCTAGGACCTAAAAAATACTACCAGTATAAAATGAGTTTGTGCTGAAGAGTTTGCCATTTATACTTCTTCATAAACCTTATAGCTCCAGAGATAAGAACATTTGATTGAAATATGACAATGTTATTTGATTCTGTCAAAAGGCTTAGGCTCTGCCCATTGGAAGTTACAATGCAAACTTCCCGAGCTCCGTTGGAGTGAATGAGTTAAAATATTTCATTTTCAAGTTCACTTGTCAAGATCTATTGGCTATTTGTTATCTTATTAGCTTTCATCTTGAATAGATTTCTTATCTTCAATTTTCAGTGATCCCAATACTTTGTAAGCTTAAATTCAAAGCTAGTAACAATTCACTTAAACTCTGATTACTCATTTTATAAACAGCTTCCTTTTTAGAAGCAATACTTGAAAATGCCAGTGTTTGTTGCAATAATCTTTAACTTGCTTACAAAACATAATTTGTATAGGTGCATGAACTGACACTATTATTGGATGTTTCATGATTATCACTTTGTTAAAATATTGTTTTGATACCTATCATCTATCTAATCTTGTCCAAGAACCAAATTTCCTAGAGAATAGATATATTCCTATTCATTCTGTTTCATTTTTATTACACCGATGAGAACAAATACATGCATGTATTTCTCTAAATATTTATTTACTTATTATTTATTTTACATTTGTTGACCGGGTTTGTCCGACTGAGCTGAGTAACCCTTTTTTAGCCGAGACATCGGCAGAAAAGCTCCATCAAGTTATACAAATTGTCATTTACAGTATACAGTGCACAGCAAAAGAAAAAATATATTCAATACAATAATGAGAAAAAGAACAATTAAAATTAACATCTTAAAAATTGAAAATTTGGCAGTAAGTAAATATCTGTTCTCCACTGGTACTCTGTGATATCTAGACCCTCCAAAGATGTCTTCTGTATTTCCTACAGTGTTCCAGTCTCCAGCTACTATCACATATCCTTAGTGAAAGCCTTTAATATATTCCACAGTACTCTATACCTTTCCTCAATGTTTGACTGGAATGTATAATGCAGCCAGAGTAATTATTATGACTTCCAGCAGTCTCGCATGACTATAAATCTTCCATGCATATCCTTCATTTTCTTCCTCAGTATTTATTTTGATACTCTCCATAGCCCTTTCCTTTCTCCCCCTTATATTCTAGAAAAGAAACCCTACATCATACATTTTTAAAAGACTTGCATTTTCTTAATGATTCATGTGTATTTCATATATTACCTCTACTTTGCTATTGTAAATATAAGCTATTATCCTTTCCTGCTTTCTCTTGTCTACCGACCCATTAATGTTCCAGATTAATGCATCAATATGTGGTATAATAAAGCTTATCTTTTACAGTACCATATGTGTGTAACGTTTTATATAAGTAAGTGTGTGTGTGTGTGTGTGTGTGTGTGTGTGTGTGTGTGTGTGTGTGTGTGTATATATATATATATATATATATATATATATATATTCACACACATACATATATAGATATATAGATAGATACTTTTGTAATATTGTCTGAACTGAACCTGATCTGTTATTAGTAATTAAATATGACACTGCTGCTGCTGCATATCCTTTTGTCATAATACTGTTCTAATCATTACATTTTTAAATGAGTCACCTTCATTTTGTATAGCATTATTAGTTAATCCCTCTTCTATCTCTTAAACTGAATCTTCCTGTCACCTCTCTGCATGTATTTATCTAGTAGCAGCAGTTTCCTTAACCAGAAAGTATCTTTCCATTATATTCAACCATCACAGTGCTGCTTCATCATCAGGTTCTCTTTCAGCAATCATTTTTTTTTTTTTTTTTAAAACAAGTTTATTGTTTTTAACATACAAAATAAATATCATAACAATCTTATACAAGCAATTAAAATGTAAATAGTTATAACATTTAATAAAACAGCCAAATTATTTACAGAGACATCCACTACAAATCAAATCAATTGATTAAACTGTAATGTCTTACTAATGAAACTAAAAATTTTTTAACAGGTTTTGTAAAGTATCCCATATAGTATAGTAAGACGTTTTTCTAGTAGTTCTTGACTTTATTGTCATTAATTCCATATGACACACTTCTGTCATAACATTTTTAAATTCATTAAATAAAGGAGGAGTATCTGAAATCCAGTTTCTGGTTATTATTTTTCTAGCCACTGCTAGAATAGACCATAACAAGGGAAGTTTAACTTTTTTTAACACTTTTAGGAACAGGAGTGTTAAATAATATAAGTGATTTAGAGACAATGAAATTATCTGTGAAAAGAGCCTGCAAAAAATCATTGATTAACATCCAATATTCCTTCAATTTTATACAGTCATAAAACATATGTGCCCAATCAGCATTTATTTCTACATTACATCTCTTACATAAGTTGTCTTTATTGTTTATTTTATTCATCATTAAAGGTGTATAGAAAGATCTATGTAAAAATTTCCAAGTAAAAAGTCTCCAATTAATGGAAGAAGTAGTTTTATAAGCAGATTCCAATATATATTGTTTATCGTGTTGTTTTGGTGATTCACCATTAACAGAAATAAAATAATTCCAATAAGTATCTGAACTGTAATGAGTTTCTTCTCTAATAATTTTATGTATGTGTGAGAGCTTACCTTTATCAGAAACCCTATGTTGTAAATTTAATATCAAGTAATCAATCAGAATTGGGGCAGATTCTTTAACTGTTAAAGACATTAAATCAAGTTTATTAATAAGATGTTGTCTAAAAGTCTGAATTTCTAACCAACATGTTTCTCTCAAATCAAATTCTTGCTTTAAGAAGTCTAAATTTTTTACTTTGTTGTCAGACAGCAACTGATACCAATACTTTAAATCATTCTCTGTGACTAAAATAATTCTTTCAGAGGTGGTTGATAAGAGAATACCTTGTGTATACATTATAGGGAATAGGATAAAATTCCATTCCTTATACTTAGGATGCATAAATATAAAATCACGATATCTAATAATAATATTTAATGGGTAACTAGCTAGATATTTTGGTGTAATAGATGAAGTACAAAATTCCTTCAATAACCATAACATGGGGTTATTTACAAAAGTATTTTTATGTATTAAGGAGATTTTCATGAAGTGAATGCTAATTAGTTTCCAATAATCCTTCCATTTTGCAACATATGACTGATCTATTAACAAAGTAATAGCTTTTATAATAGAAGAGATAGTATATAAATTAAAGTCTGGGAATGAAATGCCCCCTTGAGACCAGCTATTAGTATGTTTCTTTAATGCAATCCTAGGTCTATTAGGTGCCCATAAGAAATTTAACATTAGTGAATTCAATTTCTTAATAATTATTTTTGTAGGTGGGAGTATTATTGATTGTATTAACTATAATATCTTAGGGAATATTACCATTTTAATAATTGTGAGTCTCTCTTCCATGGTAAAAAACATATTGTTCCAACTATTGAAAAGATTTTGTATATTATGAAGACAGTTACTATAATTATTATGTATAATAGATTTAATATCTTTAGTTAATATTATACCTAAGTAAGTTATCTGACCTGAGTTGGGTATATATTTGTGAAAATCATTAGTGAGGACATTTTTTTGTGTGTATATAGGTAATATTTTAGTTTTTTCTTCATTAAATATCAAACCAGAGATATTTTAAAATCTGTCATTTTATCAAATAATGACTGCATAGAAGAGTTAGTTCCTGCTGATGTAATTAGAACATCATCTGCAAAAGTTGAATTTTAGATATTGTATTTTCATCTATATCAAATCCTACTATATCAGTGCTGTTTCTAATCAAATTAGCCCAAGGCTCCATTATTAAAGTAAATAATAGTGGAGAGAGTGGACACCCTTGTTTTGTACCTTTTAATATGGGTATTTTTGTGAGACATATGTTCCTATCTTAATGTAAGCCAATGCTCCTTTATATAGATGTTCAATTAGATTCACAAATGCATCAGAGAAATTTGTACACTTCAATAAGATAAACAAGTAGTCCCAACTTACTGAGTCAAATGCTGAACTTATATCAAGACTAATAAGTGTTAAGTCTTTCTTTTTCCTGTTTGCATAATCAATTAACGTTAAAGTTCTTCTTATATTGTCAAAAGTATTTCTATTTATAATAAAGCCTGTCTGATCTATATCTATTATACCTGGAATGATTGTCTTTAATCTGTCAGCAAAAATACTCATAAACATTTTATAGTCAACATTAAGTAATGAAATAGGTCTATATGAAGTGCATCTGGTTGGGTCTTTATTGGGTTTTAAAACTGGTGAAATAAATGTGTATTGCCAGGATGGGGGAGTTGTTAACTCATTTTGAGCTGAAATAAAAACCCTATGTATTAATGAGTAAGTACTTTTAGGAAGAATTTTATAAATATCTGGTATAATACCATCATTACCTGGTGCTTTGATTTAAGTTTGTTTATTTGTGTAATAACCTCTGTATATGAAATATCTTTATCTATTAATTTAGTCTGTTGTTTATTAAGTTTTTTGTTCATGTTTGTAGTTATAAATTTCTTTATTGTATCTTTAGAATCCATGTTAATGTTATTGTGATTAATTTTATGAAAGTGATTTCTAAATTCATCTAATATTTCTGGTAAACTAGAAACATTCTTCTTTTCCTGAGAGAAAATTTCTTTGATATGATTTTGTTTATTCAGCCTTTTTGTTTTATTTTTAAGTCTATGTAAGTATTTGGGACTTATTGAGTAAGACAAAAACATATTTCTCTAATGTTATTTTGACTTTATGAGTTAAAATTTCTTTGTATTTCTCATTTAATTTATTTATTTCCTCAATGACTTTTTTGTCCATAATATTGTCTTTATTATTATGTTTATATGAGTCTAATTTGCTTTGAATATCTAGTAATTCTTTGTCCCAGGATTTCCTTTTATTATTATACCATCTGATACTTTGTCCATACAAATATGATTTTAAAGCATCCCAAATGTGAACAATGGAGACATCAGGTGTAGTGTTTAAGTCTAAGAAATGTTGCACCTCTGTAAGTATATAATCTTTATAGTCCTTTAGTTGAGTTAAGTATGCTGGTATTCTTTTGATCTGGACATTATAAGTACTCTTTACCATGAATTCAAAGACAATTGAATTATGATCTGATATAGGACATGAAATGATTTTGGAATTAATTAAGTCTGTTACCATTTGGTTAGAAATAAAGACTCTATCTATTCTTGAATAAGTTTTATATCTGTTAGAAAAAAAAGTGTATGGTAATGATTTAGAATCTATCTGATTATTAATATCATTCAAATTATATAAATTAATAAAATCCTTTAAATGTTTTGCATTAGATGTAATTTTCCTCTTTCCTGTAGTAGTAGTATCTTTTTCATGTAGGATACAATTAAAGTCACCTGCTAAAATAATATCTCCTATAGAAAATGATATAATCTTATTGAGATGGCGTTTCACTGTATTAGTGCCAATTCCTGTTATCCAATATACATTGATTAATGTATATACTTTCCCATTAATCTGTATTGTAACCATACAAAACATTCCTTTATCATCTTTATAAGACTTAATAGTTTTAGGTATGGGCATATTTTTGTTCCATAAGATAGCCACTCCTCTTTTTTTCTGTGTGTGTTCTGAGCTAACCAAGACTGTATATTTATTAGTGGCTAATTTATCTATATCCTTTTTCAGGAGATGTGTTTCTTGAAGGAATATTAAGTTGGCTCTGTGCAAATTAATATATCTCATTAAACTTGCCCTTTTACATGGGTTATTCAATCCATTAATGTTTAAAGAAATTCCTTTTAGAAATACCATTTAACTTCTATGAACATATAAAACATATAATCCGAATAATAATTAACAAAATAAGTATTATTATGTCTCCTCCTTTAGGTGTTCCATTAATTATAGCTGTATTTAATGAAAATCTTATGGAATTTTGTGTAAGTTTTACTTTTATTTGTAGTGACAATGAGTTTATAAAATGTGATGTGGATGTCAAAACTATATACATACAACAATAATCAGGTGAAAATAATGTTTGGATTAAACAGTGCACCCAGCCTGGAGTTGAAAACTCCAACTTCGAGTAGCAAATACCACTCAAGTTATCCCCCTATCCTAAGCAGCAGTACTTCAGCTGCCACCAAATTAATTCAATACTAACTATTATTAACTAAAGTTAACCTCATTTAACTTGATTATCTATTATAAAAAAGCTAAACAATTTTTATAACAGCTTCATATAAACATATAAAACATTTAGAAACAACTAATATTACTATGTACATCTATTCTGTATAATACACTCATAATCAAAATAGCATTCTAACAATCTTGATAAAGGGAGCAAAGAAGAGAGAGAGAGAGAGAGAGAGAAAAGGGGAATATCTATATGGTAGTTTAATAAAAGTTTGTAAGAATAAGTTCTTATTATTTGTTTATGTTCATTTGAATTCAATAACATATATTATCCTAGGCTATTATGGTTCAGACATTACTTATAATAGGGTATTCCCACTTTCTGCCATAGTAATACAGTTAAAAGCTCTTAAAACTTTAAGTTACTTGCACCAAAAGCTTCCTTCTCATATTTATTATTGCCAATTAAATAAATATTTATTCTCATGCATAAGTTAAAAGAACATACTGCACAGCAATGTTGATTCCTAGTTATACATAAATCATTGTGATGAAAGCCATCTCTTTTTATATATCTGAACTGCAGCTTTAAAATATGTCACATGACAATTTCTTCTAAAATATAATCATAATGATACATGTACTTGTCTGTTAGTCAAGGCAAATGATTTATAACATTACATATGTTTAAATCATAAGCAATTATATACATTAAAGTGCTGCAGTCATATAAGCTTTCAAAAACAAGTGTACATGTGTTTTACCTACTATGCCTTCTAAAATATCTCATTAGTTTACTATGTCATATTAAGTCATTTAAAATCATTTTAACTTTTATATTTTATAAATTACATCTTAAATAAGTAAGTTATTATAAAGAAAAACTCACATTTAGGTGTCATAACATTCATTTTTCATCACAAAGTCGCATTTACAGCAGTTCTACTTCCTGAAACAGTTTACTTCTTGGTTCTGCGATGTGTCAGTGTGAAATCAGAGGTCAAAGTTCAAAATGGCTGCTTTCAGCTTCTCTGCGTGTATTCTGAGTGTTGAAGCTTTTAAAACGACTCGAGGACACTATTCACGAGGAAACCCACATCCCAGATTGTCTCCCATAACATTCTGGCGGGAATTTTAGTAAAAGCAAGTGACTGACATTAATTTTATAATACAAATGAATCTAAACAGTGCAAAACCTTCTCGAAGCATTTTACAAGTCATTACAGTCTCTATGACAGTGAAACCAAGCCTACAGTTGTTTAACATAAACACAACTTATTTTTATATGCCCCATTTCATTTTCTCATACAGATCTTATTACATACACATATCAGTATTATCAGAAGCATATAATTTTATAGATAAGAGAGAGAGAAAAAACATCATGCTTGCAACTTCTCTAAGTCAATTCAAAAATAGTCTAAAACTCCACTTCAAGTCACACTGGCTATGTCCTTGCTCAAACCCAGACTAGCTCTGTGCCATTAACTAAAACATAAACAACTAGCTAAGATGATAAGTACTTTGTATACTGTGATAAACAAATATGTATCCTGTCTAACTCTATGTCATTATACTGCCTACCGTCCTTGCTAATATGTTATTAATGTTACATTTGTAGTAATCTCAGAAATAGTAATGGCAGTCTTGTACTTGTATGTAAATAGCCTATGTTTTTGTTAAGTTCTTTCAGCGCATTTACTGTACCTAATTATCAATGTAACTCTGTTGGAGCTTTTCTCCCCGGGCCTCCGCTGAAAAAGGACATGTATCCAGTCGGACCATCCCGGTTAGCAAATGTAAAATAAAATAAAATAAATAAAAAAAAAAAAAAAAAAAAAAAAAAAAGGACCTACAAAGAGTATCTACAAAGATATATTACTTGCTGTTTGTTTTTACAAAGATATATTACTTGCTGTTTGTTTTAATAAAGTGGAACATGAGACATATTACTTTCAACTACTTTACTTCTAGTTAACTGCAGTTATATCATGACATATTATTTGAAATCATGTATTAAGTAATTAAGTCATGGTATAATATTTAGCAACAGTATTTAAACAGCATAAATAATTTTAAAAAACTAATAAATTATTTTTCCCCTTATTTCATATTTTCCATTAAACCTCTCTCCCTGCCCTCCCCCACCCCTCACTGAATGTATAGTTTAAAGAGAATGCCATTATTTAAAACAAGAAGAGAAAGGAAATGTATCAAATTACTAACCTTAGGTCTCTTTATCACAAAGAGAAACAAGTTGATTCATAACAGGTTATTTGTTCCTCAGAAAGATTGATTATTTATAAAACAAAATCAGTTCTTTGCACACAAAAAGTAACTTTGAATAAATCCTTAAGATATTTGTGGCTTTCTTGAAAATGTAGTAACTGCAATTAAAGAGTTCAAAGAAATATAGAACATGTCATTTGTTTTTTAGTCTTTTTTGCTTCTCTGAAGTCTTCCAAGAAGTTCCTGTTGCCATCCTCTTTAACGAAGGGCTAGCCCATTCCATATCTTCTATTTTATCTAATATTTTTTTTTTTAATATACAGCAAAGCAGAGTCCAAGTCTTCAAAAATTCTAGGGCCATCTGGTAAAAAGATTTTTAGTTTGGAAGGAAATAGAAGATGAGTTTTGAACTGTGCTTTCTTAAGCTCTCTTATTAATGGCAAAAAAAACTTTTCTTTTTGTTATTACCAAGGAAGAATAGTCATTGTCAAAATGCACAGTTGCCTCATTAATTTTTATAGGAGCTTTAGCCCATGCAGCCTTTAATACCATCTCCTTGTCATAAGATGATAAAAATCTTACAATAACTGATCTAGGATACTTTTTATTTGTATTAGAATTAGATAAAGACCTATGGGCTCTTTCAATACCAAAAGAAAATGCTTCTGACAGATCTAAAGTTTTGGGAAGCCAAGTATTTAAAAAGGAAGTAATGTTGTTACCTTCTATATTTTCTGGCAGTCCAAAAATCCTTATATTATTGCGTCTGGATCTGTTTTCAAGGTCATCTATTTTGGATTGAAGGTGTGTGTTCTGTTTCAATAAAAATTCAATGTTAATTTCTTCTTCCTGAATTCTGTTGTCCATATCATTAAGAGTCTCTTCTATACCTGTAATCTGGGCTTTCTGATGTTGTAAGTCTTGATGTAACAAATCCATTTGTTTTGTGGTTTTTTTCTATAAAATTATCAATTTTAACATCCAGTCTGTCCATTTTAGTTGTTAGTTGCTGAATAGTTAATAGTAAAGACTGAAGCTCTTTCTTGATGCTGGAATCCTGACTGTTAGCCTTACTGGAACTCATTCTGAACAGAGGTGATGAAAGAGAAATTTCCAAGAAGATTTCTGACAGGAAAATTATTTAAATTTTCTTTCTTTTTTAGATATTATTCAAGATACTAGTATTCCAAACGTTTTTAGAAAGAAAATTATTACATTAGTTGAATTTTAAAGTAATTATTTCCTGTCAGTGTAGTTATGTTGGTGGAGCTGAAGAAATCTGCTGCTATCCTGTGTTCATCCTTGGCCACGCCCCCCTTTCAGCAGTCATTTTCACAAGTGTTACATTGCCTAAGCAGGCTTCTTGGGAGACAGGTATTTGTATTGGTGATGAAGCCAATGCTACTGTATCTGTACAATCCATCTCTTTTCACTCTTTTTAAATGCTGTTCCCTTCAATAGAAGCTGTATAATCACATACATCTGTTCTGTCCTTTATGTTGGTTCTTCTCCTGTAGGTGTTCTCAAGCCATGCCTACAGGAAAAGAGTTGGAGAATATCCTCAGTACTTTGGCCAAATTTCCTGTAGTCAGTATGAATTCCACCTCAGGTCTCCCCTGAAAGAGAAAAAGCAGACAATGGTCTAGAGAGACTGACTTGGTCATATAGATATTATATACGGTAGGGTTTGCATCAGTTTGTCAAATGGCTATTCAGTGAATAGCTATTAGTTGAACAACTATTTATCGAAGCCGCACTTCATCAAACGTCGAATTTTCACCAGAGCAAACAAGCGGTTGTCCAACCAGAAAAAAACCCATAAAATTTAAAACCTGCCAAGGTGAGGGGCTATGCCCCCCACACCCCCCTAACTAAATATACCAGCTCTGAGATCACACTACAGTAGGGAAAAGGGCAAATTCAAGATGCTGGTCTAGCAACCAGCTGAGGTATTTGAAGAATCTTGATTATTCTATTGATGAATGATGTCATTAAGAAATGTTTTTATAAAATAAAATACAAAGGATTTTTTCACAAAGCAAATTTACTCTATGAAGCATCTGAGTTATTGGGAAAGATTAAAAAAAAACTTGCCATGTTGACAATCAACTGCAGCATTATAAGAGGGGAATGACTTCTGATCTATAAAATTAATCAATATATTGATTAATGATATATATATATATATATATATATATATATATATATATATATATATATATATATATATTATTGAAAGTCATCACTTGAAATGCCAAGTGCCGTTTAGCCAAAAATAAAAGACCAAAAAATGGAGAAGAGCAAATGTCAATAATCACTCTTCTCCTTAAAACCTCTTTTTCAGATGGGGCAAGTCCCCTGCACCCGCCAACTTAAAATTGCCAATATCCAAACTGCCAGGCCTTGCAGAACAGGGAATATTCTGAGAAATGACATCCTGGACTTAATATATATATGTCTGTGTTTCAGCCATTCAGTGTCCGCATTTCGAGACTTACTCTAGTGGATCCTGACATTTCAAATGGTTACCTCTTCCTCTCTCTCTCTCTCTCTCTCTATATATATATATATATATATATATATATATATATATATATATATATATATATATATATACATATATATATATATATATATATATATATATATATATATATATAGATATATATATATAGATATATATAGATATATATATATGTATATTTATATATATACCAACTAATATGTATGCAGGCCAGTTTTCCCTTTTCTTTGGAGACCTGAGTTGATAATCATATTAAGTTGGTGAAATTTGGTGAGGTATGTGGGAATTTCCCCTATTCTTTTCATGTAGGCTTGGCTGGAGGGGAACTGCAGGAGAAGAAACATTTGAAGTTTTAATTTGGCAATTATTCTGTTAAATAGAATTGTGGTCAATATAAACAGCATACACTGCTAGTCCTTTATCAAGTGCTGCTTTTACCTCTTCAAAGGAATAAGATTAAGAAGATGCATACTGTCACCTTTAACAAACCTATAGTGTTTCATCCAAACACAGATACAGCCCCTGTGTCATTTTGAATAAGCTTTATTATAATTATGCTTGATTTAATATAAACTACTGAGCCATCTCATGAGTGTAAATTTATGATGTGACCCCTCCCAGTCTGTTAATTGTACTGTCTTCCCTGATCAGCATGCACAAGAGATGCATACATATTCAAGCATGTTGTTTAACATGATTGGTAAGGGGCTAGTTATAATGTCCTTGACTGTATAAGAAAGACCATGCCATCTGATCTCGTGGAATGTTAGTGACAGCCATCCTTATATGCTTAGTTATATAAATAATAGCTCTCATCATCTCTGTAACTGCCTGAAATATATTTTTTGCTTACTGTTTTAGAAAAAAAGTGTCTGCAAATATATTTTTATTTCTTACAGCTGGGTGATTGTTTCATTGTTTATTGTTAACATATTACATTTACAATTTTTCTTTCCAGTTTTCTGAAATTGTTAAATACTTTATTGCTTTCAACCTTTGAGATCTAGCTAATACAAACATCTGGAAGATACAATAACAAATAGCTTCAATACCTGTTTTAGTCTAAAAGTGATTTTATGATTCAGGGAAGTTTTATAAAGTAAGTGGTACCTTCTTTTCCCTATTCTGCGTTGAACTAATTTTCCTGTCTCAGTCAAAAAATGTTATTGTTAAATTTACATACATATTTATATCTTACCAGTAAATGTTCATAAAGACAGAAGTTAGAAATGTCATAGAACATACCTATATCTATATTTTCACATGTATATAGAAGAAATAGAAACTGAGGTTATTACCTGCAAAGTGAAGAATTTAGATTTTCTGATAACACCACAGCAGGACAGAAATGAATCCCCAAATTAAGTTGAAACCAGTGGCGCAGGAAACATCTGATCAGTTGCCATATGAAGATACATTGCACCCTTCAGTAGGAAACCAGTACAAATGTTTAGCTAGAGTTGCATAGCAAGGGAATGAACAGGAAAATGTGGCAACTCTGATGCAGTCAATGTTGTGGCAGATAGGCCAGTGAGTTCCCATATGAAAGAGCAAAGGATAACACAGGATGAAACTGAAGAAAATATGGCAGAGGAAGATGCTCTAGAACATTCTGTAGAATGCCCACAAGAAATGGAGAACAAGGAATGTCCCCTCAGTTTAGAAAAAAATGATCTAAGGGAAGCATTACTTGATTTAATAGAGATGGATAGACATATTAAGATCAATGAAAGAAATTAAATAGAATAAGGCTCAAAATGTTAGAAGTTTGATAAAGCAAATGAATACAGTGAGCAGGACTGTTCATAGAAATTCATGTGATACAACAAAAGTAAATAGAATATATTACTGTGCAGCTAAATTAACAGCAGATAAAAGTCCTACCACAAAAGCACAGGGCAGTAAGGGAAAGGAAGAGGAGCAATCAAATGTCATCATGGAAGTACTGAACAGAGAAAACTATAAAGTAATTAATACAAGAAGTGTGACTATTAGAATAGTACAGATGAGGGAATAGGTCAACAAAAATACTTAGAAAGATAGACATGATAAAAGCAAAGCGCAGTATCAGAACAGATCAGGATCTATGGTACACTATTGCAAATAATAAATTAAAGATAACAGCACAAGCAGAAAAACCTTGAAGATATGCAGATAAATATAAAAGAAATATATAAATTTAAAAGTATAAACTAAGCAATTTATTGATGATCCAAAAAGGTCTTACATAGAATTGGGAAACAAGGCAAAATTAATTGAAACAACACCAAAAAAGAAGAAATAGACACATTTTGGAGAAATATCTTTGAAGATCCTGTGGTACATAACAAAGATGCTGACTGGATAAAGAAGTAAAATAAAGAATAAGAAGTTCAAATATATAGGATATGAAATGGATGAAGTAACAGCCAGAGAAATTGAAAGAAAATTAATAAAAACTCCTAAATGGAAAAATCCAGGCCCAGATGCAGTACTTAACTTCTGGCTAAAAGTATTAACATGTTTACATGAAGATTTAGCCATGAGTAAGAACTATTTATATGCATGCCCCAAACCTGGTTAACAGCAGGAAAAAAATATTTCTCCTTAAGAGTGAACTTGCAAGCAATCCTAAAAACTATAGACCAATAACTTGCCTTCTGACACATATAAACTGTACACTAGAATTGATGTTGCTAGAGTTTGTAGTCATTTGAAGGAAAACTCAGTCATGGCAATAGAACAAAAGGGTAACAAAAGAAAGTCATATGGAACAAAGGATCATTTGTTGTTAAATGAAGTTATAATGGAGAACTGTAAAAAGGGGAACAACCTAAGTTTGGCATGGCTAGACTACAAAAAAGCATTTGACAGCATCACACATTCATGGATAAAAGAGTGCTTAGAAATGTATAAGATACACTCTACACTGCTCGATTACATTACAGTGACCATGAAACAGTTGCAAACCACATTGCAGTTAAGCCGTGATAAAGGACAAATTATTATTGTAGGGCTAAAAATTCAAAGGGAGATATTCAAGAAGGGTGACTCTGTCACCACTGCTCTTTGGTCTTGCCCTTAACCTATTAAGCTATCTACTTAGATTATTTCAAGGCTAGAATTTGGCTCCCAGAAAACAAGAGAGTGTAAAGACTTCTCATCTTCTTTTTGTGGATGATTTAAATTATGTAGTTCATGAGATGAAGAACTGTAACCACAACTACAAGTGGTCAAAACTTCCTCAAATGATATAAGAATGTCATTTGGTCTTGATAAATGAGCAAAAGCAACCTTTGAAGCAAGAAAGCTGCAACACCAAGAAAATATCAGTCTGGGACAGCAATGTGATATAAAAGAACTTGAGCAAGAAGGAGTGTATAAATATTTAGGAACTGATGAAGGATCAACAATAAAACATGAACAAATGTGAATAAATCTTAGAAATGGATATTTTAGAAGACTAAAATTAATTCTGAAAACATCTCTGAAATCTAGGAATAACATCCAAGCTATAAAATCATTTATTCTTCCCATCCTAACTTACAGTTTTGGAATGACTGACCGGCCCCAAAAGGTACTGGATCAGTGGGACAAGAAAACAAGCAAAATGCTTAATGCTTATCAAATGATTTATAAAATTCAGTGTATACCAATATTATATATTCCTTGTTCTGAAGGAGGTATGGTCTTCCTCAAAATTGATTACATGTATAGATCTGAAATTGTAGGACTGCATACATATCTACTGACCACTCAGGATCCAAAAATACTGAAAGTTTTAAAACATGAGGGATGGCGCAGTGGTGCAGAGGTTGAATTGTTGCCTCACAGGAAGAGGTTTTCTGGTCTGATTCTTGGCTGGGGTGCCTTCTGTTTGGAGACTGCATGTCCTCCCTGCATTCGTGTGGGTTTTCTCTGGGTGCTCTGGTTTCCTCCCATGTTACAAAGACATGCATCTGGAGCATTCCTCCCCAGGCCTCTGCTGAAAATTGGCTTTGTTCCAAGTCAGAGTTTCCAGGTAAAATAAATAAATGAGGAGAACAAGTCTAAGATGACTTCCCTGCTTAGTTTAGAAGAAGCATATTGGTGTCAGGCAGGAATGGAAATCAAACCAAAAGTAGATAAATATCAGCTGAATGTGCTAAAAGACAAAAAGAAAAAATATAAGGTGAAGGATTAGATGAGAAGACAAGAAATATGGAAAATGCTTAAATATAGTTGCAAATACGGAAAATTTTGGATCAGCCTCATGTCAATCAGGGCCGAATGCAGGAATGGTTAAGGAGAGGTGAATTTAAACCAAAAGATGAAAGGTTAATATTGGCAGCCTAGGATAGTGAACTACATACACATTGGTTTACAAAGTCCATTGAACACGTGGAAGAAACAAGCAAATGCCCAGAATTGGAAACAGTTGCACATCTTGTTGCTGGATGCGATAAACTAATGGCAGAAAGACTGCATACTGAATGGGATAATAATGTGGCAAGACTATTGCATTGAGGATTGTGTGAACATTATAATACTGAAGTAGCTGAGAAGCATTGGAAGCATGAGCCACAAAGCATCACAGAAAATGATGAAGTTTATATCACATGGGATCACCCATTACCAACAGTTCAAAAAACAGATGTGAGAAAACCAGATATAGTAGTCCATGAAAAGAAGACAAAAGTAGCACTGATCACTGAAAATGCCACACTCAGTGTCTTATGCACAGATAGACATAAAGTCATAAAATACCAGTATTTGAAGGCAGAAGTGAGGGCAATGTGGAAGAAGGATACCCAGACAGTTCCAATAGTAGTAGGAGAAATAGGTCTTATAAAAATAATTTACAGTTGTACTTAGATATGTTACTGCAACTTATAACTCCATATGAATTACAGAAGAAGTCAATTTTGGGCACACTGCGGGTGCTGCAAAGAGAACTTCTGGCTAACATCAAAGATTGAAACAATACTAATTTCATGAAATTGAACCATACTTTGACTTAAGAATGGAGTCCATTTCCGTCACAGTATTAATAACCCAAAAGACTTGGAGAAATTAAACCAAGGGGGGGGGTATGTATTTATTTATCTATATATATATATATATATATATATATATATATATATATATATATGTATATATATATATATAAAATAATTGCACCATATTTTATGCACATCTTTGCTTGCAATTTGATATATATTTTTCTCAGTGCACTCTGACTAGATCACCATATCTGCTTTCAATCTTATTATGTTCTGAATTTTGCTGTCTACTCATATTGTATATAATATTGTTGATTGAAAGACCCTGACACATTTTCTGCTCTTTGAGCTCAGGTTGTGGCTGAAAAGGGTCAATAGAATAGTCCACTTACCCAGTGAACAAATAGTAAATAAATAAATAAATGTCCTGATCAGATTATTCCAGCCTCTTTTCAAAAATGCCCTACTTATTTCAGTATAGCTAAACTGTTGGAACTATGATTTATTAAAGATTGAATTTTACTTTACTCTCAGGCTAATGATGCATGTATCGTGATATTTGTTCAGTATAGTGTGTTTTACCATGAGTGAGGAGGAGTATGTCCTAATTTTGTCTACTGAATATGTATGATACTTCAGTCATGTCAGGAGGCTTAAACAACGTTCAGATAAAACAAATGTGGTCCAACCTCTATGAAGTATACATTCCCATGTATTTTTTTGTAATTGGTATGTATCACATAGCATGCAAAATATTTTATAGCTATATCATTAGCCTTAATTATTTAAACTAATATATATTATCCCTCATTTTCTTAAAGTAATATATAATGCTTTCAGGCAGCACACATTTCCACACATCACTGTAAATTAACCACATTGACAGATGAGATCAGACACGAGGCCCCGTGGACTATGATGTTTGCAGATGACATTGTGATCTGTAGTGAGAGTAGGAATCAGGTTGAGGAGACTCTGGAGAGGTGGAGATATGCTCTAGAGAGCAGAGGAATGAGGGTCAGCAGGGCTAAGACAGAATATATATGTGTGTAAATGAGAGGGAGGGTAGAGGAATGGTGAGGATGCAGGGAGTAGAGTTGGTAAAGGTGGACGAGTTTAAGTACTTGGGATCAACAGTTCAGAGTAATGGTGAATGTGGAAGAGAGGTGAAGAAGAGAGTACAGGCAGGGTGGAATGGGTGGAGAAGAGTGTCAGGAGTGATTTGTGACAGACGGGTATCAGTAAGAGTGAAAGGGAAGGTCTACAAGAGTGTAGTGAGACCAGCTATGTTATATGGGTTGGAGACAGTGGCATTGACAAAAAGGCAGGAGTCAGAGCTGGATGTGGCAGAGTTAAAGATGTTAAGATTTGCAATATGTGTGACTAGGATGGATAGGATTAGGAATCAGTATATTAGAGGGTCAGCTCATGTTGGACAGTTTGGAGACAAAGCAAGAGAGACGAGATTGCGTTGGTTTGGACATGTGCTGAGGAGGGATGATGGGTATATTGGGAAAAAGATGCTAAGGATGGAGCTGCCAGGTAAGAGGAATAGAGGAAGACCTAAGATAAGGTTTATGGACATGGTGAGAGAGGACATGCAGGCGGTTGGTGTGACAGAGCAAGATGCAGAGGATAGGAAGAAATGGAAAGAGATGATCCGCTGTGGCGACCCCTAACGGGAAAAGCCGAAAGAGAATGATGATGATTATACTAAACATATTTTGTGGGTTATTTAGATCAAACTTTTTTATACTCAAGACCACATTTTAATAATGTAGCTTTTCAATTATTAGAATCAGTTTTATACTGAAACAGTTCATGTAAGTATGGCTTTTTTAACAGCCTGTCAATGCAGAAGTAGACAACATTATACATTACACAACCTGTTCACTTGTTAGTGTATGTGTGGTGACATCCAGCAGGCACAGGGGGCTGTAAGTAAGTGCATTATTTACTGCTGAGCCCTTACGTTTGGTCCTTTGAACAACATTATATGTGTGCCATAGTGCATCTGTAGTCACCACTATCAGGATATGTAGGGCAATACAGGCATACCCACATGCATATATATTTATGTATATAACAGGGACATACATATAAATGAAGGTGGTGTGTTTGTGTATGATACATATATGTGTGTGTGCATTTATAGGTTCATAGGTTCATAGGTTTATACTAGGCTATCTGCCCTAAGGCATTTATAAGCCTAGCCCAAATTTTTGTGGCTTACGCCACCCCTTATATGAAAAAATACTGTGCCCATTAGTTTGTTGTGCCTCTGTCCAGCAGTGACACAGAGATGATTCCCGGGGTAAACCTACGATCTCCCATCCACAGGTCTAGATTTCTCTTGAACAGAGTCAGCGAGGTGCTCTGCTTCACATGGACCGGGATTTTATTCCACAGCATAGGGAGTCTCTGAGTGATAAATCTATCCCTCCAGCACATCCTATTTATATCCGTGCTAAGGTTTAAGTTGCTTGCTCTAGTGGTTTTGGTGGATTTGGATTTTTTGAGGTGGAGCATGTCCATTAATTCCGGGTTGGACATGGCCTTGTATGTCAGGCACATGTCACCTCTGAGCAGACGGTATGCGACTGAATAGAGCTGGAATTTCTTCAATCTGGCAGCATATGACAGATTTTGGAGTCCCTTTATCCTTTTGGTGAGGAACTTTTGGGGTCTCTCCAATTGCTGCAGATGTCTGGTGAGATACATTCCGAATGGGGCATTGTACTCGATCATTGGTCTGATAAGTGAAGAGTACAGGGGAACAATGACCTCACTAGATCTGGATGTGAATCCCTTCATGATCAGGTGGGCAATGTAGAAGGTCTTTCTAACCACTTTAGCAATGTGAGTGTCAAAAGAAAGGCCACTGTCAACCTGGGTCCCCAGGTCCCTGATAACCTCTTCTGTGCTTTAGTGGATTGCCACCTATATGGTAGCTTGGGGTTACCTTGTTTTTCCCGAAGGGTATGACTATACATTTTTTGGTGTTTAACTTCAGGCCATGGCTCTGGCACCAGCTATCTGTTTCCGTGAGTCCCTTCTGAAGGATATCCGTGTCCGATGCACTTTCCACTATGGCGCCCAGTTTGCAGTCGTCTGCAAACTTTGTCAGCCAAAGTCCTCCCATGCTGGCCTGTACTTCTGAGAAGTAGATGCCAAACAATAGGGGGCCAAGGACCGAGCCCTGTGGGACACCACTTGTGACCGGCTTGGAGTCTGACACAGCACCAGCAACTCTAACCCTGTGGGTTCTGTCCTTAAGCCAGTTTGCAACCCATCTTGTGACATATGGGTTTACATTTAAGCTGGTAAGTTTTTCTACAATACCCGAGTGGGGTATTGTGTCGAAAGCCTTTGCAAGGTCAAGGTAGGCTGTATGGACTGCCTTTCCCTCATCAATGGCCTTGGTGACTGTTTCGAAGAAGTCGACCAAGTTCAAAAGGCATGATCTTCCCTTGACAAAGCCAAACTGGGTCGGGTCCAATGTCTGCAAGTCCCTATATCTTTGTTTATGAGCTCCATTATGATCCTCTCCATAGCTTTGCAGACTAGACTTGTTAAGCTTATGGGGCGGTAATTACCAGGGTCCGTAGAGGCGCCGCCTTTGTGGAGTGGGACCACAGTTGCGACACTCCTTGGGCACGTATCCTGTGGTAAGGCTGAGATTAAACAGCTGCCTTATGTGCGGGTTAATTCCTCATTTAGCTCATGTAGCACACAGCCGGGGACACCATCCGGTCCCATTGATGCTGTGTTTTTAGCTTTAGAGAGAGCAGCTTTCACCTGCGCATTTGAGATGTCCGGGAGGCTACACTCGGCTGGGATAGTTATCTCTCCTTTAGGGGAGAGGGGTGAAGTTTGCACTGAACCTGTCTGCCAGTATGTTGGCAATGTCTGTGGGTTCAGTGATTTTTGTATCATTTTGGACTAATTCTGAGCATATCTGGGAGTTTCCACCCAGGTTCCTAACATAGCTGAAAAAGGCCTTATGATTGTCCTTTGAATCCATGGCAATTTTTCTCTCAAAATTGGCCTTAGTGCTCGTATTTTTTTACTAATAATGATCAGGGGTGACTTCCCTTTTATGGATTTTGTTCTATCATGTAATAGCTTTCTCCTCTTATTGTAAAGTTTGTTAATGGCTGGGGTCCACCAGACTGGACGTTTGCCCTTTGTGGAAAGAGTCTTGGTTTTATTTGGGATTGCCTGATCCATGCAGTCCTGGAGGTGTTCATAGAAGGCATTTGTAAGGGCTTCCGCAGCTTGGGTTGTGGTTTCCTCTGGCTCAGGGGCCTTGAAGGATACTACACCAGTCTTGAGTAGTGTGAAGTTTGCTTTAGAGAAGTTCTTCACTATGGTCTTTTTGTTTGGGGTGGGGGCGGATGTGGATTTCCAGTGAGATTAGTTTATGATCAGATCTCACCAATGAGGGATATACTTCGGTGTGGAGCATTTTGTCCCCATGTTTGTGACAATGAGATCTAGTATATTTTCTCCTCTCGTGGGAACAGTGACTAGCTGTTCCATGGCATTTGAATTTATGAACTCCAGGAACCATTGGGCTAGAAAGTTAGGGCTTGAGTAATGTTCCCAGTCTATATTCGGGTAGTTGAAGTCACCCAATATGATGGTGTTTGGAGATACATTTATACCCTCCAGTGTCTTCAGGAAGGCTGTGTGGGGTTCCTGAGTTTGAGAGGGTGGCCTGTAGCATGCTACAATTTGTAGAGCAGTTTTGCCTATGGTTAGTTGCACCTGGATGGTTTCCGAAGCTTATGCGTTGCCACCAACCTGGAGGTGTGGGTATCCTTTATGAATATGGATACACCCCTCCTTTTGTGGTGTGGTCCGGGTTTTGGGGCGGAACGCATGATATGAGGTAAAACCTAATAGTGCCGGGTGCTCTCAGGAGCCTTGAACCAGGTTTCAGTTACAGCACAGACATCGATGTTCTCCATACTGAGAAGGGCCTCGAGTGCGTGCATTTTGAGATTTAGACTTCTGGCATTGAGCAGCATTACCCTCAGTTTCTTCCCATTTTTGTTTTCTAGGGTGGTAGGTTTAGAATTTGAGCCTTGCCTAAAAAGGCACTATGGCGGTGGCAAGAGCCTTAGCCAATATCCGGAATCCCAGGGGTGACAGGTGCAAGCCGTCCCTTGCGAAGCAGCGTGGCTTGTCAAGCATGTCATCCCAGGCAGTCAGACACTGGATCCCCTTTGAATGACACCAGACATTAAGCCAATTGTTAAAGCTGATCATCTTGTCTCTATATTGTGGCATCATTCTTGGTGAAGGAAGGATACTGCTCAGGGTTAGGGTCATACCTGCCTGGGCTACATAATCAGAGAGCTCCTCTATGTCTCTTTTCATGTAGTCCAGGGAGGTACGTCTCAGGTCGTTCACACCAGCATGGACAATGACTGTGTCATATTTGTACTTGCCGTGGAGTGACCCCGAGTGCTTGTGTTATGTGGCGGATTCTAGCGCCCGATAGGCAGCTTACTGTGACCCTCTCCTTGTTCAGCCTGGTGAGTGGGACGTCAGTGTGTCTGACTATGGAGTCACCTATGACAAGTATGTTTGGTGTTGTATTTGGCCTTAAGGGCTGTGACTGCTTTGCACACTGCTTTTGTGGTTTATGTGTTGCTTGTGGGGTGTCTTGAGGTAGCAGTTGTTTGGGTGTCTGCTTTGGAGGCCTCTGCTGTTTAGGTAAATTTTTACTCAGAGCCTCCGAGTATGTCTTTGTGTGTTTATGTGTTTGATTCAGTGGAGAGGTAGCATTATGTGAGGCTGGTTTTGTGGTGTGTGTAGTTGCCTTCTCCTCCTGTCTGGTCTTGCCAGTCCTGAGTTGAGAGAGCTCAGCCTCCAGTTTGGCTAAATAGCTGCATCTCTCGCAAGTATTTGTGTTATGTGGGAGGAGGAGAGGGTTGTCTGTGTACATGAGGCAGTTATAACATTGCCTCAAGATTCCCAGATTCACCAGCTGGACCGGAGAGGAGATTGACAACTGACCTTTGGACATGCTAGAATAATATTGGGAAATCCTTAATTGAAAACAAGGGCCAGTGGGGAGTGAGGGTGTAGTGCTTTTAATTTTTAGTGCTGACTTATATAATTGCTTTAGTGAGCAAGTGCCAGGTAACTTGAGTGCAATGTGTTACAAGTAACTAAATGCAAAACGACAAACAGTAACTTTCTTTCAAGTGAAACAAGGAAATAAGTACAGTAAGCAATGCAGATATCACTAGTGATCCACAGAAGCTGAGAAGTTGCGTATTAGGTGGAATTAGCTTCCAGGGAAATAACAAGCAAACAAACAACAAGCATATAAACAAAGCTAGATTCAGCAGGCCTGGATCTAGTCTATGCTAGAGCAAACAAGGTGAACCAATTTCAGTAAGATACAGTTCAAATATTCAGGCACTATAAACCTTTAACCAGAAATTCCCAGCTCAGAAGGGCAGAGTCCAGCCTCTTCTCCCACAAGAGTGCAGACCACGAACCTTCTTAATGTAAAATAACTGGCCTGAAGCCCAAGTGCCTAAACCAGAACTAATACACTTGGACACTGGGCTCTCAATCAGCAGTTCCCAACTTAGAAGGATGAAAGCTACCTGTCCTGCCACCACAGTGCTTGCCACAAACCTTTGTGTGTTATGTAGATATAGGGGGAGAGACAGAGATGTATGTGTATGTGTGTATGCGTGTGTGTGTGTGTGTGTGTGTGTGTGTGTGTGTGTGTGTGTGTGTGTGTGTGTGTGTGTATATGTATATATATATATATATATATATATATATATATATATATATATATATATATATATATATATGGGTCTACTTCACTTGATTAAAAGCTCACTCGACTGAAAGTCATTTCACAGAGCATACTTGACTGAAAGCTCACTTCACTGAAAGCTCACTTGACCGAAACTCATTTTGTTGAAAGGTATATGCCCTTTTCCCCAGTGTATTGTGATCCTGGAGTTAGTATATATAGTATGGGGGGTCGGGGGGCACAGCCACCCACATTGGAGGGTGTGGGAGGCGTAGCCCTCCACATAGTTTGAGTATATATTGCATTCTAAAAAGAGTCATTCATTATAGTTGTAAGTATCCATGTACATGGTTTAAAATGTATAAAATAGGTGGGGGGGGGCTTTGCCCACCACACCCCCTTACTATATATACTAACTCCAGGATCGCACTACAATGGGGAAAAGGGCATATTCCGTTCAACAAAATGAGTTTCAGTCAAGTGAGCTTTCAGTCAAGTGTGCTCCTTCAAATGAGTTTCAGTCTAGTGAGCTTTCAATCAAGTGAAGTAAACCCATACATATATATATATTTATATACATATAGAGATAGATACATATCTATAGGGAGAGAGATAGTGAGAGACAGATATACATATACGTATGTATCTATAGACATAGCTATATATAAAAAGTCATTGTGTGAGGAGCAACAGAACTGCACTTTGTTTAATTAAGCATGTATGAGCATGCCAAGTGGGATTTTTTGATAGTTAAAAACTGACTGCAACCCACAACTACCTGTACTCCAGTCCAGGATTTTGTGTGTTACACAAAATGACATCTGTCCCTGTTTTTGCACTGCTGCACTTCACTCAAATTGGCTACGAATTTCTAAAGTTGTCTGATGTAATTAATATGTGACAGAGGTTAATAATATTACAGCAAACACAGACTGACAGTCTGTAAAACACAATGTAATAATACCTCACATCCAAAAGGAGTGGATACTTCTAGATTAGAACCATGAATGCCATCAAACACGCTAATTGCCCTAGTCTTTTGGGTCACACAAGCTGCTTGATAGACAAGGGTCATTCATCACAAAATCACCTGCATAAATATGTACATTGTTATTCCTGTGTTACCTAAGACACAATGCAAGATCAATTTCTGTGTTAATGTCCTGAGACTGACTGGAGTGCTCATATTCCATTCATGAGTTACTGTTACAGCAGTTACAAAGGAACACTGATGTGGTGAGGGTGGGGGAGCAACACCACATCTTCTGCTGGGATACATAATAGTCTGACTATCATATAAACCCACTGTCTAACATCTCCCTTGACTGATGTACCAGTAATCTGTTGCAGTAGAACTGCATGAATATTCCATGCATGAGGCCTACTGAATAGTAATGGATGCATGACAGTGGAATGGGTATCAGTAGTCCCATGTGGATGTCATTTTTGTCCAACTAGCCCACTACATTTACTTGCATAATGTGCCAGGTCCATACATACACTGACATATCATAATAACCCTTATGAGTACTGTGTAGGTTACAGACTTAAACTGCAAATGCAGCAGCTGATACAACCATAGTTCAAGGCTGACTCTGTCTGATGCAAGCAATACAGAGCCAATACATGGATAGCTACAAGATGTGTGTGTTGCCTGGCATCAATTTTAAGGTGTGCATGTGAGTAGGAGTAAGATGTCAGTTCCTAGGTCCCTAGGTCATCAGTGAATGTGTTAAGTGTTGTCTATTAGCCAAAGCCAGGGCGTACTGAGCACGCCTACATCTGCCTACAAGGACATCAGCAGGGGATTCCTCCTCCAAGTCCTCCGGTGACTATGGCTGTGGTGACCTAGGCACTGATGGGGGATTTGTATCCCTTCCCTTTGCTGATCCTGCTGCAGCTGTTTCCAAAGCATTAGATTGTGTAGCATAGCACATACTGTGAATATATGTGCACATATGGCTGGACAATACTGCAGGGCTCCACCAGATATGTCTAGGCACTGGAATTGTGATTTCAGAAGCTCAAACACATGCTCTATGATGTTCCTAGTTTGTGTGTGTGCCTCATTATGATGTTCTTCCATGGGTGTGTGTGCATTTCTGATGGGTGCCATCATCCATGGTACCAGAGCGTAGCCAGCATTCCCCAGTAAAGGGTCCTGTGGGATGTCCCCCCAAAGAACATCTGGCACAGATGTGATGTGTGCCAGATATGGGAGTCATGAAAACTGCCAGGGTTGCCAGCACACACATTCAGGATAATCCCCTGGGCATTGCACATGATCTGGTAGTTGATGGAGTGGTACCCCTTGCAGTTAACATAGATTGTACCCTGCTCACCAGGTGGTGCCTTGATGTGTACATGAGTGCAATCTATGGCACCCAGTACTTCAGGGTAGTGTGCTACATGGTAGAAGTGTTGTATGTTGCTGGCCCTCACCTCAAGGAAGAGGGGAAAGGATATGTGCTCTCTGGAATGTGGGAGCATAGCATCCAGGAAATAGTGCTGTACCCTGGATGCAGATGCCTGTGACACACCCATCCTGTCCCCAGCAGGTCTTTGAAAAGTACCTGTAGCTAGTATCCTAAGGGCTACACAAACATTTATATTCATTGGGATGGGTTCTCCTCTGTTTGCTCTGGCTCTGAGTTGAGGGCGGCAGAGCTCAGTAGGTTCTTGTAATATGTCACTGTCCACCCTGTAGCACTCTACAATCTCCAACTCATGGAAGGTTACCCTGGTCCTGAACACTCTTCTTCGTCTCAGCCTAGGCCTATTGTCAGCAGCACTGACTTTAGCATCTAGCTTATATAGATGTAGCATAGCTGCAGAAGCCCCAAGCATTATCTCAGTTAAAATTCCCAAGTCTCTACTCCAATGGTCCAGAGAACTGGGGGAAAATCAGAATTTAGGGTGTATGCATACTTTATACAGGTTTGCTGTAGGTCCACTAATTATGATGAATTTCACCTGCCTAGACTGTAATTAACATCATTTAATGGCCCTACATTAGTCCATGATGCAGCACAGCTTATACACAATAGTAAATATTTATTAAATATATCTGCTTTACATTGATTGCTGCCTATATCATCACTGTTACATGGGTAGTGTGCCACATGAACAAGTTAAGCTATGTGCCGCTCTGCACAGCATAGGCTATGAAGCAGTTGAAATTATTAATTGAATGCATCCAGTTTTTATCACTTGTTGCCTACGTCATCACTGTGACCTCAGTGGACTTTCGTGTGAATACGCTCAGCTATGTGGCAAACCATGCAAACATGCCCACCAAGAATTAAAAAATCCTACTAGTAACAGGAGACACTCCCCTGATGTTATCCATATCCAGTGGAAATATCAACATGGTGTAGGAGCACAGATGAAGTGGATATGCAGACATGCTTACTCCTTTTTTTGCTATTCAAGACATCCACTTCATTTTCATACATATTCTTGCTGACATCCTGGAAACTACAGAGTTCATAGCCGTATGAGCTGGGTAACAGCACCAATGCACCATTGTATAGACCCAACACAAGGTCCTATAATACATTTCTGAAAAATGTTATAAAATGCTTTTTTTTCTATTAAGCATGTTTGTGCACTGTGGCACATAGCACAAACATGTTGAGATTGTTTTAAAAAATATATTATTAATGTAACTTATTCACTTCCTATTTCTGACATCCACATTGTTACTTTTGCACATATCTCTATGTCAGATAACATTTTCAGGAGAGGTATTTCTGTATTTGTGGAGTTTTACATTCTCTTTTGTCTATGTAGACTCCTATACGTGAAAATATTCCACTTACACTACGGACACTGACATGGAGTCTACACGGATGCCATTCTGCTTGATGGAGCACTCAACCTGCTTTATTTGCATAAGATTCACCTGCTTATGAGGTTATTGTCATTCCATGGAACTTTCCCTGTTTGCACTTGCGTGTGCGCCGCTACACAGCCCTTACTGAATCTAAAAATGTTCTTGCTCATGTACGCATTGTGCCACGATGCATACAAGAAAAAAAATTCTGTAGGTTTTACTGAATTCCCCCCTATATGTTATATCTTATGATTTACTAATAATTACAAAAATACAGGTATGAAACAGTTGGTTACAGCATTAGCTGACATTTTGCTTTATGTTGGGTTTAGCTTTAATGCTCAGAGATCAGGTTGGGGTATGGGATGGTGAAGTTTGACAGTTTTTATCATTTTCTTTTACAGAGTTTGGAGCTCAAGTTATTAGATTTGGAAAGTGTACTTGTATCTTGCAGCAAGAGAATGTTATATTTTTTGGATTTCTGATATGTACTTTTTGGCAGAATTGTCTTTTCAAAAAAACTCTATACTTTTGTGGAAATTAGAAAACAATTGTGGTTTATATACTTTACAGTCTGTAAAGGAATCTGAACTTTGGCCATTATTTTTAAATGTATTTGTTGGGCTCACTTAAACCCTATTAAACGGGAACAGTATCTAATAAAAAGTAAATATTTTTGTATAGTTTCTACTGTGTTTTTTTTCTGTTTTTGGACATACACACACACACACACACACACACATGCGCGCGCATATATATATATATATATATATATATATATATATATATATAAATATATATATATATTTATATTTATATATATATATATATATATATATATATATATATATATATATATCAGTAGGAAGGAGCTAATGCTGTCATCACAAGAAATCCTTAAGATTGGTGACCACTGATTTCTTAGAATACTATAATAATTTGGTTAAGAAAGCTTAATATTTTTAAGTGATAACAGAAGTTTGTGATATAACTATGAGTTATTTTACTGATTAATAGGAATATCTACATCTGGTTGAATGCAAAGCAAGTCTATGTAGACAGAGACTTTTCAGTAAGATGGGGCAATCAAGTGTAATAAATTGTGGGAACATTCATATTATCTGAGTCAGATGGCAGGAACATTACAATATGCTTTTTGGATTCATAGGTTGGTACTAGGCTATCGGTCCTAAGGCCTATGCAAGCCTAGCGATAACAATTCCCTGGAAATTCTTTCCCACAATATTTACTTCTCTGGGCCCCTGCCTAGCAGGGTGACTGACATGATCCCCGGGGTGAATTTTCTATCTCCCATCCAATCATCAAGGTTCCTTTTGAAGAGGGCCAATGAGGTGCTCTGCTTGACATGTATGGGCAGTCTATTCCAGAGTATGGGGAGTCTCTGGGTCAGGAACCTATCCCTCCAGCATGTTTTGTTCATTGTGATGATAAGGTTTAGATCCCTGGAGCATGTGGTTCTGAAGGATTGGGATTTCTTTAAGTGGAGCATGTCCAACAGCTCAGGGTTGACATGGCCTTGTATGTTAAGCAGAGATTGCCCCTGAGTAGACGATATGCTACAGAGTATAGCTGGAGTTTTTTTAGACGGTCAGCATATGGCATCTGCTTTAGGCCTATGATTCTTTTAGTGAGGTATTTCTGTGGCCTTTCTAGCTGTTGCAGATGTCTTGTGAGGTACATACCAAATGGGGCATTATACTCTATAATGGGTCTAATGAGGGATGAGTACAGTGGGATAATGACCTCCTTTTTTTCTGAATGAAAAGCCCTTAGTGATGAGGTGTGCCATGTAGAAGGATTTCCTGACTGTTGTGGCGATGTGGTTATCGAAAGTGAGACCACTGTCCACTTGTGTCCCTAAGTCTCCCATCACACTTTCAATGTTTAGTGTCCTGCCACCTATGTGGTAGTTCATGGGTGCATGTTTTTTTCCAAAGGGGATGACTATACATTTCTTGGCATTAAGCTTGAGCCCATGGCTCTGGCACCAGGCATCTGTTTCTGTAAGGCCCTTTTGTAGAATATCCACATCATTTGGGGATTCAGTAATGGCTCCCAGTTTGCAGTCATCTGCAAACTTTGTTAGCCAGAGTCCCTTAGTGTTGGCCTGTACTTCAGAGAAGTAGATGCCAAACAAGAGTGGTCCCAGGACTGAACCCTGAGGTACTCCACTTGTCACTTGTCTGGAGCTGGATTTGGAGTCGGATACTTTTACAGTCTGGGTTCTGTCAGTAAGTCAGTTGGCAACCCATCGAGTGACATAGGGATTTATGCCCAGCTTAGTAAGTTTATCTATGATTCCAGAGTGGGGGATGGTGTCAAAGGCCTTGGCGAGGTCCAGATAGGCTGTGTGGACCTCCTTACCCTCGTCCACAGCTCTGGAGACCGATTCGAAGAAGTCAATCAGATTCGGGAGACAAGATCGGCCCTTCACAAACTCAAACTGGGTGGGGTCCAGTGTCTGGAGGTTGCCAATGCCTTTGTTTATAAGTTCCATGATAATGCGTTCCATGCCCTTGCAGATCAGGCTTGTCAGACTGATGGGACGGTAGTTCCCGGGATCCAAGGCGGATCCTCCCTTGTGGAGCGGGATAACTGTAGCTGTGCGCCACTCAGTGGGCATGAAGCCTGAGGTGAGGCTATGATTAAACATAACACTTAGGTGGGGTGCCAGTTCATTTTGTAGTTCATGTAGTACACAGCCTGTTATGTCATCTGGTCCCATGGATGCTGTATTCTTAGCTTTGGAGAGTGCTGTTTCTAAATGTGTGGCTGTGATTATCAGAATTTGGCAATCTTTTGGTATTGAGATGGGCCCTTTAGGGGGTGAGAGGGGAGTGAAGTTGGCACTAAATCGATCTGCCAGGATATTGGCAATATCCTTGGGATCTGTATATTTAATGCCATTCTGTTGTAGCTCAGAGCAGATATTTGAGTTTGATATTTAAAAAAAATACTTTTTGTCCTTTGTGTCTTCTGCTTTGCAGTATTCTCAACAAGTCCCTGTTAATATGAAATGTTTTTATTTTGTTCTTCAAACCAAGACAAAAACTCACAAATAGTAAATGCTCTGCACTACCCTCACAGTCCAAATGGTAAAACAGCAAAAATCAGGTATCAGAGCGAAACACAGCTGGTAAGTTCTAAAACACATCCAAAGGCAGCAATTCCATCCAGTGTAAGTCTTTTATTATCTGTTTGTTTCAATAAAAGACTTACACTGGATGGAATTGCTGCTTTTGGATGTGTTTTAGTACTTACCAGCTGTGACTTACACTGGATGGAATTGCTGCCTTTGGATGTGTTTTAGAACTTACCAGCTGTGTTTCGCTCTGATACCTGATTTTTGCTGTTTTTATTTTGTTGTTTATGATTTAATTTCTCCTTGTGATGAAGAATTTCTAGATATTACATGTTTCACTACTGAATGGTTTATCTCAAAGGAGGGTGGCTACTGAGATTTTGTATAATAAAATTGGGATAAGAAGGAAATAGTACAGTTGTGTATACTTACCATAAATGTAGATGTTCGAGTGTATTCACTGTTGCAATCATTACATTTGGGTTATCTGTTTGCAGGTAGCCCTCAGTCGGCCTGATTAACAAAGTCTTGGGTCCTGCATTGGTTGCTGTCCCTTCTTCCATGATGTCAGGTTGTCAGGGGTATAAAACATGCAGCTGACGCCATTACATCACTTTTTCTTGCCCCAGATGTCAGGTGCCCCCCTAATGGGGAGCAATTAAATATAAAAGTACAATGATATACCTCCAACAAAAAAGCAAATACACCAAAAAGGCTTTTAAGCATAGTAAAGGAAAGTAGAGGTATAGCCAAAAGAAGTTAGGGGGCTGGAGGGAGGGTAACCAGGACTGCAACAGTGAATACACTCGAACATCTTATGGTAAGTGTACACAATTGTACTATGTTCTTCGTGTTTCACTGTTGCAGTCATTACATTTGGGTAGATTCCCAAAGCTTATGGTTGGGAGGAGGAAATTAGATAGCATTAGGACCAGCAATAAGGCCCTGCAAGACTGCAGTGGCAAAGCCAGCTCTGGATTTAGAGAAAATTGGCAAATGGTAATGCTTGGTGAAAGTATGTACAGAACTCCATGTAGCAGCTTCTAGGATGTCCCTGGTAGGGACACCTCTGAGAAAGGCCGAAGAGGTAGATGCAGCCCTGGTGGAGTGAGGTTTGATCCCCTGGGGGAAGAGGTCTGATCCCCTGGGGGATAGGTTTTCCATGGTGCATATAGCAGAAATTAATGCAATGGCCTATCCATTTAGAAATGGTTTGCTTTGAAATAGCCTTCCCCTCTGCCCCTGCAGCAAATGCTACCAGCAGTTGTTCAGATTTCCTTTGAGGTTTAGTCCTGCCCAAGTAGAATCTAAGTTTTCTGTGCACATCTGGAGCATTTCTCCCCGGGCCTCCACTGAAAACAGGATCTGTGGAATCTAGTCGGACTTTCCCAGTCAACAAATGTTAAATCAATTAAAAAAAAAAAAAAAATCTAAGGAATGCAATACCCATTCCCCTTTGTTCTGTGGATTGGGAAAGAAGGTTGGCAAATGAATGGACTGATTAAGAGCCACACTGGATACCACCTTGGGCATGAAGGATGAATTGGTTCGGAGCGACACCCTGTCCGCATGAAAGATGATGAAAGGCTCCACTGCCATAAGGGCCTGTAATTCAGATACCCTTCTAGCTTAAGTGATTGATAAAAGGAAAGCTGTTTTCCAAGAAAGAAATTTTAGGTCTGCAGTAGCAGCTGGTTCAAAAGGAGGTAGAGTGAGTTTCTCCAAAACAAAGTTAAGGTCCCAAGCTGGGGTTGGAGCTCTCCTGGGTGGTCTTAAATTTTTGGCCCCTCTGAGGAACTGCTTGAGCAGTGGATGAGAGAAGGGGGGGGGTCTGTGTTATAATGAGCTGAAATGGCTGAGGCATGGATTTTAACGGAGGAAAAAGACAGGCCCTTGTGAAGCATCTCAGTTAAGTATTGTAAAATCTGAGGTAAATTGGGTGCTGCTGTGCTCATCTCTTGAGACTGGTTCCAGGCACAGAATCTTTGCCATTTTTCAGCATTGGATTTTCTAGTGCTAGGTCTCCTTGCCTCTAAAATGATATCCATCACAGGTTTACTGAGGGATGGTAAAGGAGAGATTATGTAATTAGCCAGGCTGCAAGGTTCAGTGTTAGAAGCTGAGGGTGCAGAATATGTTTCTCTTGTTGAGACAACAGGGAAGGAGTCTGAGGCAGGTGCCATGGGGATAACCATGACACACTGCGCAGGAGGGGGTACCAGTGTTGGTGTGACCAGTCTGGAGCAGTCAAAATCATCCTTGGTTTGTCCTGTTTGATTTTTAGTAGTACTTTGGAGAGCAGAGGCAGAGGGGGGAAGGCATAGACTGATAGGTTTTTCCAGCTGAAGGACACAGCATCCACTTTCCAGGCTTGTTTGTGGGGAGTCCTTGTGTAACATTTGTCCAATTGGTAGTTCTGGGGAGAGGCAAAAAGGTCTATATCTCTGCTCCCCCATTTGCTTGTCAACATGTTGAAAATCCTTGGTTCCAGTTGCCACTCGTGTGGGCCCATGAGGTTTTTGTTTAGTCCGTCTGCCAGTGTATTTAACTTTCTTGGCAGGACTTGAGCTTGTAGGTACACTTGGTAGCTCAAGGCTGTGTTCCACAATGCCATGGCTAGTCTACAGAGAGGGTAAGAATGTGTACCTCCATGTTTGTTTATGTACCACATAACAGTGATGTTGTCCTTCTTTACCATTAGTTGTCCTGGAAGAATGTGGTCCTTGAAGGCTGTCAGAGCATTCTGCACAGCTAATATTTCTTTTTGATTGATATGCAGGTGCATTTGACTTGGGTTCCATTTGCCCTGAATGCACTTCCCTGCCAGGTGAGTCCCCCATGCATAGTCTGGTGCAACTGTTGTTAGGGTTTGGGCAGCATGGGGTGGTGTAAAAGGTAGTCCCTTGTTTTGGTGGCAGGCCTCTGCCCACCAAATGAACTCTAGGCGTAGGCAAGGTATGACAGGAATCATTGCTTCTAGATCCTGAGAATGTTGACACCATAGTTTTTTTAGATATCACTGTAGTTTCCTCATATGCAGCCTTGCATATGGAATTAGAAGAATGCAGGATGCCATGAACCCCAAGGCTTGCAGTATTTGTCTTGCAAATAGCAGGGTCTTTGTGGCCACTTGTTTGAAGTAGGTTGTCAAATGAATTTGTTTCTCTGGAGGGAGGTAGGCCATCTGGGAAGTTGTATTCAAGCTTGCTCCCAGGAATATAATTTGTTGACAGTGTACCAGGTGTGATTTCTTTTCATTTATGGTGTACCCCAGACAAGATAGAACCCTTTGTACAAAGGCCAGATGATTCAAAAGTATGTCCTGGTTTTCTGCCTGAATTAGACAATCGTCCAGGTATGGGTATATTTGAATATTTCTTTGCTTGCAAAATGCAACAACTGGAGCTAGGCACTTTGTGAATACCCTGGGGTGCAGTAGATAAGCCAAAAAGCAGTGCAGAGAACTGATAGTGCATGTAGCCTGCTTTGAAGCATAGGTATCTTCTGCAAGACTCCCTGATAGGGATGTGCAGGTAGGCTTCTTTTAAGTCTAGTGTTGCCAACCAGGCATCTTTGCCTATCATAGGAAGTAATTGTTGAAGAGTCAGCATCTTGAATTTTGGAATCTTCAAAAAGGAGTTTAGAGTAGACAGGTCCAGGATAGGACGCCATGAATTGTCTTTTCTGGGTACCAGAAAATTCTCGAGTAGAATCCTTGTCCCTTTTCCTCTTCTGGTACCAGATGAATAGCCCCCATGCTTAAGAGAGAAAGTACTTGTTTTGGGGCCTCTGCCCATTGATCTGAGGGTAGGTCCAGCCACCCGCTTGGTGTTGGCAACATGTGAAAGTGAAATCTGTATCCCTGGGGCACTATAGTTAAAACCCATTTGTCCTGGGTAATGTGTTCCCAGTTCTTTGCATGAAGAGCAATCTTTCACCCCAAAGGGTCAGCCAGTTGATAAGTGCTTGGAAATTTTAAAAGGAAGTCATTTGGACAGTTTACCATAGGTGGAGTCTTATTACTCCCAGATTTGGAAGTGGAGGCCCCCCACTGCTTAGTCCTCTGTGTCCCCTGGGACTGAAACCTGGGGTTTTTGCTGTATCTGGGTTTGGCTTGAGAAGACCTGGAAGGGGCTGGAAAGGACCAGTTCATAGAAGGCCAGTACCTACTAAAGCTAGGAGGCTGAACTTGTAAGAAATCTTTAACAGTTTGCATAGATTTAGCTTTATCTTCCATCTTTTTAAGAACTTCTTCAGCCTTGTTGCCAAACACGCAGTCCTGATTTAAGGGAGCATCCAACAATTTAGCTTTAACATGATCAGGCAAAGATTGCTCCTTAAGCCAAGCATGCCTTCTGAGCACAGACCCAGTAACAGCGGCCCTGCAAGAGGCCTCTAATGAATCAAAACCACATTGCAAAGTATGTTTTCCAAATTGTTCAGCAGAATGCATTAAATCCTGTAATTCTTTATTTTCCACACAGTCAGGAATCAACATCATTCTCTGTTTAAGCAATCCAATAACATGTTGCTGATACTTTAACATATGAAACTGGCAGTTTAAAGCCCTAATGGCCAAGGTTGCAGAAGTGCAAACCTTCTTACCCCATCTATCCAGTGCCCTGGAGTCTCTATCAGAAGGGGTAGGATTTTTAGCAGTAGAAGCCTTAATGCCCTTGGGCCCCTGTGAAATAGTCTCTGGGTCTGCAATAGGATTTTTAAAAAGAAACTTGTGTGACTCAGGAACCCTGTAGTATCTGTCTGGTTTTCTGGGAGCAGGAGGCAAGGAACCAGGGGCCAAACTAGATTCCAAGAAAGCATCATCAACAATGTCTAGTACAGGAGGAATAGCTAAAGGCCTATGCTGAGGTAGGAGTAAGAAATCCCTAAGCCTCTTTTTTGAATCAGAAAAATCCTGGCTTTCCCAGTGGAAATGCTCCCTTAGAGTATGTAAGGTTTCCCCAAAAGAAAAATCCTCTGGAGGGGAAGCAGATGGGAATGGAGTCCTCTGCATCTGAATCCTCATAAGTAGATAAAGGGCAAATCCAGATCATCAGAAGAATCAGAAAAAACAGAATCCTGGTCAGAAGATTCATAAATCACTTCAGTCCTAGGCCTCTTAGAAAGGGGGGGGGGGTTGGCTACCCCTGATTAGAGTTATTAGATCTTCAGCCATTCTTATCATTTGTTTTTTAACCATAGAGGTCTGAGCATGTGACCTGGGTGTAGGTTTTTTAGACATGGTTCGAGATTTAGGCCTAAGAGAAGAAGGAGTCATTGGTTTAATATGCAAGTCTGTAGGCCTGAATAAACCCTCAGAAGCCGGTGCCTGCACAACGGCTCCGGACCCATCCAAGGTAGAGACATCCATGGGTTCCATAGTTGAAGCATCTTGCGGCATACCAGACTCCAAATGGGTCTCAGTAGAGGCCTGAAAATCAGAAGTAGCGGGTATCAGGGGCTGCGAAAGCACCTCACTGAGTACTGGAGAACTGGCGACTGGCTTAGGAGAAGCATCGTCGACAGTTTTGGACCTTGGTGGCCTGTATCTGTCTTTATCTTTGCATTTTTTCTGAATCCCGGTAGTCGAATGGCTAACCAACGACATTTCTGGATAATTAAACCGAGAACAGAAATATTTAGAGGCAAAAATATACCGACGACGGATAGTGCGCTGATTAAATAAAGCACAAAACCGAAAGCAAGGTACATCGTGGTCAGGGCCTAGACAAGGAATACAGTACAAATGAAAATCTTTATGAGGTATTTGCCTTCCACAAGTAATGCAATTATTAACTTTTACTGACATCGGTAAGGAGCAAGAAAAAGTTTCCCCAACGGGGTACTTAGCTTTAGTTGAAGACTTTGGTTCTGAAACTCGAAAACGAAAATTTCAGGAGTCGGCCAACCAGCACTTGTGAACTGCTTCTGCTTCAGGCACCGCACGGCAAGATAGACTGATGTAATGGCATCGGCTGCATGTTTTATACCCCTGACATCATGGAAGAAAGGACAGCAACCAACGCAGGACCCAAGACTTTGTTAATCAGGCCAACTGAGGGCTACCTGCAAGCAGATAACCCAAATGTAATGACTGCAACAGTGAAACACGAAGAACATTCTTAAAAAACAGATATTGGCTATGGCTGAAGGACTAGGGAGGATGATGGTACTATATTTTTCATTTATTCTGTTTGCTTTCTTAGTGTTTATTATATATAAGTAATATATACTGTTTAAGTTTTTGATTGTGGTTGCACATCTCTTCTGTTTTTGCTTGTTTGTTTTTTCTATTTGTGTAATGAAGCATTTGTACTCTTTTTTTGATAAATGCAATGGGATCTTTTGCATCCGCCTGAGTTGTCACCAGCTCAAGCAGATGGGATTCTAGTTTAATATCTCAAGTATACTAAATATAGTAAACTTCTTCAGGAAAGTGATAGAGAAAGTAAATAGGGATTATTCTGTCCATACAACCTATCTGAATTTGGCCAAGGTATTTGACACTATCATTCATGCTAGTATTATAAATAAGTTAACAGTTGTATCCTTTTGTTGTTAAGATGGACAGCAAATCAGCTGAAAGAACCCACATTGTTAACGTGGCAGGAACCTTCTCAAAAAGTAAGAGTAACCAGTGGTATGCTTCAAGGATCAGTGCTGCAAATCCCTACTTTGTGGTATCTACTTCACCAACCTCCAGACCATAATCCAGACCAATGGCTAATTAACTTTGTCAGTGACTGCAAGCTGGGTGTTACTGTCAAACAATCCTCAGATAGCACTTGATTATAGAAAGGGATGACCTGTACTAACCATTAGTGTATGGAAAATAGTTCAAAATTAAATGCAAAAAAGTGCATTGTCACATCTGAAAAAAAATCCATATTAATGTTCAGTACTGTTAATACCCTACTCAAAACTGAAAATGTACTATTGGTACCTGAGTTGATAATGCCCTCTCCTTTAATCACCATGCAGCATCAGTAATCAGGAAATCCTATTTAGCACAGAGAATATACAAGGGCATATCACACAGATTGAAAAAAAAAAGAGAATTCCTTTGTAAACAGATCTGATTCAACTAATTATAGAATACAATGCCTGTTTTGGCATGGATCAATCCAGACACTTTTTGGGATGGCTGGAAGAGTGGAAGCTTAAAAGCAAAGCATTTGGACAACATTTTGCTTCCAGGCAAATACATTTAAACTATGGTTACAATATTGCACTTGCATTGCCTTTTACATTTTTATTTATTTTTATTTATTTATTTAACATCTGTTTACTGGGAAACGCCAACTGGAACAGAGCCGATTTTCAGAGGAGGCCCAAGAAGATGCAGCTTTGTGAGTTATGTTTGCTTTTTATCTGAAGTTAAAGCTATTGATTTAAGGCATTTCTATAGTTTGCAGTGGGTTTTTGTTTTGTTTCTGTGCAGGGCCTAGATATTCTGATTGGGCTCTCATTTTATTACATTTTACTAGCTCTCTTCTGAAGTTTAGGTTGACATAATAGTTAAGGTATATACCTCACACACAAGAAGTACAGGGTTTGATTCTCACCAAGAGAAATTGGCTAGGCTTAAAATAACACACAAGGACAGCTAGCATAGTACTTACCAACAAACCTATGAATACATCAGGAAACTTGAAAGGCCCCAGAGGTTCTTAACAAGGAAGACTATTAGGCTCAAGACGCTTGACTACCAAGACAGAGTCTTGAAGCCCTATCCCTATACTTAGTATCTTGCAGACTCTTAGATAGATAAATATGTGCAGCTTTACATTTCATTAGATATGCAACCCTCCAAAGACTCCAGAGTTTCCTAACAAGGAAGACTATTGACCTGAGACCCTAGGTTACCAAGAGAGAGAGAGACATGAAGCTCTGTCCCTATACTTAATATCTTACAGATTCTTAAACAGAGCTCTAGGACTGCCTTTATGTGCAATTAGGTATGAATCCCTCCTTGGTCTCACACATCTCTGCAAGACTAACAGCTCCACAAATGCCAAAACTCATGACTTAAATATCCTCCAAAATGTAAAGAAAACATGTTGGGGAATCAATTTATTCACAATATTTACCCAGTCTCTGTAATAAATTACCCTTACATGTCAAATAAAGAAATATCTTTAAATCCTTCAAATCAACATTGATGTCTAGATGGCTACCTGCACATTTATTCCTGGATAAACCTCATTTAGTATAAAAGCCATGGGTGATCATCTCAAAGGAAGGCACTGACAAGGTGCAAATGGACTCAGGACTCAATTGCCTTGTAATTCTGATGATGCTGTGATCCTATAGATGTGTTTCTTGCAAACTCCTATGTGAAATGTGTTAATTTTTAAGGCAGTTAAACAATCTCACTCTTTTATGACCACTATTCAAACCATTAATAGTAAAAAACAGGAGTATTAATAGCAAATTAATGTCTTATATTTCTTAGAAATACTCTGTGATAAACAGTACAAATTGCTTACCAGTTGATTCCTCATAACATTTTTATTTTTAAGAACAAAAATTAGTATATTCATTAGCACTTTAAAACACACAGTAGAAGTTAACATTTCAAAACAAAATGATCTAGCAGGATCATATTATTGCAGACACAGAAAAGAGACTGGATCAAGCAAATACAAAGAAACACATTTCCGTCTATCTTTTGAATTTAAGCTGTAGCTGTAATATAAAAGACTATTAAATACTACAACTAATTATACAGAAAGCTTTAATTTTATCTACTTTACTTAGTGCAGCTGTAGCGTTGTCGCCTGACAGCAAGAGGTTCTCTCGTTCGATTCTCGGCTGGAGCGCCTTCTGTGTGGAGTCTGCATGTCCTACCCGCAGTCGAGTGGCATTCGAAAGACATGTGTGAATGGGCGTGCCTTCATTGAAGGTTGGGCATTGGGCTGGCACCTCGGCACCGTAAAAATCTACTGCCAATCATTAGTGGACCGGAGTTCCGCAGTGGCGACCCCTAACCAGGAAAAGCCGAAAGAAGAAGAACAACTTACCTTACCACCATTTGTTAAGTATTTTGATGACAGTTAAAGCCAATAAATATATGCAGTTATGACTTTTGACTAAGTTAGTTCATCATAGTATATGTCTATTATATCATGTTATATTTTTGATAATAAAATAATGTCAGCTATGTAGTTGCGACTTATTATTTTACTAAATGTCTTATTGTTTATATCAGTATTATCAGCTGCTTTAACATGATGCCAGTAATGACAGATAACTGTAAGAATATTCACAGTCTACTTCTAAAAAATGACATTTCTGCATTTTGATGATCATGATAAAGTGTTTGACATCACATGCAACATATATGAAAAAAATGTATATATATATATATATATATATATATATATATATATATATATATATATATATATATATATATATATATATATATATATATATATATATATATATAATTTATCGTATCAATCAATCTATCTATAAAGCTATATCTATCTATATAGATAGATATAGCTATATAGAGAGGTATACATACACGCTATGTGCATAGATAAAGACAATATAGATGTAGAGTTAGATATAGTTATAATTCACTTGGTCGAATACTTATTTAATTGACAAAGTGAACTTTATTGACTTTTCTATGACCAGCAGTTTATGCTGCTGCTTGTTTGAGTGACTGCCACTTAGATCAATAAAGGTAATTGGGTGTTTGGCAAGGATGGGAGTTTTTGTGCAAGTGTGTGCATCTTAGGCTTAGAATCAAGGTTAGGTAAAGAATAGATTCAGTGCATGTATGAGTGTGTCAGGTTAGGATTGATGTAAGGTTCTGGTGAGGGGACAGAGCTGGTGTTTGTGTGTGTGTTTTGTGTATGCCTGAGCTGTGTTGTGTAGTGCTAGAGTCATCGATTTTTGTTTAATGTTAGAGTTAGGGGAAGGATAGAATTATGGTTAGGATTACAAGCATCAGTGGGAGTGGGGGGTATTTGTGGTGTTGGTATTCATCATCTTCATCATCATTCATCATCAACCCATATTAGGGATATAGTTTATACGGGGTTTGAGCAAGAACAGAGCCAGAGTTTGGCTAAGAAGTCTTTCAAAATGGTTTTAAAGAATTGGAGGGAAGGTATTGATCTGAATGATATAGGTAAGAACTTTAGAAACATGGTATGAGTACAGAGCATACCACACAGGTTTGATAGGTTTATGGACAGAGATAAGTTTTTGGTCACTGGATTGCAATGATCAGCTGGGAACATAGTTGTGTAGAATGGTATTTTAAGCTGGACAAGCAGATGGATGCTGGACAATGTTATAGGTGGTAAGACACTGTGTATATGTTAGATGATGGGGTAGTTCTTACCAATTTAGGATTTTTAGTGTTACATAGTAGTGGGTTCTGAAACAGGTACTTGATGCAAATTTAGCCACTTTATTATAGCATAGTTCAAGTTTTGCTTTTTTGTGATGCCTGGAGGTTAGTAAGGGTGGAAGTGCCATAAAGTACTGAGGGGAAGCGGTAAGTATTGGCAAGTGTAGTTTTAACTGCATTAGTGAGAAAGGTTTTGGTTCTATAAAGCATACCTAGTTTTTGTTGATTTTTTATGCAATTTTGTCTATGCAGCTCAAATTTAAGATTATCATCTACTATCATCCCTAATAATTTGCCATGAGAAGTGACTTCGATAACTGTATTATTGACAGAGAATTTTAATTTTTTTTATGAAAGTAGGATTTTGGGGAAAAAGAAGTTTTTTTTTTTGAGGTGGGATTGTACATGAATTGCAAGTTTAAAAAAAAAGAAAAAAGAAAAAAGAAAAAAAAAATGTATCCTTGTTTCCCATCTTTCCTGGCCTAGAGTACTCCAAATATAGGCTTTGCTGTATTCTGGACTTTTGGAAAGTTCCTGTGTTGCCCATTTCCTTTCTTGGATAAAGGGAGGCTTCTTTGTTCACCAGTGGCAGTGGGGAGCTTGGAGCAGCCTATCTATCCCTGGAGGAGTGTTCCCAGCACAAGAATCTGGTAGTCTATTGGCCGTTTTGGGCCAATTTTTAGCTCTTTCAAGTCCCCCTGTATAAAACCCACTTTGGCGCGGTTTTTGCACTTGCTACTACTCAGCCAAGCTCCTTGTGGTCCTGCAGAGTGGTGCTAGCATGAGAGAGGCTAAAAGAGTGACTGCTAACCTGATAAAAGTGTTTGTTTTCCTGCTACTATCTGGGCGACTGTCTGCTTCTTGAACAGTTTTAAACTGTTTAAAGTTGTTTTTGCACCTGCACTTTTAAAGTTTGTCCTGTTTGTTGCTTTTACCTGTTGAGGCTACACACTCAAGTGTGCTAGCCTGTGTTACATATTTATTGCATTTTCCTGCTGTTTGTTGCAAAAAAAAAAAAATTATCCTTGTTTCCCGTCTTTCCTGACCTAGAGTAGTCCAAATACAGGCTTTGCTGTATTCTAGACTTTTGGAAAGTTCCTGTGTTGCCCATTTCCTTTCTTGGATAAAGGGAGGCTTCTTTGTTTACCAGTGGCAGTGGAGAGCTTGGAGCAGCCTATCTATCCCTGGAGGAGTGTTCGCAGCACAAGAATATGGTAGTCTATTGGCCGTTTTGGGCCAATTTCTAGCTCTTTCAAGTCCCTCTGTATAAAACCCGCTTTAGTGCGGCTTTGCGCGATTTTGCACATAGCGCAGCATCGGACAGCACCGCTTAATTGGGTTTAAACCATTCTCGGCTCCACAAAGTCTGCTCTTCACTTTTTCCCTTAGAACTGATCTAGTTCTCATAATAAACACATTATTCCCACTCTAAAGCCTGGCACTTGCTCACTAAAGCAATTATATAAGTCAGCACTAAAAAATTAAAAGCACTACACCCTCACAAACTCCCCTTGAGTACTTTGTTTCCCATTGGCCCTTTTTTTCAATTATAAAGGAATTCCCAATACTATTCTAGCATGTCCAAAGGTCAGTTGTCAATCTCCTCTCCGGTCCAGCTGGTGAATCTGTGAATCTTGAGGCAATGTTACAACTGCCTCATGTACACAGACAACCCTCTCCTCCTCCCAACAAATTCCAACACATGTGAGAGATGCAACCATATAGCCAAACTGGAGGCTAAGCTCTCTCAACTCAGTACTGGCGTAACCAGTCGGGAGGAGAAGAAAACCACACTCACTACAATTCCAGTCTCACATAGACCTACCACGACAGCAAACCAAACACATAAACACACAAAAACATACTCGGAGGCTCTAAATAAAAATCTGCCTAAGCAGCAGAGACCTCCAAAGCAGACACCCAAGCAACCTCTACCCCAAAACAAAACACATGCAACACATAGCTCACAAAGCCAGTGTGCCGAACAGTCACAGCCCTTAAGGCTAAACAACACACCTGATACACTTGTAATAGGTGACTCTATCATCAGGCACACTGACGTCCTGCTCACCAGGCTGAACAAGGAGAAGGTCACGGTGAGCTGCCTGTCGGGCGCTAAGATCCGTCACATAACACAAGCACTCAGGTCACTCCAAGGCAAGTACAAATATGACTCAGTCATTGTCCATGCTGGTGTGAATGACCTGAGACGTACCTCCCTGGACTATATGAAAAGAGACATAGAGGAGCTCTCTGAGCATGTAGCCAAGGCCGGTATGACCCTGACCTTGAGTAGCATCTTACCCTCACCAAGAATGATGCAACAATATGAAGACAAGATGATCAATTTCAACAACTGGCTTAAAGTATTGGAGTCAATCAAAGGGGATCCAATGCCTGTCTGCCTGGGATGACATGCTCGACAAGACATGATGCTTCACTAGGGATGGCTTGCACCTGTCACCCCTTGGCGTTCGGATATTGGCAAAGGCTCTTGCCACCCCCATAGTGCCTTTTTTAGGCAAGGCTCAAAAGGCAAACTCACCTCCATAGGTATCACAAGGGATAAGAAACTAGTAATGCTACTCAATGCCAGAAGTCTAAACCTCAAGATGCACACACTCAAAACTCACCTTAGCATGGAGAACATCGATATCTGTGCAGTAACAGAAACCTGGTTCAAGGCTCCCGAGAGCACCCCAGCACTACCAGGTTATACCTCACACCATGTTTTTCGGCCCCAAAACTTGGACCGAACCACAAAAGGAGGGGAAGTATCAATATTCATCAAAGATACCCACACCTCCAGGTTGGTGGTTAAAACTGCCTTCCAGTTCATAGCCTGCTACAGACCACCCTCCCAAACCCAGGAACCCCACTCGGCCTTCCTGAGAACACTGGAAATTATGAAGGTCTCTCCAAACACCATTATATTGGGTGACTTCAACTACCCTAACATGGACTGGCAGCATTACTCTAGCTCCAACACCCTAGCCCAAAGGTTCCTAGAATTTATAAACTCAAATGCTATGGAACAACTTGTTGCCACTCCCACAAAAGGGGAAAACATACTGGACCTGATCATCACCAACATGGGGACTCTATGCTCCAGACCAGAAGTGTATCCCTCACTGGTATGATCAGACCATAAACTAATCTCACTAGATATTCACATCCCGACCCCGGCCCCTGCCCAGAAAACCACAGTGAAAAACTTCTCTAAAGCAAATTTCACACTCCTCAAAACCGAGGTGGAATCCTTCAAAGCCCTCAGGCCTGTGGAAAATATGGCCCAGACCGCAGAATCCTTTATAAACGCATTCTATGAACACCTTCAGGAATGCATGGATCATGCAATCCCAAATAAAACCAAGACCCAATCCTCCAAAGTTAAGCATCCTGTCTGGTGGACCCCAGCCATAAACAAACTATACAATAGAAGAAGGAAGCTACTACATGATAGAGCAAAATCCCAAAAAGGGAAGGCATCTCTGATCAATATTAGCAAAAAACTATGGGCACTCATAAAATCGTCTGAGGCCAGCTTCGAGAGAAAAATTGCACAGGACACTAAGGATAATCACAAGGATTTCTTTAGTTATGTTAGGAACCTGGGTGGGAATTCCCAGATATGCTCAGAATTAGTCCAAAATGACAAAAAATACACCGAACCCACAGACATTGCCAACATCCTAGCTGACAGGTTCAGCGCACACTTCTCCCCCCCTTCCCCACCAAAAGGGCAAATATCTATCCCAGCAGAGTGCTGCCCCCCTGACATCTCAGATGCTCAGGTAAGAGCCGCCCTCTCCAAAGCAAAAAACACAGCATCAATGGGACCAGACGGTGTCCTGGGCTGCATACTACATGAACTCCAAGAAGAACTAAACCCAAACATAAAACTACTGTTCAATCTCAGCCTTACTACAGGATATGTACCCAAAGAGTGGCGTACAGCAACAGTGGTCCCTCTCCACAAAGGTGGTGCCTCAACGGATCCTGGAAACTATCACCCCATAAGCTTGACTAGCTTGGTCTGCAAAGCTATGGAAAGGATCATCATGGACCTCATAAATAAAGATATTGGGGACCTACAGACACTGGATCCTACCCAGTTCGGCTTTGTTAAGGGCAGATCCTGCCTCTTAAACCTGGTTAATTTCTTTGAAACAGTCACCAAGGCCATTGATGAGGGGAAAGTGGTCCACACAGCCCACCTGGACCTTGAAAAAGCTTTCGATACAATACCCCACTCTGGCATTATAGATAAGCTCACCAGCTTAAATATAAACCCCTATGTCACTAGATGGGTTGTAAACTGGCTCAAGGACAGAACCCACATGGTTAGAATTGCTGGAGCCATGTCAGACTCCAAACCAGTTACAAGTGGCATCCCACAAGGCTCAGTCCTGGGACCTCTCTTGTTTGGTATATATTTCTCGGAGGTACAGGCTAACACGGAAGGACTGTGGATGACCAAGTTCGTAGATGACTGCAAACTGGGAGCCATAATAGACTCTCCAGCCAACACAAGCATCCTACAAAAGGGCCTCATAGAAACAGACAACTGGTGCCAGAGCCATGGCCTCAAGCTAAACGCCAAAAAGTGTATAGTCATCCCCTTTGGCAAAAACAAAGTGCCCACAAATTACCACATAGATGGTAATCCATTAAGTACGGAAGAAGTAATTAGGGACCTGGGGACCCAAGATGATAACAATCTCTCATTTGACAACCACGTGGCCAAAGTGGTTAGAAAAACATTTTATATAGCCCACCTAATCATGAAGGGATTCACATCTAGATCAGGGGAGGTCATCGTGCCTCTTTACTCATCCCTCATCAGGCCCATAATTGAGTACAATGCCCCTTTTGGGATGTAACTTACCAGACACCTGCAGCAACTGGAAAGACCCTAAAAGTACCTCACCAAGAGGATCAAAGGGCTCAAACAGATGCCATATGCTGCTCAGTTAAAGAAACTCCAGCTCTACTCAGTGGCATACCGCCTGCTCAGAGGCGATCTGTGCCTGACGTATAAAGCCATGTCCAACCCGGAATTAATGGACATGCTGCACCTCAGAAAATCCAAATCCCATCAAGCTATGTGCTCGAGAGACTTGAACCTCAACACTGAAATAAATAGGACATGCTGGAGGGACAGATTCATAACCCAGTGGCTCCCTTCACTCTGGAATAAAATCCCAGTCCAGGTTAGGCAGAGTCCCTCATTGACTCTCTTCAAGAGGAATCTTGATGAGTGGATGGGAGATAGTAGGTTTACCCCGGGTATCACTTCTGTGTCACTGTTAGACAGAGGCACAGTATACTAACCTCGAAAAAGGGCATAGCAAAATTCATTTAAAATGGGTGGCGAAAGCCAAACACACTCTGGCTAGGCTTATAAATGCAGATAGCCTAGTATGAACCTATGTGGTACACTGGTGGTGACTGGTATGTAGGGGTGGTGTAGTGTCATTTTACTGACGGATACTATTGTACAAGTATCGTTTGAACCACAGAACAGTTGGCTGAGATAGATCTAGTGAGGACATTTGAAGTAGAAATTTGCTGTGACAAACTGTGTCAAAAGCTTCAGACAAGTCTAGAAATAAGGAAAAGACTAGTTTGCTGATACTTATAGCATTATTGACAATATCTATAAAGGTTAGAAGTGCAGTCTTATTTTATGGGAGGGGTGGAATTCATGTTGCATGGGAGCTAGGAGTTCTTCTCCTGCAGGAGATAGTTAACAATTGTTTTTGAATACATTTTCAAGTGTTTTGGAGAGATAGGATGAGATAGCTATAGGTCTAAAGTTATTGATGTCTGTTGAATTTCCTCCTTTGTGTAGAGGAATATTGTGCAATCATTTCTAGAGAGAGGGAAAGTGGGATTCCTGGACTGACCTATTTATAAGGATTGAGACAGGATAGCCACTGTATTACTGCTATTTTAAGGTACTCACTTGGAAGGTCATCAGCTGAAGTACAGCATGGTTTGAGATTAAGAGCAGTTTTATATAGGATGTGGGCACGGGTTTAAAGATAAAAGTGGATGTGGTGATATGTGATTGTTGGGCAGGGTTGGGATTAGATGTTAAGGAATCCTTAGTCAGGGATGTTATACCATCTGTGAAATAAGAGTTGAATTATATTCCAGTTTTGAATGGTGAGTTACTGGGAGAGGGATTAAAGTTAATTTTTTGGCCAGGATGTAAGGTTTACCAGAATTTTTAGGGTTGTGTTTGCTATTGTTCTGAATGTTTTTATAGTATATTTTTTGTCTTCATTAATTTGCTTTTGAGTATGGTTGCAGAGCATTCTGAAGTTTTTGAGATACTGTAGTGGTTTATATTTTTGCCATTCTTTCCTCACTGTTTCTCTATCCTGCATTAGCATTCCACTATTTTTAGATAGGCATATTGGATTATTTGTTTTTAATCTCTTCCTTCTAGACTGCGTTGGTGGTGCTGCGGTAGCGTTGTTGCCTCACAGTAAGACATTGTCCTGTTCAATTCTCTGCTAGAGTGTCTTCTGTGTGGAGACATGCGTGAATGGGCGTACCTTCGTTGAAGGTTGTGCGTCAGGGCTGGCAACTCGGCATGTAAAAATCCACTGCCAATCATTAGCAGACTGGAGTTCCGCTGTGGCGACCCCTAACCGGGAAAAGCCGAAAGACACAACAAGAAGTCTCTTCCTTCTAGGAGATGCAAGGCTACTTAGGCTATTTATGTTCAAAGGTTCATAGGTGTTTGCTAGGCTAACGACAACAATGGCCTTTTTAAGCTTAGCCATGCATCCCAAATCTCTGACAAGTTCTGATACCCTTGATAACTGTAAGCATGGGCCTGCGAGAAGAACCATTTACAGGTTACCTCTGTCCATTAGAGACATAGGTGCCAAACCAGGGATAAATTTCCGGTTTCCCATCCAATTGTCCAAGTTGCACTTGAATTGGGCAAGGGAGGAACTCTGCTTCACATGGATGGGGAGCCTGTTCCATAGATGGGGTAGTCTCTGGGATACATACCTATCTCTTTAGGTTTAGGTTTAGAATGGGTAATTCTGGTGCTACTTGTTTTGTGGATATGCAGGAGGTCCATCAGAGTGGGGTCTGACAATGACCTGTATGACATGCATAGATCTCTTCTTAAAAGCCTGTAGGAGACAGAATACAGGGATAGGGCCTTGAGGTGGTCTGCATAGGACATATTACTTACACCCTGTATTCTTTTAGTGAGGAACCTTTGTGGACATTCCAGTTGTTGGATATGCCTGGTTAGGTACATACCAAAGGGGGCATTGTACTCAATGATAGGTCTGATGAATGCCGAATACAGTAGAAAAATTACTTCCTTGGACTTAGATGCCATACCTTTGTTTATAAGTTGCACAACATATAATGATTTCCTCACCACTGTAGACACATTTATTTATTTAAGTTTGATGACCGGAGAAGTCCTCTGGGTCATAAAGAGCCCATTTTCAGTGGAGCCCCGGGGAGAAAAACTCTAAATATTGCAAGTTATATATTACATGTTACAAAAGAATAACAAAGATTTGTACAGAACAATTAAAACATTTACAGAAATATAATACATTATGTAATAAGATTTTAGTGCATTAACATTTAAACAGAAGGTTACTAGCCCTTTTGGAGGTTGGGTAAACTGAACATTTGCAGAAAAAGACATTTTTGTCAAATAAGCTCTTTGTAAGTAAACATTAAACAAGTACCTACTAGCCCTTTGCCGGTTAGGTGGACCATTTTGCATGGAGAGAGTACTAGAAAATTGGATTATGGAAAGTACAGTACATTAGATAGCAGAGAGAAAATCAGTCCCTGGTAGGGTGAGACTGTTTTAGGTTGGGATGAAGCAACAGAATTGGTAAATGGTAATGATTTCAGTGCAGGGTAGAAAGAGATGGGGTGGAGAGGGGTTTATGTTGGAGCATGTCACGGGCATTTGGCTTACAGATGACAGAATAGCTGAGATTTGAAATTTGTATGGTTTGGAAGGTTGCAAAGGTGGGGGGAGGGGAGAGTTCCACTGCTTGGTTAAGGAGTAGGATAGTAGTAAATGGCCAGGAGGTCATGCTGGTTTGTGGACCTGAAGGAGATTTTGGTTTGTGGATCTGAGCTGGTGGTTGGGTATGTAGGGTTTTAAGGATGTAGTGAGCGATTGGCAGTTTGTGGTTTTAAAGATGAGCTTGTGGGCAATGGTGAGCTGTAGGTAACTGAGGTAGTTGGGGAGTACAAGCCAACTGAGGGTGAGGAAGGAGTGGCAGTGGTGGGATGAATTTTTTGAACTGGTTACAAATTTGCAGATTTAGTGGTAGCAGGATTCAAGCTTGGATTGTAAGCTGAGGTGGAGATTTGTGAACAGAGGGGTACCATACATCAGGGAGGGGAGCAGGAAGGTGGATGCCAGGGTTTGTCGGGTAGAGGGGCTGAGGAAGCAGTTGTGTCTGTAGAGGAGACCTATCTTTTGATTTTTTTTTTGATTGTGGAATGGATGGGGATATCAAATTTTAGTTCATCATCAATGATGATGCCAAGAAGGTTGGTGGTGGGAATGATTTCAAGGGAGGTGTTGTTCTGGCTCTGTACAGTGAATGAGGTTTTGTCAATAATAGAGTTTTTGGTAGTGGAAAAGATCATTAGTTTGGTTTTATTTGCATTTAGAGCCAAGTGGTTGGACTGCATCCAGGTTTCGGTTGTGGAGAAGGCTAATTGGGTTTTTGCAAGGAGCTCAGAGGGTGAGAAGGCTGAGCAGATGACAGATGATTCTGGGATGGAGTGGTGAAAGTTGTTAATAAACAAGTTAAAGAGTAGAGGGCCAAGAACAGAACCTTGAGAGACACCTGTGGGTGTAGGGAGAAAGGGTGAGGTTGAAGTTTTCCATTGGACAGCTTGTTGGTGGTTGGACAAGTAGCTGGAAAACCAGGCTATGGTGGAGGGAGAGAGATGTAGGGTGGAAAGTTGGGATATGAGTAGGGTGTGTTAGAGGGTGTCAAAGTCTTTTGACAAATCTAGGAATATTGAAGATACAAATTTGCCTGAGTCTTGTTCAGTGTTGATGGTTTTCAGAAAGGAAAGAAGGGCAGTCATGGTGGAGTGGCCAGGGCAGAAGCTGTGTTGGGTAGGGGAGAGGAGATAGTTTTGGGTTAGGTGTGTCAGTTATACTTGGATGGTTTTCTCTAGAATTTTAGAAAGAGGGGAAAGGATGGCAATTGGCCTGAAGTTGGTGGTGTCAATATTCTTGCCACCTTTGTGTGGGGGGGATGATGTAGGCATGGCGCCAGATGGAAGAGACGTATGATTTTTGTATGGATTTATTTATAAGAATAGAGATGGGATAGGCGATGCTGTGTGCAGATAGTTTGAGGAAGGTAGGTGGAAGATTGTCAGGTGCATTGCGACAGGGTTTGAGTTTGAGGAGGAGTCTTTTTATATTGCTTGTGGAAATGGGAGTAAGGCAGAAGGGTGTGGAGGTTGGGGTGGGAGGAGGGGGTGGGAAGGAGGTGGATAGTTTGGCTATACAGTCTATAAAGAATGAGTTGAACTGGGAGGCTGTGTCAAGGTCGGAGAGGGTGGGATTACGACAGGGGTTTTCTTTATTACCAGGGTGCAGAATTGATGAGATGGAGTCCCAGAATTTTGGGGGGGTTTGTTGAGTGCAAGGACTGGAGTTTGGAGTAGTAAGCTTTGCAATCTTTAGTTATTAGCTTTTTTGTGGAGTTTCAGAGATGCTTAAATTCTAAGATGGAGTTTGGGTTTTTATGTTTTTGATCATTTCCATTTCTTGTCCCTTTGTTGCATGGCTAGTTTAGTTTCTTTTGATAACCATGGGCAGGGATTGGTTTTGATGCATTTGGTTCTCAGGAGGGCTTGCTGGTTGATAATCAAAGGCTAGATTACTGTGTGTGTCCCTAAGTCCCTGACTACTGGGTCAACTCTAAGGGGTGTGTTGTCAACATGACAGTTACCAGGGATGGATGTCTTCCCAAAGGATACTATTATGCATTTCTTGGCATTTAGTTTTAGTCCATGGCTCTAACACCAGTTGTTTGTCTGTGTCAGCCCCTCCTGGAGAACATTTGTGTCAGTGTGAGATTCAATGACAGCTCCTAATTTGCAATCATCTGCAAATTTAGTCAGCCAGAGACCACTGATATTGGCCTTGACTTCTGAAAAGTAAATGCCAAAAAACAGCGGTCCAAGGACTGATCTCTGGGACTCCACTTGTGACTGGCCTCTTTGCAGATGTGGACTCCCCAATTCTAACTTCCTGAGTCCTGTCTGTGAGCCAGTTGGCTATCCACTGGGTGACATATGGGCTTGTACCTGACCTCTTGAGTTTGTCAACAATACCTGAGTGGGGTATTGTGTCAAATGCCTTGGCCAGCTCAAGGCAGGCAGTCTGAACGACTTTGCCCTCATCCATTGCTTTGGTGACCTTTTCAAAGAAGTCCACCAGGTTGAGTAGGCATGATTTTCCCTTGACAAAACCAAACTGGGTTTGGTCCAGTGTCTGGAGGTTTACTATATTTCTATTGATTATCTCCATAATAATTCTTTCCATGGCTTTACATATAAGACTAGTGAGACTTATGAGTCTGTAGTTTCCAGGGTCTATAGATGGCCCACCTTTGTGCAGAGGGATGACTGTTGCCTTTCTCCATTCATGAGGCACGAAGCCTGTTTGGAGGCTACAGTTAAATAGTAATTCCAGAGGCCCTGATATGTCATGTTTCATGCTATTTAGAAGGTATCCTGGGATACTGTCTGGGCCCATTGATGCAGTGGTCTTGGTTTTAGAGAGAGTATTAAGGACCTGTTCCCTAGTGATATAGGGGGAGTTATATTTGATGATAATTCCTGAGGAAAGGTTGAGAGGGAGAGAGGGGTAAGGTTGGAGCTGAATTTATCAGCCAGGAGGTTTGCTATACCTTCTGGCTCAGTATAGGTGGCTCTATTTACAATGAGCTCTGCACACAATTGTGTATTGAATTTGAGGTTGCGGACATAGCTACAGAATGCTTTGTGGTTGTCCTTGGCCTGGGAGGCCAAACATACCTCAAATTTGGTTTTGGTAGAATTTATTTGTCCTCTGAGTTGTTTCTTTAGTTTGATGAGAATGCTTTTATCCTGCTGGGTGCTGCACCTCCTAATTTTTGCCACAATTTTCTTCCTCCTGTTATACAGCTGATTGATTTTGTGATTCCACCAGGGTGGCTTGTTTTTTGAGTTAGTCCTGTACTTCTTCCTGGTGGGTACAGCTGCCTCTTTGCAGCTATTAACATGCTTGTACGGGGGTTCTGTGAACAGTTCTGCATAGGCAGAAGTGTTCTCAGGGTTTATGGGGGCTTGAAATCTTGCCAGGTTCTCACTTAATAGCAGGTGGTTAGCGTTAGAATAGTTCCTGAATATTCCAGGTACAGCTGGGGGTCCAGGGTTTATTTTTACTTCACAGGAGACCATTTTCTGTTCTGACCTGACCAGGGAAGGCATTACAGTAGGGGGTGTGTAGCAGTCTCCCATATTAGCGAGGACCAGATCCAGTATGGTAACACCCCTGGTTGGTGTACTGACTATCTGGTCCAGGGAGTTTGTGTTTACAAAATCCAGGAATCTCTGTGCATGTACGTTTGGTGTCGTTTAGGATTCCCAGTTAACACTGGGGTAATTAAAGTCACCCATGAATATGGTATTGGGTTAGATGGTTAGTGTTTCTAATAAGTTTAAATATATGGTATGGGTTTCCTGAGTCATAGAGAGGGACCTACAGCTTGCAAGGAAGTGGTATTGGATTTTACCTATGGTGATTTGAACATGAATCAGCTCAAGTGCATTGTCCTATTTGACCAGCCTTGAAGTACATTTATTTTTTATGTAAATAGAGTCACCTCCACCTTTAGTCCCTGCATGTGAAGTAGCTGGTATAAATGTGTGGAAGGCATTATAACCTTGCACCATTGGTGTGCTCTCTGCGGCTTTAAACCATGTCTCAGTGACCACACAGATATCAGCATTCTCTAGGGTAATGCTGATGCTAGGAAAGTTGCATTGAATTAATTTACAGCAGCATCTAAGGGGAGGATTTTCAGGATGTTCCAGTTAATAGATGACTGGGTAGTTATGAATATTTATAGGCTAAACCTGGACGGGTTGCGTATTGTTTTATAAATATACAACTTACGTGGATATGTGAGATGTCGGGTTGTTGGGAGATGATCACTGCGACAGTCTGACATTGTACTGCTGGTGTTGAATTTACTAAGGTCTGATACTAGGATCCAGTCTAATAAAGAGATTGATGTCTTGCTATAGTGTGTGCAGCTATTAATTAGTTGTGTGAAACTGGACAAGCTCCTGTTGGGTGTAAGAGAGTTAGAGGTTATGTCCGACCAATTTATTTATTTATTTATTTGCCATTTGTTTACTGGGGTGGTCTGACTGGGTCTACAGAACCCATTTTCACCTATTTTTTTTTCTTGTGGCATTGTTACTGATATCAAATACAGGGTATCTTCTAATGTAGATGTATTGTCACCAGGAGCGATGTAAAGGCAGTTAAACATATTTGTTTAAATTTGTTTATTTTCAGGAAAGTAATAAGATGCTGAACTAAATTTTGGTATTGGTTTGTTGTAGGGGTGAATGTTAAAGCAATACCATCACCTTTCATTATACAGTCATTATGGATGATATTATAGCTGTGGGGTGGTGTAATTTCTAAGGAATTTATGCTGGGTTTAAGCCAAGTTGCAGTTATAGTTAGAATATCAGACTTTTGTTGGGTAATCCAGCCACAGAGTTCAGCAGTTTTATTTCTTATGCTTCTAATATTCATGGAGGCAAAAGTTAGATTACTGGTGTGGGGGTGGGGAGTTGACCATTGTGGGGTTAGAGTAGCATGTGAAAGAAATTGTCTTGATGTTGGTTTTGATAAGTGGGGCCAAAATTAGACTGAATATGTTGTCCTAGGAGGATTTTAATATATTGGGGTATTATTGATTCTTTTTTTTTTTTTGAGAGTATCTTTCCATTTAATTTTATTTTGATATGAGTTGAAATAGAGCAGTTGATGCAATGTGTGGGGAGTTTAGGAAGGAAGTATGGATAGGTGGTTGGGACAGAGCTGAAAAGGTGCTGAGAGCTATTTTGGAATGACAGGATGAGAGATGGCTTAGTAGGAGGAGAATAATAGAAGATAAGCTGAGGAGTAGCATGATTAATTAAAGGGATTTGTATTTTATTCATGGCAGGTAGTGAGGAAGAAAGAATTAAGAAGGAAGCAAGAAGATGCAGGACTGAAAGATATTTAGTGTAGTGAAATCTGAAACCTGGTAGAAGATAGATAGTAAATATGTATTTTCTATGAAGGAAGGAAGGAAGATAGGTTGTACTGCTATCTGCTCTTACACTTCTAAAATGTAAGGCTTTGGGGGGGGTTTGAAAGAACTGAGTATGAAGGTATACTTAAGTTACGAAGTAGTGAGGGTTTATTTCAGGGAAAGTTGAAATTGAAATTTAGAATAATAGATAGGTGCTGTTGGGGAGGGGCCTGATTAGGAATGGAAATTGTGCAATACAGTATGGGAGGGAGAAAACTTGTTAGGAATGATGCTAAAAAAGGAATTTGGAAAATAGAAACAACAGTGTGTGCATGACTGTAGTAAAAAATTGTTCGGGGAGAGTAAGGTAATGTGTGTTACAGGCAAAAGGGATATGTGGAAAGTATAATGATAAAGCAGGAGGGGTGAATTGAACCCTCAAGTCAATTATTACAGAGAGCAATCAGTTATAGCCAGTAGAGAGTAAGTAACTGGCACATCTAGTGTTATCTATTGGTTAAGAGAAAGTGACAGTGGCCAACATAGTAAGTAGTCCTTAGAATGCAAGGACTATTCCTTTGGGGGAATGTCACACTCACTTCGCATCACGGCACACAGATTCCACCAGTTAAAGTTAATAAGCAGCAAGGATCTTCATGCTAAACTTACTTAAACTGCACAATAACAATATTCTCAGTGAAAATGTTCACAGAGGTGGGCCTTGCTGCAGAGCTCCTGCAGTTTTAGGGTCAGGGATAGATATAGTGATCATAGGCTCCAAAAGGAAAGAAAAAAGAAAAACTCTACTAAACAAAAATATTATATGGAAGCAATAAAGTTAACACTTATTTCTAGAAGCAGGGGAATAACTATGGTGAGTTAGAGCAAGAGAATATGAAAGAATGTATAAAATCTACAAAAAGAAAAAATCTGTGGTATCCCTCAAAGTCTCAGAAATCCCAGTATGCAACTTATACTGGGTCAAAAATAAATCATGAAGAAACTTCACAGTGTGGAGGGTGTGAAGTTCACTCCTTGAAATATGTCATGCACCTAGTTCACTAATAAAATTTGAACTTTAAAATACATACTACAAAACAATAAAATAGTAGGTGGTCAACAGTTGAGTTAATATCACTCATTATTTAATTCATGTTTGTCTGAAACAAGGCTTGAGCTAAAGTAATACCAAACAGTAATCTGCAAACCCAATACAATTTCTTGTCTGTTACAATGGTTAGTACTGTTTGTGACTTTTTTCCAAACATGAATCTGTAGGTAACCTTAACACAAGTCAACCTTGCTAAATTTCTTCTTCCAGCTGAAGCTTCAAAAAAGTTTCTTGATCTATGGCAAAAATACTGTCCTATATACAATACAAAATTAATTCTTGCCCTGAAATCCTCACATATCCTGACAGACCCATCTCTGTTGTGTACCTCTATAGTGGAACTATATTTGTGGCACATTCACCGACTGCAGGATACCTGTTAGGTGGTGTAAATCTGTTTCCATATTAAGATTAATAACATAAAGAACAAGTTTGGCCTTCAGACATTTTCACTGAGTAGTGGGTTAATATTAGTTTTCACATATTCTTTCATGCTACCAAGCTCCACTTCAAAAGAAGTTAAATGTTGCTTGTGTGGAAGTGTACAGTTACATGTTGCCTGTGTGGAAGTGTAGAGGTATGGAGACCTAGCCACTGCTCAGGCAACCTGAATTAGATTACTGACCCAAGCACTTAGTGGCAAAGACAGGGAATGATGGTTCTGACTGTCCTGGGAAAGGAGAGAGTATACAAGCCTAAGGACACATGTAAGTGGATCATATTTCATAGATTAAGAACAGGAAAACTGCTGCATAGTGCCATCTGTAGGTGGATAGGCTGTCCTGCTCTCATTAGACCTTTGAGAAAAGGAGAGGCATTGCATTAGGGGCATCCACCACATGTCACAATGTAAGGGCATTGTTGGGCTCAAGCACGGGGGTGGGTTTACTGGGAAAAACTTGGACCACACCTGATGGCTGGTCTATTGCCCCTCCAAGCTGACCTTTACCCAGGGAAGGGGACTAAATGATCCAACTGGTCAACAGGGAGCTGATGGTCAAGGGAGTGAGTGGCACAGATGTGACAAAAAAAATCTAGATGTTTCTTTGATTTCCCTGTGCCTGAATGAGACATAAAACAAGGTGATACTCTTTATCAGTTTTAAAGACTGAAGAGTGTAAGTAAAAAAAAAAAAAAAAATCTTTTGTGAGCCCCCTAATTTATGCATACCAACTCTGTGGTTATACCAGAGTGGGGAAAACTGGAAAAAAGAAAAGTGTGGAAGTACACTGCCTGCGCACACATTCCAACTTATTATGCTGAAACCAACCCTAATGAAAACTACTCACACATAATTAATTTACAGGAGCATGTCACAACAGCAACACCTATGTAATCCTTTTTCTTCAACACAGCTGTCAGTATACTGTCCTCCTTTCCAGCATTATAGGCTTCAAATCAGTTCAGTTTAATTTTCTTAGGCTATGAACATCCAAATAATACTGTGTTAACTGTCCTTTACCACCTAAAGAAGGAAGGTTGTGGGGTCTTTGACATAAAGACTATTTGAGTTTTTTTGGACGTCTACTGTGGGTCTAGAAACATGTGCTGTATTTTATGTAATAAGTCCTTTGGTGGACTGATGGTACAACATGGTTGTGGTCTGTAACTGTCTGTGTAACTCTGCCTTAAGCACAGTCCTCATCATTGGTACAGACTCCCCAGTATATGTCTGTAATGTAATTTTAGTTGGCCTCAAAGAGAAATGCTGAAATGTATGGATACAGTCTTGGGATTTATTGAAACTGCTGCCCCAATATCAAGTGTAATTTACATTGGTTTATATTAGCCAATGAGTTGACATAGTGACCATGTGAACTGCTAGCCAGTAAAATTTGGAATCTCCATTTTCTTTGGAGATGTTTGGGGTTGACTTCCTCATATACACAAGATGAATATAAGACTTCACACGGAGCTTCTGTGGCAGGATTATGCAAATGAATAGAACTTCAAACAAATCTGATATAAATAAGCAGTACTGAAATGGTTTACTATGCTATATACAGGTAGATAATGTAATACAGTTGCTGAGAGCTATAAACCATGTACCAGTCATACTGTCTAATGTCTACCATAAATAAAATAACATGAACCTAAAACCAAAGAAGCTGGCATTTTCTTTTTCATTAACAATGCTGTCTACATACAGTCTTTCTTTCTTTTTTTTTGAAATTGATAGTACAGTGCCAAAATTTGCTTTCAGGAATCAATTTAGAATGCTGCATATTGATTCTCCGCCATAAAGTACAAAGCTAAATGCAATAGCTCCACTCAAAAAAATGTTTTACCACTTCCTGTGAGCATTAAGATATGTTGTGCAAAGATGTGCTACTTCCACTGTATACTGTGCAAATAGTAACTGAAATGCTGGGACATGGAATGCTAAATCCAGTATTATGGATACTGAAGGACCGAACATCTGGACTTAGATATACTAAGTCTGAGACTGGCATTTTTCAGAATAATCCTTTTTCTCTGACAAATGGTGATCTTGGAGTTGGTCTATATAAGTTTGGGAGGTGTGGGGGTCTTACTCCCCCCATTGGGGTTTGCAGGGAGGGCAGCATTGGGATAGTGAATAGAAGAGGGCCCAGTGCAAAAAGAAAGTATAAACGAGAGGATTGATGTTCAGTACTCATGTTTCCTGATTTCTTTTTTGTTGTATTGTGACTCAGAATTGTGAGTTCTGACATTTGAGTAAGTAGCCATGTAAACAAAAGAAAGGAAATAAAACATTATAGAACAAGTACCATTGCATTGTCTTAAACACAATTTCTGCAATGCTTATCACAGAATAATACTTAACAGATGCTTTCTTATTAGAAAATGCACCAAAATAAGATTCCCATTTCCTGTATGCCTCTTCAGTCAATTATCATACATTGACTGTTGTCATCACAAGAACAGATGTACGTTTGCATTTTACTGTGTATCAAAAATATTCATATTCCATGTCAACTCTCTCCCAATCTGGTTCCAGAAAATAGTGCTTGTTATAACTGTTTTGCTGGCAAAAATTATGGAGTATTACATTATCAAGATTTTATGCTAATCCTAGCACTTTAATGATTTTGGGTGGAGTTTTACAAAGAATCCTATTTACAGTTTGCTCAGCAATGAACAGTTTTAACCCACTTCACTAATTTAACAATCTTTTCTACATTTAATAGCACAGTTCATTGTCCTTCCTTCCTGTGATTTTTATTTTCAGTTGACGACTTACACATTTCTTCTCAATATTTCACATTTGATGTTGTCTTCTACCTATTTTACAACTTTTTATAAAGCAATAGTATAATTTTTATCCAACATTGCTATACAACATTTTACTTCCCTTTGAAATGTCTTGTTTAAGCCTTTGCTGATATGAATTCATCTATGCCCTTTTTATTAAAAAAAATATATAGTAACAGTGCTGTTCTGTGTATAAACAAGTATTAGCACACAGTACCTTTAATATAGCCTCTACATGCGGTTTTACACTGACCCACAATATGTATCATGAAATAACACTTCTTTCCCATAACAAAGAAAGAAGAAATGAAGACATCAGAACAGAAGTGCAAGTAGCACCAATTGCACAGAAGGTCAAAGAGAACAGATTACTGTGGTTTAGGCACATGTGCAAAAAAGCAGAATACAATCTGATGAAGATTTGGGATGGACAGGAAGAAAACAAGTGGAGATGAAGGTATCCAGCAAAGAGAAGGATGGATTGTGTGAGACAAGACCTGAGACAGTCAAACATGCCTGTGGCACTGAATAGAGGCAGAGATGGTGACAGCTGACATGACACTCTGCATGAAGAAAATGGAAAATGGGGTTGAAGGTGATGATGATGATTGCTTTCCTTTTACACAATCTACTAAATAAGTCTAGAATTATCTGCCTACTCTTCATTCAGATTCAGGTTTTACATAATAGTGTTTCCCAACAAAGAACAGTGTTATTTGACTTTCCCATTGTAGCGTACACCAAATATGTTTTCTTTTCTATGTCTGCCCTACTCACCTTCACGTATTACAGATTGGCATTTGTTACTGCTGCTTTGTACTGATTCGAGCATGGTAATATTTTAAACACTGTTCTCATGCTGTCACATAGCCACCTTCACAGTGCTATATTAATATAACCATATTCTTTGTACAGCAGCAGATCACCGGTTATGCACAACACACTTGGGATAATCCCATTTCCATTACTTAGTACTGTACTTCGTAAAATCTGTTTCTGTTCCCATATGAATTAATATGTATTGTGCAAAGCATTACAGCCTTCAGTGTATATTGTAAAAATCACAAGAATGGTAATACATATTGCAAGAACAACTACTAGTGCAGTACCTTTATCAGAAAATATACATGTTGTTTTATATCCCATTCAGGTATCACAGAATAGCACGTTTTACTTTTTTAATTTAGAGTGTAATGCCTGTCATGTCTGTCTGTGCAACGCTAACAAAAAAAACATGATATGCAATGACTGACATGTTTCTGCTATAAATCATAACATATACTACTATATTGTGTTGAGTATGAAAATGCAATTTGCAAGATCTTCAAAGAACTGTAAGCAGCACAAGTTACCTTTTTAGAAAAGACTATCCTTGTCTTCAGTTTTGTGGTACGAAACTTGTGATGCTAGCACTCAAAGGTAAAAATGTTAATAATGCTTGTTATTGAAATTCTGCTTCTTATATTAATTTTTTAAAATATTTTATGTTCTTGACCATTAACTCCATGATAGCAGGGAATGAGATTTTTTTTAATTGTTTTAAAATAAAAGAAGCAAGGTGGCAGTTATATTTACATGCTGTTATAGATCCAGTTTTAAACACTGTTGCAAATATCAAATGTAATATATGTGTTGAAATTGTAATATTTTAATATTTATTTATTATGTGCAAATAAGGGAATACTCAGTCATGTGATTGTCATGTAATTCAGTGGAAACTATTTATATCAGCATTTGTAGTAGGTGTGTGTTCTGATGAAGTCTGCAACAATTTTGGGCAAAAGCACTAAACATTGTTATTAAAGTAGCTCCTGTCTTCACCCATGTGTTTTTTTTTTATTAGTATACTTGTATACTGTCTAATATTCTAAGCAGGCATGCCTTAGGTATTACATGACCAATATTATTTATTACTTTTCCACATATAAATTGGCAATGCATACTGCTTGATGTCAGACTCCAGTTCCACCCTACATGTATCAAATACAGGAAGTTCTAAATGGACTTACTCTATTGTGAACTGATACTACTATAAGCCTTTAAGAAACACAAAACTGCATCTGCAGCTCAACTACTGCAATGGTTTTCACTGTTATAGAAGTTTATGCTGCTGTTGTCATCTATTATTTCCAAATGTGATGATCTTATAACTGAGCACAACTAGAATGGATAAATGCAAGATAATGTATTTTTCAAATAAGATTTATAAGCATGTGTGATGAAAGGAGATACTGACAGCCCAGCTAGCTGGAATTTTGTAAATAATCATATGTCATTGGTAATTAGCGGAACAATTTATATAAGATAATTGTGTTACAAATGTATTAGAACTGTATGTCATATGTATATCAAACTGCTTCTACAGACGTGTGAGTGTGTTGAAAGGGTATTTGTAAAATGCCTGTGTTTAAAATGGATCCACAGTGTGCCCTACTGGAAGAGAGCAGAAATGTGCATGCACTATTGCAACTGCTTAAATGTATATATTTTAACAGCGGAAACTGGAATACAGGAGGTTAACTTCAGTCCAGTAAATTTTAGGAAAATAGCCAAAATTACATTACTTTATAGGCTATGCAATAAAAGATGGTATCTTTCAGTTTTCATTGCAGCTAGCAACACAGAGTCTGTGCTGAGAAGCCTTCCTTCCGTATTGTCTTTAGGGTGAAATAATTACTAGTCTTGAAAGCATGAAGGAATACAATTGTTTTTTCCAGCATCTGCCAAAGATCTGAGGTCTATGTGTTTTGACAGGTAGATGCTAAATACTGCCAGCTTCCAGCAGTGGGGGTTTCACATTTCAGGGCTCTCTCTGTTTTCCCAATGTAGGATATATGAGCATTTGTATGAAATTAAACATCAAAAGGAAACAAACACCCTCTACAGACACAGTCAGGTTTGCAGTGGACATACTGGTTTCAAGTTTGCCATTGTTGATTCAGTGAGTTTGGATGTGGGGGGGGGGGACTGGAGAAATCACTTATATAAGAAGGAATTAATGTGGCAGCTTAGGTTGGCTGTAAATTTTTATCCTGGGCTAAATGATTACATATCTATATTTTCAGTTTTAAAGGAAAGGGCTAATCAAATTAGATAGTGTATATAGCCCCATTTAAAGGCATGTTTTAGCTTATTGACACTAGTATATCACTTGTTTTTGAACTGAATACATTTTTATAATTATGTATTATTTTATATAGATAAAACTTTACATAAAATTTATATTAGATTGATGAAATCATGAATTATGTGAATATACATATACAATATAACATAAAAATGTATACATAAAAAAGTAGGAGAATTTTATTTGATGTATACAAAAGTCATGTTTAAAATTCAATATTAATTAGTTCATTAATTGGTTTGCAGTGTTTGGTGGGAGAGTATTTAAATGTGGATTGTATTTTTGGTCAGTTGTTCTGATGAAGTCATTTTAATGTGATGAAAGCGCTTAACATGATTTATTCTGGATGAGTTTATTTTTTTATTGTATTGAAAAACAGTATCTATGGTTCCTTTGATGCTTTTTTGTTTGGTTAATATTAAAGTTAACAATACTATAAGAACATTTAAACAGAATAATCTGAAAAGTATTACTAAAATGGGTAAATGCTTTTTTTGCTGTTAAGATGACCCATCTTTAAAATACTTTGTCCATTTATATAAGATGACCCATCTTTAGAATAATTTGTCCATTTATATAAGATCAGTCAAGGGATTAGATTGTTTTAAAAGGAGCTTGGATGCTTAGATTGGTGAGAGGGTGTATGAATCTCCAGTTATATGAATCATTGGCCTTAATGATTCTACAGCCTAAGCACTGTATACAAATGCATGTATATATTTAGATATAACACTTATATGCCATGAGAAATGAAACAGCCTGGAAAACTTCAGCTTTGGATATGTTATTCTGAAAACAGTATAAATTTTCCAGTATCAGTATATGGAAATATTTATATCTCCATGTTTTGAATAATTTTTAATTAGATTTTCAAAACAAAAGAAGATCAACAAGAACATAAATAAATTTAACAAATTTATATGTATACACAATCTGTGAGATACATTAACAAAATTAAACAGCAATTGAAGATTATATACATATTTAAATTTGACCAAGACAGCTTCTTTCTCCTGCATACCTAGTTCTTAAACATGTACGACATTATTTATCCAATACAACTTATCGCTACATAATTTCATTCGAATTCCAATAAAAATGTGTCATTCTCCTTCCCTTGCTAGAAGTATTTTTGGTACAAACGTGAGTAGAAATTCCTCCTTATCCCAACCTGCCACATATGCTTCTACACTGAATCCCAGTCCTTCTCAGGACCAAGTAGAGGTTTTATCAGATATCTCAGTTCACCCTTCAGTTGTTTACTTTTACTTTTAATTTGCTCTCCTACACTCTCAAAGCATATGCCTCAGCCCTGCATCTTCAGCTCCAAATCACCACCATTACAAATTAGAAATTCCTTTAGTCAGTGCAATTTTATTGGGTGTGTAATACCACAAAGGAAGGGTACTCAGTTGTTGATCCTATGCATATGTCCATTCCTAAGATGAAAGGTATTTTTCCATGTAAGTGTCCAATTGTTTTGACTTATGCACTCATTAACATTTTCCTGAATCATCCCTGTCCTCTCAAGTCTAGCTCTTATTTAAACACTTCTGTGCTATCTGATACATTTATATATTAAACTAAATGTACCTTTTTTCATGTTACCCCACATGTTCTAAGGAGCCTCTTTGTATGTTTTCTTTTGTGCATTGTTTGAGCATTCAACATATATCTTATTAATGTATTAAAAATTAAGTAATGTTGATCGCTAATTTGGGAACATTTTTGTACTTATTGATGATGGACTCTTCCCTCCTGTCCATTGTCTTGCTTACCTAGCTCTCTTAACTGTTCCCATCTGTATACGTCTGTTTCTGCCCATATTACCTACTTATGGACAATGCAGTGGTACAGCGGTAGCATTGTTACCTCACAGCAGGAGGTTCTCCAGTTTGATTCTCACCTGGAGTGCATTCTGTGTGGTGTCTGCATGTCCTCCCTGCATTCATGTGGGTTTCCTCCGGGTGCTCTGGTTTCCCCTCATGTTACAAAGACGTCTCTGGAGCTTTTCTCACCGGGCCTTCACTGAAAATTGGCTTCATTTCAAGTTGGACTTTCCTGGTAAACAAATGTTAAATAAATAATGCTTAGGAATTATGTTTAACATTTGCCTGATCCTAGATCCTCTTGTGAACAGACAATTCCCAGCATATATCCCCACGTTTCCTAATTCCTGTTTCCCAGTTTTCTCTAAGTGTCAGCCATAATTTATTTTTGTAGAAAACCAGAGTCCCATCCCCATAACTCTGTCGGCCAGATTCAATAAAGCCTACATGGTCCATTTACACCATCACAGCATGCACACAGTAGTGCACTGTCTTAGATTCGGTAAGCGGTTCTACATGATGTGTAGAGCTGCTCAAACAAAGTAAACTGTCTGGTATGCAAATTACAACATAAGCAGCTGAATTGTATGCTAATCAACCAATCCAATATGGAGGAGCTATTCAACAAGCTATAAAGCAACCATGTAGACTCAGTGCTGGTTTTCCCTGTGAATTCCAAAACCTACTGGAATACAGCCGTGGAAAGGAGTCTACACAGAAAGAATGTTGGGGCTGCTGTTGCTTTAATTCATGTGTATGTGCAACAGGCTGAAGTCTATGCTCATACTTTTCAAATGTAGTGAAGGTCACTGCATGCCCTCCATATAGCACCCATATGTTTTTACTGCAGTGTATCTCTGTCCACCATTAAAGAGAGATGTTAGAAAGCAATGATACACATTTAAGTTTCAGACTTCGCAATCCTCACAAGATCATTAACAATAAAGATGGAAATATGTTGATGCTATTGACTGTCTAACTTTCTAAGACCAATATAAGTCAAAGGTACAGTTACCAATTCAACATCACAAATGCAGATATACTAAGCACTAAGTCAGCTATGCACCCTGAGCATCAGACACAAAGCTTATGCATCCCTGAATCCAAAAGGCAGAAAACAAAGACATGGCACAGTTATCATCACTTGCACAGGGTGTTTTATGGGGGGGTGAGAAAGCCTAGGCTGATACAAATGGTCAATGAGTGTATGTGAGTAAGAAAAAGAAGCAGGCAGACATTCAGATAAAGTAACAAATGGGCAGTGAGACAAAATAATGAATTTTAAGTTTCACGGCTGTGTGTATGTCTGTATGGGTCCTGTATGGGTCCTCCAGGTGAAATTGTTGTATGAGTGTCTGCATGAACACAGCCAAGCTCTGTGCTAGCTATGTGAATTGGTATGTCAGACAGGTGTGAGCCATGCATGGTACAGGTGGCAATTCATCATTGTTGTACATGTCAATGATAACTGGCTTTGCCATGAGTTGCACTAGCACGTCCTCGCTCACGATCAGGTGCACTGCTACTAACAGAATGTGAATGATGCCTGCTGGACAAACTCCCTCTTATGAGGATGCCCAGGACAATGACCACATGGTTTGCCATTTGTTGGTGTAGACAGCCCAACCACTGATGGAGTAGTGGAAGTACTGCCACTATGGGAGTGTGATCGGGCATGGCCATGTTGGCTAACAGCAGATGATATCACTGACTTATGCCCACAAGGATGCTATTTCCCTCCAAGTAGATGTTCCATCACAAACACTGCTTGTTCCATTGTGTCATTCATCTGATCCATTGAATTGGCAACACAGTCAAGGCAGTCATTCATGTCAGCCTATGCCACATCTACAACCTTAACCATTTCTATGGAAGATCTATGGGAACATGCCTGTGCCTCCATGATGGCCCTAAACATATGTTAAATGGCATGGGAAGAGACACAAGTGGAGGATGGACAGCAGGCCTCTTCTGAACACCCCTAAAAACCCTCCTGTGTGGCATCTCAGCCACACTATGGGTACAGACAGAGTCAACAGGCACTGAAGCCACAGTAACCACACGTCCCTGATCGATTGTCTTGCCCTCCACCTGTCCAATATCTGAGGGCTCAGTGGAATGCTTAGGCATAGGCCTACTGGCTGTGTCTGATGAAATTTCAGGGGATGGCTGTATGTCAACCTCAGTGGCAGATTCAACCTCTGCACCCCCAACTGTGCCTCTGTTTGATCACCATTGTCATCAGAGTCTGCTGATATGCTGACTTCAGGTGGTTTTAGTCCCATACTTCCACTGTCATGATGACCTGTGTTAATAAGCAACAAACACAGGAAAACATTAAAATCTACACTACTATAGCACAATATATGCTAAGAAAATAACAATGGTGCCACTATTAGTACATCAATATCACACACTAAAATATTTCTTTGAACTGTTCATCAGTACTGACACAAAAATGTTTGGCTTACAATGTGCAGATGATGGTATGCTCCCTATGCCAGATGGTCCTGGAAGAAGTTAAACAAAAGGCAAGGGCAACATCATTACAATTAACAGTAACACAAGGGTTAAAACATCTTTGCCTTTTATATGTCCATTAACTATACTTGCAAGAAGAACTTGGATGACAAGGCCAACCTAAATCCCATGTGTAATCAATCAGAATGTGTTGGTAACTGTAGCAATTTTCAACCCCCCCAACCAATTTCTTATTAAACAAAACTATTGTATTGATGTAAATAGTTTAGTATAGAATAGCATTTAACAACTGAGATACAAAAGCCTACCTGAACGCTCCTTCTGAGACATACTAGCTGCCCATGAAACAGTAGCACCAATGTCAAGGATGTGCTGTTCTGCACTTTCCTGGGAGCTTTCTGGATCCCTAAAAGTGGACAGGAACTCTTCATTTGCTGTTAGTGGTGGCTATGTAGCAGGCCCTCCTGATACCCATCAGATCATGTGCCACTGCAGCTGATCTCCTATGAGCAGATGAGATCACGTCAGTGGCCCTATGGCACACCTGATCACATGTCCTGTTGTGTCCACCTCCTGCATTGACATCTACAACTATCTGCTGCCAAATCTACATTCTTCCAGACATATCTCCATGTCTCCTCTCAAGCAGAAAGGCACCATGTTGCCTAAAAGCTTCCACAATGACCTGATTTTTCAGGGTCACTGAAGGGTGGTTTTTGGGTACTGAGATGTCTGGGTGCCATAGTCCTAGGTGTCCTAAAACACAACAGAAGGATAATATACACAAGTACCTCATAAAAACAAAATAATTGTTCTCAGATAAAACAGAAAAGGTAGCATTTCAATATTACTCACTGGAGAAACATAAAACAGTCTAGAAATATGAACAACAAGGCTGGATGCCAAAAATGGAAGTGTAACAATAGTAACATATCCTTGTTTGTGCCATAACAGAAATGCATCTTTGCTCCCCCACCCCCAAAAGAACTGGCAAACGACACATTTTGCTAACAAACCATCATTGAAATGCTAAAAGTGCTATCAAATAAAATGTTCTGAAACATGTCTACATATATTACACAGAACATTCCATTTTAAGGTATTGCCAGTCATGTACACCTGTGAAATGCCCTGACAAACATGCCCATACCATCAGTATACTTCTAACAAATGCATACAGATAAAAGTGTAGCATTGGCTAATAAATAAATATATATATATATATATATATATATATATATATATATATATATATATATATATATATATGGGTCCCCTTCATAACATCTAATTTCATAACATTGTGACCAGAACATCTAAAACCCAAAACACCTACCCATAACATTGAATTTCATAACATCTAACAGTACAAATCACATGAAAATAACATCCCCTCCAAATATAATGACATATAATGACAAAACAAGCTCTACAACAAAAGGAGGAAGCTACTACAAGATAGAGCAAAATCCTTGAAAGGTAAGACACCTTTGATCATTATAAGTAAAAAACTAAGAGCTCTCATAAAATCATCCAAGGCAAATTTTGAGAGAAAAATCGCCAAGGACTCTAAAGACAATCATAAGGCCTTCTTTAGCTATGTTAGAAACCTAGGAGGAAACTCCCAGATATGCTCAGAATTAGTTCAAAATGATGTGAAAATTACTGAACCTACACACATTGCTAACATACTGGCTGACAGGTTCAGTGCAAACTTCTCCCCCTCCCCAAAGGAGAGATATCTATTCCAGAGGATTGTAGCCCCCAAACATCTCCAACGCCCAGGTGAGAACTGCCCTCACTAAGGCAAAAACACAGCATCCATGGGACGGATGGTGTCCCCGGCTGTGTGCTTCATGAACTCAACGAGGAATTAAACCCACAGTTAGGACAGCTGTTTAATCTTAGCCTCACCTCAGGATCATTACCCAAGGAGTGGCGCGGCGACTGTGGTCCCACTTCATAAGGCGGTGCCTCCACAGACCCTGGAAATTACCGCCCATTAGCTTGACAAGCCTTATCTGCAAAGCCATGGAGAGGATCATAATGGAACTCATAAATAAAGACATAGGGAACTTGCAGACTTTGGATCCAACCCAGTTTGACTTTGTCAAAGGCAGATCCTGCCTCTTAAACTTGGTTGACTTTTTCGAGACAGTCACCAAGGCCATTGATGAGGAAAGGCAGTCCATACAGCCTACCTCGACCTGGCAAAGGCCTTGACACAATACCCCACTCAGGTATCATCGAAAAACTCATCAGCTTGAATGTAAACCCATACATCACAAGATGGGTTGCAAACTGGCTAGCGACAGAACCCACAGGGTCAGAGTTGCTGGAGCCATGTCAGACTCAAAGCCTGTCACAAGTGGTGTCCCACAGGGCTCAGTCCTGGGTCCACTCTTGTTCGGCATCTACTTTTCTGAAGTACAAGCAAACACAGGAGGGTTATGGCTGACAAAGTTTGCAGATGACTGCAAACTGGGCGCCATAGTCGAAAACACATCTGACACAGATATCCTCCAGAAGGGCCTCACAGAAACGGATAACTGGTGCCAGAGCCATGGCCTGAAGTTAAACGCCAAAAAATGCATAGTCATACCCTTCGGAAAAAACAAGGTTACCCCTAGCTACCATATAGGTGACAATCCACTGAGCACAGAAAAAGTCATCAGGGATCTGGGGACCCAAGTTGACAGTAGTCTTCGTTTGACACTCATGTTGCTAAAGTAGTTAGGAAAACCTTCTATATCGCCCACCTGATCATGAAGGGATTCACATCTAGATCAAGGGAGGTCATCTTCCCCCTGTACTCATCACTCATTAGACCTATGATTGAGTACAATGCCCGTTCGAATGTATCTGACCAGACACCTGATGCAGCTTGAAAGGCCCCAAAGTTCCTCACCAAAAGGATAAAGGGTCTCAAAAATATGTCTTATGCTGCCCGACTGAAAGAACTCCAGCTTTATTCAGTCTCATACCGCTTGCTCAGAGGTGACCTGTGCCTGACATATAAGGCCATGTCAAACCCAGATTTGATGAATATGCTTCACCTCAAAAATCTAGATCCCTCAGAACCACAAGGGCGGGAGACTTAAACCTTGACACGGTTATAAATAGAACGTGCTGGAGGGACAGATTCATCACCCGGAGACTCCCTATGCTGTGGAACAAAATCCCGGTACATGTGAGGCAGAGCACCTCGCTGGCCTTGTTCAAGAGGAATCTTGACCAATGGATGGGAGATCGCAGATATACCCCAGGGATTACTTCAGTGTCACTGCTTGACAGAGGCACAGAAAAATGATAGGCATAGTTTTTATTCAAACTAAAGGGGTGGCGAAAGCCACATAACTATGGGCTAGGCTTATAAATGCCCTTGGGCAGATAGCCTAGTATGAACCTATGAACCTATGAACCTATGAACCTATATAATGACATCAAACTACCAAACACACTTTTTACTACATTTCTTTAAGGGGGCATGATACAGTGGGGTTAGGAAATTAACTTTTTCCCACTGTAGTGTGATCCTGGAGTTGGTATATTTAATTTACGGGGGGGGGTGATGCCCCCACATGGGGGGGGGTGCTGGGGGGGCTTGCCCCCCTGCAGAAATATAGTAAAAAGTGTATTTGGTAGTTTGGTGTTATTTGTGGAGGGGATGTTATTTTCTTGTGATTTGTAGTGTTAGTTGTTATGAAATTCAATGTTTTGGGTTTTAGATGTTCTGGTCTCAATGTTATGAAATAAAACACAGATGTTGACAAACAAAAAAACTTTATATAACAGCAAAGCTTTTGGGTTACAAGCCCTTTCTCAATACTAAAACAGGTTTCATTTACACACACAATTTAAATAGGAGCCAAACTAATCACATGACCTGCAGCCAAAGTCATATGACAAAAAATGTAAGACATTTTAAAAACATTACAAAAACACATATTATGTGCATATATAAAAAATAATATAATATAAACAAAGTAAAAATAAACTTACATAATAATTACTTTGTTTAATTTAGTGCGCTGTATTTTAACTAAAATAGGTTTTAAAGTGATAGTGGAATTCAGCCCTGGTGCATGATTGGCTGCCAATCTTATTATCCACTCATATTCTTTAATTTCAATAAATTATTAATATCACCCCCTCTACAGGATATAGATACATTATCAATAACCCTAAATTTGAATTTATATTCAATATTAAAAGCATTTATGTGTTTATACAAGGCATTCTTTTCATTAGCTCTTCTTATCTCAGATTTGTGCTCAATAATACGTTCTTTTAACTTTCTAGTGGTTTTTCCCACATAGAAGGAAGGGCACAAAACACAGGTTGCCAAATAAACCACATTATTACTAACACATGTAGCCGCTACATTAAATTTATAATTCCTATGTGTTACAGGATGAAGGAATGTGTTGTTGTCATTAATATCAACGCAACAGTTATAATTCATACATCTTAGTGTACCTGGTTTAGAAAAAGGTTGCTGAATTTTTTCCCCCCTAAAATCTTTATAACATAATCTATTTTTTAATGTCTTCATATTTTTATAGGAAAAGTATGGTCTATGGCCTAAGAGAGTCTTATTTTCTTCAGAGGCTATTAAAACAACCCAATTCTTAAATATAATTTGCTTAACTTGATCTGTCATATTACTAAAAGATGTTACATATCTAACCCTGTTCGATTCTTTTTTGTTTTTAACATTTTGATCTACTGTCTCTTGTGGTAATAAAAATAAGGGTTTAAGGCTTGTTTGCCTTTCCGCTATGGTTGTTGCTTTAGCTTCTTGCAACCTGTCCATATCATAACCACTATTCACAAATTCCATTAGTGTTTCATCTAACTGCAATAAAAAACTATTATTGTCAGTGTTTAATTTACTGACTCTACCTAATTGAGATGTAACAATACTTTTAAATATATGAGGGGCATGCATACTAGTGTTATGTATATATCTCCATGCTTGGACTTTCTTCTTATGCACAGTAGTAAAAATACTTCCATCCCTTATGCCTACCTGTAAATCTAAAAAAACTAAAGAAGTACTAGAATAATCCATCTTGAACTTTAAAAAATCTGTACTATTATTTAAAAACTGTACAAACTCATTTAATTCTTCTACAGTACCTTTCCAAATTAAAAAAACAGTCGTCAACAAAGTGTTGATAAAAATAAACCTTCACTTCACATTGAATGGTTAATGTTACTAAGAATGTACTCCTTTTCCCATTGAAATAGGACAAGGTTTACATAGGTGTTAGCTACCGGAGTGCCCATCGCTACCCCTTTGCATTGTAAATGAAAATGCTTATTAAACAAAAAAATATTATTATTCAGAACTGTATCCAATAGACAACATATATTTTCTACCTGTCTTGCTGATAATATAGACAAACCACATAAAAATTCACGTATAGATTGAACCCCATATGTATTCGGTATAACCGTGAATAAAGATGTGACATCTAAAGTCACAAACAAAAATCCTTCATCACTTATATCACTAATATTTAAGCCATTATACCAATGCTTTAGCTTAAAAATAAAATCAGCCGTATCCTTTAACACAGTATTACAACGTGTCAAAAAAGGTTGCAATTGTTTCTCCAAGTATATTGAAATAGGCTCTGTGAGCCATCCATTACCAGAAACAATCGGCCTCATTGGAGGATTTTTTAGTGACTTATGGATTTTTGGTATACCATACAATTGTGGTATAGTGGGACAAGGAACAGTAAAAAAATGGAACACATCTAAATCAATGTCACCACTAAGTTGTAAATCATATATCACCATATTTACAGTACTGATACATTTCTTTACATCAGTGAGGGTTATTGCTTTAAAAGCTGAATTGTCATCCAATAAAACAGATAAGAAAGACAAATAATTTTCTCTATTCATAATTACAACGGCACCCCCTTGTCTGCCTGCATAAGAACTATATTTTCATCCGCTTGCAATTCTTTAAGAGCTAAGTATTCATTATATGACAAATTATAACTTTTTTTAACCTTATGTGCATATACTTGCCTTATTTCTCTCTCACATAAATCATGAAATGCAGCCAAAACAGGAATATTTACAGGTATAAATGTACTACGCCTTTTACAAATAGATTGTGTGGATTCATTATTTTTAAACATCACTTTTAGGTTCACATTTCTGACAAATTGTTTTAAGTCAGTTAAAGCTGACACTAAATCATCATCTGCGGTTGGAATGAAACTGAGTCCTTTTTGAAGTAAAGTATAATGTGGAGTTTTTAACAAAAAGTCAGATAAATTCAAAATGCCTCGTGTTATCTCCAAGATATTTTCGCTTGCTTGGTTGGACTGCTGTTCTTGCGTTTTGTCGATTGTATCAAGTGTTTGGTCGTTGAACGTCCCCTCGAGGTAGATAGATCCTTCATCCTCTCTGTCTTCTCCAATTTGAAGCGCTTGTGAAAAAGGTTTATTGTAGATTGGTGCACTTTTTTTGCAACAATAACCTGTTTGTTAATGGAACCTTTTTCACTATCGGGTGGACATCCATTAGAACTGGTATCAGCTGACTGTAACGCAATCAAAGTAGGAGTGGCTGGGACTGCACTGGTTAAGTCATGCTGTGCCGACTCACAACGCGGAGAGTCTGTAATAACCAAATTGGAAGAATTAGGAAAATTAAAGAAATCATCCAAAGTATCCATTAATGATCTCTGCCTAGCTGGAGTTGTATTATTTAAAGGCAATACTTCATTTTTTTTCATAATTTCTTGGCCACGAGAAAATATTGCCCCGCTGGAAATCCAATATATCTCGTAGCAATTTATGTTTTTTATAGCCTCTAAACGATCCTCTAATGCCTGTAATCTGTCCAACATTTGTTGATATAAATTAATCATTGAGTTAAAGCAAGACATAGTCATTATCTCATTCTCCATTTCAATAATTTCTTGCTTCAATTCTCTCTCATTATTAGAAAAAAAAAATCATTCATAAGGACCATATAGTCCAGGCTTAGTTTAATGTTTAATTGTTGCCAACTTTTTAATAGTTCCGGATATGTATTGCCATATGAGGGCATTTTTAGAACTCTAAGCCCTCATGGTACAATACCTTTTTCTAAATAAGCCATGAAGCTGAAGCACTGCCATGTTATTTTCTTGTGATTTGTAGTGTTAGTTGTTATGAAATTCGATGTTTTGGGTTTTAGATGTTCTGGTCTCAATGTTACGAAATTAGATGTTATGGGTTTTAGATGTTTCAGATATATATATATATATATATATATATATATATATATATATATATATATATATATATATATATATATATATATATATATATATATATATATATATATATATATATATATATATATATATATATATATATATATATATATACATATATATATATATATATATATATATATATATATATATATATATATATATATATATATATATATACCTATGGGTCCCCTTTACATGGTCGACATTCCAAAATGTCGAAGACCATATGATCAACATTTAAAATGCTGACCATGCGGAACCAGCATTTCCATACAGTGTGGAATGGAAAGGTTTCCATCTTCCTCACTGTAGTGTGGTCTCGGATTGGTAGATTTAAGTGATGGGGGGAAGAGCCTCCCACAGGGATGCAGGGGGGATTCCCCCAGCTAGCAGTGTTGTTAAAGCAAGTGTTTATTATTTTTTTGTTTTTTTACATGTTCGACATTTCAAATGTCGATCATATGGTCTTCGACATTTTGGAATGACGATCATGTAAAGTAGACCCATATATCTATAGATATATATATATATATATATATATATATATATATATATATATATATATATATGGCTTACAATCAAAAGGTCGACAGTAACATGCTCAACAGCTACCTCCTCGACCATGGTAGGAGCGACTGTCAGAATGTCGATGTTTATTTGTACGTCCATTTAGAAGGACATACACAGAGCAGGGAGTTACAGCATGGATGTCAATGGGAAAGTTCCACTTAAGGTCGACAGAATTTGTCGAAGTTGCTGCGTCGATCATACAACCTACTTCATGAGTTGACATTATTTGTCAGGTAATCACCATTCGCGGACGTGATTTTCGTCCTCATATATATATATATATATATATATATATATATATATATATATATATATATATATATTTTTTTTTTTTAACAGATTTTTCTTAATAACAATTCACCATATGCAGTATACAGCTGAAAAATGCAAGCATACTTTCTCAGGTTCAGTAATCTTCTGGGCAGATATATCCCAGAGTAATAGCCTCTCTTCTGTGTTCTCCACGCAGGATCACAGGAGATTACTAGGATATTGACACGGAAGTCATTTCAAGCCTAGGTGTTTCATACCAATGTAATACCATAGATACTCTAGTCAATACCCAGGATTCTAGTCTAGGAGGATTGTGGGCACTATCTCTGGTAAGAATTTATGGTGCCCTTTCCACTCATCCAGGTTCCTTTTGAACAGTGTCATATAGATACTCTTCTTCACATGAACTGGCAGCCTATTCCAAAGATGCAGCAGTTGCTGGGAGAAAAATCTATTCCTCCACCATGTCCTATTCAAATTGCAGGCCATATTTAGGTCCCTGCAATGGGTAGTCCCGAGATGTGGCAGTCGCTGGGTGAAAAATCTATTCCTCTAGCATGCCCTATTCAAGTTGTAGGCCATATTTAGGTCCCTGCAATGGGTAGCTCTAGTTCCGTTTGATTTATGGATGGGCAGCAGATTCATTAGGTTTTGGTCGTAGATTGCTCTGTAAGCCATGCATAAGTGTATAGGATACAGAGTATAGTGAGAGGGAGTTTAGTCGGTTTGTATAAGGCATGTGCTGGAGTCTCTTGATCATCTTTGTTAGAAAACTCTTGAGGTTTCTCCAGTTAATGCAGGCACTTTGTATGGTACATGCTAAAAGGGGTGTTGTACTCAATTATGGGCCTGATTAGTGATGAGTATAGAGGGATTAAAACCTCCCTTGCTGTAGAGGCAATGCCTTTGCTAATCAAGTGTGCTATTTAAAAGGCCTTCATTAATACAGCAGACACATGTTGGTCAAAGTTAAGGTCACAGTCTACTTGTGATCCCAGATCTCTTACTACTTCATTGGTACATAAGGTATTCTTGTTAATTTGATAGTATGAAGGGACACTGTTTTTACCAAAGGGAATGATGACACATTTTTTAAATTTAGTTTGAGACAGTGACTAAAACACCAGTCATTTGGTATGTGTAAGACCATCCTGAAGTCTACTGACATCATTTGGGGATTCAGTAATTGCACCCAGTTTGCAGTCATCCACAAACTTGGTCAGCTACAGCCCCTTAGTTTTGGCCTGGACTTCTGAGAAGTATACACCAAACTGTAGGGGGCCCAGCACTGACCCTTGTGGCACCCTGCTGGTGACAAGTCTGCTAGCTGATGTGCAGTCACCCACTTTGATAGTGTGTGACTGGTTTATGAGCCAGCTGGCAACAAATCTTACAACAAAGGGGTTTATATTCAGTTTGCTAAGTTTATTGGCAATGCCTGAATGTGGGATTGTGCCAAAGCCCTTTGCCAAGTGTGTGCACAGCTTTGACCTCATCAGTGGCAGTTGTCACATTTTTGAAGAAATCCACCAGCAGGATCTGTCCTTGATGAAGCAGAATTGGGTTGGATCCAGGGTTTGGAGGTCACCTGTCTTTATTTATGAGATCCATAATGATATGTTCCATGGCCTTACAGATGTCTCCTCCCTTCAGGGTCCCTAGCTACATGGTTTCCTTTTTATGGTGTGGATTCAGGGCTGTCAGCATGGTGAAGATACAGATCAGGTGTGAACTCATTAGAATAGCTAAATTCCAAATACTTGACTCCATGTATCAGATGTAGACATAGTGCAGGTGCTCTCTCTCTCTCTCTCTCTCTCTCAGTGTTTGTTGCTAATGGATTACAACTGTGAATGATTACTGGTAGGGAGAAGAAAAACACAACATCGATGCAAACTGCCCTACATCCACTGGGTGTGTCAACTTAGACTTAGACTTACAAGGTGTTAGAAGTAATTTTGTCAAGGCTATAAATGTAAGTAAGCAGCACAAAATTCACAGGTTTTGTTAACATTAACATCCAACCTCCCCTTCATTTATTGGCAACTGTATATTATATTATTCTCATTTAATATCCCCACACATTTTATGGAAAATTATAAAAAATGGCTTACAGATTGCATGCCTGAGATTACTGGTCAGGTAAGACAAGAATGAGCAACTGCTGCAAAGGTGTTTGTGTGGCGAAGAGGGATAAGGCACCCTTACTGTGTTGTGAAGGTTTATTGGAGGGAGGGTTCAAATCCAGAACTATGTACAAATAATTAATGTATACTAACATTTTGTAGTGTCATACATTGCATTTCCTCAGTTTCCTTTTTTTTAATTTTTTTTTCATTCTTTGGCCAATGTTTGTGAGGTGCATGGCTTAGTGCAAACAAGAGAAATGGAGAAAATGAATGTCAGGTTTCAATGTGCTTATCTTGTTTATGCGAAGCTTAGCAGAGCCCAAACCTGTACTAGTGGCCCACCCAGGAAGCAGACAGAACACCTGCAGACAGGACTCAGACAGCAAATAACTGAAAATGGATACATTCAGTTAATTCTGTTGGGCACCATGCAAACACATTAAGCTGTGCTGCATGGTGGTTAACACAGAGAAATTAAGAATGAGTAGGAAATCATGTAACTAGTCCTATGGCAGCAGTTGTAAGTGCAGGACTTGAATACAGATGGTCCTGGACCTTAGAACAAGGATTGCAACCTATTTTTACTGTTATGACAGTGCAGTTTATAGCAATGAACTGAAAATTAGATAAGTATTATTTAAACATCCATGTGGAAACAATTGCAAGTGTATGACTGACATAACATTGGCCAGGGTTCTAATAAAGGATATTCCATATATGTTTACTGTTGTTCCATTTCCCATTATATTCATTGTCACTTATAACACTTTAGATAGTGGAGCTGATATGAATTATATGTATGAGGGATAAGACACCCTTATTGTGTTTTCAGATGTATGCTGAGGGTATGCAGTCTACAATATTTCTGTACGTATAATTCTGCTATCTTGACATGCATGGCCTTTACAATTACATAACACACATACACAACTGGATATATATATAAGAACCCTGTCAGGTCACACACACATGTTTAACACCTTAAATTGTCACCTGTATTTATGAATGATTTCTGACTGCATCTGAGCAGCACTTCTTCTGTGACAAAGATGGAAAATCAGTGCTATGGAATAAAATGCTTGTCCCTTATGCCTAGGTTTGAATCCCACAATGCAAAAATCAATTTTAGCAGTCTATAAAGGCAAAACCAAAAGTGTCAGGTCATGACATTTATGCCCCCAGTGCATGTCTGCTCCTCTCAACTTAACATCATGCAAATGTGGCTGGTATTGTTGCTCAGGTTTGCACACTAACATTAAAAGTGATAACTGGAATCAGTGGGAAAGCATCAATTGCCACTGCTCTAGTTCAGATATTAAATGTGTCTGGTATTAAGAGAGGAAAGTGCCCATTTTGGGGCCAAGAGGTGGGGTGTCCAGGATATTTATTGGACTCCTGGTAAAACACCACAGCCAAAAGCTTCTGCATTGGAACTATTCTGACTCCCAGTACAAGTCTGAGGCATGTACTAGTTTGGCTCAGGCTGCATCCAGTACTACTGGAATCCCACCCACTGGAGATTAGTGTAGACATCATTTTAATGACCTACACAGGCATAAAAGGGAAACCTTCAACCACTGATTGAATGAATTTGAGACTGCAGACATCCCACAGCTGTGTAAGTATGATCATAAGAGAGTACTTGTAATAATTTGAAAGCTAAATATAGGCAAGATGGGTATGCATAATGCTCTCCTGATCTCTTCTGTTTTTTCCCCAGCTATTGCCGAACATGAATTCAACATACAGGCTTGTGTTGCTTAAATGGAGAGACTGAGAGAAGCAAGTGGTATGTATGCAGCACAAGAGAAGTATTGTATCATCACAACTGTAAAAGTAAGTATGCATGCGTTACTCTGTAGTACAAACCAACTTTGCAAGTCAAATATTAGGCTGTATTCAGAGGTAGTGGGTTCAAATACCATGAATCATAGCTATATAATACTGCATTTCTTTAATAATAATTACTTTAAATTAAAACTTTATACAAGTGGCACAAATGCCCTGCTGTTAACTGTAATCTGTATAACTGGAACATGCATATGTGCAATATATGCACATTTCAAGGATTACTGTCAACAATCTGTAGTTATAGTCTGCATTTGTTAAGACATATACTTAAATGTCATACTTCACATAAAATAGCTGTATAATTGTGTTAATGCATTGTAGATCACATATGATGGCATTAATTTAATCTTTTTTTTCTCTCACCCCAACCCTTTTTATTTTCTATTGTGTGTCATTAAAATGTCTCCATGGCATCTATCTGAACCACATCACTAAATGCTCCACAGCACAGCAAGGTAGTGGATCATCCTTGCCCCACTCCACTAGCTCCAGCACCAATGCCCAGCATGTCTGGGACCCAACCTGGCAGCACTGCCTCTGCTCTCTCGGTACTACTGCACCCTCAGGTATTACTGCCCTTACAGTTGGTGCAGTGGCTCCTTCCTGGAGCAGTGGCAGAGGTGTGGATTTCATCACCTGCCAGGAAATGCCAGGGTTGGTGCATAGGGTCATGCACCGCACCATTGGTGTAAACCTATGCTGGATGGAGAGGCTGCTTTCCCTCATAGTCCATAGAAGGAGGAGAAGATATCAAGCACTCCAGCCACCAGTGGAGTAAAGGGACATGGTGACAGTCCAGTTTGTGAGGACTTGATTCTCACTGTCTCCAAGTTTGACGGGCATGAGCCTGGGTTGTCCCCTCCCTCAACCCAATCATGGTGTTCCCCAACCTTTCATGTCCCTCACTGTCCCTGTCTCTTGTCTTGTTGTTTTGCATTTGCTTCCTTGCCTAAATAACTTACCTGACCCAGACATACCTACATCCCTTACCCAGCATTCCTCTCTTACTGACTTTAAAAAAAAATAAAATAAAATTGGGCACCTGCCCCCCCTAAAAACAATTATTATCTCACACACATCTTCTTGACACACTTGATTCAGTCCAATTTTCTATACAGCATGATTATGTTGTCAGCCCTCTCCCTGGAGGTAACAGTACAAATTCAGCCAATATTCTGCATATATTATCAGTTTTTACTGTTGAAGAAATGGCTATCTATGGTTCTTTCCTACCTCCCTCTTACACATTCCTGTATTGACTTCCCTTTGTTCTACCTCCTGGTTGCTCCCCATTTCATCACTTTATTACCTACCCCAATTTAACACCTATAATCTGGGAAAAAAAAACAGAATCACACACAAGACACAAATACCATTCAGGTATCATGAAACTTTTCCATATGGGGCATAACCCATACATTACTAGATGGGTAGTCAACTGGCTCACTGACAGAATGCACACTGTCACAGTACGGGAGTCCACTCCACCAGTAGATCGGTTACCAGTGGACCACCACAAGGATCTGTGCTGGGCCCACTATTGTTTGGAAAATATTTCTCTGAAGTCCATGTGAAGGTAGAGGACCTGTGGCTTTCCATGTTTGCAGAGGACTGCCAACTGGGTGCAATCATACAGACCCCCCCCCAACAATTTTAACATATTACAGAAAGGCTGACACAAATAAAAAATGATGCCATGCTCATGGACTGAAACTCCATGCAAGAAAATGCCTCACTGTCCCCTTGGGCAAAAAGAGCAGCCATGCAAATTATATTATACATAGCACCCATTTAAGCTCAAACTCAGTGGTACAAGACTTGGGAACATAGTTTGATAGCAATCTAAACTGCAATCATTATGTATCGATATGTAGATATGTCTATGGTAAGACACACACTCTGCATTGACCACCTCATAACTAAGGGTATCACATCCAAGACCAGAAAGGTCATAGCTCTGCTGTACTCGACCCTTAACAGACCACTATTTCAGTACAATACTTGCTTTTCTATGTACCTCAACAGACACCTGCAGCAACTGGAGAGACCACAGAGGTTTCTGACCAAGAGAATCCAGGGTTTCCAAAACATGACATATGTGGAAAGACTGAAAGTCTGTCACCATACTCAGTATCATACATGCTGCTGACAGGCAACCTGGGCCTGGCCTACACAGCAGTCTCAGACCCTGCCCTAAATGCTGGACATCTGCAAATCAAATGGGACAAAAGTCACTTGCTCCAGGAATCTCAACATAGCCTGTCACATAAACAAAAAATGCTGGAGAGACAGATATATCTCCCAGAGATTGCTGTGCCTTTGTATTAGGCTCCCACTGCATGTGAAGCAGTGCTCCTCAGTGACCCTATTCAAGTGCAAATTTGACAGTTGGATGGGTGATTATGAATTCAGCACCAACTGGAAACTATGTCTCTCATGGAGAGGGCCAGTTGGTGCTGATCACAAAATCACTCTGCTAACAACAAACAAGTAACTATGCTCGATAAGCCTACTTGGGTTTTTACAAGGCTAGGCTTCTAAACACACTATGGCCATTAGCCTAGTAACCTCCTAGGAACCTAAGAAGCTATGAACCTATGCAGGCCTCCCATCATCTTCTCTACTACATCTAGTGCTAATGTCATGCACTATAAGTTGGCCCGCAGCCTTGCAAAAATCAGACTTGTGCAGTGTTACTTAGATAGGTAGGGGTTCTGTTCTCACTACAGTCAACTGTGTATGTGTGTGTAGCCAGAAGAGCAGAAGTGTATATCCTACAGTTACAACTCCAATCCCATAGACTGACAGGATTTTGATACTTGCACATGCCTAAACATCCATTTGATGCAGGCCTTCCAACATCTTCTCTCCTACATCTAGTGCTGACGTCATGCACTATAAATTGACCTGCAGCCTTATAGACATCAGACTTGTGCTGTGGTGCTTGCATGAACTACTGAGTTCTGTATTCTGTGTACTTACAATCGCATGAATTGACAGTATTTTGATACTTGCGCATGCCTACACATCCATTTCATGCAGGCCTCACATCTTCTCTCCTACATCCCGAGCTGATGTAATGCACTATAAGTTGGCCAGCAGCCTTATAAAAATCAGATGTGTGCTGTTGTGCTTACATAAATTACTGAATTCTGTAGTCTATGTACCTTAGATAGGTAGGGGTTCTGTTCTCACTGCAGTCAAGTGTGTGCACTTGCTTGACATTAGAGAGAGCCTTTTACAGCAGCATGTGGGACAGTGTTATTGCCATATTCTCCTCACCAGACATTACTGATGTCATCAGCTATAAAGTACTGTCTGAGACAGTGCAAGTGAGACTTGAGCTGTGGCACTTGCCTAAAATACAGAATTCTGTAGTCTGTGTAGTTAGGTAGGTATTCTATTCCCAATGCAGTCAACTGGGAGAGGTGTGTGTGTATGTGTGCACTTGCCTGACATGGAAGAGAACCTTTCACAGCAGCATGTGGGACACTGCTATTACCATAATTGCAACAGCAGATACTGCTTATGTCATCAGCTATGTCTGATTTGTGGATGTGCACTATTCCCACAAGGGTAGGTTCAGAGACTGGCCTGGAGGCCAAGCATAAGTCACCTCATTCTATGCAATACAGATTAAAGTGACATGGCTTTCAGTCTATACACATACATCAGAGCATGTTTTATAGGCCTTACATTTTCTTGGTGAGAAACCCCTGTGGGTCTCTCCAGCAGCTACAGGTCTGGTGAGGTAGATGCAAAAGGGAGCATTATACTCTATTACTGTTCTAATGAGGTTTGAGTCCAGTGCTGTTATATAATCCTTAGATCTAAATACCATGGGGTGACATGATGTGCACAATGTAGCCTTTCCATACCACTGTGGACAATTGATGGTCAAAGTTCAGACTGCTATCTACATGTGTTTCCAGGCCTTGCGTCACTGGGTTTCAGCATAGGTGAGTGTTGTCAGTGGTGTAATTAGCTGGGAATTCCACTTTGCAGAAGGCAGAAATTATACATCAGAGTGTGTGATGTACCTTTCAGAACCATTCCAGTCTGTGGGTATCTGCATATAAGTACTGAGTACATGCAAGCAAGAGTGCCATTTTGAGTGAGCAGCTGGAGTGAAAGCATGTATGTGTGTAGCAGTCAGTCATTTAGTTTGTTTAGGTTTTATGTTTCAGTCAACCATCCTGATGTGTTTGTGTGTAATAACTTAAATGAACACCCAAGCCTCATTGTCTTATTTGAATACACAAGACGAGTGACATGGTGTCAGAATGGGATCGAAAGTGAAACTTCTTCAAAACCAAGTCATGCAGTCATCATTGGAGAAATATACAGAAGTGAATCATCTGAAGCTCAAACGACTCACAAACAGGTTAGAAAGATAATTACAGGTACTAAAACTCATTTAAATTATTTTTTACACAATAAATAAAAAATGAAGCATTCAGAATATTCAAAACTAATTTCTAATTTAACAAAATGTTTGAAACTGCAACATGCTGATAAAACTACTTCCAGTGCTTACAAAAATGCTTAAAATAACTTTTGAATCACATAAAATGTATATAAAAAGGAGAAAATAACCATATTTTTTCACTATGTGCTTCTTTTTCTAATTAACTATTCAAAGTACCCGAAGTGTGCAAAGTATTGGCAAGTATATGCAGTATTACAGTACTGTTATTTCGCAGAATGCAGTCATTTCAAAGAGATTGTTGTGTAGTTGAATCTTTTTCAAGTACCTGGTGTTTATTTGAACATAATTACAAGGGCCAGGTCTGTACTGTGTCTAAAAGCAATTTGTTGGCATGGTAGAGAGATTTCACAGACCTGCTCCACTTGTGTTTGATATTAATATTATAAAATAATAATATGATAATGATACTTGTCCCCACCAGCAAGTCAGAAAAACAGCTTACTCTACCTATTCAGGCATGTCTAAATGGCAGTTTCTGGTGTACTCTCCAGTCCAACTGGTGAATCTGGGTATTTTGAGGTAATGTTACAACTGCCTCATGTACACAGACAACCCTCTTCTCCTACCACCAAACACTAATATATGCAAGAGATGCAATTATACAGCCAAACTGGAGGCAAAGCTCTCTCAACCCAAGTCTGGAACTGACAGTCAAGAGGAGAAGGGTAATACTTGCAACACACCAACAGTCTCACATAGACCTAATAAACCAACACCGGCAAATAACACACATGAAAACATACTCAGAGGCTCTAAATAAAAATCTGCAAAAGCAACAGAGACCACCAAAGCAGACATCCAAGCAACCTCCACACCCCATCACCAACCATGAAATATATACTTCACATAATCAGTGTGCCATGCAATCACAGCCCTTAACACAAAATAACATAACCAACACACTAGTAATAGGTGACTCTATAGTCAGGCACACTGATGTCCCAAATAAAATCCAACAACCAGGATGAAACAGCAATAGAGACCTCCAGAGAAATAGCGTATCCAAAATTTATTTATCCGCTTTCGTCGACAAGACTTCATCAGAATACAGAAACCAAAAAAATGACAAGCTTAAATAATAAAAGTTAATTAAAAACCATCACATGTTCAATTGAATGATGACTTTAACAATTAATACTTGCAACACCCCTTTTAAAGGTTCACACTAGATGAAAAGAAACACTGCCCTTATCCTTATTGATTCTAAGTTTACGATGCTTTAAGTAACATTTAATATTAATAGAATCATTAATACCAGGAGGACAATCGGATCTCAATTTGATCTGCCAGCTAGTTTCTCGCTGCATTTAATAATTCTTGAAATCCCCATCCCTTAAGTCCTTATGGCAGACTTCAAGAATGGAGAACAAAAACTTTTTAAAGGAAGAACAATTGGTAGAATGTTTATACAAAGCATTGGTAACATCACATTTTTTAATACTGTACAAATGTTCCCTTATCCGAATTTTCAACTGCCTGGTCGTCATACCAACATAAAATGCGGTACACGAAGAACACAGGGCAATATATACAACACCTTGGGTGCAACAATTTACAAAACCAGGAACCGTAAAGGTTCTGTCAAAGGAAGCCACTGAAACAAAAGGCCCAACAGAAATATATCGGCACATGTTGCATTGATTGCAACAATGCATCCCCCTCTTGCTGGTAAAAGCGACACTATCACTAATAACTTTTGTGTCGTTATATTCTAAAAACTTTTTAATATTAAAATTGTTCCTTTGAACAAAAATCGGCTTGTCGCCAAGGACATTAAAAATGTCTGGGTTTCCCCTAATAACTCTCCAATTCTTAGTCAGCATATTTTGAATACGCTGACAGTCGGAACTCATACGTAGGGAACAAATCAAGTTAGCATTAACATGTCTATTGCTAACCTTATTAGAAAGCAAAATAGCATCTCCAGAGGTAATATTTAATAAAGATGGAAAATGCGTATCGCGTTTACCCAAAATTTCATCAGCTGTTTGCTTCAACATTGTTTTATCATACCCTCTCTCAACAAAAAGAGACGTGATAAATTGAAACTCAAGCATTAAATCACTCAACTTAGAAGTCATGCGACAGGCCCTAATAAATTGCCCCCTGGGGATGTTGTTAATGATGTGCTTTGGATGTCCACTACGAAAATGAAGGTACCCATTGCTGAAGGTCTTTTTTCGAAAAATACGACTATGAAATCTCTTGTCAACAATGTCCCACTGTAAACAAACATCTAAAAAATTAACACTAAGACCAACAGAACCCTTCACAAATTGCAAGTAATGAGACAAAGAATTAACTTCAACAATGAAGGTATCAACTTTGGGGGAATCCCCTTCAATGATAAAAATTAAATCATCGACAAAGCGAGCATAAAACAAAATGTTGTACTTTGCAGTCAAAAAAGAAATAAATTGATGTTCCCACCAAGTTAAAACCAAATTGGCGTAAGCGGGCGCTGCAGGTGACCCCATAGCTACTCCTCTTTTTTGTCGATAGTAAACCCCTTCAAATAGGAAAAAATTGTTGAATAAAATAATTTCTAAAAACCTACAAATCAATGAAACAGAATTATTATTGAACTCAGATCTCATTGAAGTTAAAAAACTCCGCACTGCTTCAATCCCATCTGAGTGTGGAATGCAGGTAAATAAAGAAACAACGTCAATAGTAAAAATGACGTGTTTTTCCGGATCAAACAAGTTGTCCGAAATAAAAGAACAAAATTTACTCAAAAAATGCCAAGAGTCACGAAGGTACGATGGTTCATTGACAATAATGGGTCCCAAGAGGGCATCAATAATTAAAGACAAACCCTCAGTGACAGAATGTGGGGAAGACACTATAGGCCTAAAAGGTGGATGTGTCAAAGACTTGTGCGTTTTAGGTATCCCAAAGATAACACCTATTCTAGGTTGATCAACAACACAAAACTCATACATTTCATGACTAATGTCCCCAGCCATAAGGGCATCATACAAGAACGAATGAATATAACGTTGACAACGACGAATATCGAGCAATGAAATAACCTCATATTCATCCTCGTTCTTAAGAATATCGGTCAACATCTTTTTGTATGTGTCTTGCTCCATAACAACAATATTGCCCCCCTTGTCGCTTTTCATGAACCTGAAATTCTTAGTTAAGGCCTTCAGGTTCATGAGAGCTTTCCTTTGGTTTAATGTCAAATTATGATTGTGACTAGGTCTAGAATTTAACATATCGTAAACATCCTGCGTGCAAATTTCCTCAAACACTCTAATAGTGTGTTGTAAAGGGGGGGTGTAACAGGAAGGTTTACTAAAAAACTTTTCAGTTTCAGAAAGGTTGTGTAATAAATAAAATAAATTCAACTTCCTAGTATACTGCTTGATGTCTATAACAGTACCAACATAATTAGCACGTGAACTTGGAACAAAATTCAGGCCCAATTTCAAAACAGAAATTTCATCATCTGAAAAAACATGGTCCGTTAAATTAATAACACTGAAACTGTCCGGTAAACCATCTAGGTCTCTTCCCCTGAGGATTGGGATCCCAGGAAAGTCTGACTCCTTGTCAAGACAGTTTTGGTGTTCGTTTGGTTTCTCCTGTTGAAAAAAGAAGAAACAGAAGTTGCAGGAACACAAACCCCAGAACCAGTTTTGGTTTTACCAGTTTTTATCTCTATCGAAACAGAAGGTGAAACACCCTATGTAACGGTAACCTGATTCTCGTCCGGTGTACTCAAAACCGGGTCTGGTGCCTCATTGGGGGAATTATTAGACCCAAGTCCAACAGTATTGTTGGTGTGAATGACCTGAGACATACCTCCCTGGACTACACAGAGACATGGAAGAGCTCTCTGATCATGTAGCCCAAGCCGGTATGACCCTGACCCTGAGTAGCATCCTGCCCTCACCAAGAACGATGCCACAGTATAAAGAAAAAATGATCAATTTCAACAATTGGCTAAGTTTCTGGTGTCATTCAAAGGGGATCCAGTATCTGTCTGCCTGGGATGACATGCTCGACAAGCCACATTGCTTCACAAGAGATGGCTTGCACCTGTCACCCTTATGCTTTCGAATGCTGGCCAAGGCTCTTGCCGCCCCCATAGTGACTTTTTTAGGCAAGGCTCAAAAGACAAACCCACCACCATAAATAGCACAAGTAACCAAAAACTGAGGGTAATGTTACTCAATGTCAGAAGTCTAAACCTCAAAATGCACGCACTCGAGGCACTCCTCAGTATGGAGAACATCGACATCTGTGCAGTAACAGAAACCTGGTTTAAGAATCCCGAGAGCACCCCAGCACTACTAAGCTATAACTCATACCATACCTTTTGGCCACAGAACCAGGAGCGAAATGCAAAAGGCGGAGGTGTATCCATAATCATCAAGGATACCCACACCTCCAGGTTAGTGGCGAAGCACAATGCATCAGAGATCGTCTATGTGCAACTAACAACAGACAAAACTGCAATACAAATTGTAGCTTGCTACAGATCACCCACCATGGCCCAGGACCCCCATTCCGCATTTCTGGAGACACTGGGAAATATGAAGGTCCTACCAAACACCCTAATACTGGGTGATTTCAATTACCCAAACATAAACTGGGAGAACTACTCAAGTACTAACTCCCTTGCCTAACGCTTCCTAGAATTTATAAACTTGAATGCCCTGGATCAACTGGTCAACACCCCCACCAGATGGAACAACATATTGGACCTGGTCATCACCAACATGGGCGACCGGTGTTCCACACCGGAGGTCAACCCCTCGCTGGTTAGATCAGACCATAGACTAATCACTCTGGATATCCACATTCCGCCCCCACCCCCAATCAAAGAAGCCACCATGAAAAACTTTCAAAAGCAAACTTCACATTACTTAAGACTGAAGTGGAAAGGTTCACAGCCCCTATGCTAAAGGACAATGCTGTCCAAGCTGCTGAAACCTTTACAAAGGCACTCTATGAGCATCTGCAGGAATGCATGGATCATGCTATCCCAAGTAAAACCAAGACTCAATCCTCCAGGAAAAGGAAACCAGTCTGGTGTACCCCTGCCATAAACAAGCTATACAACAGGAAGAGGAAACTAGTGCAGAAAAGAGTAAAATCCCAAGAAGGAAAGACATCCCTGATCAGTATCAGCAAGAAACTATGATCCCTCATTAAATCATCCAAGGCTAGTTTCGAAAGAAAAATTGCCAATGGCTCCAAAGATAACCACAAAGCATTCTTTAGCTATGTCAAGAACCTAAGTGGAAACTCTCAGATCTGCTCTGAGTTAGTGCAGAATGGCACAAAATACACTGAACCGACTGATATTGCCAACATTCTGGCAGACAGGTTTAGTGCAAACTTTAACCCCCTCTCAACCCCTAAAGGGCCCATAACCATACCAGAAGAATGTAGGGCCCCATCAATCACCGACACACAGGTTAAAACAGCCCTATCCAAAGCCAAAAACACAGCTTCATTGGGACCGGACGGTGTTCCAGGCTGTGTCTTACAAGAGCTCCAAAATGAACTAACCCCTCACCTAAACACACTGTTCAAACTCAGCCTCTCTACAGGCTATGTACCCACAGAGTGGCGCACAGCAACTGCTATCCTGCTCCACAAAGGTGGAGCCACAACGGACCCCAGGAACTATCGCCCTATAAGCCTGACTAGCCTGGTCTGCAAGGCTATGGAACGCATCATCATGGAACTCATTAACAGAGACATTGGCAACCTCCAAACCTTGGACCCTACCCAGTTTGGCTTTGTTAAGGGCAGATCATGCCTCCTAAACCTGCTGGACTTTCTTTGAGATGGTTACCAAGGCATTAGACAAGGGAAAGGAGGTCCACACAGCCTACCTAGACCTTGCAAAGGCTTTCAACACCATTACCCATTCTAGTATTATAGACAAGCTCACCAGCTTGAACATAAACCCCTACATCATGAGATGGGGTGCCAACTGGCTCATGGATAGAGCCCACATGGTGAGAGTTGCAGGCTCTATGTCTGACTCTAAACTGGTTACAAGTGGCGACCCCCAGGGCTCAGTCCTAGGACCCCTCCTGTTTGGTATATACTTCTCAGAGGTACAGGCAAGCATAGGAGGACTATGGCTGACCAAGTTCACAGATAACTGCAAACTAGGGGCTATAACTGATTCTCTGGCTGATACAGACACCCTCCAGATGGGTCTCACTGAGACGGATACCTGGTGTCAAAATCATGGCCTCAAGCTAAACGCCAAAAAGTGCATAGTCATCCCCTTTGGAAAAAAAGTACCTGCAAGCTTCCACATAGGTGGTAGTCCCCTAAATACAGAAAATGTAATAAGGGATCTGGGGAACCAAGTAGATAGTAATCTCTCCTTTGATAATCATATTCCCAAGGTGGTTAGAAAATCCTTGTATGTGGCCCACCTAATCACAAAAGGGTTCGTATCTAGAAAAAAAGGGGTTATTGTGCCTCTCTATTCATAACTCATTAGACCCATCATAGAATACAATGCTCCATTTGGGATGTACCTTACAAGACACCTGCAACAGCTGGAAAGACCACAAAACTACCTCACCAAGAGGATTACTGCCTCAAACAGATGCCCTATGCTGACTCAAGAAACTCCAGCTGTACTTGGTTGCATACCGCTTACTCAGAGGTGATCTCTGCCTGACATACAAGGCCATGTCCAACCCAGAATTGATGGACATGCACCACCTAAAAAAACAAATCCCAGAGAGCCACAAGCTCTAGAGATATAAACCTCACCACAATGATAAGTAGGATATGCTGGGGGATAGATTCCTGTCCCAGAGACTCCCCATGCTTTGGAGCAGGATTCCAATATACATCAGGCAGAGCCCCTCACTAACACTCTTCAAGAGAAACCTTGACGGGTGGATGGGAAACAGTAAATTTATCAAGAGGATCACTGCAGTGGCTCTGCTGGACAGTGGCGCAAGGAACTAATGGCTCTGCTGGACAGAGGCACAGGGAACTAATCTAAGGGGGTGGTGAAAGCCAATACATTCTGGCTAGGCTTATAAATGCCCTTGGGCAGATAGCCTAGTACTTACCTATGAACCTATAATGTTGCAGAAAATTGGAGAGTGATTGAGCAAGAGTATGATATTTTCATACAGACTGCTTTTTCTGATAATGATGCATGTACATAAGCATTTATCCTGCTTAATCTACCTGGTTCAGAAGCCATTGAGAGAGAACATTCATTTGTGTATACACCTACTGTGTATGCCAGGGAGGAGAAAGACCACTATATTGTGGTACCGGCTGAAACACAGGAAGACCCTGAGTGCTTAAAACATAAATTTAGAGAAATGTGCAACCCCCAAAAACAAATATTATAATGGAAGGGCACATATTTTACACAAGAGATCAAAAGCCTGGTGAAACTTTTGCAGCATATATAACTGACTTGAGAAGTAATGCAACACCGTGCAGATTTGGTGAACTAGGAGATAAGTTGATAAAAAACAGGCTTGTATGTGCTATTAAAGATGATGCAGTGAGAAAGCTCTTGCTTTGAGACAGTGATTTAAGTCTGAATAAGGCCATAGAGGTTTGTAAGATATATGAGCTCACAGAAAAGCACACAAATATGCTTACAAATGAGAAAAGCATGCTTGTAGTGCCTTCCAGTGTTAATGTTGATAGTATACAGCACAAGGTTAAAAGATACAGGCCTAAGGGTGTGGTCACTTCAGCTAAACCTAGAGCAGCTACAGTGAAACCCAGGGCACACTCAGTAAAGCAGACAGGTGAATCACCAAAACCTCTGACAAGCCTCATAGTCAACTGTTTTAATTGTGGAGGTAGCCGTGAGCCCAATCAAGAGAAGTACTTAGCTTTTGGTCAGCAGTGCCACAAATGTAAAAAGTGTAATAATTTCAAAAGGCTCTGTAAATCTAAAGGGGAACATTCTTTTATTAAAAAAGAACATCCAAAGAGGCATGTTGATCAACTAGAAAGCTATGACCCTACTTTATATGTTGATGGTATGTCTGTGCTTGGTGAAACAGTCAACACAGTACCTTTGTGGGCAAAGAATGAAGTATTTTGTACTGTTCTGATTAAATCATTACATCTGAGTGACACCTCCAGGTGCATCTGCAGTTAACCCCTACTGACGCCTCTCAGTGTCAAATACTGCTTGTTCATATTTGCATCAATAATTCCAAAACCATGCTATGTGCAAAGCTTTACAAGATTTAATCTTAAAACTTACACAATGGCAAACTCAACTGCATTAATATTTGATCTCTGTCTAGTGCAGGTAAATAGAAATTAACTGCTATTTTTATGATATTAATTTATACAGACATAATTTTCACATTTTTCTAAATATATCAACAACCAAGTAAGGCAGACAGAACTCCTTATCCTCATATAAAAGTGCTCAGCTAAATGAAAAAAATGTTGCTAACAGTATGTGTGTAATTTTAGTGGTTTCTGAGATAATGTAAGTTGTTTACAAAATATTACAAATGTAATAGTTACTCCCCAGGATTCACTAATCTTCCGTGTAAGACTAAATTAGTCTTACACGGAAGAGCCAGTCTAAGAGTAAGACGGCAGTGCACCATGCATATTAATGAGGGCATGCTGCCTCAACTCTAAAACTAACATGGAGCGTGGACAAGTGTAGGGGGCGTGTCGGACTGCCGATCAGTCCAAAAATCCATGCCTGTGCAAGTTTGAAACACGGGAAATGTCTAGTTACATGAGCAAGTCCGCTCACATGTGTACATTCTAACACAAACTCCCCCATATAGTAAACCCCGTACAAATATAAAAAATAAAAGAAATGTTTTTTTTTCCCCAATATAGCGGCCCGTATTTGCGCGTGTTTGTGCGGGTTTGCCCATTGCTTAGCTACAGTTAGCAGTTTAGACACCAAAGAAAATATATGCAAATTAAGCAAAACAGTAATAGTGTAGTGGTTAGAGCCTTCGCACAAAGAGGAGGCATTCCCGGTTCGAGTCCCACCACTACACTTTTCATTTTCTGTTGGAAATCTGTATACAAAAATACTTCCTGACATGTATTATTTAAAGTTTTGTAAAAAGCATTGAAATGTTATATGTAGTAGTGAACGAATTTTATATATATATATATATATATATATATATATATATATATATATATATATATGAAGGTGAAATGGTCATGCATACGGATGCATGAGTAAATTATTTTAAGCAATGTAAAGCACTGCTAATCACATTTTACCAGTATTGAGCATATTTATATTTAATTGTTCGTAGCTGAGCACTGCATTAACTAGCCCAATGTCTTTGCGTGTAGCTGCGCATCGCGCAAACTAGCGCAAACAGAACATGTTTGCGTGTAGCTGCGCACCGCCCTAACCAGCACAACGTTGGGCAACATCAAGCCATGTTGGGCAACGTCGAGCAATACTGAGCAACGTCGGGCAAAGTTGAGCAAAGTTGGCTAAACATGGCCACACCTCCTTCACTGTACCTTAACCATTGAGGTCTGGCCAGAAGGAAAATAAAAAACAGTGACAGGGCTCAAACTCGGGATACTGTGCACTATAGTCACAGTACATAACCACTAAGCCATGACAGCATTTCATAACCATGCACTTTCAACAGACACATATCTTTCAAAGGAATATCAAACACTGCTGACATCAGCTAAGCAGGTGTGCCTACAGCTGAGTTTTTTCCAAACTGGCCAATCAGAAATAAGTGTGGGAAATGAGGCATATTTAAGCTCCACAGGCGGGAATACTTGCCATAACTGGTTGTAGCTCCCTTCTGCAGTCGGCATGGCTGGAGTTGGAGAAGTCACTCGATTTCTAGTGCAACGTTGGGGCATTGAGGAGACCAAAGTAATGGTTTGGCTCCTTGTCCACAATCACAAGGAAAAACTCCTGCGGGGCCAGTACCAGGGCACCCAATACAAAATGGAGGCCTGGAACTGTCTAGCTCATGATCTCACCAGTGCCACTGGCGTTCCTCGGACTGGTGAGCAGGTCAGGCACCATTACTCTGACCTGAAGCGACACAAGGAGGATCAACTGGACCAGTGGATCTAGGAGGCCCGTGGGATGGCAAATGTCCCAGTACTGAGTAAGTAGCAATTGTATTAGGTATTTAAGAATTGCTATTCTTGTCTATACTATGGATAGGTATGTCTCATTATCACTCCATTTACTTCACAGCTGCAGGTGTCCGGGCTATGAATCAGCAAGCCCATGAAGATAGGCTGCGTCACCAGGCAGGTTAGTAATTATTCTGCATGTACTGTTATATAAAATAAATGAGAGAGCCTTCAAAAAAGCGTTTTAACCCAATAAATAAAGGTATAATAATTCTTTAATAATTATTCTGCATTTACTGTTATATAAAATAAATGAGAGAGCCTTCAAAAAAGTGTTTTAACCCAATAAATAAAGGTATAATAATTCTTTAATAATTATTCTGCATTTACTGTTATATAAAATAAATGAGAGAGCCTTCAAAAAAGTGTTTTAACCCAATAAATAAAGGTGTAATAATTCTTTAATAAAGGTATAATTCCTGGAGTGCGTCTGTGTGATTTTCTTTGATATGTTGTTGTACTGTTGTATTAAGCAGTGTTAGTTAATCCACACTTGGGTAGGCCCATATAAAGTGGATGAAGGGAGTGCCAGTAGCTTGTATAGATATTTACAGCCCTTAACTGTTGGTTCATGCCCTGCATGTACAGGTTAATCTGGCACATGAGTAGCTTGGTATTGTGTTCCCCAGAAATGTCAGTGTGCTGCCAGAAATGTAGGGAGCTGTTAACATATAACTGATAATTTCACCTGAACATATCTAGATAATTATATTAAAGTAGAGCTGTCAGTGTACCATCACAGCAGTAGTGTGTGTGAGCAACTCTCAAAATGTAGCAGTAACATCTGCATCCTGGACAGTTTGTATGTCAGATACAGCTCATGTATATAATGATCTAGCAAAATCCAATTGCACAACAGAAGGACATTGGGTAGTGTAATAATACATGTAAGGGACATATAACTGCAATTAATAGGAATGTTGTGTAAACTAGAAGGATATATAAGTTAATTGAGCTATCTTTTCCACCCTACTGTATGTGCATAAAAAATGCAATTCCACACCCCAATGGGTATGTCTAATCTCAAAACATTTGTTGGGACATATTTCCTATTGGTTAATAAATATTTGCATTCATTTCCATAAATGTGCCCTGTTCAAATACCACAATATTGGTGGCCTGTTGCCATCAATTACACCTGCATGCTGTTGTAATGTCCACTATTGTTCTATATATGCATGTGTTACGCTTGCTTTTCAACTGTTAAAACTCTGGTGTGTTGGGTTAATGGGAATACTTCTGCATGATGTTATAACTAACTGGAAATGCTGTTGACTGTTACTAACCTATATCTTTATTAAATTCTCCAAAACATAGTTTGTATGGGAAGGGCGGTCCCAGTGAACCCACCTGTCCCACCTCAGCTAGCCATGGCACCTGGCACCAGAAGTTCCGGTACCCAGCCTGGGACCTCTTCCTCCATTGGCCTTGTGCCACCTTCAGGTGGAAGTGCTGCAGGGGATGGGGCTCGGCCCCCCTGTGCAAGCGTGGGCGGAGGAGGGCCACCTATCACCCTTCGAACAGTCTGGGCTGTGGTGCATAGAGAGATCGAGCGTTCTGTTGCAGAACCTCTATGCCAGCTTGAGGCACGAGTGGTGCAACTCCCAGGTTAGCCTGCCCCTCCTACACAGCCACCAGCACAGCCACCCTCTGGGCTGTGAAGGTGCAGTGGTGACTGCCCATGGGTAGGGATCTCAGTTCCACTGTTGCCATCTGTGGGCTCATGGGCTTGCAATTTCCAAACATCCCTCCCCGTCAATGGTGTTCACCCACCACGTGTCATATTCCACCCCTGTATGCTTCCTGTTTGTCTTGTCTGTTTACCTCCCCAACCTACCTCCCCAAATATACCTACTTCCCCTACCCCACATTCCACTCTCACCTGAAAAAGAAAACAAAAGGGCAATCTGCTCCCAGAATAAAAATTACTCCCCATACATAGCTGCCCATTTTGCACACATGTCCCCTGGACACATAAAATGTAATTTAATTGGCATTACAACATACTTTGTTGTCCTCACCCCTCTCTCAGGGGTTGAAGGTTTCATATTTACCTCCAAATTTATTCCATATGCACAGCTGTTGCATTTAAAGAAATGGGCAGCTATGGGCCTTCCCTACACCTGTCCTGCACATCCCGAGCTATTTTCCTTACCATCTTTCCCTCTTTGTGTCCCTTTTTCACCACTTTCCTATCTCCCCATTTTCTTTTCTTTTCTTTCAAAGAAATGAGTGCGGGGGTTAGTGGGAGTAAGCACTATTAAGCAGTAGTTAGCGGGTTTGCGCATGTTTGCGCTTAGCTAAGCATTGCTAAGCAACACACAAACCCGCTTACAACTGCTTAAAAGTGTCTTAGTCACTCTGTATGTGAGGGCCCTTGTTCTGCTCAGCAGCAAAATAAAACAGCTCTGTCAGTCTCGAACCCGGGACCTTGTACACACTACACTGCATGAAGTACCACTAAGCCAGGGTAGATATACAAGTTGGTGCTGAAATAAATATATCATGCATCAGAATGAGTGAATGTAAAGGAAAAATAGGAATGCCATACCACACAACTTGTTCTGTGGATCTTTACCAACGGCTGTTGTGGGATTACATTACATGACCGTGATAAGAGAAGCAGCCATTCTAGCAGGAAATAATGTTACACCATCACTTTACAAACCCCACACAGTATCACAGCAGGACAAACACTGGCATATCTGTTTAAGGCAGAGGCCATACCTCCCAGCTGTCCCTAATTTTCAGGGATGTCCCTGATTTTGAAACAAATTTTAGCTCTGTCCCTCTGAATCCCTCGAAAACTACTGACTTTGGCCAGAAAGTTGGTGAATTACACGTAATGAGTAATGACAATAATTAAGAGTTAGACACTTCTTTTACTTCAGAAAAGGTGTATTAATCCATATGCTCTGGTTCTCTCAAAGTCTCAACTTAATGGCACTAATATTTTAAAGGTGTCCCTGACTTTTTCTCTACTTTTCCCTGAGTCTGTTCAAATATGTACCTGAGTGTTTGACAGGTCTGGCAGAGGCAGAAACACAGAAGCATAGCAGCCTTTCTGCTATTACACATTGTGCAAATAGCTTTGGAAGGAGTTCCGGAAAAATACCCTTATGTAGGAATACAACACTGAAATACAAAAGGATGTAGGCATGTACTGGTAGCAACCAACTGTAACAATGCCATTGCTCTAGTGCTGAAAAGACCTGTATGGTGCACAGACAAAGAATAACAGGCTAATCTCTAGCTACCATGTGGATAGGTCCACAGTTGGGAGTTATGCAGACAGACTACTTGCCTTGATAAACTAACATGTACACAGCAACCCTGTAAGTCCAGCAAGATAAAATTCACACAATAATACGTACACTCTCTGTACTTCTGCACCCCTACCCAAATGTAGAATATACCTGTGTGTGCAGGGTCTACCAAGGATGTAGTTAAGCATACTCACAGTACTGAAATGTGTCCAGTTTTTCTTGAGCAGCTTGTGCTAATGTCAACACTAAAAAAGCACAAACTGTTTAGAACTCAGTAAATGAATATTCACAGTATAGCAGTTCTCAAACAATTCTTGTGCCAAAGGAATACATCTCAATAACTAGCTTTGTATGGCAGTTAATTGTAAAATTTGAAAAGAAATTACATCCTCCCATGTATCTTGTTTTAGCATTTTGAGGGGTGAGAACATTTCTACACTGACAAGTGTGTACTGGAAGCAGCAACATTTAGGTCTGAGTACAAAATGTAAATCACTGGCTACACCCCTGGTTTCTGATATAAGAGCTATACCAACCTTCTGTCTTAAACAATGATGTCCACAGCAAACAAGGATGATCTCCATCTTGGAAAGCTGAAAAGGCCACGCCTACCTGAGTTAGCAATTTATAGTACTGTGTTGCTATAACAGTGATTACGGCAATTACTACACAGCAGGCTGCATATAATTAGCAAATGGTGGCCACTAATTGGTGCAGAGGCCATCACATGCTCATGTGCAAATGCCTACAAAAGCAGGCTGCAATCGCTGCCAACAAACTCAATCACTCTATTGCAGAGACTGACAGAGAGACAGAGAGAGAGAGACAGAGAAAAGGAAAAAAGAAAAAGAAATAATACCAAATTATACAAAGGAAAGGTATGTGACACATATGTATTTACTGGCATGTAGTAAATGTTTTGGAAGAGTAGTCTACATAATGTGAACCATTCATATGTGGCAGCAGTACTTATCTATGCACAGATGTCCTGCTTAACTACTGCTATGGACAATACACTGTGTACCTGTGGGCAGTGGGACATACCTGTGAAATGTGTAGCTCAGCATTAAATGCCAAAAATCTGATCCATGTTATCTGTATTCTGTACAGTAGTGTGGCCAATGGCTGTTGGGGGGATTAGTGCTGCCATTATATAAACATGGGTGTGACAGAGCAACACATGCATGATAGTCATATTAAAGTGTAGCTTAGCATTGGCAACTGCTGTAGCAGTCTAGTATGCTTATCTAGCATTTGTAGCTATATATACCCCCTCTAATGTTAGTGTGTGTTCACATGTGACACCTGTTTGTGTTGCAGCAAGGCCCAACAGTTCAGCTGTGAGGTCCAGGGACTTACAACAGTGTGAACCTTGTGTGTGTATGCCACACACATACGGAGAAATATATATGTGTCATATATATTCACATCTGTATATGTGCATAGAGCAGGGGACATATTGCAACTGTTTGTGAAGGGTGGAAATATATATGTTGGTGAAGGTTAGTATGCGCATATTTATATGTAGGTTTAAGTGTGTGATGAACAAGACAGCATACAGTGTTGGTATATGACATGTGGTGGTTAAACAGTGTGGGTGGTTTGTTCAGTTTGCAATGTTGAAGCCAGTGAGGCCTGCTAAAGCTACCTGGTCTGTGAACACTTTCAATGCATTTATCACAAGACTGTGCGATATTATTACATTACTGTACACCTCACATCCTTTGTATAATTGATATTCCCACTATGAAAGGTGAAATGTATATGTGCCTACATATATATGTATATGTACACCAATGGATGTGTGTGTGTGTGTGTGTGTGTGTGTGTGTGTGTGTGTGTGTGTGTATATATATATATATATATAGAGAGAGAGAGAGAGAGAGAGAGAGAGAGAAAGAGACAGAGAGAGAGTCATATATATTCATACACACCTACATCTACTTGTTGCAATAGATTCTCTGTACTGTTGACTGACTGTGGTGGTCAATGTGTTTGTGAATATGTCAAAGATATGTATTTGTGGGATAGCTTAGTGGGAAACTGTTTATGTCATGGTATTATGGGTCCTTGCTTTGATCCAAGCAAAAGCTGTGTATTCTGTTGCTAGGCAGAAAAAGTGCTATGGCATACAGTGTGATTAAGTCCCTTGGTTTTAATTGGGGTATATCACTGGAGGCTGAAGCACGACATCTATGATTATTGATTGGTACTGATGTTGAATCCAAATCCTGTGTGTATTTGTAGTACTACTTGAAGCTCTGGGCCTGTACAGCAAAGTATGGTGTATGTCCACATTGCTTGCATCCACTGTTTTGTGTGGTCCCTGTATTCATCACAGATTACATTCCCCAAGATTAATGTTTTGTAAGTACTGACTCACAGTACTGTATAGTACACACGTAAAGCTTATCTGGGTTGCCATACCTTTGTGTCCTGTAATTATGTCTGATGTGTGTGTGGGTATGTCTGTAACATGTCCTCTGTCATATGTGTGGTAAAACATATAACTACATATCTAGCAACATTTATAGTGGACTACAGCAATATGTGACCTATATTCCCAATTGTGCACATATTTTGGCCATGGGTTTGCCATTAACAAATTGTGTGGTATAATAGTAATACATTTACTGGACCTTACACCCATTGTGATGGATGACATTTCTTCACACATCAACTTGATGTATATCTGCTGTGGCTAGTTGGTGCATTGTGTTGCATACAGTGTGCCAGTTACTCTTGTATAGTCTTATATAGTGATTTTATTTTTGTTGCTGTGCAAAACATGGTTCATTAGATAGAGTGAGCCAGGCACTTTCAAGCAGTTGTGGGGTGTGCAGTGATAAGTGGTAGTTAAAGTGTTTCACTCTCAGTTAGCTAATAGGCTGCTATATATGGCAGTTCAGTGATATCTGCACTGTATAATGTTAAATGTGCCATATGACTTGCTCAGACATATTTTTTCTTTATGTCTTCCAGGGACCATGGCACTTCACAGAAATCCCAGCTATAGTAGTGCTGAAGATGAGATCATTACTAGCTGCATGATTCAGCACTACAGTCTAATGTTCTCACGAACCAGCCAGAACCAGCAGGAGCGCACTGCAATGTGGCAAGATGTTGTCCGGAGGGTCAATGAGGTAGGCCTGCATAACCGGACACATGAGCAGGTACGCCACCACTGCAGTGATCTACTCAGACATGTCCATCAGCGTGCTTCTGATGTGCGGAAACAACAGCTTGCAACAGGAGGTGGTATTAATATCCATCCCCCCTCACCAGAGTGGAGGAGCTGCTCCTGAGCCTCGTGGCATCTGCCCAACAACAGCAGCAGACATACACCATGATGGAGGTTGGAGCCACCCATCAACCACACATGGAGCATGCAGGTAACATGGCATATCTGTAGACTACTGTTATCTGTATTGGTAGATCATGCATATGTGAGATGTGGAGTGTGTAGTTAGAAGATGTGGAGCCTGTTGTGCAATACTGATGATTTGGAACACAATCTGTAGGCCTGTGAATGTAAACTGTTGTTCTACTGTTAGATTGCAAACACACAGTAGCAATGCCACAGTTGTGGCCACTGACAAACTGTCTCATCTCTATGGACGTCCCTCTGGGGTGACATCAAGGCAGTGGACAGATGCTGGTGAGTGTGTTCTACATTTATTATTGTAAATAAAAAGTGCATGTCATAGTTAAGGTGTAGGCCATGTACACTGTCATAGTTAAGGTGTAGGCCATGTACACATGTAACACACCTACCCATAATGCATGCTGTGCATGTTTGGTGTAAGACCATGCACATCCCACAAATGTGATTAGCTGCCTCAAACACATGCAATACCCAGATCATCTCAAGCAAATGTGGCTACACTGTAGTGACCATTGGATAGGCAAAGTTGATACTCAACATGCACATAACATACAAAACTATGTCATACACAGAGCATTTTAACATGCTACACATAAAGGATTCACAAACCCTATGTAAAGACACACTCCAGTATGCAAAATCTCATCCACACATTACACATAATATATCTGAGGGGTAGAGGCCTATCATGGGGCATTTAAACACTCTGCAACACACTACACATTCATGTCAGGGAATGCTCCTTATTGGCCTCCTTACAAACCCATGTAACAACTGGTTGTGAAATGGTGAATGTAGCCACGGCAGTACAGTTCCGGTACAGCATGATTAGTGCTGGTTTGGGAAACATTTGTAGCCTTGAGTGACCGCATGATGCTTCATGATGATGGCCTATGGCACTATACCCCATCCAGTGATTGTGACCACAGTACTACACATTGCTTTCATTACTACACACCTCAATGTTGTGTGTATGCAAACATATGCACCTCTAAACAATATGCATACCAATCACCATTTGCACAACTGACACATATATGTTTTGTGATGCTATTGAGTGGCTAGGTCATATGGCACACATTGGGTATGTGTGATGTTTAAATATGCTGTTGTGTTTTAGCATGCCATGTCATGGATGACCCTGGCATGTCTACAATATGATCTACACTCACCATAACTACTGTACATTGGGTATGTGGACGAATGGTATTCCATCAATTATACATGCACCACTGATAATGTTGCGTGAATACTCATCATGCATGTGCTAAAACTGTGTCCACAATTATTTGCTAATGACACAGAGGCTGTAATCAGCATTGGATACCTATCTGACACACAGATACACATCCAACCATGGTATGTAGACCTGTGAGTTATGGTGCACAGTACATTACAGAGTTTTGAATACTTGCACAGCAATGTTGTGTCCATGAATGCATTGCATTCCAGGGGGAGGCCAATCACCTAATAATAAAACATATGCATCAAAGCCATGTATAGTGTTAGTAACAAGGTCTGTCTACACTTGCACTGCATGCTGTTGAGCAACACATGTCCTGCATGCTGACATGTGTGATATGACTGTTTTGCTTGTGATACTGTACCCCACCATCACATGCTATTGTGTATGCTCTGATATTGCTGGTGTTTTGTGTGTGTGTGTGTGTGTGTGTGTGTGTGTGTGTGTGTGTGTGTGTGTGTGTGTGTGTGTGTGTCTGCTTTAGGGAGGAGTGTATTTGTGTGTGTGCATGTGTGCATGCACGTGTGCACGTGTGCATGTGTACATGTGTGCATGTGTATGTGTGCATGTGTGCATGTGGCCTGACATCATGTTCAGGTCTTAAAGTATGTTTCCTGTTTTCCTCTCACAGGTGCTGAGGTGGGGCTGGTTCAGTACAGCAGGGAACCTGATGTCACTGAGACAGACAGTGATCATGAGGATAGATGTGTTAAGGCACAAGCAGGTTTGTCAGGGTCTGTTGTTGGGCCACCAATTGGCAGTACACAAGTCTCCACCCCATCCATGCACACAGTCATACTGCCTGTACATCCATCATCACCATTGCTATTGGCTGAGGGACAGTGTATGGTAGGCACTGGCCAGGACAGTGTGGTATCTATGGCACATGTATCAGGACACAGCAGCCATAGCCAGATGTCTGGAATGGTACCACATAGGCAGATGCCCAGGGGATCTCATCAGAGCACTGCTGGTCATAATGCCCCTGGCAGATGTGCCACAACTTTCAACCACACGCATGTTCCAGGCTGTCATGGAGGCACAGGCATGAATGGAGCGGCACACCAGACAGGGACTAAGGGCAGAGAGGGCTCATAACACCTCTGTAAATGACAGTTATCCATGACCTAGCAGGTGCCATACGTAATTACACTGAGGTCACTGATAGACGTTGGGATGAGACATTGGATGTCCTACACAATGTCATGTCCATGTATCAGGACAGTGTGGGATGGTTGAGACGTTGACATGGACGTATGCCAGCAACATCAGCAGCTGGAGGTCGCCGTGGACATCCAGCAAGTCACAGCCACTCCTGTAGTGCCAGTACCAGCCCCAGCAATGTTGTGGAGGGGCTGTCCATAGACCGTCCAAGAAGACCAAGTGCACATGACTCTGGCCAGTCCCAGCAGGGACCTGGATCCAGTGGACATATGTCAACCTCTGAGGATAGTACCCAGTCTGGATTAGTACCTGATACTGTCTGCAGCACCCCTGCCAGGCACAGGTCCCGTATCCGTGGCTAGAAACGGTGATCTGTAAAGCCTGCCAGGTACAGTCTGTAGCTGTCCCACAAATCCCCGTATATGGCAGCCACATGGTGGAACTGTGTGCATGCAGACACACACACATAAACCAGAAACCAAGGGAAAACACATACCCGCACACATTACATCAACATTGACCCATAACAGTACTCATGGCCCTCACACACACACACTCACACACACATGTCGATTGTATGGCTCAGTGTAGGCCTCTGGCAAACCAACAACACACCCTGTGCATATGATGAAACCTGTGCCACCTCCTGTCATCTGTAACATTGATGCAGGAACAGGCTAACATGGTGCTGATGCACAGGGTGATTTTGATAAAGTATAGCAATGGTTGAATGTGTAGCATGTTGTTAGCAGTAAAGTGTAATGATATCCTTGAAGGTGTAGCTGAGCAGGCATGATGCATTAAAGCTGTAATTAGCAATGTTGTATTGTTTCCACTAGTGTTTATTCCAATTGTGTTTTGTTTGCCCATGTGCCACTTGGCTGATGTGTGTAGTTGTGTCAGCATGTGTTATACAGTGGATAGTAAATGTGGGGTGTGTGCAGCATAGGTTTGCAGGTGTACATTTGTTAACATGGCGGAGGTGCACTGTCTGCATGTACATGCATATTGGACACATGGGCAGGGTGACATGCCCTGTATTGGCCAGTGTTAACACTCCATAGTTTCTATTGGTGGCCAGTATGCATTGTACTACACACGTTTTGGAACGTGAGTACGCATGTGTGTGTATGACAAGGGTTGACACTGTGCTGTGGGTGATGCTGTTGTTCCTATCTGTCATTGGTTTGCATTACTAAGGTTAACAGTGTCCCAGCTGCATAATCCTATATTAATGCACACTGTTCACCTACAGGGTTGCATGGACTGTGCTATCACAAACACAAGAAATTCTCACTTATACAGTAAAAGTGAATTAGTCTCATGGACCCCTGCCAGAAACTAAATATATAATAGCAGGTGTGATGTTATACCAAAAAAGAGTTACATACCAACAAGGGATAACCTCTCTGGTCAGTATCATTTGGAAAATTCAATCCCTCAATAAACATACAAGGCAAGCTTCAAAATACAAAATGGCAACGATTCCAAAGACAACACTAAAGCTGTCTTTACTGTTGTTCATAATCTACAGGGGAAATCTCAGATTGAGTCACAGTTAATGTAAATGGTCACAAAGTACACTTATCTGACTGACATTACCAATTCCTTGTCAGACAGTTTGAATGCGGATTTCACCACCCTATCGCTATACAAGGGTCACATTTCCAGACCTGCAGAACGTAATACATGATGATTCACAGACACTCTAGTTAAAACATCTCTTTAACAAGGTCCACACCACAGTGGCAATGGTACTGGACAGTGTCCCTGGCTGTGTCATACACAAGCTGACATATGAAGTCACCACTCACCTAAATGCTCTGTCCAGATGGAGCCTCTATACAGGTTACATATATGTGGAATGATGTACGGTAATGGTGTTCACAGTCCACAAGCATTGAGCTACAATGTCTTCTTCTCCTTTCGGATGCACCCATTAGGGGTTGCCACAGTACATCATTTGTTTCCATGTCTTCCTGCCCTCTGCATCTTGCACTGTGACACCATCCACCTGCATGTCCTCTCTCACCACAGCTATAAACCTCATCTTAGGCATTCCACTTTTCCTGTTACCTGGCGGCTTCATCCTTAGCATCTATTTCACAATATACTCTGCATCCCTCCTCAGCACATGTACAAACCAACTTAATCCTGCCTATCTGGCATGGTCTACTAACCTTCAAACCTGGCCGGACCCAATAATATACTTATTCTTAAACCTGTCCACCCTCGTCACACCCAGTGCAAATGTTAACATAAATTGATTAAGGGTAGAACTACAACAGGTCCTGGAAACTCTCACCCTATAAGCCAGACCAATGTTATCTGGAAGGCTATGGAGCACAGCATTATGGAACTCATTAACAGAGACATTATGAACAAGCAAACACTGCACCATACCCACTTAGGTTCTCTAAAGGCCAGATCATGGCTCCTACACCTAGTAGACTTCAAGCCAGTCAACAAGGCTATATGTGAGGGAGGGGAGGTCAACACAGCCAAGTTATAGCTCACCAGCAAATTATACCCATCCCACATACTGGTATTACACATAACTTCAACAGACTGACCATAAACGATTGTTAGATGATGGCTTGACAACTGACGCACAGATGTAGGACACACAGTAACATTTGCAGCCACCATGTACTATTCTATGACAATAACAAGTGGTATTTACCTGCACTCAGTCCTGGGACCACTCCTGTTTGGCATATAGTTTTCTTAGGTACAAGCAAACACAGTAGGGATATGTCTGCCCACGTTTGATGAAAATGTATACTGTGGGCTATACTTTATTCTCCAGATGACGCAAGCATCCTCCAAAAGGGTATCATACAGATAGATACTTGGTGTCAAACTCATGCTGTAAAGCTATAAGCCTAAGAAAGCATAGTTATCCACTTTTAGAAAACAAAGTATCCCCAGAGTACCACATAGCTTATAGCCCCCAAAATATGGAAAAGGTACTAATATATACATAGAGCCATGTACTAATTCATCTCTCCTTTGATAATCACATTACCAAAGGGTTTTGGAAATCCCTCTGTGCAGCACATAAGCAATAAAGGGTTTGTATGCAGATCCACAGAGGTTGTTGCACACCTATAATGATTAGTCATCTTTGCCAGACTTTGCTTGCTTTGGAACAGGTTTCAAATATACCTCAAGTATAAACCCTCACTCACACTCTTCAATAGAAACCGTGATGAGTGGATATGAAACAGAAGCCATAGCCAAGGGATCACTGCAGTGGCTAAGCTTGTCACAAGCATACAGAAGTGACCTAAGGTCTGGAAAGCGCCAACACGCTCTGGCAAAGATAACACATGCGTTCATGGAGAAAGCAGAGTACCCACCTATGAAATACTTGAAGTCACATGTATGTATATGGATTTGTCCCACAGCTACCTTACATGTGTAATGCACATACAGTTGTCATTGTGAGATGTCATACACTATAAAAATCAAAACCCACTCCACATTGGCCAATGGTGTCACACACCTGGAGCACCGACACACACACACACACACACATTCAGCAAGTGCGAGATTCAAACTCTTTCCTAACTACATTATGATACTACAGCAGTACGCATTTACATGATGCACTATACACATTACTGGGATTTCACCTTTCCACAGGTCTACTTGTAGGATGGTGACATCATCAGACTTGACAAAGATGACTATACCACTTTTAAGGTGTTTGAGTAGTCTCCAAAAAGGTTGCTCCTCCCCAGGGAAACACACATACACAGTTGGCAAGTGCAGGATTCAAACCCCTACCTAACTACATTATGATACTACAGCAGTATGCATTTACACAATGCGCTATACACATTACGGGCTTTCACCTTTCCACAGGTCTATTTGTAGGATGGTGACATCATCGGACTTGACAAAGATGAGTATACCACTTTTAAGGTGTTTGAGTAGTCTCCAAAAAGGTCACTTCTCCTCAGGGAGACACACACACTTGGCAAGTGCAGGATTCAAACCCCTACCTAACTACATTATGATACTACAGCAGTATGCATTTACACAACACACTATACATATTACTGGGCTTTCACCTTTCCATAGGTCTATTTGTAGGATGGTGACATCATCGGACTTGACAAAGATGAGCATACCACTTTTAAGGTGCTTGAGTAGTCTCCAAAAAGGTTGCTTCTCCCCAGGGAGACACACACAGTTGGCAAGTGCGATGTTCTTAATCCAAACTAAGTACGTCTTTGCACTTCAGCAAGCAATATGGAGTTACAGGGTGCAATACAGACATTACTTGCTGACAGTTTGCACAAAGGTTTTTTTCACATTTGCTAACCTCACCAGGCTTATCATACTAGGTGTACTGTGAGTGTATTATATGCATAGGCCATGACCATATCATATATGGGTTGATGCACCACATGCTGGCACACACAGGGTCAAACCTTGAGTAGCATCTTACCTTCACCTACATGATACTGCAATATAACAGAAAGATGATAAACTTCAACAATTGGCTGAGCTTCTGGTGTCATTCATAGGGGATCCAGTCTCTGTCTGCCTGTGATGACATGATAGACAAGCCTTGTTGCTTCACTACAGTTGGTTTGCACCTGTCGCCTCTATGCTTCTGAATACTGGTCAAGGCTCGTGATGTTCCCATATTACCTTTTTTAGGCAAGGCTCAAAGGTTCATAGGTAGGTACTAGTCTATCGGCCCTGGGGCCTATACAAGACCAGCCAAAAAGATACCCTGGCCTTTGCCACCCAAGAAATTTATTTTCCTGTGCCACTGTCGTGCAGAGACACAAAAATGATCCCCAGGGTGCATTTCCTATTTCCCATCCAATAATCAAGATTTTCCTTGAAGAGTGCTAATGAGGAGCTTTGTTTGATATAGATAGGTAGTTTACTCTGGAGTATGTGAAGTCTGTGGGACAGGAATCTATCCCTCCAGCATGTTCTGTTTATTATGGTGACAAGGTTTAGGTCCCTAGAGTGTGTAGGTTCATAGGTAGGCACTAGGCTATCTGCCCAAGGGCATTTATAAGCCTAGCCAGAATGTGTTGGCTTTCGCCTCCCTTTTAAATTAGTTTCCTGGGCCTCTGTCTAGCAGGGCCACTGAAGTGATCCCAGGGGTAAATTTACAATTTCCCATCCACTCATCAAGATTCCTCTTGAAGAGAGTCTGCAAGGGGCTCTGCCTAACATCAACTGGGATTCTATTCCATAGTGAGGGAAGTCTCTGGGACAGGAATCTATCCCCTCCAGCATGTCCTGTTTATTGCTTTGCTGAGGTTTAATTCACTGGAGTATGTGGCTCTAAGAGATTTGTTTTTCTTGAGGTGGAGCATGTCCATTAATTCCAGGTTGGACATGGCCTTATACATCAGGCAAAAATCACATCTAAGCAGGCAGTAAGCAACCAAGTAGAGCTGGAGTTTCCTTAGTCGAGCTGCATAGGGCATCTCTTTGAGGCCCATGATCCTCTTGGTGAAGTACTTCTGTGCTCTTACCAGCTGTTGCATGTGCCAATTAAGGTACATACCAAATGGGGCATTGTACTCTATTATGGGCCTAATGAGTGATGAGTAGAGGGGCACAATGACCTCTCTTGATCTAGAGGTGAACCCTTTAGTGATTAGGAGGGCTACATAGAAGGAATAACTAACCACTTTGCCAATGTGATTATCAAAGGAGAGGTTACTATCTACCTTGGTCCCCAGGTCCCTAATTACATTTTCCGTACCTAGTGGAATACCACCTATGTGGTAATTTGTGGGCACTTTGTTTTTTCCAAAGGGGATGACTATGCATTTTTTGCCATTCAGCTTGAGGCCATGGTTTTGACACCAAGTATCTGTCTCTGTAAGACTTTTCTGGAGGATGTCTGTGTCAGCCAGAGAGTCGATTATGGCCCCCAGTTTAGAGTCATCTGGGAACTTGGTCAGCCATAGTCCTCCCGTGCTTGCCTGTACCTCGGAGATGTATATACTGAATAGGTGGGGTCCCAGGACCGAGACCTGTGGGATGCCACTTGTGACTAGTTTAGAGTCGGACATGGCACCTGCAACTCTGACCATGTGTGTTCTATTCGTGAGCCAGTTGGCCACCCATCTCGTGACATAGAGGTTAATGTTCAAGCTGGTAAGCTTGTCTATTATGCCAGAGTGGGGAATGGTGTCAAAGGCCTTAGTGAGGTCCAGGTAGGCTGTGTGGAATACCTTCCCTTCATCTATGGCCTTGGTTACTGTTTCAAAGAAGTCAACCAGGTTTAGGAGGCAGGATCTGCCTTTAGCAAAGCCAAATTGGGTAGGGTCCAGTATCTGGAGGTTCCCAATGTCTCTGTTTATGAGTTCCATGATAATTCGCTCCATAGCTTTGCTGGTCAGGCTTATAGGGTGATAGTTCCCAGGTTCTGTTGTGGCACCACCTTTGTGGAGCGGGATCACTGTTGCTGTACACGATTCTTTGGGTACATAGCCTGTGGTAAGGTTGAGTCTGAACAGTAAATGTAGGTGAGGGTTTAGTTCCTTTTGGAGCTTGTGTATGGCGCAGCCTGAGACACCATCCAGTCCCATTGATACTGAGTTCTTAGCTTTGGAGAGGGCTGTTTTTACCTGCATGTCCATGAAGTCTGGGGCTCTGCATTCTTCTGGGATGGACATGGGCCCTTTTGGGGGTGAGGGGGGTGAAGTTTACACTGAACTTGTCCACCAGAATGTTGGAAATGTCAGTTGGTTCAGTGTATTTTTTGCCATTTTGCAATAGCTGAAAGCATATCTGGGAGTTGCCACCTAAATGTTTGATATAGCTAAAGAAGGCTTTGTGGTTATCTGTAGATTCTTTGGCAATTTTTCTTTAGAAACTGGACGTGGATTATTTTATGAGCGATCGTAGTTTCTTGCTAATAATGATCAGTGATGCCTTTCCTTTTTGGAATTTTGCTCTATCATGTATTAGTTTCCTCCTTCTGTTGTATAGCTTATTTATGGGCAAGCACCACCACATTGGTTTCTTCTTTTTGGAGGAGTGAGTCTTGGTTTTAATTGGGATGGCTCGATCCATGCATCCCTGTAGATGCTCATAGAATGCACTTGTAAAGGATTCTGCAGACTGGATAGCATTATCCTGCAGCAAGGGGGCTTTGAAACTTTCCACTTCGGTCTTGAGAAGTGCGAAGTTTGCTTTTGAAAAGTTTTTCACAGTGGTTTTGTTGACTGGGGGGGGGGGGTGGGATGTGGATGCCCAGTGTGATTACTTCATGATCTGATATTACCAGCGAGGGGTTTACCTCTGGTGTGGAACACTGATCCCCCATGTTGGTGATGATCAGGTCCAGTATATTGCCACCTCTAGTGGGTGTGGTGACCAGCTGTTCCAGGCCGTTTGAGTTTATAAACTCTAAGAAGCATTGGGCAAAGGACTTTATACTCGAGTAATTTTCCCAGTCAATGTTCCTGTAGTTGAAATCTCCTCATATCATGGTGTTTGGTAGGACCTTTATATTTCCCAGTGTTCTCAGGAATACGGAAAGAGGGTCCTGAGACAAGGCATGTGATCTATAGCAGGCTGCGATCTGATAAGCAGCTTTGCCCAATGTTAGTTGCACTTGCATGGTCTCTGAGGCCTCGTGCTGTGCCACTAACCTGGAGGTGTGGGTATCCTTTATGAAAATGGATACACCCCCTCCTTTAGTATTTCAGTCTGGGTTTTGGGGCCAACACTCAGAGGGATTGGGATTTCTTTAAGTGGAGCATGTCCAACAGCTCTGTGTTTGACATAGCTTTGTATGTTAGGCAGAGATCACCTCTGAGAAGGTGATATGCGACAGAGTAAAGCTGTAGTGTTTTGAGACAGTCTGTGTATGGCATGTATTTGAGGCCACTAATCCATTTTGTGAGGTATTTCTGCAGGCTTTCCAGTTGTTGTAGATGTCTTGTGAGGTACATAGCAAAAGGGGCATTGTACTCTATAATGGATCTAATGAGTGATGAATAGTGGGGAACAATTACCTCTTTTATTCTGCATGAGACACCTTTTGTGATGAGGTGTGCCCCGTAGAAGGATTTCCTGAGTACTGTGGCGATGTGATTATCAAAGGAGAGTCTACTGTCCACATGTGTCCCAAGGTATCTTATCATACTTTCGGTGTTAAGTATACTACCACCTATGTTGTAGTTCATGGGTACAGTGTTTTAACCAAAGTGGATAACAATGCACTTTTTGGCATTGAGCTTGAGGCCATGGCTTTGACACCAGGCATCTGTCTCAGTGAGGCCCTTTTGTAGGATGTTCACATCATTAGTAGTCTCGATTATGGCTCCTAGTTTGCAGTCATCTGGGAACTTCATTAGCCAGAGACCTTCCATGTTAACCTGTACTTCAGGGAAGTAGATACCAAACAGGGCAGGACCCAGGACTGAACCCTGTGGTACTCCACTTGTCACTGGTCCAAAGTCGGACTTGGAGTCTGCTACTTTCACAGTGTGGGTTGTGTTAGTCAGCCAGTTGGCAACCCATCTTATGATATAGGGATTTATACCTAGTTTAGTGGGTTTATCCATAATTCAGAAGTGGGGGATGGTGACAAAAGCCGTGGCAAGATCTAGATAGGCTGTGTGAACCACCTTACCCTTGTCTACTGCTTTGGTGACTGCTTCAAAGAAGTCTATCAGGTTTAGGAGTCATGATCTGCCTTTTACAAACCCAAAATGGTTGTGGTCCAGAGTTTGGAGATTACCAATGTCTTTGTTTATAAGTTTCATGATGATACGTTCCATGGCCTTGCAGACCAGGCTCATCAGGCTAATGGGGCACTAATTCCCGGGGTCCGTGGTGGCTCCCCCCTTGTGTAGTAGGATAGCCGTCGCTGTGCACCATTCAGCAGGCACAAAGCCTGAGGTGAGGCTATGATTGAACATGGTATGTAGGTGTGGTGCCAGTTCATTCTGTGATTCATGTAGAATGCAGCCTGGGATGTAATCTGGTCCAATGGATGCTGTGTTCCTGGCTTTGGAGAGTGTTTTTTACCTGTGCAGCCATGATGATAGCAACTTTGCATTCTTCTGTTGTAGAGATGTGCTCTTTCATGGGTGAGAGGGGGGGAATGTTAGCACTGATCCTATCTGCCAGGCTGTTGGCAATATCAGTTGGGTCTGTATATTTAGTGCCATTGTGCTGTAACTCAGAGCAGATCTGAGTGTTGCCATTGAGATTCTTGACATAGCTATAGAATTCTTTGTGGTTGTCTTTAGAATCAGTGTCGACTTTGTTTTCGTAACTAGCTTTGGAGGATTTTATCAGGAATCGCAGCTTCTTCCTGAGGTTGACCAGGGAGGTCCTCCACTCATGGGATTTTACCCACTTTTGCAACAGTTTCTTCCTTCTGTTGTGCAGTTTGTTTATGGCAGGGGACCACCAGATTGGCTTCCTTTTCTTGGAGGATAGCGTATTGGTTCTGTTTGGGATAGCACAATGCATACACTCATGTAAGTGCTTATAAAGTGCAATTGTGAAGGATTCAGTAGTCTTAACAGTATTGTCCATCTGCATGGGTGTCCTGAAGTTCAACACTTCTATCTTAAGAACCATGAAGTTGGCTTTGGAGACATTTTTATCATGGTTTCCTTGATGGGGAGGTGGGTCCAGAATGTGGATATGTAGGGTAATTAGTTTATGGTCAGATGGGACCAATGAGCCGTTGACTTCAGGTGTGGAACACCGGTCACTCAGGACATACCAAACCCCATAACCAACACAAATAACCACAAAGTTAGCTAAATGCTATTCATTGCCAGAAGTCTCAGCCTCCAGATGCACACACACGAGGCACATCTCAGTATGGAGAATACGGATATTTGTGCAGTAACAGAAACCTAGTTCAAGGCTCCAGACAGCACACCAGCACTACCAGGATACTACTCATTCCATACCTTCCTGCATCAGGACCTGGATCATAGCACATAGGGTGGGGAGGTATCCATATTCATCAAAGATACCTACACCTCTCTCTACATGCTCTGTACAGGATATGTACCCATAGAATATTGCACAGCAACGTTCTTCACACTCCACAGGGGTGGGACCACAAAAAAACCCTTGGCATTCATGCTCTATGAGCCTGAAGAGTCTGCTCTTTAAGGCAATGGAGCCAATCATAATGGAAGTCAACAATAAAGAGATTGTGAGCCTTCGCACAGTTGAGCACACCCAGTTTGGCTTCATCATATGCAGATCATTCCTCTTGAACTGGGTGGATTTCTTTGAGACCATTAACCAGGCTACAAATGATTGAAATGAGCTCAACACAGCCTACCTATACCTCATTACAGCCTTTGACACCATTCCCCAGTCAGGTATCATAGATGAACTCACCAACCTGGGCATGAATCCATACATCACAAGATGGATTGCAAACTGGCTCACAGATAGATTCCACAAACTAAGAGTTGATGGCTACATGACAGACTCTACACCGATAACAACTGGTGGCCCCCAGGGTTCAGTCTTGGGGTCCCTCCTGTTTGGTATAGACTTCTCAAATGTACATGCCAACACAGGAGGGTTGTGGTTGACTAAGTTTGCTGGGAACTGTAAAGTGTTTGCCATAATAGATTCCCGGGATGACACAAATATTCTCCAGAAGGGAATCTATGAGACAGATGTGTGGTGTCAGAATCATGGCCTCAAGCTCAATGTGGAGGAATGCATAGTGATCCCTTTTTGTGAAAACAAAGTGCACACAAACTACCACATAGGTGTTACCCCCTTAACACTGATAAGGTAATAAGGGATCTGGGGACAGAAGTAGATAGTCATCTTTCCTTTGACAAACATGTTGCCAAAGTGATTGGGAAATCCTATGTGGCCCACCTAATCAACAAAGGGCTTGCATCAGGATCTGAAGAGATAGTGGTGGCCCTCTACTCTTAAGTCATCAGATCCATCATTGAGTACAATGCAGCATTTTAGATGCACTTGACTACGCATATCCAGCAGCTGTAGAGACCACAGAGGTACCTCACCAAGAGGATTACTGGCCTCAAACAGTTGTGTTATGCAACACAACTGGTAAAACTAAATCTGTTCTTCGTTGTGTACCGCCTACTCAGAGGCACACTCTGCCTAACATACAGAGCCATGTCCAACACATAACTGCTGAGCATGTTCCATCTACAGATAACAAAACTGAGTCACCCTACACACTCCAGGGATATGAACCTCATCACAACAATGAAAAAACATGCTGGTGGGATTCAGTACCATCCCAGATACTTGCCTTACTGTGGAACAGAGTCCAAATATACATCAGACAGAGCCCCTTGCTGACACTCTTCAATAGGAACCTTGATGAGTGGATGGGAAACAGACAATTCACGCCAGGCATCACATCAGCAGCCCCACTAGAAAGGGGCTTAGGGTACTAACTATTAGAACGAGGGCTTGGAAGAGTACCCAATGGGGTTGTGAAAGCTGCACAACTTGCCTAGGCTAACATATGCCTTACTGAAGATAGGTTCATAGGTATGTAGTAGACTATCCCCCGGATTCACGAATCCTCCATGTAAGACTAAATAAGTCTTACTCAGAAACTGCAGTTGAATGGTATGACGTCAGCGTGCCATGCATATTCATGAGGGCATGCTGACTCCACTCCAAGTCTAACATGGACCGTGCAGGAAGGCAGGGGGCATGTCTGACTGCCGAGCAGTCCAAAGGTCCACGCCTCTGCAAGAGTCTGAATTGTGAAATGTCAACACACATGAGCGAGTCCGCTCAAATGTCTACGTACCCAACACTATGCTCCCTCACATTGTAAACCCCCAGCACAGTTATAAAAAGTAAAACTTTTCATTTTTTTTTCCTAATTCCCGATATAGCTGCCCGTGTTTGCGCGGGTGTGCACATTGCTTAGCTGCAGTTAGCAATGTTGACATTGAAGAGCATAATAAGGAATGTTTATGCAAATTAAGCACAATAGTGAAGTGGTAGAGCCTTCGCACAAAGAGGAGGTGGTCACGGTTCGAGTCCTACCACTCCCCTTTCTATTTTATGTTTTAAATTAGTATATGAAATAATTCCTGACATATATGAATAAAATTTTACTAAAAAGCATTGAAATTGCCTATGTATCAGTGAACAAAATGTATATTTATAAAGGATCCTGACATATAATTGCCCATAGTTAAGCAGCGCTTTACCCAGCGCAATCTAGTTGCCCATAGCTAAATAGCACTTTACCCAGCGCAATATATTTGCCATTAGCTAAATAGCACTTTACCTAGTGCAATATAGGTGCCTGTAGTTAAGCAGCGCTTTACCCAGTGCAATATAGTTGCCCATAGCTAAATAGAGCTTTACCCAGCGCAATCGGTTTGTGCGGAGGTACGCGCCGTGCCAACCAGCGAACCATCGGGCAACGTGGAGAAACGCAGAGCAAAATTGACTAAACACAGCCACACCCCCTAGCCTGTCTGGACAGTAGTAAAATAAAAAGCAATGACAAGGTTCGAACCCAGGACACTGTACACCATAATCAAAGTACTAAACCACTAAGCCATGACAGCTTAGGATAAACAGCCACTGTTAACATACATATACTTATAAATGGTAGATTAACCATTGCTAAACAGGTCTGCAGTCAGCCGAGAATTTTCAAAAACGGCCACTCACAAAAAAGTGCGGAAATGCAGCATATTTAAGCCCCATAGGCGGGAATACTCACCATAACTGACTGTAGCTCCCATCTGCAGTTAGAATGGCTGGTGCTGGAGAGGGTACACAGTTTCGAGCGCAATGCTGGGGCATCGAGGAGTCAAAATACATGGTTTGGCTCCTTGTCCACCATCATGAGACAAGACTCCTGCAGGGCCAGTTCTAAGGAACAGAGTACAAGGCAGAGGCTTGGAACCAGTTAGCTCATGATCTCACCAATTCCACAGGCGTTCCTCGGACTGGTGCACAGGTCCGTCACCACCATGCAGACCTGAAGAGACAGAAGCAAGACCTATTGAACCGATGGATACAGGAGGCCCGTGGGATGCAAGATGCCCCACTACTGAGTAGGTAGCCATGGAATGCAGTATGTAAGACATGCTAATTTAGTCTATATAATGGATAGGTATGTCTCAATATCCCTTCATTTACTTCACAGCTGCAGGTGTCCATGCTGCAAATCAGCAAGCCTATGCAGATAGGCTGCTAAGGCTGTGCCACCAGGCAGGTTAGTAATTATTCTGCATGTACTGTTATATAAAATAGGTGAGAGAGCCTGAAAGAAAGTGTTGTAGCCCAATACAGCCATAAAATGCCCTGAATAATTCCTCTGCATGTACTGTTATATAAAATAAGTCTGAGAGCCAGAGAAAGAGTGTAGTAACCCATTAAGAAAGGTAAAATAAGTCCGGAATAATATCTCTGCATGTACTGTCATATAAAATAAGTGAGCGAGCCTGAAAAAGAGTTTTGTAACCTATTAATAAAGGTATAATATATCTTGAATATGTCTTCCGTATGCACTGTAATATCAAATAAAGGAGAGAGCCTGTAGAAAAGTGTGTAATGTAATTAATAAAGGTATAATACTTGGAGTGTGTCTGGGTCACTTACTTTGAAATGTTGTTGTACCCTTGCATTATACAAATAGTACTGTTGTAATAAGTGCTGTCAACCCACAGATGGGCAGTCCCATATATAAAAGTGGATGATGGAAGTGCCAGTAGCTGAGAAGCATATATACAGTCCTCAACAGTCAGTTAATGGCTGTCATACATAAGTAAATCTGGCACACGAGTAGCTTGTTAATGTGTTCTCCAGAAATGTGAGTTAACTACACGAAATGTAGGGTTCAGTAGAAATTTAACTGAAAATGTCACGTGAACACATCCAGATATGTAGATATAGAAATATAAATAAAATAAATAACTATGTAGCAGTAACATCTGCATCTTGGACAGTTAGTATGTCAGATATAGGTCAGGTATATAATGAACTAGCCAAACCCATTACACAACCTAATGCATGTTGCCAAGTGTAATAATACATGTAGGGGATATACACCTGCAGTCAATAGGAATGTAGTGTAGACTAAAAGTACTTATAAGATGTTAATTGAGGTTTCTTTCTACACCCTACTGTATGTGCATAAACAATGCAATTCCACACCTCAATGGGTATGTCTAATCTCAAAATATTTGTTGGGACATATGTCCTGTTGTTCTATAAATATCTGCATTTACTTTGATGCATGTGCCCTGTTCAAACACCACAATCTTGGTGGCCTGTTGCCACCAATCATCCCTGCATGCCGTTGGAATGTCCACTGTCTTTCAATATATGCATGTGTTATGCTTGCAGTTCAACTGTTGGAACCTTGGTGTGTTGGGTTAATGGGAATATTACTGCATGCTGTTACAACTAATTTGGAATGCTGTTGTTTATGTTGTAATTAAACACACCTAATCACAGAACGTTTGGAAAGGCCAGTCCAGCGGACCCACCTGTCCCTCCTCAGCTGGCGATTGCACCTAGCACCAACAGGTCCGGTGCCCAGCCCGGGTTCCTCTCCTCCATTGGTCTTGTGCCACCTTCGGGTGGAAGCACTGTAGGGGATGGGGCTCGTCCCCCCATGCAAGCGTGGGTGGAGAAGGGCCACCTGTCACCCTCCGAAGGGTCCAGGCTGTGGTGCGTAGTGAGATCCAGCATTCAGTCACTGATCCCCTAAGCCAGCTTAAGGCGAGAGTGGCGTGACTCACGGGTGAGCCTGCCCCTCCTACGCAGCCCCCAGCACAGCCACCCTCAGGGCTGTGAAGGTGCAGTGATGACTGCCCATGGGTGGGGATCTCAGTTCCACTGTTACCATCTGTGGGCTCATGGGCTTGCGATTTCCAAACATCCGTCCCCGTCAACTGTGTTCACCCACCCCATGTGTCATACTCCACCCCTGTATGCATCTTGTTTGTCTTGTCTGTTTACCTCCCCAAATATACCTACTTCCTCTACCTCACTTTCCACTCTCACCTGAAAAAAAATAAATAAATAAAAGGGAAATCTGTTCCCACAAAAAAATTATGCCCCATACATAGCTGTCCATTTTGCACACATGTCCGCTGGACATGTAAACAGATAATTATAATTGGCAGTACAACAGACTTTGTTGTCCTCACCCCTCTCTCAGGGGTGGAAGGTTTCAAATTTCACACCAAATTTATTGCACATGCACAGCTGTTGCTGGTAAAGAAATGGGCAGCCATGGACCTTCCCTACAACTGTCCTGCACATCCTGAGCTTGTTTCCCTACTGTCTTTCCCTCTTTGTGCCCCCTTTTTCACCACTTTCCTATCTCCCCATTTTCTTTTCTTTCAAAGAAATTAGTGCGGGGGGTTAGCAAGAGTAAGCACTTTTAAGCAGTAGTTAGTGGGTTTGAGTGAGTGTGCGCATGTGTGCGCTTAGCTAAGTATTGTTAAGCATCGCGCAAACCCCCTTACAGCTGCTTTAGTCACTCTGCATGGCAGGGCCCTTGTTCTGCTCGGCAGCAAAATAGAACACCTCTGTCAGTCTCAAACCCCGGACCTTGGACATACTAGACTGCATGAAGTACCACTAGGTCACAGTAGATTTACAACATGTTGGTGCTGTAATAAATATATCATGCATTACAATGAGTGAATGTAAAGGGAAAATAGGAATGTCATAACACAATTCTTATTCTGTGGATCTTTACCAGCAGTTGTGGAATTGCATGACATGACTGTGAAATGAGAACCAGCCATTCTAGCTGGAAATAATGTTACAGTAGCACTTTACAAACCTCACACAGTATCAGTTAATTGTCTAATCAGAAAAGAAAGTACATACTCCCATGTATCTTGTGTAAGCATGTGGAGGGGTGAGTAAAGTTCTACACTGACAAGTGTGTACTAGAAGCAGCAACATTCTGGTTTGAGTACAACATGCAAATCACTGGCTACAACCCTAGCTTCAGAGATAAGAAGTATACCAACCTTCTGACTGACACAACGGTGTCCACAGAAAACAAGCATGGACCCCATTTTGGAAAGCTGAAAGGGCTATGCCTACCTAACCTAGCATTTAATAGCAGTGGGCTGCTATGACAGTGAGTAGTGCAATTACCACACAGCAGGCTGCATGCAATTAGTGAATGGTGGGCACCAATTGGTGCAGAGGCCATCACATGCACATGTGCAGATACCTAGGCAAGCAGGCTGTACTTGCTGTCTACACATGCAATAATCTCATTGCAGCAAGAAAGAGAGAGAGAGAGAGAGAGACAGAGACAGAGGCAGAGACACAGACAGACAGAGAAACACAGAAAAAGAAGGAGCAACAGAGATACGAAAAAAAATACATGTTCTTTAAAAACAAACAGAACACAGCAAGAAAGGTATGTAACACATATGTATATGCTGGCATGTAGTAGATGTTTATGAAGAGGACTCTACATACTGTGAATCATCCATATGTGGCAGCAGTACGTATCTCTATGTATCTGTACATGTGCATAGGGCAAGGGACATACTGCAACTGTTTGTGAAGGGTGTGCATATATACATTGTTCAAGGTTGTTATGTGCATATTTCTATGTAGGTTGTACTGTGTGGAAAAGAAAACAGCATGCAGTGCTGGTATATGACATGTGGTGGTTAAACGCTGTGGGTATGCTTTGTCAGTTTTGCAGTGTTGTAGCCAGTGAGGCCTGCTAAAGCTACATGGGCTGAGGACACCTTCAATGCAGTCTGCACAATACTGTGCAATATTATTACATCACTGTGTATCTCACAACTGTTGCATAAGTGATATTTCCACCATGAATAGTGGACTGTATATGTGCCTATATGTACATCTATATCTACGGCAATGGATGTTTATATGTATGTGTGTATGTATGTATGTGTGTGTGTGTGTGTGTGTATGTAGATATATATATATATATATATATATATATATATTTATAGAGGGAGAGAGACATGGGGCATAGTTACTGCGACAGGTGCCTGGCGACCAAGGTATGGACTGAAACTCAGTGTTGACACTGCAGTGCCATCCCTTCTTGCCAGAACACTGTACCCATTAAATACCACATAGGTGGTAGTCTACCTAACACCGAAGGTGTGATAAGGGAACATGGGACACAGGTGGACAGTAGCCTCCCCTTTGATAATCACAGTGCCACACTGGTCATGTACTCTGTCTACGTGGTACATGTCATCACAAAAGGTGTGTCATCTAGGGAAATATAGGTCAGTGTTCCCCTCTACTTATCACACTTAAAGTACAATGCCAACCACAGCAACTGGAAAGCCCACAGACATACCTCACAAAGAGTAATACCGGCCTCAAACAGATGCCCTATGTAGACCGACTCACAAAACCACAGCTACACTGTGTTGCATAGCGCCTACCCAGAGGTGACCACTGCCTAACATACTGAGCTATGTCACACCCATAGCTGTTGGACATCCCCCACGTAAACATATTACAATCCCTCCCAGATACATGCTCTAGGACCCTACACCTTGTCAGCTCACTAAACAGCACATGCTGGAGGGATAGAATCCTAACTCAGAGATATGCCATACTCTGGAAAAAAACACCTACTAATAGCAAACAAAGCTCCTCATTAGCAGTTGTCATAAATACTCCTGATGATTGTTTGGGAGATAGGAAATACACCCCTGGAATCAGCTCTGTGGCTCTGGCTGACAGGGCAAGTGAAATTAAATTATATGTGTGTCAAAGGCCAGGGTAGCTTATGGCTAGGCTGATGTAGGCCCTAGGGACAATAGCGTATTACCTACCCATGACATGAAGCAGACACACATGTACTTAGTGCAATAATTTCTATGTGAGGTTGACTGAGTGTGATGGTGAATGTGTTGGTGAATGTGTGCAAGGTCTGTAAAGGTGTGATAGCTTAGTGTGAATTTGTTTCTGTCATGGTAGTTTGTGTCCTAGCTGTGATCCCAGCAAAGGATGTGTATGCGAATGCTAGGCAGAAAAAGTAGTATGGCATATGGTGTAACGTAGTCCCTTGTTGTCATCTGTGGTGTCCTATTGTAGGCTAAAGCAATACATGTATGCTCAGAATGGTACTGCTGGTGAATCCAACTCCCATATGAACTGTAGTACTACCTGAAGCTGTAGGCCTAAACAGTACAGTATGGTGTATGTTCACATTGCTTGGAAACACTGCTTTGTGTCTTCCCTGTAGTCCTCACAGATTACATACCTCAGGCATAAGGTTTTGTAAGTAGTGACACACAGTACTGTATGGTACACAGGTAAAGTTCATCTGTGTTGCCATACATTTGTGTGTTGTATGTATGTCTGATGTGTGTGTAATTATGCCTGTACCATGCCCTCAATAATGTGTGTGTTACAGGGTATACGTGTGTATCTAGCAACATTTATAGCCTAGTACAGCAGTATGCCACCTACATCAACTGTGCACTTATGTTAAGCAGGGTTTGGCATCAAAGACTACTGTGGTATACTGGTAATACTGTAACTGTACTTTACATTCATTGCAATGGATGACATCTTTCTTCATCCATTAGCTTGATATATACCTCCTGTGGCTAGGTGGTGCATTGTGTCACATACAGTGTGCCATGTACTGTTGTATAGTCTTACATACTGGTTTCACTTTGTTGCTGTGCAGAACATGGTTTAATATATAGAATGTGCCAGGCACTGTCAGGCAGTTGTGGGCTGAGCACTGATATGTGGTATTAAAAGTGTGTATCTACTGACAGCCAGTAGGTTGCTATATATGGCATTTCATTGATGTCTGTACTTTAGAATGTTAAGTGTGACACATGACTTGCTCACAATTATTGTTTTATTGTCTTCCAGGGACACGTCTCACAATCGCAAACCTGCTTATTCCCCTGAAGAGGAGGAAATACTCCTAAACACCCTACTACAACATCACACCCTGCTGTTCTCTCGAACCAGCCAGGACCAGCATGGGTACACTGCACTGTGGCAAGATGTTGTCCATCGGGTGAATGATGTAGGCATGCATAACCTGACTTATGAGCAGGTATGCCATCACTGCAGTGATTTAATTAGACATGTCCGGCAGCATGCCTCCAATGTCCGCAGACAACAGCTTGCCACAGGTGGTGGTGCAGCGTCACACCCGCCCCTCACCAGAGTGGAAGAGCTGCTCCTCAGCATGGTGGCTCCTGGCCAACCACTACAACAGACATGTGTCATCATGGAGGCCGGAGTCACCCAGCAAGTCGACTCAGAGCGTGCAGGTAATATTGCATATTTGTAGACTACTGTTAGCTCAATTGTTAGAACATGCATATGTCAGATGTGTACTGTGTATTTAGAAGATGTGGAGCCTGGTGTTGTGCAACACTGATAATTTGGAACATAATCTGTATGCCTGTGACTGTCACATGTTGTACTGCTGTAAAGTTGCAAACTCACAGCAGCAATGCCATAGTTGTTGACACTGACAAACTGTCTCATATCCTTGTAGGTCCCTCTGGTGTGACAGCAAGACAGCAGACCCATGCTGGTGAGTGTTCTACATTTAATATAGCAAATAACATGTGCATGTCATAGGTGAGTTGTAGGCCATATACACATCTAAAACACCTACACATAACGCATGCTCTGCATGTTTTCTGTGGGACTCTGTACATTCCAGTAACATAAGCAGCTGCCTCAAACACATGCAATACACAGAGAATCCCAACCAATTGTGGTACACTGTAGTGGAAATTGTATAGGCAGAGTCAATACACATGCACACAACATACACCACATTGTCATACGCAGTCAGCGTTAATATGATACACATGGCCTTTTTAGACACCTGCTGTAAGGTCAGACTCTGGTATCCCAAATATCATCCACACAGCACACATACTATACCTGAGGGGTAGAGGCTTATCATGGGGCGGTGCGACACTCTTCAACACGCAACACATTCATGTTAGGCAATGCTCCCTATTGAACATCTTACATACCCATGTAACAACTGCCTGTGAAATGGTTAATGTAGACAAAGTGCTGCAGTTCAGGTACAGCAAGATAGTTGCCAGCATGGCACACATTAGTGTCCTTGAGTGACCACATGATGCTGCCCGATGATGGCTCATGGTACTACACTATATCCAGTTACAGTAACTACATAGCATTCATTGCTATACACCTGATAGTTGTGTGCATCCGGACATGGTATGTATACCTATGAGTGATGGTGCACATGACATTGGAAAGCATTTAATACTTGCACAGCAATGTTGTGTCCATGTGCACATTGTGTTCCAGGGTGAGGCCAATCACTGAACAACACACATGCATCAAAGATATGTATACTGTTATTAACAAGGACTCTCTACACTCGCACTGCATGCTGTTGAGCAACACACATCCTGCATGCTGACACGTGTGATAGGATTCTTTGGCTTGTGATACTGTACTCCACCATCAACCACTAATGAGTATGTTCTGGATTGCTGTTGGTGTGTGTGTGTGTGTGTCAACTTTACAGAGTAGTGTATTTGTGTGCACGTGTTCATGTGTTCATGTTCATGTGTTCATGTGTGCATGTGTTCATGTGTGCTAACATCATGTACAGATTGTAAAGTGTGTTTCCTGTCTTCCTCTCACAGGTGCTGAGGTTGTGTTGGTTAAGTGCAGCAGGGAACCTGAAGTCACTGCCATAAATAGTGGAAATAATGATACATGTGTTGTGGTACAGGCAGGTTTGACAGGGTCTGTCGTTGGTCCGCCAATCGACAGTACACAGCTTTCCACCCCATCTATGCGCACACATTCATACTGCCAATGCATCCCTCATCACCAATGGCCTTAGCTGAGGGACTGCATACAGTAGGCATTGACCAGGATAGTGTTGTATCTACGGCACATGCATCCCCTCACAGCAGCCATACCCAGACTCCTGGAATGGTACCACATAGGCAGATGTCCAGGGGTTCTCGTGGGAGCACTGCTGGTCATAATGCCCCTGGCAGACATGCCCCCACAGGTCTTACAACCTCAGGTATGTTCCAGGCTGTAATGCAGGCACAGGCACGTACGGAATGGTACACCAGACAGGGACTAAGGGCGGAGAGGGCCAATAATACCACTATCAATGACAGTATCCGTGCCCTTGGCGGTGCCATCTGTAATTACACTGAGGTCATTGATAGACGTTGGGGGGAGACACTAGATGTCCTCCACAATGTCATGTACATGTGCCAGGACAGTGCAGGACGGCTGAGACATTGACATGGACATATGCCAGCAACATCATCAGCTGGCAGTCGTCACGGACAATACACAAGTCACAACCGCTCCAGTAGTGGCAGTACTAGCCCCAACAATGTTGGGGCTGGGTTGTCATTAGACCGTCCTAGAAGACCACGTGCACGTGGCTCTGGCCAGTCCCAGCAAGGACATGGGTCCAGTCGACATCCCTCTGCCTCTGATGATAGTACTCAGTCTGGCTTAGTACCCGATACTGTCTGTGACACCCCTGTCAGGCACAGGTACTGTGTCTGTGGCCAGAGGCGGTGATCTGTACAGCCTGGCAGGTACAGTCTGTGGCTGTCACACAACCTCCCGTATTTGGCAGCCACATGGTGGAACTATGTGCATGCAGACACACACACATAAACCAAACACCTAGGGCTAACACATACACACACACACATTACATCAACATTGACCCATGCTGTACTGTTGTCCCACACACACACACACACACACACACACACATACATACATGTCGATTGGATGGGTCAATGTCGGGCTCTGGCAAACCAACAACACACCCTGTGCATATGATGAAACTGTGCCACCTCCTGTCATCTGTAACATTGATGCAGGAACAGGCTAACATGGTGCTGATGCACAGGGTGACTGTATAGCAGTGTAGCAATGTTAGCATGTTGTCAACAATAAAGTGTAATGATATCCTTGTAGGTATATCTGAGCAGGCATGATGCATTAAAGCTATGATTATCAATGTAGTATTGTTTACACCAGTGTTAATTCCAAAAATGGATTGTCCGCCCATGTGCCACTTGGCTGATGTGTGTAGTTCTGGCAGCATGTGTTGGTGAGTGGACACTACATGTGTGATGTGTGCTGTACAGATTTGCAGGTGTACATTTGTGAACATGGTGGAGGTGCACTGTCTGCATGTACGTGCATAGTGGACACATGGGAAGGGTGACATGCCCTGTATTACACAGTGTTAACACTTCATAGTTTCTATTGCTGGCCAGTATGCATTTTACTACACATATGTTTTAACTTGGGTACACATGTGTGTATGACATGGTTTGACACTATGCTGTGGGTGATACTGTTAATATTGGTCATTGGTTTGCAGTCTGGTAGTATACACAACCTCAACAGCCTGACTATAACCAGTCGTTAGTTGATGTCTTGACAACTGACACACACATGTAGGAAACACAGTAGCATTTGGATCCTTCCGGTAAAATACTATACCAGTAACCAGTGGTATTGACCACCACCCATTCCTGGGACCACTCCTATTTGGCATGTAGCCCCTCTTAGGTACAAGGAAACACAGTAGGGATATGTCCTTTCACATCTGGTAATGCATACAGTGGCCTATAATGCATGCTCCAGATGAGACACTTATCCTCTACAAGGGTATCATACAGACAGATACCTGTTGACCAACCCATGCTGTAAAGCTATAAGCCAACTATAGCATAGTCATCCACATTTACTAAACATAGCATCCCGACAGTACCACATAGGTAGTAGCCCACGACATGTAGAAGGGGTACCGATGTGTACATACAGCCACATGTTATGTCATCTGTCCTTTGGTATTCACATTTCCAAAGGTATTCTGAAGTCCCTCGGTGTATCGCATAAGCAATAAGTGGTCTGTATGCATATCCACTTAGTTGTTGCACACCTGTAATGAATGTCCATTATTGACAGACTTTGTTGTGTTTGAACATGTCTGAAATATACCCCAGGCATGTACCCTCACTCACACTATTCTATAGAAACTGTCATGGGTGTGTGTGACACAGATGACCTATGCCACAGATCACTACAGTGGCTGGCCTTGTCACAAACATACACATGTGACCTAAGGTCTGAGAAGCAGCAGCACAATCTGTCAAAGGTAACAGATGTATTCATGTAGAAAGCAGGCTTCACACCTATGAACTAACTGAGGTCACATGTATATATATGCATTTGCCACACACATACCTGAAGTGTGCAATGCACATACTGTTGTTTCACTGATATGTTATACAGTAGTAAAAGCAAAACCCACAACACATTGACCAACAGTGTCACACACACACACACACACACACACACACACACACACACACACACACACACACACACACACACTCAGCAATTGCAGGATTCAAACCCCTACCTAACAACGTGCTACATGCTTTACTGGGAGTTTTCATTTCCACTGCTGTATTTGTGGGATGCTGACATCATCAGACTTGGCAAAGAAAAATTTACCTCTTTTAATGTGTTTTCCTAGTCTCTAAAAAGGGCACTCCTCTCAAAGGAAATCACACACAAACACTCCCCCCCCCACACACACACACAATGATTGCAGGATTCTAACTATGTTATGATACTAGAGAGATACGCATTAACACGACGCGCTATATGCTTTACTAGGAGTTTTCAATTCCACTGCTGCATTTGTGGGATGCTGACATCATCAGACTTGGCAAAGAGGAATATACCTCTTTTAATGTGTTTTCCCAGTCTCCAAAAAGGGCACTCCTCTCAAAGGAAATCACACACACACACTCAGCAATTGCAGGATTCAAACCACTACCTAACTATGTTATGATACTGGAGAGATACGCATTCACACAATGCGCTATATGCTTTACTGGGAGGTTTCATTTCCACTGCTGTATTTGTGGGATGCTGACATCATCAGACTTGGCAAAGAGGAATTTACCTCTTTTAATGTGTTTTCCTAGTCTCCAAAAAGGGCACTCCTCTCAAAGGAAATCACACACACACTGCAGGATTCAAACCCCTACCTAACTATGTTATGATACTAGAGAGATACGCATTAACACAACACGCTATATGCTTTACTGGGTGTTTTCATTTCTCCTGCTATATTTGTAGGATGCTGACATCATCAGACTGGACATGGTAATGTCTGTGCACTTTGTTTTATGGAATCCCAGGACTGCACCATGGGGGACAGCAGGTGTTAACAGCTTGAACAGGACTCCACAATTCTTAGCTTGTGTGATCTATCTGTGGACCAGTTGCCAATCCATCATATGACAATACATATTTATGCACAGTTTGTTGATTTTGTGGATACAACATGTGTCTGGGATGTTGGAAAAGGGCTGTTCAAAGTCTATGTAGGACGTGTATAGCTCATTTCAGTGATGTATGTCCTGGGTGGCTGCCTTGCAAACAGTCTAGCAGGTTTGGGAACCATGATCTTCCCATGACCAAACTAAAGTTGTAGGGATGTCTGTCAGCTTCCGATAGCTCTAGACTCCATGGTCTTGCAGATCAGACTTCATAGGCTTATGAGACTATAGTTCCCATGGTCTGTTGTGCACCAACACTTGTGGAGTGTGACATACGTTGCTGTAACCCATTCAATGGTTTCATATCCTGTAGAGAGGGTGAGGCTCAACAGACTGTTCAGGTGTAGGGTCTGTTTGTTCTGCAGTTCACTTATGACACATATAGGGAAACAATGTAATCCAATTGATGCCATGTTTTCTGCTTTGTAAGGAGATGTTTACCCATTCTACATGTGATATCTCCTGGTATGATGATAGGGCCTTTTGTCAGTGGGAGGTGGGTATGTATGTATTGGCCTGTCTGACAGGATGTTGGCATTGTCAGTCATTTACAGTTGGCCCTGACTCAGGACGTATATGAGTGTACATTGCTATTTATGACATAGCTGAAGATAGTGTCATGGTTCTGTCTGGACTCCTTCGCAGATAATCTTTTCAAAACACCAACAAACTTAAGCACTAAACCCCTGTTATACTCTTTTATACACTGAACACCCTACTGATCCTTTTTGATCAGTCAAAGGAGTATTTCATCATAATATCCTGACATGTCCAAAGGTCAGTTTCGTGTGTACTCTCCAGTGCAGCTGGTGAATATGGGAGTTTTCAGGCAATGTTACAACTGCCTTATGTACACAGACAACCCTTTCCTCCTCCCAAAAAACTCAGATATATGTGAGAGATACAACTATATGGACAAACTGGAGGCTGAGCTCTCTCGACCCATGACTGGCACAGTCTATCAGGAGGAGAAGGTAACCACACACACCACAAATCCAGTCTCACATAGACCTATAGCAACAGCAAACCAAACACATATACACACATAAACATACACGGAGGCTCTAAATAAAAATCTGTCTAAGCAGCAGAGACCTCTGAAGCAGACACCCAAACAACTGCTACCCCACAACAATACACACATGTCACATAGTTCACAAAGTCAGTGTGCCACACAGTCACTGCCCTTAAGGCTAAACAACACACCTAATACACTTGTAATAGGGGACTCTATTGTCAGACACACTGATGTCCCACTCACCAGGCTGAACAAGGAGAAGGTCACTGCAACCTGTCTGTCGGGTGCCAGGATCCACCACATAACACATGCACTCAGGTCACTCCAAAGCAAGTACAAATATGACTCTGTCATTGTCCATGCTGGTGTGAATGACCCGAGACGTTCCTCCCTGGACTACATGAGAAGAGACATAGAGGAGCTCTCTGATTATGTAGCCCAGGCCGATATGACCCTGACCTTGTGTAGCATCTTACTATCACCAAGAATGATGCCACAGTATATAGACAAAATGATCAATTTTAACAGTTGCCTAACGTATTGGTGTCATTCAAAGGGGATCCAGTGCTTGTCAGCCTGGGATGACATGGTCGACAAGCCACGTTGCTTCACTAAGGACAGCTTGCACCTGTCACCCCTGGGCTTTCGAATACTGGCTAAGACTCTTGCCACCCCCATAGTGCCTTTTTTAGGCAAGGCTCAAAAGACAAACCCACCTCCATAGACGATACAAGGTAAAAGAAACTAAGGGTAATGCTGCTCAACGCCAGAAGTCTACACCTCAAAATGCACGCACTGAAGGCTCTCTTCAGTATGGAGAATATCAATATCTGTGCAGTAACAGAAACCTGGTTCAAGGCTCCTGAAAGCACCCCAGCACTACCAGGTTATACTTCATACCATGCTTTTTGGCCACAAAACCAGGACCAAACCACAAAAGGAGGGGTAGTATCCATATATATCAAAGATACACACACCTCCAGGTTAGTAGCACTGCACAAAGCATCGGAGACCATCCATGTGCAACTAACAGTGGGCAAAACTGCCTTTCAGTTTGTAGCCTGCTACAGAACACCCTCACAAATGCAGGGACCACACTCGGCTTTCCTGAGAACACTGGCGATTATGAAGGTCTCTCCAAACACCATTATATTGGGTGACTTTAACTACCCAAACATTGACTGGGAATACTACTCAAGCCCCAACACCGCTGGCCAACAGTTCCTAGAATTTATAAACTCAAATGCTATGGAACAACTGGTTACCACCCCCACAAGAGGGGAAAATATATTTGCCTGGTCATCACCAACATGGGGACTCTATGTTCCACACCAGAGGTATACCTCTCATTGGTAAGGTCAGATCATACATTTATCTCACTGGGTGTCCATATCTTGTCCCCACACCCAGCCAAGGTATTCTCGGTGAAGAACTTCTCAAAAGCAAACGTCACACTTCTAAAAACCAAGGTGGTATCCTTCAAAACCCCCGGGCCAGTGGAAAATACGGCTCAAACCGCAGAATCCTTTACAAATGCATTCTATGGACACCTACAGGAATGCATGGATTGTGCTATCCCAAATGAAACCAAGACTCACGCCTCCAAAGGCAGGGGACCTGTCTGGTGGACCCCAGCCATAAATAAGCTATACAATAAAAAGGAGGAGGCTACTACATGATAGAGCAAAATCCCAAGAAGGGAAGGCATCTCTGATCAGTACTAGTAAGAAACTACGATCACTCATAAAATCATCTAAGGCCAGCTTCGAAAGAAAAATTGCACAAGACACTAAAGACATTGACAAGGCCTTCTTTAGTTATGTCAGGAACCTGGGTGGCAACTCCCAGATATGCTCTTAGTTAGTGCATAATGACAAAAAATACACTGAACCCACAGACATTGCCAACATCCTGGCAGACAGGTTCAGTGCAAATTTCTCCCCCCATCCCCCCAAAAGAGCAAATGTCCATCCCAACAGAGTGTAGCTTCCCTGACATCACAGATGAACAGGTGACAGCTGCCCCTCCAAAGCAATAACACAGCATCAATGAGACCGGATGGTGTCCCAGGCTGCATCTTACACGAGCTTCATGAAGAACTTAACCCTCACATAAAGTCACTGTTCAATATCAGACTTACTACAGGATATGTACCCAAGGAATGGCGCACAGAAACAGTGGTCCCGCTCCACAAAGGTGGTGCCACAACAGACCCCGGACACTATCGCCCTATAAGCCTGACTAGCCTGGTCTGCAAAGCTATGGAGCGTATCATCATGGAACTCATAAACAAAGACATCAGGAACCTCCAGACACTGGGTCCTACCCAATTCGGCTTTGTTAAGGGCAGATCTTGCCTCTTGAACCTGGTCAACTTCTTTGAAACAGTTACCAGGGCCACAGATGTAGGGAAGGTAATCCACACAGCCTACCTGGACCTCGCAAAAGCCTTCAACACAATACCCCACTCGGGCATCATAAATAAGCTTTCCAGCTTAGATATCAACACATATGTCACAAGATGGATTGCAAACTGGATCAGGGATAGCACCCACATGGTCGGAATTGCAGGTGCCATGTCAGACTCTACACCAGTTACAAGTGGCGTCCCACAAGGCTCAGTCCTGGGACCTCTCTTTTTCAGTATATATTTCTCTGAGGTACAGGCTAACATGGGAGGACTATGGCTGACCAAGTTCGCAGATGACTGCAAACTTGGTGCCATAATCGACTCTCTGGCTGACACAAGCATCCTCCAAAAGGGTCACACAGAGATGGTTAACTGGTGCCAGAGCCATGGCCTAAAGCTAAATGCCATAAAATGCATAGTCATCCCCTTTGGGAAAAACAAAGTGCCCACAAATTACCACATAGGTGGTAATCCATTATGTACGGAAGAAGTAATTAGGGATTTGGGGACCCAAGTAGATAGTATTCTCTCCTTTGACAATCACGTTGCCAAAGTGGTTAGAAAGACCTTCTATATAACCCACCTTATCACGAAAGGTTTCACATCTAGATCAAGAGAGGTCATTGTGCCCCTCTACTCATCAGGCCCATACTTGAATACAATGCCCCATTTGGGATGTACCTTATCCGACACCTGCAGCAACTGTAATGACCCCAAAAGTACCTCACCAAGTGGATCAAGGGGCTCAAACAGACGCCCTATGCAGTTCGGCTAAAGAAACTCCAGCTCTACTCAGTTGCTTACCGCCTACTCAGAAGTGATCTGTGCCTGACTTATAAAGCCATGTCCAACCCAGAATTAATGGTCATGCTCAACCTCAGGATATCCAAATCCCTTAGAGCTACTCACTCCAGGGACTCAAACCTCAGCACAGAAATAAATAAGACATGCTGGAGGGACAGATTCATATCCCAGTGGCTCCCCTCACTCTGGAATGGAATCCCAATCCAAGTTAGGCAGAGCCCCCTCACTGACCCTCTTCAAGAGAAAGCTTGACGAGTGGATGGGAGATCGTACATTTACCCCTGGGATCTCTTCTGGGTCCCTGCTAGACAGAGGCACAATAAACTAACCGTAAAAGGGCTATCTTGTGTGACCTACTATTCAAAGGCACAGTCTACTAATCTAAAAGGGTGGCGAAAGCCAAACACACTCTGGCTAGGCTTATAAATGCCATAGGGCAAATAGCCTAGTATCAACCTATGAACCTATGACAATGTTTGGAGTGCACATTGTTTATTGATGATACTGAATGCAGGTTTTTATCTTCTTTGCTTTCTCACTTTCTTTGAACAATCTAGGTATCTGTAGTACATATTTGATTATGACAGGGTTACAATATATTATATATGTGTCTGTTGTCATATAACTGTGTGCACAAGGCAGGATTGGTGAATAGTGAGAGGTTCCTGGGTTAACACATGCAACTGCCAGATATGTGTGGCCCACTGCTGTACTCAGACATGGGCTAAGTGTGTGAGCATGCCCAGTTTGGCCTTTCAGTGTTTTGCTGCCTGACATTTGTCTCATTTATTCAAGTGTGTGAGCATGCCCAATGTGACCTTTCAATGTGTTGCTGCCTGAAGTCCACTACATTAGTTAACGTGTGTGAACATGCCCAATATTAAAATTTATACTATATGTGTGTTGAAAATCAAGTTATATTTTTACTGCAGGACTCACCTTTGTGTCATAACTCGACAGAGATTATGCTGTGCCTGCAGGGTTTCCATGAGACACTTCATACAGGCTGACCAGTGAAATACTGTCATGGTTTGGTGGTTCGGTACTGTGACTATAGTGCACAGTAGCCTGGGTTTGAGGGCTGTCACTGCTTTATATTTTCATACTGGGCAGACCAGACTGCTTAAGGACCAGTAAAGCAGATATGAGCATGTTTACCTGCTTTTGCCCAACTTTGACCAAACTTGCCCAACATTGCTCAACATTAACCAACATTGCTGAACGTTGCCCAGTATTGCTCAACATTGCCCAAAGCTGTGTTAGTTAGTGTGTGCAATTTTGTTTACATATACTAAATAGTGGTAAAAGCTGTTTAGCACTGCTTTATATTGCTTAAAACATGGCAATCATGCCTCAGGTGGTGCTGCAGGGCTGCCTATGTCGGATGCACATAGTACACTCCCTATACATGTTTGAAAACAGGTAGTGTCAAGTTAGGCATCCCTTTTACTACATGTGCAAGTCAGAGAGAGGTATCATTTCCAGGGTTCCTACTGAGCCAGTGTATGGGCTATGCATTGTCTCTTTGCCAAGGCCAAAGCATACTGGGTATGCCTCCTTCTGCCTACTGGGGCAGGCTCAGGTTGTTCCTCCTCGGAGTCACTCTCTGCCTGTGATGGCCTTGGCAATGGTGGGGGGCTGTTTGGCCTGGGCCTATGCTGCTCCTGCTGCAGCTGTTTTTGCAGGATCATATTATGTAGCATAGCACATACCATGACAATTTGGCTACATGTAGTTGGTGATTACTGCAAGGCTCCACTAGATGTGTCCAGGCACCGGAACCATGACTTGAGCACCCAAACACACGCTCGATTACATTTCGTGTTTGTGCGTGTGCCTCATTATGGCATTCCTGTTCAAGTGTGTATGCATTTCTGATGGGTGTCATCAGCCACAGCTCCAGTGCATATCTAGCATCCCCCACTAGGTGACTATGAGGGATGTCCCCATTGGCAAATGTCTGGTACAGCTGTGTCAGATGCCAGATATGGGAATCATGGTAGCTTCCAGGGCAGCCAGCACACACACTCAGTATTATGCCCTGGGCATCACACACAACCTGGCAGTTGATGGAGGGGACGCCCTTGCGGTTAATGTAGGCCCTACCACGCTCACCGGCTGGTGCTTTGATGCGTATGTGCGTGCAGTCTATTGCACCCACTACCTCAGGGTATTCCGCTATTTGCTGGAAAAGACACATATTGCTGGCCAATACCTCACGGGAATTGGGGAAATATACATGATCACCGACATGTGATGACATGACATTCAGGAACTGGTGCAGTACCCTGGATGCTGATGCCTGTGATATCCCCATCATATCACCAGTTGGTCTCTGGAAGGTACCTGTTGCTAGTATTCCTAGGCCAACACATACCTTGGTTTCCACTGGGATGGGTTACCCTCTGTTGGTTCTGTGTGTGAGGCGTGGCCTGCACAGCTCAACAATTTGCTGCAGGAGGTCTCTGTCCACTCTATAGCCTCCACTATCTCCAGCTCATGTAGTCCCTGGTAGGTTACCCTGGGCCTGTACACTCTTCTCTGTCTCCTCACTGGGGGTTGCTCAGCAGCATTCGCATTGTCACCACCCTCAGCATGTTGCGTATGTCGCCTTATAACAGCAATGGCAGCCCCTAACATTTCTTTGTCTCAGTAAAGCTTTTTCAGTTTTCACTTCTATTAGCTTACTGCAGTGTCTCTGAGAGAAACATAGTGGAAAGTTGTTTGCAGAGTTTTAATTGCTGGGCTGGGCTACTGTACTGCCTGTGTAATTGCCTGATTCTGATTGATTTCACCTGCTAGCTCTGCTAGTTCTCCCTGGTTAACTTCCTACTATTTGTTGTGCTTCCTTTTCCCTTTCTGTTTACACAACTTTAAGCAACCTTACAGATCCTTACTCCGGCTTAAACGCGCGCACACAGGCACACATGAGCACACAGTCTTACTCGGATATACAGGTGCTCACCCGCACGCAAACACGTTGCAGGCACTTCAACAAGAAACTTTAGTGTTATCCACGGCATACACCTTCTATTTCTTGCCTTTAGCTAGGATACCTGTTGACACACCTCTTCCAGTGATGAGTAACTGACAGCAAACACATGCCACTCTGCTCCAATGAGCTTACATTCTTTCATACATACCCTCCTCGTGATGTCACCTATCTTCTACTCTGTTACTCCCCTTATCCTACTCATACACTCCACTAACATTTGCTATGTAAACTTGGGATTCACTATCCTTACCTCATTTGCATGGGATTGCCTAGTAATACTTGGTTACATCTCTTAGACTGAGCTTTCCCCTTAACAACCTCTACTCGGTTGCCATGTTGTCTTCAGCCTGCCATTCACTTGAATTGAAACTTATGATTTGCTATAAAATCCCTATTTGTAGCTTTTAATTTCTGCTTTACTGGTTTTCAGAGTGCAGCGCGTTTGCACGGTGCTGCGCTACGCTTAAACTTCGGAGATCGAGGTAAAAAAAAAATATATTTTTTTTTATTTTGCATCATGGAACATTGCAAATGGCCGTATATTTGGCCATTGGCATGCTTCCTCAACTGGATGCAGCCTTTATTTGGAGCTGTCACGGCTCTGTTTTGCTATTTGCAGAATGGTACTCAGTTGTCAACGGAGTACATTTCTGCAAATAACACTACTCTTACACGGACAGGTTCGGGTTTCCTGGATCGCAAATTTACCTCATTTGCATGGCTTTCGCCAGCAAATGAGGTAATTTGCATACCCTAGCCCTGTCCGTGTAAGAGTCATTTTAGGAGCTCTGTTGCACGCCCCTGCTGGCTGTTCCTGGATTGCTTGGTGGACATGTTGGCTGCATGGAGTCTTACTCTACTCTTAGACTCCGTGCAAGCCTTTGTGAATCCGGCCCTATGTGACAGGTACATGTCTACAGACAGTAGATATGTACTTCATTGTACCGTCATGTTGTACAGCAGGCACATGGACCACATACACTGCAATGCTTACAGATACTGGTGGCTGTTATGTACACTGGGTGAGATGTGCACCTCATGTCTTTTGTGCCATTGGGATGTGTGCTGAATGGGACAGTCCTGGATGGCTCCCTGTCATGGTCACCCTCTTACACACATCTCTGCCCATCCATCTTTGGCTTATTATACTGTGTTCCCCCTACACATACACACATACACACACACACACACACACACACATATATATATATATATATATATCTGTACGGGAACACTTCACATAATCGAATTATTGAAATCTCGAATTTCATATGGTCGAGACCATATGATTGAGATTTTAATAAATCGAATGTGTGTAGTGTTTAGAAATAAGACTTTACTTACCTTAATACATTACGTGCACACAGAGGCAAGTGTTGTTGTACACCTTGTGTGTACATAATGTTTTATTTGTTTTGTGGTGTTGGCAGGAAGTGAGAAATCTCCCGTTTTGCGCTTCCGCATACAGCGCAAGACGGGAGATTTCCCATCTCCCCACTGTAGCGCGATCTTGGAGTTGGTATATTTAAGTAGGGAGGGTGTGGGGGGCACAGCCCCCCACATGGGGGGGGTGCAGGGGGGTGAAGCCCCCCTGCAAAAGCAAAGTTTATGTTTTTTTTTTTTTTTTTATGGTTTCCCTTCAGAAGTTCGAGTTTCCGTAACTCGAGCTTTTGGTTTCGGTTATTTGCAGTTCGAGGTTTTGGAAATTCGATCTTCTGAAGTGAATATATATATATAGGTACATAGGTAGGTAATAGGCTATCTGCCTGAAGGCATATATTAGTATGGCTAGAGTGTGCAGCTATCACCACCCAGCTTGGGGTAACTTCAGATAGCACATGTACATACGTTCTGCATTGGACATGGACCTGTCTGTTGGGCAGAGATCACCTGAGTAGACAGTAAGCAACAGAGTACAGATTGAGTTAAATTCAGTCTTGTTGAATGGGACAACTGTTTGAGGCCAGTAATGCTCTTGTTGAGGTACGTCAGTGGTCTTTCCAGCTGCTGAAGGTGCCTAGTCAGATTCATCACAAGTGTGTTGTGGTACTCTATGATGGGTCTGATGACTGATGAGTAGAGGGAACCTCCTTTGATCTACATGCAAAGACCTTGGCAGTTTGTGGGAACATATAGCATAATTTTCTAACCACTTTGTGAATGTGTTTCTGGAAGTAGTGATGACTATCCACATGTGTCCATAGATCCCTTATTATTACTACCTCCATATTTAGGGTGTTAGCACCTATGTGGTATTTGTATGACTGTAGCTTGAGCCCATAAGTTTGACACCATCTCTGTCTGACTGAGACCCTTTTTAAGGATGTCTCTGTTGTCCCAAACATCGATTATGACAACCTTTTTGCAGTCATTCACAAACCTTGCTAAACATAGCCCTGGTGTTTGACTGTATTTCTGAAAAGTATACACCAGACAGGAGGCGTCCCAGGACTGAGCCATGGGGGACAGCAGTTGTTACCAGCTTGAACAGGAAACCACAATTCTTACCTTGTGGGATCTATCTGTGCCCCAGTTGGCAATCCATCAGATGACATACGTGTTTATGCACAGGTTGTTGATTTTGTGGATACAACATGTGTGTGGGATGTTGGAAAAGGGCTTTTCAAGGTCTATGTAGGCCATGTGTAGCTCATTTCATTGATGCATGTCCTGGGTGACTGCCTTGAAAACTGTCTAGCAGGTTTAGGAACCATGATCTGCCCCTGACCAAACCAAAATGGGTAGGGTTGGGTGTTTGTAGGCTCTCAATAGCACTGTTTATGAGTTCCATAATGATGGACTCCATGGCCTTGCACATCAGGCTTATTAGGCTTATAAGACAATAGTACCCATGGTCTGTTGTGCACCAACACTTGTGGAGTGTGCCAAATGTTGCTGTAACCCATTCAGCAGTTTCATATCCTGTACAGACGTGAGTCTCAACAGACTGCTCAGGTGCAGGGTCTGTTTTTTTGGAGTTCACACATGACACAGCCAGGGAAACCATGTTATCCCACACACGCCGTGTTTTTAGGTTTGGAAAGAGCTGTTTAACCATTGTATATGTGATTTCTGGGTTTTCACAGTCTCCAGGTATGATAATGGGCCCTTTTGTCAGTGAGAAGGGGGTAAATATGTATGAAACTGTCTAACAAGATGTTGGCAATGTCAGTCATGTGCACATATTCATTTACAGTTTGCACTGACTCAGAACATATATGAGTTTACATTGATATTTATGACATAGCGAAAGACAGCTTCATGGTTCTCTATGGACTCTTTGACCATGGCTTGGATAATGTTAGGAGTGCTCATTGTTTCTTGATGATACTGATCGGAGTATTATTGATCTTTGGTTTTTCACTTTCTTTGAACAACTTAAGTACTTGGTGTACATAGTTTGATTATGACAGGTGTCCAATATATTATATGGGTCTGTTTTCATATCAGTGTGTGCACAAGGCAGGATTGGTGAATAGTGACAAGTGACTGGAGTAAGAACGTACAGTTGTGTACATTTACCATAAATGTAGATGTTTGAGTGCATTCACTGTTGCAGTCATTACAATTGGGTTATCCTGCTGGCAGGCTACCCTCAGTCGGCCTGAATTCCAAAGTCTAGGTCCGGTGTCGGTTGCTGTCGCCTCTTCCCTGATGTCAGTGCACCAGGGGTATAAAAGATGCAGCCGGTGCCATTTTCATCAGTTTTTCTTGCCCCAGATGTCAGGTGCCCCCAAAAGGGTAGGCTAAAAATATGTTAATAAAACATGCATGCACGAAAGTATATATTTTGCCTTCATCTACAAGCAAATACACCACATAGGTTGTATAGAACAGAGAAGTACAGATAAGTTCCAGCAAAGAAATGGGGGATGGCAGGTGGGTAACCTGGACTGCAACAGTGAATACACTCGAACATCTACATTTATGGTAAGTATACACAACTGTACTATGTTCTTCATATTTCACTGTTGCAGTCATTACAATTGGATTGAATCCCAAAGCTAAGTTTGGGAGGCTGGAGCTAAATAGCATTAGGAGCAGCTATTAGGCCCTGCATAACTGCAGTGGCAAAGCCTGCCCTGGATTTAGAGTACAGTGGTAAGTGGTAGTGTTTGTGAAGGTGTGCACTGAACTCCAAGTAGCAGCCTCTAAAATGTCTTTAGTTGGTACTCCCCTGAGGAAGGCTGCTGAAGTGGCTGCTGCTCTGGTTGAATGTGGCCTAATGCCCTTAGGCACTGGCTTGCCATGTTTTGAATAGCAGAAACGAATGCAGTGGCCTATCCACTTTGAAATAGTCTGCTTTGAGATAGCCTTTCCTTGTGATCCTGCAGCATATGCCACTAGTTGTTGCTTTGGTTCTGTTCAAATAGAAGCGTAGCTGTCTGTGTATGTCCAAAGAATGCAGAATTGTCTCCCCCTTATTCTATGGGTTTGGATAAAAAGTAGGTAGATGAATAGTTTGGTTAAGGGCCACACTGGACACTACCATAGGCATAAATGTCGGGTTTTTCCTCAGAGAAACCCTGTCTGGATAAAAAATTATAAAAGGTTGAACAGCCATGAGTGCCTGTAGCTCTGAGACTCATTTTGCAGAAGTTATTGCAAGGAGCAGAGCTGTTTTCCAAGATAAAAACTTTATATCAACTGTAGTGGCTGGCTCAAAAGGAGGCAGGGCGAGTTTTTCCAAGACATAATTGAGGTCCCATGCAGGTATTGGTGATCTCCTTGGAGGCCTTAAATTTTTGGCCCCTCTGAGGTACTGCCTTAATAAAGGATGAGAAAAGATTGGTGGCTCTGTATTGTAATGAGCCAAAATGGCAGAGACATGCATTTTTATAGATGAAAAGAATAGGCCTTTGTCCAGCATCTCAGTCAAGTATTGCAAAATCTGAGGAATATTTGGTACAGCTATGTCAATGCCTTGTGCCTGGTTCCAAGGACAGAATCTCTTCCATTTTCCAGCATAGGATTTTCTAGTACTAGGCCTCCTGGCCTCCAAAATGACATCCATCACCACTTTAGGACTACATTATCTGGCATGCTGTCAGATTTAAGGTCTTGAGTTGGCTGTGCAGGATCCAATTGTTCTGATGGGACAGTAGATGAGGCACTTGAGGTAAGGTCCAGGTTGGGCATTGAGACAAGTTCCTTAGGATTGGATACCAGTACTGGCATGACTAGTCTGGGCAATCAGTATCATTTTTGGCTTCTCCTGTCTGACCTTTAGGAGTACATTGGGGAGGAGAGGCAGAGGAGGAAAGGCATATAATGTTAAGTTTTTCCAGCTGATTGATAGGGCATCCAATTTCCATGCTTGTCTGTGATAAGTCCTTCTGCAGAATCTCTTTAGTTGGCAGTTGTGAGGTGAGGCAAATAAATCTATGTCCGGGTATCCCTATTTCCTTTTTACCATGCTGAAGACTTGTGGATCCAATTTCCACTCGTGGGGATCCATGAGGTTTCTGCTTAGTTCATCTGCCAGAGTATTTATCTTTCCTGGCAGGAATTGTGCCTGCAGATGTACTTGGTAAGTCAATGCTGTGTCCCTACATCTTCCTGCCATGTGGGCTCCCCAGGCATAATCAGATGCATCCGTTGTTAATGTCTGTGTGGCTGGGGGTAGAGTGAATGGCTGTCCCTTGTTCTGGTGACAGGCCTTCATCCACCATCAAAACTCCTGTTGCAGGCAGGGTATGAGAGTAACTATTGTTTCCAGGCTGTGGCAATGTGGAATCCAAACACTTTTTAGGTATCATTGAAATTTTCTCATAAGCAGTCTTGTATATGGAATTAGTAGGATGCAGGATGCCATGAAGCCCAAAGCCTGCAGAATTTTTCTTGCAGATAACTGGGCTTTTGTTGTCAACAGTTTGAAATAGGTAGTTAGTTGCTTTTGTTTGTCTGGCGTGAGATAAGCCATCTGGACAGTTGTATTTAAGCTTGCACCCAGGAATATTATCTTTTGAGAGGGTACTAGTTTTGATTTTTGTTCGTTGACTGTGTACCCTAGGCATGGTAGTAATCTCTTTACAAACGTCAGATGCTGTAGTAGAATGTCCTTGTTCTCTGCTTGAATGAGGCAGTCGTCCAAGTAAGGATATATGTGTATTCCTCTTTGTCTGCAGTATGCAATTACTGGTGCCAGGCACTTTATGAAGATCCTGGGTGCAGTAGATAAGCCAAAGGGCAGTGCAGAGAACTGGTAGTGCATTGAGACAGCTTTGAATCTGAGGTATCTTCTGCATGTGTATCTGAATGGGACATGCAGGTATGCCTCTTTCAAATCTAAAGTCACAAGCCAAGCCTTCTTGCCCAACATGAGCAGAAGCTGTTGCAGAGTCAACATTTTGAATTTTGGAATATCCAGATATGTGTTTAGAATAGATAGGTCCAGTATTGGTCTCCAGGCTTTGTCCTTTCTGGGTACCAAGAACAGTCTTGAATAGCATCCTTGTCCCTGCTCTTGCTCTGGTACTTGTTGAATGGCCCTCATGTCCATGAGGGATGAGACTTGTTTTTGTGCCTCTGCCCACTGATGTTTTGGCAGATCTGGCCAACCGTTTGCCCTTGGCAGGGAATGGAAGTGAAACTTGTAGCCTTGTGACACTATGTTTAAGACCCATTTGTCCTGGGTTATTATGTGCCAATTTTGAGAAAAAAGTGCTAGTTTTCCCGCTAAAGGTGCTGCCAGAAGATAAGAGCTTGGCACAGGCAGGGGGAAGTCATTGTGACTGTTTCCTGTATGGGTGTGATTTGTCTTCTCCAGTTTTGGAGGGAGAAGCACCCCATTGTTTAGATCTGTACGAACCTTGGGGCTGGGATCTGCCTCTAGGGCATCTGTATCTGCCACTTTGTGGCCTGTCTGACACTGGAAAGGACCAATTCTTTGTAGGCCAGTGTCTGCTAAATCTTGGTGGCTGTACCTGTAAGAAATCCTTGACTGTTTGCATAGATTTAGCTTTGTCCTCCATTTTCTTTAACACCTCTTCTGCTTTAACACCAAACAAAACATCATGCTGCAATGGAGCATCTAATAATTTTGCTTTAACATGATCAGGTAGATTTTGTTCCTTTAATCAAGCATGCCTCCTAATGACAGAACCCGTAACTGCGGCCCTGCAGGAGGCCTCCAGAGAATCAAAACCACATTGCAAATTATGCTTTCCAACTTCTTCAGCTGCATGCAACAAATCCTGCATTTCTTTGTTTTCTGCACAATCAGAATTTATCAATATTTTCTGTTTAAACAGTGACATAATATATTGTTGATATTCGAGCATATGAAACTGACAATTTAAAGCCCTTATAGCCAAGGTAGCAGAAGTGTAAATCTTTTTTCCCCATCTGTCCAGTGCCCTAGAATCCCTGTCAGAGAGAGTAGGGTTTTTTGCAGTGGAAGACTTGACCCCTTTGGGACCCTGAGAGATAGTTTCTGGGTCAGCAGCAGGGTTTTTGAATAGGAATTTATAGGAGTCAGGAACCCTGTAGTACCTGTCCGGCTTAACAGGACCTGGAGGTAAGGAGTCAGGGGTCAGACTGGACTCTGAAAATACATCATCTACAATGTCTAACACAGGTGGAATAGCTAGGGGCCTGTGTTGTGGTAGTAAGAGGAAGTCTCTGAGCCTTTTCTTAGATTCTGAATAATCTTGGCTCTCCCAGTGGAAATGCTCCCTCAAGGTATGTAAAGTTTCCCCAAAAGAATAATCCTCAGGAGGAGAGGCTGAAGGGATAGATTCTTCAGCATTAGAATCCTCATAGGGAGGAAGAGAGTATTCCTGATCAGAAGAGGAACCAGATGAAACAGAAACCTGATCTGAAGATTCATATTCTGTCTCTTGCCTAGGCCTCTTATCAGGAGGGGGATGGGAACCCCTGATCAAAATAATTAGGTCTTCGGTCATTTTGAGCATCTGTTTTTTAGGCATGGAGGCCTGTCCATGAGGCTGTTGTACTTGTTTCTTTGTCTTTAAAGGTGCTTTAGTCTTTGCCTTTGAAGTTGAAGTCGTTTTAACATATAATTGAGTAGGTCTGAAAACACCCTCAGAAGCCGATGCCTGCTCAGCGGCTCCAGACCCATCTGAGGGAATAGTTTCCGAAGGTCCAATACCTTGAGCTTCCAGCAGCCTGGTCGACTCCACATGGGTGTCAGTAGTGGCCTGCGAGTCTAAAGTAGTGGTCGCCAGAGGCTGCAAAGGCACCTCACTGAGAACCGGCGAACCGGCGACTGGCTTAGAAGAAGCCTTGTCATCGGTTTTGGACCTCGGATGCCTGTCCTTGTCTTTGCATTTCTTGTGAATTCTGGTAGTCGGATGGCTATCCGACGACATTGTATAGTTAAATCTTCTGCTAAAATAGTGAAATGCAAAATCGTACCGACGCTTAATAGTGCATTGGTTAAATCTAGCACAAAACCGACAACTAGCAATGTTGTGGTCAGGGCCTAGGCAAGGAATACAGTAAGAATGAAAGTCCTTATGAGGTATTTGCTTTCCACAAGAAATACAATTATTAACTTTTTCTGACATCGGTCTGGAGCAAGAAAAAAGTTTCCCCAGTGGGGTACTTAGCTTTTAGTGAAGACTTCGGATCTGAAATTTGAACACGAAAATCTCAGGAGTCAGCCGACCAGCATTTGCAAACTTCTTTTGCTTCGGGCACCGCACGTCAAGAAAGACTGAAGAAAATGGCGTTGGCTGCATCTTTTATACCCCTGGCGCACTGACGTCAGGGAAGAGGCGACAGCAACCGACACCGGACCTAGACTTGGAATTCAGGCTGACTGAGGGTAGCCTGCCAGCAGGATAACCCAATTGTAATGACTGCAACAGTGAAACACGAAGAACATCTGCAACTGCCAGATATGTGTGGCCCACTGCAGTACTCAGACATGGCCTGTGTGAGCATGCCCAGTATGACCTTTCAATATGTTGCTGACTGAAATTTCTAAATTAGTTTAAGTGTGTGAGCATGCCCAGTATGAGCATATATACTATATGTGTGTGAAAATAAAGTTGTTTTTTACTTCAGGGCTCACCTTTGTGTTGTACATCGACAGGAAGCACAGTGTGCCTGCAGGGCTTCCATGAGTCATTCTACATACAGTGGGGACAGCTATTATTTGTACATTTCTACCCGGTGGGCACACCTGATTGTTACTGTGGGTGTACATGGGATGAAGGGTTCACCTGACACTTATACACATTTGCTAGGCCTGCACTGCTATGTCAGGTACTCCATTTCAGTCTGTACTATTGCCTATCATACTGGCTTGAGGCATACCACTGCACTACAGACCATAGCTTCCAATTACACGCATATTAGTTTGTGACTTCATAGCCTACCCAACCCACATCACACTGCCTGGCCTGCTGTTATCTGTCTGCATAGGCCTGAGGGGAGGTTACTCGTATGCCTCTTCAGAGGGCATGATACAGCATTTGTTTGTGTTTGCATTTGTCTACATTCGTTCTGCTGGCTGTGACTGTTAGGTATGTGACCCCCCCAATTGGTATGTGTGAGTGAGTTAAGTTGTGTCTATGCCACTGAAATACTCTCATGGCTTAGTGGTTCAGTACTGTGACTATAGTGCACAGTATCCTGAGTTCGAGCCCTATCACTGCTTTTTTATTTTCCTTCTGTGCTGGTTAGCCTGGTGAACAGCTACATGCAATTGTATTTAAATATGCTCAATACTGGTAAAATGTGCTTAGCAGTGCTTTATATTGCTTAAAATAGGGCACTCATGCCTCAGGTGGTGCTGCAGGGCTGCCTATGTCGGCTGCACATAGTACACTCCCTATACATGTTTGAAAACAGGTAGTGTCAAGTTAGGCATCCCTTTTACTGTATGTGCGAGTCAGAGAGAGGTGTCATTTCCAGGGTTCCTACTGAGTCAGTATATGTGCCATGCGTTGCCTCTTTGCCAAGGCCAGGGCATACTGGGCATGCCTCCTTCTGCCTACTGGGCCAGGCTCAGGTTGTTCCTCCTCTGAGTCATGCTGTGCCTGTGCAGGCCTTGGCAATGGTGGGGGGCTGTTTGGCCCTGCCCCATTCTGTTCCTGCTGCAGCTGTTTTCACAGGATCATATTGTGTAGCATGGCACATACCATGACAATTTGGGTACATGTAGTTGGTGAGTACTGCAAGGCTCCACCAGATGTGTCCAGGCACCGGAACCGTGATTTCAGCATCCCAAACACATGCTCAATAATGTTTCTTGTTTGTGCGTGTGCCTCATTATAGAGTTCTTGTTTGGCTGTGTGTGCATTTCTGATGGGTGTCATCAGCCACGGCTCCAGTGCGTAACCAGCATCCCCCACTAGGTGACCGTCAGGGATGTCTCCATTAGCAAATCTCTGGTACAGCTGTGTCAGATGCCAGATGTGGCAATCATGATAGCTTCCAGGGCAGCCAGCACACACATTCATTATTATGCCCTGGGCATCGCACACGACCTGGCAGTTGATGGAGGGGAAGGCCTTGCGGTTGATGCAGACCCTACCCCGCTCACCATGTGGTGCTTTGATGTGTATGTGCGTGCAGTCTATTGCACCCACTACCTCAGGGTATTCTGCTATTTGGTGGAAAAGACACATATTGCTGGCCAATGCCTCATGGGAATTGGGGAAATATACGTGGTCACCGATATGTGCTGACATGGCATCCAGGAACTGGTGCAGTACCCTGGATAATGATGCCTGTGAAATCCCCATCATATCACCAGTTGGTCTCTGGAAGGTACCTGTAGCTAGTATTCTGAGGCCAACACATACCTTGGTATCCACTGGGATGGGTTCCCCTCTGTTGGTTCTGTGTGTGAGGCGTGGCCTGCGCAGCTCAACAATTTGCTGCAGGAGGTCTCTGTCCACCCTATAGCGCTCCACTATCTCCAGCTCATGTAGCCCCTGGTAGGTTACCCTGGGTCTGTACACTCTTCTCCGTCTCCTCACTGTGGGTTGCTCAGCAGCATTCACATCACCACCCTCAGCACCTTGCACATGTTAGTTTATGATAGCAAGGGCAGCCCCTAACATTCTGTCTGACTTTAACGTTTTTAAGCTTTCCCTCTTTGTATACTGCAGTGTTGTAGAGTTCTTGGAAAAAAAAACAGGGAAGAATGCTGTTTGCAGAGTTTAAAGTGCTGGGCTGGGCTTGGCTCAGCTCGTCTACTGCCTGTGTAATTGGCTGATTCTGATATATTTCACCTGGCAGCTCTGCTAGTTCTCCTGGTTAACTTCCTACTACTTCTTTTCCTTCCTTTTCCCTTTCTGTTTCCGCCCGGGGCAGAGCCGGGCAAACGAGCGCACACGCTGTATGCCCGTTTGCAAGAAAGTTCAGATATTTTCATGGTGTACACCTTTGGTTTCTGGTTTTCAAAAAGGACAACTGTAGACACACCTCTTGCAATCCTGAGCAACTCATGGCAAACACAGGACACTGTGCTCCAATAAGCATACAGCCTTTCTGACATACCCCCTCATGATGTCACCTATCTTCTACTCTACTACTCACCTACTCCAACACTTACACTCTTGGGACATGGCTCACATGCTGGGGAAAATTGGGATTCACTATCCTTATCCTCATTTGCATAGGATTGCCTACTAATGTTTGATTACATTTCTCATACTGAGCTCCACCCCCCTTAGCAACCACTACTCAGTGGCCATGTTGTTTTCAGCCTGCATGGCAGGATAAGCTTTTTAGTGAAAATGCCTATTTTTGGCTATTTTGAAATTATTTTGTTTTTTTAAGCGCCGCACATTTGCGTGGCGCTGCGCTATGCTTAAACATCGGAGATCGGGGGGAAAAAATTAGATTTTAATCATTTTAAACATTTAAAAATGCCAATGGCCTTATATCTGGCCATTGGCATGCTTCCTCAACTGGATGCATCCTTTATTTGGAGCTGTCATAACTCCATTTAGCAATTTGTAGAACGGTACTCCGTTACCAACGGAGTACATTTCTACAAATAACACTACTCTTCCACGGACAGGTTAGTGTTTCCTGGATTGCAAATTTACCTTATTTGCATAGCTTTCAGCAGCAAATGAGGTAATTTGCATACCATGATGCTGTCCATGCAAGAGTAGCTTTAGAAGCTCTCATGCACACCCTGCCGGCTGTTGCTGGATCGCTCGGCAGACATATTGGCTGTCTGACATTTTACTCTACTCTACAACTCTGTGCAAGCTTTCGTAAATCCGACCCATTGTGTTTATTGTGACTTATAAAATTCAGTTTAAGACCTAGAACCTAAAGAATACTACCACTATAAAATTAGTTTGTGCTGAAGAGTTTTCCATTTATACTTCTTTCATCTTTCATAATGTCTACAGTTCCAGATATGAACATTTGTTTGAAACACCATGACAAAATCTGATTCTGTCAAAAGGCTTAGGCTCCATCCAATGGAAGTTTTACACCGCAAACTTCTTCAGCTCCATTGGAATGAATGAGTTAATGGGAGACCTGTAGAGCTCAAAGTTGATACTGGTTCAAAGTGCAATGTTATGCTAGCAGATAAATTTGCTAAAATAAAAGCGGGTGAGAAACTTGATTTGGCAAAGTGTCAGAAGCTTGTTGCTTATGGTGATGAATAAATTCAAACTGAAGGCTCAGTAGTGCTTTCATGTTAATCTGCTGGAAACAGCTATGACTTGCAATTTTACTTAGTCAAGAGACACGTACAGTCATTATTAGGCCTCAATGACAGTTTGAAAATGCGACTGCTTTCATTTAATAAAGAAGTCCACTATATAAACATGAGTAACAATGAAAATTTCCCACAAACTATTTTTTCTGACAATGCTGACATTTTTGAAGACAAGATAGGCAAACTCCTAGTTATATACTCCATGAAGTTAGACCACGAGGTAAACCCAGTCATTAGACCAGCACAGAAAGTTCCAGTAGCCTTGCAAGGCAGAGTCAAAGCTGAGATAGAATGGTGCAACTAGGAGTAATTTGTCCGGTAGAAGAATTAACTGAATGGGTATCCTCCATGGTGGTAGGTCACAGGAAAAGCTCAGATCATATTAAAATATGTATTGATCCAAGGGATTTGAACAAAGCAATAAAACAACCTCATCATCCAGTGTGTATAGTTGAAGAAGTTGCTGCCCTTATGCCAAATGCTGCTGTTTTTTCTGTTTTAGATGCAAAAAGCTCATTTTGGCAAACTTTGCTTGATCAAAAATCTTCCTTTCTAACTACTTTCAGTACATCATTTGGAAGGTACAGATTTTTAAGAATGCCATTTGGGATAAATTCTGCCAGTGAAATCTTTCAACGTGCAATGGAACTATTTTTTTCTGGTTATCCCTATGCTATAATAGTGGATGGTATGTCGACCATAACAGAAACTTCAGGAAAGTTCTGGACTGTGTGCGTGAATCTTAAATTGAATCCTCAGAAATTTAAATTCAGGCTGGAAGAAGTTAATTATGTGGGTCATTTGTGCACCAGTTTAGGCTTAAGACCAGATACTTTCAAGCAAACTGCAATTCTTGAGATGCCAGCTCCAGGCAATGTCACCTCCTTACAACTTTTTCTTGGCATGGTCAACTATTTGGGCAAGTTCATTCCAGATCTGAGTGAGCTTTCAGCACTGTTAAAGAGACCTGATGCACAAAGATGCAACCTGGTCCTGGTCAGCACAACACCAACCAGCATTCAATCTCCTGAAACAGAAAATTGACAGTCCACCCACCTTAATATATTATGATTTTCACAAACCAGTAACTTTCTTGTGATGCTTCAGAGTTTGGTCTTAGTGCAGTCATTCTTCAAGAGGGCAGACCAGTAGCCTATACATCCAGGAACTCTAACCCAAACCAAGATGCAGTATGCTCAAACAGAGAAAGAGTTTTTGGCAAATGTGTTTGCATGTTTGATGTTCCATGATTATATTTATAGCCGACCTATTCAAATCAAAACTGACTACCAGCCTTTGGTCACTATTTTGAAAAAGCCAATGCATATAGCTCCTGAAATACTGCAACACATGATGTTAGAGTTGCAAAAGTACAATTTCCCCTTGGTATACAGAAAAGGCAAACGTCTTTATCTTGATACTTTATCCAGATCCCCCAGAAAAAACACTGAACAGGATGAGAATGACAAACCTGATTTTGAAGTCATGGAAGTGAAAAAATTTTCTTCCGCACATCTTTTTGAGCTTATAACTCACACAGCTTCAGATCCAATTCTTCATAACCTCAACCACTTTATCAGTCAAGGATGGCCGTCAAAGCAATTTTGTTTACCAGTAGACATGCAGCAGTATTTTCCTTACAGAGATGAGATTTTGATGGAAGATGGTATCATCGTGAAAGGTCCAAAGGTAATTGTTCCAAAATCCTTGCAACAAGATTATCTTAAAATCTTGTATCTTGGCCACCCAGGAACTGATTCTACCAAAAGAAGGGTGAGAGGACTAGTACATTGGCCTTCTATGTCAAAGGATATTGAAAAGGAACTCTCAGCTTGTTCTGTTTGTAAAAGTACTAAACCACATCAACAAAAAGAACCACTTCAGCTAAACTAGACTCCTGAACTACCTTGGTCGACAGAAACTACACATATTTTCAAGTGGAATGGTCAACATCACTTGGTGTTAGTAGACTTGTGAAACATTTGTGTGCAGAACCAAGATCATACATCATTGAGTCACAAAGGATGGAATTCAGGTTGAGTCAGAAACATTTACTACCAGTGTCCGACCCAGTGTTACATCTTCCTTGTGATGAAGATTCTAATTCTAAGAGCGATTTGTCCAATGTTCCTGTTCCAGAGAACATTTAATCGCCTGTTCCTGAAAGTATCTTTAAAAATTCTGAAGCAAAACTTTCCCCAGTGACTGTCCCTGTTGCTACACCCAATTCTGATTATTACATTACAAGGTCAAGATCTACTCCTAGATACACAGTAATGTCAAGATCTACTCCTAGATACACAGCAACCTGGACATGATTTTTATTGTTTGTATACATATGTCTGTATAATTTGCATGCTCATCTAATTGTTATTTTCATTTGCATGACAGAATAGTAAAAGAGGAAGGATGTCATTCAGAGTGTGTTGTACCTTTAAAAGCCATTCCAGTCTATGAGCACGTGCATATAAGTACTGAGCATGTGCAAGCAAGAGTGCCATTTTGAGTGAACAGCCGGAGTGAAAGCATGTTTGTGTGTAGCAGTCAGTCAGTTAGTTCCTTTAGGTTTATGTTTCAGTCATCCATCCTGATGTGTGTGTAATAAGCAACTTAAATGAACACCCAAGCCTCATCATCTTAATTGAATACATAAGATGAGTGACAGAAATAAAAACACATTTTTGCATTTACTTGTAGACCGTGTGGCTTTCTCACCAATCATTTGTCGGTGTTAGCCCTTCCTCTAGTATGTAATCACCATGGGTGTACTCAATGATTGCACACAATATGCAAAGAATCAGCAGACTTGGTAAGCTAAAAGTCATATACTTTAGCCTGAACTGTCAAGAAATAGATTCCAAACAGTAAAGGGCCCATCCCAATACCAGACGATTGCCAAATTCCGGTAATAATGCCCACACAGGTAAAAAATGCACTCTCCAAAGCTAAGAATACAGCATCCATGGGAACAGATGACATCCCGGGCTGTGTACTACATGAACTACAAAATGAATTGGCATCTCACCTAAGTGTCATGTTTAATCATACCCTCACTTCAGGCTTATGCCCACTGAGTGGCACACAGCTACAGTTATCCCACTCCACAAGGGGGGATCCAGCTTGGATCCCGGAAACTACCACCCCAACAGTCTGACGAGTCTGATCTGCAAGGCCATGGAACATATTATCATGGAACTTATAAACAAAGACAATGGCAACCTTCAAACACTGGACCCCACCCAGTTTGGGTTCGTGAAGGGCCGATCTTGTCTCCTAAACCTGACTGACTTCTTTGAATCAGTCTCCAGAGCCGTGGACAAGGGTAAGGCAGTCCACTCAACCTATCTGTACCTTGCCAAGGCCTTTGACACCATCCCCCACTCTGGAATCATAGAAAAACTTACTAAGCTGGGCATTAAACCCTACGTCACTCGATGGGTTGCCAACTGGCTTACTGACAGAACCAACACTGTAAAAGTAGCTGACTCCAAATCCAGCTCCAGACAAGTGACAAGTGGAGTACCTCAGGGTTCAGTCCTGGGACCGCTCTTGTTTGGCATCTACTTCCCTGAAGTACAGGTCAACACTAAGGGACCCTGGCTAACAAAGTTCACAGATGACTGCAAACTTGGAGCCATTACTGAATCCCTAAATGATGTGGATAATCTACAAAAGGGCCTTACAGAAACAGATGCTTGGTGCCAGAGCCATGGGCTCAAGCTCAATGCCAAGAAATGTATAGTTATCCCCATTGGGAAGAAACATGTACCTGTGAATTACCACACAGATGGCAGTACACTAAACACTGAAAGTGTGATAAGAGACTTAGGGACACAGGTGGACAGTGGTCTCACCATCAATAACCACATCGCCACAACAGTCAGAAAATCCTTTTATGTGGCACACCTCATCACTAAGGGCTTTTCATCCAGAAAAAAGGAGGTCATCGTCCCACTGTACTCATCCCTCATTAGACCCATTAAAGAATACAACACCCCATTTGGTATGTACCTCTCAAGACATCTGCAACAACTGGAAAGGCTGCTGAAATACCTCACTAAAAGAATCACAGGCCTAAAGCAGATGCCCTATGCTGACCGCCTTAAAAAACTCCAGCTATACTCTGTTGCATATCATCTACTCAGAGGCAATCTCTGCTTAACATACAAGGCCATGTCAAACCCAGAGCTGTTGGACATTCCTCATGTAAAGAAATTCCAATCCCTCAGAGCCACACACTCCAGGGATCTAAACCTTGTCATCACAATAAACAAAACATGCTGGAGGGATACGTTCCTGACCCAGAGACTCCCCAGACTCTGGAATAGACTGCCCATACATGTCAAGCAGAGCACCTCTTTGGCCCTCTTCAAAAGGAACATTGACTATTGGATGGGAGAAAGGAAATTCACCCCAGGGATCACATCAGTCGCCCTGCCAGACAGGGGTCCAGGGAAGTAAACAGTGTGGGAAGAAATAGCCAGGGAATTGTTGTGGCTAGGCTTGTACAGGTGCTAGGGCCGATAGCCTAGTACCAACCTATGAACATATCCCTGGGGTATGCCAATGGTGACACCTCTACTGGTAGAGGTTGATTCACCAACTTTCAAAGTATGTGCTCTGTCGGTGAGCCAACTGGTTACCCATCTAGTGACATAAGGGTTAATCCCCAGCTGGGAAAGTTTCTCAATGATAACTTATTTGGTGATTGTGTCAAAACCTAGGCCAGATCACAATAAGCAGTAAGCACATTTCTACCTTCTTCCAGGCCTATCACATTTAATCAATGAGCTGTGACAACATCACAGATCAGCTATGGCATGACTCAGCACATACACCTTCCTGACATGATTGAATGCATACTTCAACACACCCTCCACAAAGACTATGTTGCCATAAAAGGGTGTACGTCAACATGCATTAATCTGAGTTTACGGGACAATTCCTGATGCATGCATGTATCTACACATCGTGACTCTACTCAACTATGAGGCAGACCAACATGTCATCGTGGAAATTTTCTAAATGGACACTAGTAATATCCCGGCTTTGTGCAACAGACATGTGTGAGAGATGTACTCAAACAAGTCAACAAGGGCATGAATGATGACAACACTATCATCCTGTTGAACTCGACCAGGCCAAGGCATTTGACACAACTCCACTATGAGGAATTCACTCAGCACTGTCAGATGTGGAGATAAACAGCTATATCACCAAGTGGGTAGACCAGTGGATCACATATGTGGCATCTAAATATGTTGAAATGTGTGAAGTGACTTTTATCTGAGGTCCAGTGCTCAGTTCTGTGCATCAGGGCTGTCTGCTAGGCCCTTACCTGTTCATTAAGTCATAGACATCACAAGTGACTTGTCAAAACAGCTGTCTGAAGGACTACAGATTGTGGGCAAACATAGAGTCCAATTGTGAGATTAGTATAATACAGACAGTATCAATACACACCAAAGTTTGCTCCCAGAACCATGACAACACATGACATGAAACTAAAACATGGGGAATTGATGTCATGAAAACAAATGCACAACCCAAGGTTAATGTAGACATCACACCCTATAAGCAGATCAAATGGTATGTGACCTGTGTCCCTGGGTAGATGGTATGTGGAACTTCCTACAGCATGTGGCCACAGTGCTGACTACTGCCTTGTATGTAACCACAGCTACTGAGTATGTGAAGGACATCCACAACAAAGGCCATAATAGCTCCACAGTTCACAGCCTTGATCACACCAGTAACTGAGTACAATGCACTCTTCTTCATGTACCTCCCTACGTATTTTCAAGTGATGTGTAACTGAAGTGTAACACCTTTGCCACAGTGAGCTGTCATACATCTTACTGGTCATACATAGCTATTCTTTTTGTATTTTTATTTGTTTATCAGGAAAGTCCAACTTGGAGCAAGCCAATTTTCAGTGGAGGCCCAGGGAGAAATGCTCCAGATATGTCTTTGTAATGTGGTAGGAGACCGAACTACCCAGAAGAAACCCACACGAATGCAGTGAGGACATGCAGACTCCACACTGAAGGCACCCCAGTCAAAACTTGAACCAGAGAACTTCTTGCTGTGAGGTGACAATGCAAACCGCTACACCACTGTGCTGTTCAATGCAATACTTCTACATGTACTTATACTTCAAAAAGTAAGTGACTTACAAACTGCTCCATGACATCAGGTGAAACCTTGGATGTTGTTGAAGAAAACAGTCTTTGAATTTGCACTGTATGTTGCACACATTGAGAGATGTCTAGTATTATTTTGTATGGCAAATTATGCAATGATGGCTCATTTGTAATCAAAAATGAGCATGCTGATTGGACAGCCCAATAGCATGCCCATTGTAAATCAAGCATAAATCAATATAATAAAGCCTGACTGCTGAAGTACCATCAAGCAGACTTTCTACTGGAAAATGCTGAGGAACACAGCAAAACAGAAGAAAAATCCCTTTGATTTCTGTACTGTCCCTCGTAAAATGTTGACAAGAAAAAAAAAAGAAAAACAGCAACGGAGATTCTCTTTTCTCCATTGCTGCTCCTGCACTGCACTGCACTGATGTACTGTGCAAGCGTGGGAATGCAAGTCTCATATGCATGATGCTCAACACATCAGTAAAGAAGGAAGAACATGGAGAAACACTTCAGTGCCCTTATAAAAAATACATTATTTAAGAAAGGTTACAATTTCTTTCATAAATAATGTCATTGTATAATGGCAGTAATCCACTCCTGGTTGTGGATGCATTAGAATTCCCCCCCCGGTTGTCTGCGTTTATGATCAAACCTCACCAACTGTATGTAAATCTTGATATGCCCACACCCGGCTGCGGATTATTGCTTAAGTATATAATTAAACATGCTTTCATATTTCTGTATATATCACAATAAACATGCACTTAGAGTAATTTCTTGTCATGTGAAAGCTTATATCTTAACAATATATGTCTAAGTTGTATAGTTTTCAAGACACTAAAATTTGTTTGTGAAACTTAAAAAAATATATTATTTGGGGTTTGTGTGCATTTTAATATATTGCAGTATTTTTTGGAATGACTGAATGCACTGGCTATTATCACCGTAAAGAATACTTCTTACTAATAACATTGCTATTTGTACAGTTTTAGTAACTTTTATTGTTCACAAAATATTTGCATTTGTTTGTCTTATGTTTTTTAAGTTTATTTTTCAGATAATGTCCAGGAATGCAAGATGCGTGTAGGCTGCTAGAGCTGTGATACTCCACACCACATAGGTGTTAATGAGTTAAAAAAACAGTAAGCACTCTTGGTGGGAAAAAACGTCCAGATTACTGTATAAAATGTGATTTACATAAGATAATAGCATACGTCTGTAATAAGCAAACCATTGTCACACTAAAATTTCAGCTATGTCCTACTTCACCTGATGTGTAACTTTCAGTGGCTAAGTGAGACTGGTCATGAATAAACCATACTGTGTTATAGTGATTGTTTTAACCCAAGTTGGAGACTAGCTTAAGCATCAGAGGTAGGCTGGGAAGGGTCTATATCATGGCATCGAAAAAAGCGTTAATCGAATGGCTTAAAAACTGAAAATGTCATTTACTGAAGTCGCTCTTGTGGGGGGCTGTGCCCCCCACAGCCCCCAGCTAATTATATATACCAACTCCGTGATTGCACTACAGTGAGGAAAGGACAAATTTTCCAATCTTCACTGTACCGTGATCGCAGAATACACACTTCGATGAATGGCATTTTCGATATTAAAGCCATTCGAGTAACGTCCTTTTCGATGCCATGATATAGACCTGGCTGTGGATGCAACATGTAACTGCCTCCCCTTGAGTAAGGAAAGTTTGATGGATAGTTACATCCTTCCCATTTTTGCTTGTTATTTTATTGTCTCGGAAAAACCTTGAAGGTAATGTAATAAAATGTCAGCTGCCAAGAATGCAATCTGACTTTGCTCATGGGCTCTACATCGATGAAACGTGGCATACCTGATAGTTTGGCATTTGTTCAGTGGAAGAAATGTTAATTTTTGAGAAATGCAAATTGGCGTTTAGACAGTTCAGGGTATGCATCTGTGACGCGAACAGTCTCGAGCAATATTCAATGTTCACCCAGAAAACAAGGACTGCTACCCTTTTGAATGCAATGTTACGGGCCTAAGAAAAGTACTGTGGGCACAAGAGAATGATGGGACTGATAAGTTTAGAATGTACAGGTTAAAAACAAATGATGATAAACACAGTATTGTTTGTGTGAAACCATCTGTGAATACTAATTACTAATTTATAGTTAGGGCTAGTACTTCTGTACTAAGCTCTACCCAGGGATTTTAGATATCTAGAACTTAGTTTTTCTGTATGCATCCTGTCTATCTTTATTGCCTTTTATTTTGTTTTTTTGTGCGTGTCAACCTACATACATTTTATTCCATATATGTATGTTTTTCTTAATAATCTTAATAAAAGTTCATTCACTAACCTTTCATCTTTTGGCATTTATTTATTTATTAATTATAAACATATTTATGCCTTGTTATATATCTGAGAATAGGGTAATTATTATTTATATAATAATTCTCAGTAAGAGAAATATAAATTGGTGAAGTTCATATTTGGCTTTATTTAAGAGCAGCAAGTAAACGGAATTATTTGGTTGTTCCAAGATGGTGGAAGTACTACCATGTGAGGTACAAGGTTATGGGAAAATTAAGAGTTCTGCCAGCCTTGCCTGGGTGTTGTGCAGGTGTGTGACATTGTGAAAATAATACTTGGTGTAAAAGTCACCATGGATAAAGGGTCACTGGAAGACTGCTTCACAGAGGTGACAGGGGGCTGGGAAGGTTTGGCCAAAGACTCATCTCTTTAAGCTTCCAGTGTGCAGTTCACTTTGGTGCAAACATTGGAAGCTCATACCCAGCAAAGCAGTGCATATTTGCTTAATGCTCTTGGGGTCACGTTTCACTTTGCGAATTAATTATTGAAAAAGTCTTATGTGCACTTTCTTGCTATTAATTCACTATTTATTGGCAGTAATGGTAGTCACGCCCCATCAGTGGCAGCCATTTTGACATCAGTGAGTGGCACCCTGCTATTTCAGTGTTAACATTGGTGGTGGTGCTGGTGCATTTATGCCATCAAATATTATTTTCTCTCTTATTCTGAAGATATTTTGTTTGTGGAGATGTTGAAGTTAATGAAGCAGATTTGCAAACTGTTAAACAGGGGATTTACTTTCACCAAGGAAAACATATTCATCTACTAAAGCAGTTACGGAAAACGTTTTGGGCTTCATGTGTCAAAAATTCAGAAAATGCCTATCGTGAATCTGCTGGCGTGTCAACCCCACCCAGAACAAAAGAGAAACAATTCTTTACATATTCATTTATTTACAAAAATTACAGTCTAATCAAGTGTGTTGCTATGTATTATAAAAGTAAAAGAAAAATCATTAACTTAAAATAGGGAAAACGAAATGCACACTGATAATTGGGCATAAAAAATTACCCTACTTATTTTGAATTGAACTGAAAAAATATGGAACACATGGCATTTGATTTGATTATCAATTAATGACTTTTTTGTTGCTGAGTTTTAATAGATAAGTACAGTGTCACATATTTCTTGCATTTTTGTTCATTCAGTTTCTTTGGTAATTCAGGTGTTGGTGAATGCTGGTGTGTCACCCAAAATGTTGTGGCATGTCACCTTTGACATGAGTGTCATAGCTTCGGGATCACTGTACTACAGCTTGAGAAACTCAAGCCTCTTAATTTCTTCTTTGATGCCATTATTTTTAGATACACAAAATCTTTTAGTACAAGACAATGATGTACAGCCAACTGCTCTTACAACAACCTAATTACTTTTATAGTGTGCTGGACAAGCATAAGAAGATTTACCAAACCCTTTACAAACCAAGTGTTCACTAATTTGTAATGTCCTAAAGCTCTAAGAAAATTGTAGCTGTTTGCATCCTGCTGATAGATATAATACAGTGGATGCAAAACATTTTTTTTAAACAAAGAGTATCTTTCTATAGCTTTGTTAAGAGCATAGTTACCAGTCCCACTTGGTGCATTATCAGTGGAGATTTTTTTTTAAAGAAATTAAATACTAATACTCTGCAAAAGGCCTTAATTTAAAAAAAAAACATAATGTCAAAACTGGCCACCACCCTAATAAAATAGGACCAAGCATTACTAAACACTGGCATTATGCAATGTGTGTGTGTATGTGTATGTATATATATATATATATATATATATATATATATATATATATATATATATATAGACAGATATAGATATACAGTAACTGCCACAGGCTCAGTTCTTTTCTCAGAATATTTGCTTGGCTTTATGCTCTTCCATTCCTGATGATGTAAAAGCAAATCTATGAAAACACCTCTGAAACCCATATTATTATTTTTTTCACACTGTTGCGAAGTTCTCAGAATTCAATGTTTTGAAGGTCTTGGTTTTTTTTTTCAGCATATTTAATCATAGTTATAATTTATAATGCTGATTTTAACTTTTTTGGCAAGCCCTGGCCCTTGTTTTTACTTTATCTGTACTCTTGCTTGATACAGATTTTGTTAAATTATACTTATTGCTCTGTATGTAAATACATTTGAATATGAAATTAGAAAAGAAAGGCTAACAACTATGGCAAATGTGAAGCACACTTTCTTTCTCCTGTACCAAGATATTCCAAATATACTCCCAAACACTACTTACCTTTCTACAGGAAGCAAACTTAGCATCAAAAGTAGGAACAAAATGACAAGTTCAGAGAAAACAACTAAATAAGTATTTTAGACAATTACAACAGCTGCAACAGCGACCATCCTTCCCAGCCTTCCAGTGGTGATCCAAAAGGAAGATTTTCTTTTTTTTTTACAACATATTGGTTTCAATTACAACTAGTGTTTAGATAAGAGAAATAAGGCCGACAGAATACTTAGTAAACTGTCTCCACTCCCTTTCTACGTTCCATTCCAAAATATCCAGTTTCAGAACAGACAACAGAGTCTCATGGTCAGTCACAAAACTGTAATACGGATATCCTTATCAGTTTTCTTGAGCATTACCTGAATGACCAGTGTTAATCTAGGAGGAAGATTTTCCCTTTTTTACAACAAAATTGCTTTAGAGGAAAAGTGATGCTTGGATAATAGAAACAGTGCTAAAATTAAGTTCAATAACATCTGTCTACACTCCATTTCTAAACCTCATTATAAAAGCTCCAAAACAGTAATTGCATTTGGATCTTCCTTTTAATTCAGCAAGTTTAATACTTTACAAAAAAAGTTAATGGAGGCTTGTCCTAAGCTTGTCAAACCAAAATAAGTGTATTCATTCATTTTCTGATTATCTGCTTAACTAAGTTTGGGATTGTGAGGGAAACTAGGGCTTATACCAACACTCAATGGTCACAGAACAAAGAAACTAATACTAGACAGAGCACTGGCTCATCACAGGCTTAACATATGCATGTTCACCTTGACACACACATGCATGGCACGCACAACTGTACAAATTATAGATCAATTCCCCTAAGCTGTACCATCTCTGAGATGTGGGATGAAACTGAAGCAACCAGTAAAAGCCTACAAAGCAAGACATGCTCACTCTGCAGCAAGACATCTCAGCTGAAGAACCAAGCACTGTAAGACAGCAACACTTGCTACAGTGTCAGCAAAGTTATTCCAAAATATGTTTATAAAAAAAATGGTGACAGTAAAACATCACTTTCTTTCCAATAAAATATACTCTTGTGGTTACTAGTGATATGCAGGTACCCTTACATTCCTATACACAAAGGTCACAGGCAGTTGGCAAAGAATATTGGTTAGTGTCTGATGCCTCACTTAGGGCAGGCAGCCTAATCATTTTTGTATTCTGCCACTGTGATGCTATTAAATATCCGTATGTATGTGTCTTGGTATCTTTCGTAACTGTACTATTTTCCTGTACTGAAGAAGTGCCAGTAGCTCAACAGATAACACACTTTTGGTGCTGGAAGATCAGGAGGTTATTGGTTCTATTCCCACCTCAGGTGCAGATACTGCAGTGCATCATTAGGAGTGTACTGCACACTTTAGTGTCACATATTTCTAATGAGGCTTTAAAAGACGTGGCCCCACCTGCCTGTGTTGGTGGTGTCTCAGGTGGATGTAAAAGATGCAATGGAACTTATTGAAAAAAAGAAGAATAGGTTAAGATTCCTAGTGTCCTGCCAAATTTCTGAGTACCACCTCTGGTCTCCCCTGAAAAGAGGCCACTAGCCTAGTGGGACTAAATGAACTTGATCAACAAAAGAAAAATGAATAAATAAGGTGCTTGCTCTTCTAATGGCTCTTTTACATTCTAGACATTTACTGGTTCAAAAAAAAAAAAAACTAAATTAATTACAATATTCTATATTTTGTTATATTAGACAAATACCAACACTGATGGATAGGAAATGTTGCATTATCAGTTCATTCACAAAGTACTGTCAGCTTTTTCTTGATAAAACACCAAGTATTCTTACAGATGGATAATGATTCTACAGAGGTCTTAGCCTTGAAAGCCCTCCTAATTACCCTGTCATCAGAAGTACCAATCAGGGATATGGAAAAACAAACAGCTGACAGAGGCTATACTGTGTCAGAGGGGGATGTGAACAGACACCACATGAAGCTCACATCTTGGATGAAATACTGAGACTTGGAGAAATCTTCCCAGTATATGTCCTAAGGCCAAACAGCATACTACATGTAGCATAAGCACATGTAGCAGCATACTCATGGCACACATTAAGATCAGTAGTGGCTGCATGATAAATCATGGCGAATCCACAGAAGCGGGCATCAGTGGCTGCAAAAGTGCCTCACTGAGGACCAGAGAACTAACGACTAGCTTAACGGAAGCGTCATTGGCAGTTTTGGATCTGTGCAGTCTGTCTCTGTCTTTATCCTTAAGTTTTTTTTGGAAGATCAGTAGTTGGATGGCTTACCGAAGCCATATCGGAATATGGGGACTGAGTGAAAATATTTAGCTACAATAAGGGCCCGATGGTGTATAGTTCTGGCGTTGAACAAAGCACAAAAGTGACAATGAGATACGTTGTGGTCTGGGCCTAAACAGGTGACGCAGTAAGAATGGAAGTCTCAGTGTGGTACTTGCTTTCCACAGGCAAGACAATTGTTAACTTTTTCTGACATCAGTTAGAGCAAGAAAAAAGGATCCCCAATGGGTTACTTAGCATTAGAAGACTTCAACTTCAATTCAGAAACAAAACTCAGGTAGCGGCCGACCAGCACTCGTGCGAACTGCTTCTGCTTCAAGCTCCTCGGCAAGCAAGACTGATGTAATGGCGTTGGCTGCCTGATTTTATACCACTGACGACCTGATGTCAGTCCTGGAGCGACAGCAAGCAACACAGAAATACTAAGCCTCTGGTATTCGGGCCGACTGAGGTCTAACCCTGATAGGATAACCCAAGTGTGATGACTGCAACAGTGAAACACGAAGGACATCAAGTAGTTGCATTCAAAAATGATTTTTTTTGGCATCATTGAAAGCTGTTTCACCTCTGAAATCAGGGATCAAGGCATAAAAAGCAGGACAATTCAAGGTCAAAAATACTTTTCATAAGTAATTACTAGGCTACTGATCTCTGAAGATCTTAAGAAGCATAGATTTACAATCCTATGACAGTTTTTAGCCCTTATACTTTTTTGTACATATAACCTAGAGGTGGGCAGAACAAGAACATGGTGGGACATTTGTTTGTTGCCCCTATCCATGAAGGAACATGGGTGCTAAATCAAGGGGTGAATTTGCATTTCCCATCCATTCTTCCAAATTATGTTTGAATACAGTATGAAAATTATCTTGCTTTATGTGAAGAGAAAGACTGTTCCACAGAAGATACATACCTATTCCTGTAAAATGTTTTATGTTGAAAAAGATTGATATCACTTGAGGAGGTATTCACTCTACCAATGAACTTGCAAATATGTAATAGATCTGACAGGAAAGGGTCTGTTGAGGCTCTACACCTGAGACAGAGGTAGGCTCTATACCTGAGAAAGAGGTGGTCTCTTTGTGGCCTTTATGACACCAAGAAGAGGGACAAGGCTTTGAGACAGTTTGCATACTCTTTGTGATTTACGTCCTTCATGTTTTTTTAGTGAGAAAGTGTTGTTGTGGTCACACTAGTTATGACAAGTACAAATCGAATGAGGCATTACATTTAATGATCTGCCAAATGAGAACTGAGTACAGTGGAATGATTACATACCTGGACCTGGATGCCACACATTTATATACAAATTATGCAATGAAAAAGGACTTCCTTACAATAGTGGATGTGTGAAGATCAAAGGACAATTTGGTGATAACATAGGTCCCAGATCCCTGATTATGGGATCAACTTTCAAGTGCATTCTGCCAAAGCGATAGTTACAAAAGAAGTAATGTTTGCCAAAGCATATGATAATACAGATGTCCTTCTATATCACTGTTGCAGTATTTGCCATAGAAGGGAAGTCCTGTCCAGGACAGCCCAATGCTCGGAGAGTATAAAAAAGCCTAAAAAAGATCTTGTACGCTCCGTATGTCATACGTATGTGCCTTGCACAGAATGTAGGGCATAAAAGGGATGTACAGATGCAACTACCTAGAACTTCTTTTGCTGCCAGTTCGAATGCTGTTTTTGCCATTTGGTTTGAATGCCTTGTCGCTGTACTAACTATTTAGCAAAACCAGGTAAGTGTCCTGTTTTTTTTTTTATTTTTTTATGTTTCTCTATGTCTTCCTCTCATTTTCAGTTTTCTGCTTTGCCCTTTGGCCTCTTTACTGCCCCACGGGTATTCACAAAATGCCTAACTCTTGTGATTGCCTTCTGCAGGCTCTGAGGCTTTCAGATTTTTTCCCCTATCTAGATGAACTCTTGCTTCAGGTGCCTTCTCCCAGTTGACTGTTACAGGATCAGCAGTTCCCTATCTCTCTTCTTCAAAGTCTAGAGTTTACTATCAATTTCCAAAAGTCCATTCTGACTCCCTCTCAGGATCATGTGTATCTGGAATGCAGGATTCAGATGGTACCAATGTTGGCCTCTCTTCCACCTCCAAACATATTCTCATTGAAAGCCTTTTTTTCAGTCTCTTTTTCCTCTGACTGTCATGCCAGCCAGGGAGTTTATTCAGGCCCTGGGATTCATGGCCTCTTCTTTTCCAGTGTTTCCTCTTGCCAGACTGCAATTGCAGAAGTTTCAATGGTAACTCAAGTCAGTATGGCTGCAGCATCATCACCCTCTGAATTCCAGTGTACATCTCCTTCTGTCTCAAGAAGGAATTTGAGTGGTGGATTCAACAGTTCACCCTCACCCAGGCCAGCCCTTTCAACCTCCAGTACTTTCTCAAGAGCAGCTCACCGATACCTCAGACATGGGGTGGGGGGCTTCTCTTGGTCACCTGGAGGTTCAGGGTCTTTGGACCCCTGAGCAAAAGTGAAACCATATCAACATCAAAGAAATGAGAGTTCTGATTCTGTCCCTTCAGGATTTTCACCCCATATTGTCTCTAGGCCTCTTGAAGGTGTACAAAGACAACACTACAGTGATGTGGTATGTCAACAAGCAGGGTGGTACAAAATATTACCTCCTCTGCAGGATGGCACTTCAAGGTTTGGAAATGGCTATTAGTTATCAGTTAACTCTCTGGGCAGTATACATTCCTTCAGAGCACAATCTAGTGGCGGACTCTGAGCAGGTCCAAAACACAGGCTCACAAATGGATGCTTCACAGAGACATGTTTCTGGACATTGTCCATCAGTGGGGTATTCCGCAGGTAGAACTTTTTGCCTCCATCTGAACAGGCAGCTTCCTCTCTTCTGTTTCAGAGTGCCATTCCATCTGGCACAGAAGATGGGCACCCTTTCTTTTCCTTGGAGGGGGATGTTTCTTTATGCTTTCCCTCCACTTTCTCTACTTCCAAGAGTCCTGCAGAAGATAAAGCTTTACTCCCCAAAACTCTTGCTAGTTGACTCCCTTTTGGCTAAGTCAGCACTGGTTCCCCCCTCTTAATGCATCTGGCCAGGGGTAATCTTCACAAGTTACCTCACTAGTTGGATCTCCTCACACAGGACAAGGGGTCTCTCATCCATCCCCACTTGACCACTCTGCAACTGACATTGTGGGTTATAGGGTTTTGGTCAGATTCATGCACATTTCTGAGGATGTGCTCAAGGTTTTACAGAAGGCAATGAAACCCTCAACCAAAAAAATCTTATATGTCCAAATGGAAAAGATTTTCGGTCTGGTGCCATGCTGTAAGCAGGACCCTTTTTCAGTGGGGGATCCCTCTGGTCCTCTCTTACTTGTGTGAGCTGCTCCAGTCTATCTTGGCCTACTCTTCTGTGAAGGCCCATTTGTCAGCCATTTCTGCTTGTCTGCCCTTGAATCTTCCTTTGACTTCTCGTTTTGAGGTCAAGCAATTTCTTAAAGGCATCCTGCATATTAGGCCTCCAAGAAAATCTATTCCTCCTCCTTGCGACCTTAATTTTGTTTAAGAAAAACTGACTCAGGCTCCTTTTGAGCCTGCAGATTCTGCATCTTTGCAACACTGTACCTGGAAGACTGTTTTGTTGTTTGCTCTTACTTCTGCTCAGAGGGATTCTGAGCTCCAGGCCCTTATGGCCATTCCTCCTTTTTTGTTTTTTTCACAGGGACAGGGTGTCCCTTTGAACTAATCCTTCTTTTATGCCCAAGGTAGTAAATGAGTTCTCCTTGAATCAGTCTGTACAACTCCCTTCCTTTTTCCCATCTCCTCAGTCTGCTAGTGAGAGGGCCCTGCATACCATGGATTTACACAGAGAACTCAAGTACTATTTGGATAAAACTAGGACTGCTTGTAAGTCTGATCATTTTTTTGTTTCCTTTCATCCCAGGTCTTTGGGTCTGGCTGTTTCTAAGCAAAACATCTCCTCCTGGCTATTTCCTTTTGTTATTCTTTTCATGGCAAATCTCTGTCTACTTCTGTTGGAGCTCATTCCACTAGGGCTGTTGCTTCTTCTGGTGCCTTCTTCAAGGGGTTGGATAACAATTCCATCCTTGAAGCTGCTACTTGGTCTTCAATGCATACCTTTACTAAGCATTATAAGTTGGATATGTTTTTAGGGCCAGAGCAGGTTTTGCTGAAAGAATAGTTGTGTAAAATCTTACCATAACTATAGATGTCCTTCTCTTCTTTATGTTGCAGTACCCATAACAAGAGGGAGTGTGCTGCTGGCTGACTCGTACATCCGACCAGTATATAAAAGTCTAATGCTATTGTAGGGTATGTGTGATGTCACACAGAGCACAGATCCTACGTTGATCATAAAATGACTTGGGTACAAAGCAGACATCGGCACATACCAATCCTCAGAACTGAATGCCGCAAGCACCAGCCTGATCCCAGGTGAGGAAACACACCACTGGTAAACAGGCAAGCATCAGGGGGAAGGCGGGGGAAATAATACTGCAGCATATAGAAGAGAAGGACATCTATGATTATGGTAAGATTTTACACAACTATTCTATATCCTTCTATTCATATGTTGCAATATTCATAACATGAGGGCTATACCAAAGCTCCTGCAGAAGAACTGGGCAGAGGTGCAGTAGGACTCTCCACAAACCCCTGCAAATAGCCCTAGCAAAGGCAGCTCTGGACCAAGAAATGCCATCTAACTTGCATTGTTTTGTGAAGGTATGTACAGAAGACTACATAGCTGCTTCCAAGATAAAACAGGTATATAAACCTTTGAAAAAAGCACTAGAGGAAGACACAGCTCTGGTGGTGTGCTCTAACTGGTGAGGGGAGAGTCTTCTCATGAGAGACATAATAACATGAAATGGTTCTGGAAATCCAAATGGAAATAGTTTGCTTGGAAACAGGCTTGCCCAGGGCCCTTGGGTGATAGGATACAAAAAAGTGGTTAGACTTCCTGACTGGTTTGGTTTTATCCAAGTAATATATGAGTTGCCTGAGAACATCCAAAGTGTGTAAGATCTTCTCACTAGAGGAATGAGAAGAAGGGAAAAAGGTGGGAAGCTTGATGGGCTGATTGAGTGACAACTTATTTACCACCTTGGCCATAGGAAAAGAAGACATCAGTGCCTGTAATTGAGAAACCCTTCTAGCACAAGTAGTGGGCATGAGGAGAACTGTTTTCCAGGTGCAGTGTTGTAAAGAAGAAAAACTTGCTGGCTCAAAAGGGGCCAGGGTAGGTTTTTCTATGAAAAAGTTTAGATCCCAAGTAGGAGGAAAGTACAGTTGTGTACACTTACCATAAATGTAGATGTTCCAGTGTATTCACTGTTGCAGTCATCACGTTTTGGTTATCTGCTTGCAGTTGGCCTGATTAACAAAGTCTTGGGTCCTACATTGGTTGCTGTTTCTTCTTCCATGACGTCAGGTCATCAGGGGTATAAAACATGCAGCTGACACCATTACATCAGTTATTCTTGCCCCAGATGTAAGGTGCCCCTCTAATGGGAAGCAATTAAATCTATAAATATACAAGGTTATACCTCCAACAAAAAAGCAAATACACCAAAAAGCTTTTAAGCATTGAAAAAGAGAGAAGAGGTAAAGCCAAAAGAAGTCAAGGGGCTGGAGGGAGGGTAACCAGGACTGCAACAGTGAATACACTTGAACACCTACATTTATGGTACGTGTACACAACTGTACTATGTTCTTCTTGTTTCACTGTTGCAGTCATCACATTTGAGTAGATTCCCAAAGCTAAGGATGGGAGGAGGAATTTAGATAGCATTAGGACCAGCTAAAAGGCCCTGCAAAACTGCAGTGGCAAAGCCAGCTCTGGATTTAGAGAAAAATGACAAATGGCAATGCTTGGTGAAAGTATGTACAGAACTCCAGGTAGCAGCTTCTAGGATGTCCCTGGTAGGTACGCCTCTGAGAAAGGCTGTAAAGGTAGATGCAGCCCTGCTTGAGTGGGGTCTGATCCCCTGTGGGATAGGTTTTCCGTGGTGCTTATAGCAGAAATGAATACAATGGCCTTATCCATTTGGATATGGTTTGCTTTGAAATAGCCTTCCCCTCTGTCCCTGCAGCAAATGCCACCAACAGTTGTTCAGATTTCCTTTGAGATTTAGTCCTATCCAGGTACAATCTAAGTTGTCCGTGCACATCTAAGGAGTGCAGTATCCATTCCCCTTTGTTCTGTGGATTAGGAAAGAAGGCTGGCAAATGAATGGACCGATTAAAGGCCACACTGGATACCATCTTTGGCATGAAAGAGGGATTGGTCCTGAGGAACACCCTGTCCGCATGAAAGATGGTGAAAGGCTCCACTGTCATAAGAGCCTGTAATTCAGATACCCTTCTTGCTGAAGTAATGGCTAAAAGGAAAGCTGTTATCCAAGAAAGGAATTTTAAATCTGCAGTAGCAGCTGGCTCGAAAGGAGGAAAGGTGAGTTTTTCAAATACAAAGTTAAGGTCCCAGGCTGGAGTTGGAGCTCTGCGGGGTTGTCTTAAATTATTTGGCCCCTCTGAGGAACTGCTTGAGCAGTAGATGAGAGAATAGGGAAGATTCTGTGTTATAATGAGCTGAAATGGTTGAGGCATGAATTTTTATTGAGGAAAAAGACAGGCCCTTGTGAAGCATCTCAGTTAAGTATTGTAAAATCTGAGGTAAACTGGGCACTGCTGTGCTCATCCCTTGACATTGGATCCAGGCACAGAATCTTTTCCATTTTTCAGCATAAGATTTTCTAGTACTAGGCCTCCTTGCCTCTAAAATGACATTCATCACTGGTTTACTGAGGGATGGTAAATGTGAGCTTAGGTAATTAGCCAAGCTGCTAGGTTCAGTGTTTGAAGGTGAGGGTGCAGAATCTGGTTCTCCTGCTGAGACAGCAGGGTAGGAGTCTGAGGCAGGTGCCATGGGGCCAACAGTGACACACTGAGCAAGAGGGTGTACCAGTGTTGGCGTGGCCAGTCTGGTGCAATCAAAACCATCCTTGGTTTGTCTTGTTTGATCTTTAGTGGTACTTTGGAGAGCAGAGACAGAGGAGGAAAGTTATAAACTGTTTTTCCAGCTGAAGGACAGAGTATCCACTTTCCAAACTTGTCTGTGGGAAGTCCTTGCACAAAATATTTCCAATTGATAGTTCTGGGGGGAGGCAAACAGGTCTATATCTGGGCTCCCCCATTTGCTTGTCAACATGTTGAAAATCCTTGGTTCCAGATTCCACTCGTGTGGGTCCTTGAGGTTTCTGCTTAGTCCGTCTGCCAGTGTATTTAGCTTTCCTGGCAGGAATTGAGCTTGCAGATGTACTAGGTAGCTAAAGGCTGTGTTCCACAATGCCATGGCTAGTCTGCAGAGGGGGTAAGAATGTGTACCCCCCTGCTTGTTTATGTACCACATAATAGTGGTGTTGTCCGTCTTTACCATTAATTGTCCTGGAAGAATGTGGTCCTTGAAGGCTGTCAGAGCATTCTGTACAGTTAACATTCCTTTATGATTGATGTGAAGGTGCATTTGACTCGGGTTCCATCTGCCCTGAATGCACTTCCCTACCAGGTGTGCCCCCCATGCATAGTCTGATGCATCTGTTGTTAGGGCTTGGGCAGCAGGGGGGTAATGTGAATGATAGTCCCTTGTTTTGGTGGCAGGCCTCTGCCCACCAAAGGAACTCTAGGCATAGGCAAGGAATGATAGGAATCATTGCTTCTAGATCCCAAGAATGTTAACACCATAGGCTTTTTAGATACCATTGTGGTTTCCTCATATGCAGTCTTGCATATGGAATAAGAAGAATGCAGGAAGCCATGAACCCCAAGGCTTGTAGTATTTGCCTTGCAGATAGCAGGGTTCTTGTGGCCACTTGATTGAAGTAGGTTGTCAAGTGAATTTGTTTCTCTGGCATGAGGAAAACCATCTGGGAAGTTATATTCCAGCTTGCTCCCAGGAATATAATTTGTTGACAGGGTACCAGGTGTGATTTCTTTTTGTTTATGGTGTACCCCAGACAAGTTAGCACCCTCTGTACAAAAGCCAGATGATTCAAAAGTATGTTGTGGTTTTCTGCCTGAATTAGACAATCGTCCAGGTATGGGTATATTTGAATATTTCTTTGCCTGCAAAATGCAATGACTGGAGCTAGGCACTTTGTGAATACCTCAGGTGCAGTAGATAAGCCAAAGGGCAGTGCAGAGAACTGATAGTGCATGTAGCCTGCTTTGAAACATAGGTATCTTCTGCAAGATTCCCTGACTGGGATGTGCAGGTATGCTTCCTTTAAATCTAGTGTTGCCAACCAAGCATCTTTGCTTAGCATAGGAAGCAACTGGTGAAGAGTCAGCATCTTGAATTTTGGAATCCCCAAAAAGGTGTTTAGAGTAGACAGGTCCAGGATAATTTGCCATGAATTGTCTTTTCTGGGTACCAGGAAAAATCTCGAGCAGAAACCTTGTCCCTTTTCCTCTTCTGGTACCAATTGAATAGCCCCTAAGCTTAAGAGAGAGAGTACTTGCTTTTGGGTCTCTGCCCACTGCTTTGGAGGTAGATCCAGCCAAATGCTTGGAGCTGGTAACGTGTGGAAGTGAAATCTGTATCCTTGGTACACTATATTTAAAACCCATTTGTCCTGGGTAATGAGTCCCCAGATCTTGGCATGAAGTTCAATCCCCCCCCCCCCCTACAAAGGGCAGTCAGTTGAGAAGTGCTTGGAAGTTTTAAAAATAAGTCATTGAGACAGTTTACCATAGGGGAGTTTTATTACTCCCAGATTTGGAAGTGGAGGCCCCCCCACTGCTTAGTCCTGTGCATCCCCTAGGACTGAAGCCTGGGTGCTCTGCTGGATCTGGGTTTGGACTGAGAAGATCTGGAAGAGGCAGGAAAAGACCAATTCTTAAAAGGCCAATGCCTACCAAATCTTGCAGGTTGTACTTGTAAAAAATATTTTAACAATTTGCATAGATTTTGCTTTTTCCTCCATCTTTTTAAGAACTTCTTCTGCCTTGTTGCCAAACAGGTGGTTCTGATTTAAGGAAGCATCCAGTAATTGTGCTTTAACATGATCTGGCAAGGATTGCTCCTTAAGCCAAGTATGCCTTTTAAATACAGACCCAGTCACCGCAGCCCTGCAAGATGCATCTAGTGAATCAAAACCACATTGCAGTGTATGTTTACCAACTTGTTCAGCAGAATGCATTAAATCCTTTAAATTCTTATTTTCAGCACAATCAGGAATCCACATCATTTTCTGTTTAAGCAATTCAATAATATGCTGCTGATACTTTAACATATGAAACTGGCAATTCAAGGCCCTAATGGCCAATGTTGCAGAAGTGTATACCTTCTTACCCCATCTATCCAGCGCCCTGCCATCTCTATCAGAAGGGGTAGGATTTTGGTAGTAGTAGGTTTAATGTCCTTGGGTCCCTGTGAAATGGTTTCAGGATCTGTAGCAGGATTTTTGAAAAGGAATGTGTTAAAGTCAGGAGCCCTGTAATATCTATCAGGTTTTCTGGAAGCAGGAGGTAAAGAGTCAAGGGTCATGCTAGATTCCGAAAAGGCATCATCAACAATGACCAGTACAGGAGGTATAGCTAAAGGCCTGTGCTGGGGCAGGAGTAAGAAATCCCTAAGCCTCTTTTTAGAATCAGAGAAATCCTGACTTTCCCAACGAAAATGCTCCCTGAGTATGCAAGGTTTCACCAAAAGAGAAATCCCCTGGGGGGGAGCAGAGCGAATAGAGTCTTCAGCATCAGAATCCTCATAGGTGGATAAGGGTAAATCCTGGTCAACACAGGAAACAGAAATTTCAGAATCCTGGTCAGAAGTATCATAAGCAAAATCAGTCCTAGGTCTCTTAGAGTGGGAAGGTTGGCTTCCCCTGATTAAAGTAATAAGGTCTTCAGCCATTCTTATCATTTGTTTTTTAGGCATAGAGGCCTGATCATGCGGTCTGGGTGTCAGTTTTCTAGGCATGGTTTTAGGCCTTGAAGAAGATGGCGTCAGTTTAATATGCAAGTCAGTAGGCCTGAATACACCCTTAGAAGCCGGTGCCTGCACAGCGGCTCTGGACCCATCCAAGGTAGAGACATCCACAGGTTCCACAGTTGAAGCATCTCGCGGCATACCAGACTCTGAATGGGTCTTAGTAGAGGCCTGCGAATCTGAAGTAGCAGGTATCAGGGGCTGTGAAAGCACCTCATTGAGTACCAACAAACTGGGTGGCCTGTCTCTGTTTTTATCTTTGCGTTTTTTTCAGAATGTCGGTAGTCGAATGGCTTACCGAAGACATATCAGGATAATTGAACTGAGCACCAAAAAATTTAGAAGCACAAATAAACCGACAACGGATAGTTCGTGGTTTAAATAAGGCACAAAATAGACAGCGAGGTACGTCGTGATCAGGGCCTAGGCAAGAAATACAGTATGAATGAAAATCTTTATGAGGTATTTGCTTTCCACAAGAAATGCAATTATTTACTTTTACTGACATCAGTTAAGAGCAAGAAAAAGTTTCCCCAACGGGGTGCTTAGCTTTTAGTTGAAGACTTGGATTCTGAAACTCAAAAACAAAAATTTCAGGAGTCGGTCGACCGGCACTTGCGAACGTGCTTCTGCTTCGGGCACCGCATGGCAAGAAAGACTGATGTAATGATGTCAGCTGCATGTTTTATACCTCTGACGACCTGACGTCATGGAAGAAGAGACAGCAAATAACGTAGGACCCAAGACTTTGTTAATCAGGCCGACTGAGGGCTACTGCAAGCAGATAACCCAAATATGATGACTGCAACAGTGAAACATGAAGAACATCTGGTTTCCTTGGTGATCTAATATGAATGACACCTTTTAAGAAAAGTTTAACTTCCAGTCTGGAAGCTAAATGAGTAGACAAAGGCAGACATGCTGAGATGGCAGACAGGTGAGCTTTTACTGAAGAGTATGACAGACCACTCCAATAATTCACACAGATAGGAAAGAACCACTAGAACATCCACAAGCAGTGGTTGTAAATCTTTTGAAAGACACCAGATGGAAAACCTTTTTCATTTGGAAATGTAGGATTTCCTAGTAATGGGTTTTCTGGCATCCTGCAGAACTTGCAACACGTCCTCAGAGAAAAGGTGTCTGAAGGGAATCAAAACCCTATCTCCCATATGGTCAGTTGTAGGGTTGACATCTGTGGGTGTATGAGTTCACTTGTCTTGTATGTGTAGGTCCATTCTGTGGGGTAACTTGTGGTGATCGCCCTTGGCTAAATGGAGAAGAAGGAACCAGTACTGTCTTGCCCAGAAAGGACTCACCACCAAGATTTTTGGTTGTTCCTGTTTTATCTTCAACAGGAACTTTTGGAGGCATGGGAAGGGGGGATGCATATAGAAACATTCCCTTCCAAGAGAAGGGCAGGGCATCTACCTTCCATGCCAGGGGATCTGGAACTCTGGCACAATACTTTGGAAGTTGTCTGTTCATTGGGGAGGTGAAGAGATCTACCTGAGGTGTACCCCATTGATGGACCATACCCAGAAGGGTCTATGTCATATAATTGAACTTCCAACATTTTGAACACCATATGTTCAAACTTGGAAGTTCAAAATATGACATTGAAACCTCAGAACAGCAAATTTTTTCCCAGGGAAAAAATTTGCTGTTCCGAAAAACACACACATGACACAGGCACACCAAAAACCTAACAAACCTACACTAAACCTTACATACACAACTATCTATGCACTAACCTTAACCCAAGGCCTATCCCTGAGGTCCATCACTATCGCACACTTACCTTACCCGTGCCCTAACCCTAAAGTTCGTCACTTTTGCACACTTACCTTACCCGCAGCCTAACCCCAACGTCCGTCACACTCACACACTTACCTTAACCCAATCTGTACCTTTCGCAACACACTACAGAAAATGTTGAAGCCGCGGAAACAGTCAAATGAATTCTTTCCTTGGGAAAGAATTCAAATTTCTGTGGCTTCGACATTTCCATTTTTTGAACTTCCAGCATTCGATACTTAAGATGGTCAATTAAATAACAGGTACCCATCCAGAAGCACATCCCTGTGTAACATTAATTCTTGGGACTGAGTCACGGACCTGCTCAATGTGTCTGCCACAACATTTTGAGTCGAGGGTATGCAAACCACCTGGAGGGTGAGCTGACTCTGGGAAGATAATTCCCAGGCTTGCACAGCCAGTCAGCCTGCTTGTTGACATACCAGAGGACTGTGGTATTGTCTGTAAATCATTTTAGGGCCCCCGGGAGAAGAAAGTATTTGAAGATTTGTAGAGAGAAAATCACTGCTCTCATCTCCTTTATATTGATGTGCTCCCTCCTCCGAGAGGGAGACCACACATCCCTGACCCTCCATGAGGCTAGGGTTGCTTCCCAACCCAGGTCTGATGCATCCGTGTACAGTTCCTGTGTGGGAAGAGGTGGTTTCAAGGGTAAGCCTGGATTCCTTGAAACCTGCTGAATCCACCAGTAGAGCTCCTTTTTTTAGGCAGAGAAGGAGGGGAAAAACAAACTCCAGAGGATGGGAGTGTTGGACCCATACTGTTCTTAGGAAACACTGGAATTCCCTCATGTGTAACTTGGCTAGTGGTAGCATGGGAAGAATGGATGCCATGAACCCCAAAAGGTGAAGGAACTCCCTATCAGTCAGGGATTGCAGGGGCAACACAGCCTTAAAGTATGAAGTGAGGGATATGACCTTTTCTAGTGGTAGGGAGACTAGCATCCTGTCTGATTGGATCCTGCATCCTAGGAAAGTGTGGTCTTGGGAAGGAACCAGGGTAGATTGTTGGTAGTTGATAGTGAATCCCAGACCCTCCAGCAGTGACACTGTGAAGGAGATTCTCCTGAAGGATATCTGCAATCTGAGCCTGGAGAAGAAGATCATCCAGGTATGGGAAAATATGCATGTCCTGTAGCCTGCGGAAGGCTATGACAGGAGCTAAGCATTTTGTGAAGACCCATAGACAATCCAAAAGGCAAGGCACAGAATTCAAAATGTGAGAAAGCAATAGCAAAGTGAAGATACTTCCTGAACTGAGGATGACTGGGGATGTGAAGATATGCATCTTTGATGTCCAAGGACACCATAAAGGCCTGAGGAAGAAGAATGGGCAAAGTTAACATGTGAAAGGTGGGAACCTTCAGGAAAATGTTTAGATGGGATAGATCTAGAATGGGTCTCCAAGGGCCATCCTTACTGGGAATCAGGAACATCCTGGAGTAGAACCCTTTTCCTTTTTTTTTTTCATAATAAATTTTTATTGATATATATTTTCCAAATACAATAAAATCACACACATAATTCACTACTATTACTATCAAAACTATATACAATATCTACACGAAATGCTTCCATATAAAAATCGTCATTATTCCAAAAAAGAAAACACCAGGAAAGAAAAAACAAAGCCAAAACATTTGTAGAAGTACTTTGCGTCCATACATATCATACATGTTTTCAAAACATTGTTTCCTCCACATATACATCCAAACTTTAATATATTCCTAATAACAGTATTATGCTAATATAATATTAAAAACCTTTTCCCATATTTTCGGGTTATTAATATTTTTGTTACTTTGCTTCATGAGTAATTTATGTGCTAATATATGCTTTATAGCCACAAGCTTAAAATTATCCCATGATGTCTTATCTGGTTCTAACCAATTTGTAGCTATATATAACTTCATCAGCAAAAAAATATTCATACATATTATAGTTTGTGATCTAGAGAGCTCTTTTGGAGGAACATGTAGAATCATAAATTCCCATGATAACGCTGAACTTTGATAACCCAGCTTTTGTAGTTGTGTTTTAAGAGAGTTCCAAAGTTTATATATACACTTGCAGCTCCAGAACATATGAAGAAGATCCACTGTTTGATTTGTGCAATATGGACAAGTTGGAGAAATCCTAGGATTAAATTTATGTAACCTAAGACGAGTATAATAAGCATTATTCCAAATCATCAACTGCGTATACATCAACTTTTGAAAAGAGACCGATTTTATTGTTAAATCAATTGCTTTTAATACCTGATTATCTGCTACTGTCATTTTGTTTACCCAATACCCTGACAACAGAATTTTATCCTGGAATTTTAAATCTTTAATTAATTTATTTATTGTTGTTATAAATTTGACCTCCTGTTGGAGAGCCTGCCACAATTCAGAGCATTTATCCCCAATTCCGACTACCGGTTTAAAGTTTTCAAAATGACTCAGCGCAAGTTCTCTGATTTGTCTCATGATAACCATACAACTCTTAGGAAGATTCAATTCCTGTCTAACTTGCGAAGCCGATAAATTAAATTTATTAAAAACATCAATCAGAGTCAAATTAACTATTAATGGGAATTTATGAAAATCAATCAACTGATTATTTAGTTTAAAATTGGGATTCCTATGGAAAGGTTGAAAAACCATCATATATTGCAACAAGTCTACTGATTGGAATAAATTTTGCAAAGATAACACATGTTTTTAAGTGGTCCATAATCCCATACTTTATCAAACTACTTTTACCCAAAAAGGGTAAAGCTTTAGGATTTATAATCCGATCTAGAATATGCTTGTAATTCAAGACCACCCAAGTTGGTATCCACTTTGTACTAGTGACCTTGTAATTAGCAATTCTTAAACACCTGTTGGCGTTCACAATTAAATAGTATACTTCAAAATTCGGTAACTGAAGTCCTCCTCTACTCTTCGGGGTCATTAATTTCTCATACGATATTCTAGTTTTCTTTGGCTCCCAAATAAATTTAGCTAGATCTTTATGAATTTGTTTAAAAACTGTCTTTGAAATTGATACTTGAGCAGACCTAAAGATATACAACATCCGTGGTAATATATTAATTTTCACTATTGATACTTTTGCCAATACCTGTAGTCTTAAATTCCTCCATCTGCCACAATCAGCTACTATTTGTTCCCATACTCGTTTAATATTATTACTATAAAAATTCTTATTATCCGTAGAGAAGCTAATACCCAAATATTTGATATTTTCTTTACATGATATCTTCCCCACCAGGGACATTAATGAAAAAGGTTTAGGGGTTCTTAACGGGAAAATACTAGTTTTCTCCAAATTAATTTTGTAATTAGAGACTTAGATAATATAATTAGAGACTTCTGAAAATTCGTTTATAACATTTAATAATTTTTCACTATCAGAAATTGGGGTTGTACAATAAATAATAAGATCATCAGCAAATGCCGACATTAATAATTTATTCCTATAAAGTATTGGTGCATTATGATACAAATTTTGCTTAATATATAAAAATAGAGGTTCTAAATAAAGGTTAAACAATAAGGGGGACAAAGGGCAACCCTGCCGTGTACCATTTTTAATCTGTATTCTTTTAGAATAACTCCTATTAATATATAACGTAGTATACGGATTACTATATAATATTTGTAGTATCTGAATAAATTCCTGTGGCATATTGAAATAAGGTAACACATCAAACAAAAAGTTTATATCCACTCTATCAAATGCTTTCTGAGCATCTATTATAAGGGCATAAATATTAGAGTTGTTTTGTTTAGCATACATCATCATATTATGTAGTGTAAGTGTGTTATCACTAGTTTGTCTAGTTGCCATAAATCCAGCCTGTTCCTTAGAAATTAAATGTATCATAATCTTTTTTAACCTACATGCTATAATGGCAGTTAGAATTTTCATATCCACATTTATTAATGCTATTGGCCTGTAATTATCCGGGCTTTGGGGGTCTGAATTAGCTTTATGTATAAAGATTGTTTTTGACGCATTAAGGTGAGGATCACTAATTTTATTTCTGATTATGTAGTTAAATACATGAGACAATATTTTACCAAAACTATCAGCAAACTCTTTATAAAATTCAACTGTCAAACCGTCAGGACCTGGTGACTTATGTACTTTCATATGTTGAATTACATATACTATTTCCTCTGGAGATATAGGTTTAATCAGATCACCTTGCAGACTCTCTTCTAATTTTGGAAAGTTAATTTTTTTGCAAGAATCTTTTATTCTGTTTATGTATAGACCTATAAATTTGACCCTCATATACCTTAGTATAGATTTTTTCAAAAATATCAATAATATCCTCAGTTTTAGAATACACTGTGTCATTACACTGTATTTCCGAAATATGTACAGTTGTTTTCGATTGATTTATAATCCTTGCCAATGCTTTTGATGGTATTTGAACATTATTGGCATATTTCACTAAACACCTATGCTCCTGAAGTGTTAATCTACTATTATGCCGCAAGAAGAGATCCCTTTGACATTTCAACATTTCCTTCTCTGTTTGAGCATTAAAATTCTGAATCAGTTCTTTATCAAGTAGCTTCACTTTTGTTTCTAATTTTTGAAAATCATTGTTTTGCATTTTCTTATAATATGAGGCTTTTTGCAAAAGAAATCCTCTAATTTGAGATTTAGCTGCTGCCCATTCAATATCAGGAGTATGTTCCTGAAGCTTCATCCTATCTGTTAAACCTTTCAGATATTTTACAATTCCATCTATTATATCCTTTTTATTTAACAGATTTGGATTAAGTGACCAATTGTAACCTCTATGCATTCTTGTATCTTTTAAATCTTTAGAAAACCTTAATGAAATTTTTGAGTGATCTGATAGATATCGAGTATGTATAACCACTACTGGTTCCAAATTAATTAATACTTTGGATATCAAGAAAAAATATATTCTAGACCACATTTTGTGGCATGGTGAACAGAAGGTATACTTAATTGCATTATTAATATTATGTGCATAACGAAAGGGGTCATATAATTGAAAATCTTCCTTTAAGTCATTTAATGCTATCCCGGCCTGCTTATTAAATGCTCTTTGTGGACAAGACCTATCCAACTTTGGATTTTGATAGGTACTCCAGTCCCCACCCACAATAAAATAATAACCATCATACTGTGTTAAGATTGGATATAATGATGTTATGAAACTTTGTTGGTCATTACATGGTGCATATATATTCAAAAGTAAAAGAGGTTTATCAAACGCATTATCCGATAAAATAACATAACACCATCGCCCATTTTGATCCATTTTAGAGTCTAAAATCTTGTCTTTGTATTGAGTTTTAATAATTATGGCTACTCCAGCACTGTTTGTCTTACCTTCTGATGCCACTACGGCTCTGATCCAGTTCTTTTTCCTAATATCATCCCACTGATCATTTAACAAGTGTGTTTCTTGTAAAAATGCAAACAGTGCTTTGTCCTGTAGCAATATGTGTAGTAACAGCTTCCTCTTCTTCAAGTTCTGGAGCCCTTTAACATTCCATGAGTCTAATTCCCACATTGACAGGTCTAATTATCCAATAATAGTATAAGAGGGAAATTGTCCAATGGATATGTACTAACTGCATACTAAACATAATCTGGAAGCATTTCCTACATCCCGTCCCCAGCCAGTGCTTACCCACTTTACCCCTGGACCAGGATTTATATAGGTCTTGTATGTGAATAAACATGAACAAGGTTAAAAACACAAACATATTTAAAAGCTTCATGTAATAAAACTTAAAACATTTCCTAAACTTACAACCTATATATTCTAACTTAGCTACTACAAAGTCCAAACTAAACATTCCCTAACAAACACTGCTATTGCTCTACAGCTTATGTTCCAACTATTAATTAAGCAAATCTCCATTGTAAGGTATTATTACCATTTAAAGAAAAATTTTAATATATTGACTAGCTACTTATACCTACCCCAAATACCTCTTTTGTTACAATCATTATTTATATACCACTTTTATTGAGAGAGAGAAAGAAAGAAAAAAAAAACAAAAAACAAACAAAAAAAAAAACGTAAACGCATCCCACATTATAATTTTGTACCATACACAGTGCCTGCAACTACCAATTATCAAAGTTTTGCAGTTGCAGGATTTAGTTCCCAACTATACTAACATTAGTTGTCTGATTAACACCACCCAATAGCCACTATTTACCTATTTATATTCATATATACAGTGCTAAACCTTGCACCCACTGCAGATAGTGTAAAAATATAATTTGGTTCAAAACTATAAGCATAAGGAAAAAGAAACAGGAAAAACAGATGTTATTATGTGCTTCACGTACACATTCTAATGTTATTTACTTGTTAAAAAAACCATTAACACATTATGTCAGTTCTTTTCAGCTTCTCAAGCCAGGAAACCGTCAGTAATACTCGCGACTGGGGACCGCTTTCACAGCCGGACCACAGGAAGTGTTACATCGAAATCCACACTCTCAGCTGCATTCAAGAGATTTCCTGTTTACCACTCGATAAAAATAGTTCGTAGAAGTAATAAAAGTTCGGAAAACGGCCAGCAGACCCTCGGATTATCACAAACAAACAGTTTTATTGCTTTTACAGAGGCCTAAACGACTTAAGCAGGGAACAAAGGATTACCTAAGCCTCGAAGTATAGTACATACTGGATCTGACCTCAGGAGCATGCCAGTCTCAACGGAAGTTTCTTTCAGCCCTCTGATGCAGGTAAAACTTTAAAAACCTTCAGAAACACTCTCTTTGTCTCATTTTTAGTAGAAACAGAGTATTTAATCCCATCCACCATAAATGTAAGCACATTAGGGTATTTAATCTGGAATTTAATTTGCTTGTCAATCAGAAATTTACAGTATGCACATAAAGACTGCCTAGCTTGCCTTACTTGTAGTGGTAAATCCTGAGCCAGAGATATTTTATTATTTTTCCACATAACAAAGCCACCATTCTTTTTTGCAGTAAAAAGCATTTTGCTAACATCTTGAAAGTTCAATATCTTAGCATATACAGGTTCATAGGTTCATACTAGGCTATCTGCCCAAGGGCATTTATAAGCCTAGCCCATAGTTATTTGGCTTTCGCCACCCCTTTAGTTTGAATAAAACTATGCCTATTATTTTGCTGTGCCTCTGTCAAGCAGTGACACTGAAGTAATCCCTGGGGTATATCTGCGATCCCCCATCCATTGGTCAAGATTCCTCTAGGCATATTAAAAGCTTGTACCTCTCTCAGTGCTCTGTGTGCCCTTTCAATAACAATTTGTTTCACTCCATCAGCATCATTTAACAAAATTTCAAGTATTTGTGTTATAGTTGGTATTAGCTCTGCATACTGAATGTTTTCAGGGATCCCTCTAATAATAATATTATTTCTCTTAGACCTCTCTTCTAAATCAGTAAGTTTGCTTTGCATGGCTTGTAAATCCACATCATATACCTTTGTTTTCTTCTCCAGCAAGTTTATTTTGTCCTCCGTTTCTGAAATTCTAGCCTCTGTTTTGTCTATTCTCTGAAGCAGCTGATTACATGAAACTCCAAGTTTGTATTTGAGTAGTCAAGTCCTTTAAAGCTTCTTGTATAGGTAACAAAGCATGTTTGATATCGTCCATGTTCAGTGGCTGATCAGTTTTGGATCTAGTCTCTGGCTTCTGTTGTTCCTGCTGTCTAGTAATTCTTTGTTTTTTCTCACTCCCATCCTTTACTGGTGACTGTAATTCCGACAGCTTTGTTTTGGTAGTAGTTGTTTCCATGCTTTTTCCTTCTTGTGACATTTTCCTTTCCCCAAGCTGACAGGTAAAATGAAGAATGCACACAGTCCTTTGTTTATTTCTCTCTTCAGAGCTAGCTAATCACTTGGAATCCTGATGGATAAATACTTTTTTTTCCACTTTTTTTCCTGATTATAGATTAATTAAGTGTAGATGCATCTTTTTTGTCTTTAATTTGATGTTCAAACCTCTTGGTATCGACTCAGGTTACAGATTTTTCTCAGGTTTATTGAAGAGCTGCAGGTCAGCAGTGTTTACAGAATGGCAGCCATCTTTGAATCAGAACCCTTTTCCTACTTGGGAAGGTGGTACCTGCTGAATGGTGCCTTGGGAGAGAAGAGTGGAAATTCTTTAGAGGAAGAATTCCAGTTGCTCCCTTGGAGGTTGTGGAATACTCCTGAAGGAAGGAGGAGTCTTCCACACCATGAAGTATCCTTGAAGGATGATGGATAGGATCCAAGAGTCCTGAGTTATCTGTTTCCAAGCAGACAGAGACAGGAAAAGGTGAAGGGAGAGAGGAATTTAGGCATCTGGAGGCATGGCCGGCCTTAGGCATAGGCCAACTAGGCGGCCGCCTAGGGCGCCGCTGTAGCAGGGGCACTTTGCCAGTATTTAGTTGGTGTAGGTAGTCCAGGTTGGGGGCAACTGGATGGTGTGGGGGGGGCGCTGTGAAGCCCTTTTGCCTAGGGCACTAGCTGACCTAAGGCCACTGCTGTCTGGAGGCAGATAGTCAGAGATGACCTAGCTTCACCTGAAATGGCTGTTTCTGAGTAGCAGGAGTTGAGAGGGTAGATTTAGAGGAAAATTATTTCGCATCTCTTTTGCCCTTTGAGGACTGGGGCCTGGAAGGCTTCCTAACAAATGGTGTCCTGGCAGAATAGTTCCTCTGAAACCTAGGGACCAGGCAGACAAAAATGTGCTTCAAGTCTTGCAACTCTTTGCCTTTTTCTTGTAAAGATTTAAAGGGTTCTACATCAGAAATATCAAATAAAGCTTTATTGTCCAAGGGGGCATCCATGAGTTTTGCCTTAATATCATCAAGCAAAGGCTGGAGTCTGAGCCTGGGATATCTCCTGAGAACTGATCCAGATGCAGCCGCTCTTGCTGATGCCTCCACAGCATCATAGCTATATTTTATGGAATGCCGTGTAACCTGAGAAGAGAAGTTGAGGATGGAGGAGAGCTGAGCCTTAGTATGAGAGTCTGGGAGCTCTGAATGTAGCTTACCAGTATCTGAGAGGAGAGACGAGGAGTATTTGGCCATATAGGTCTGGTAATTTATGGCTCTGAATGCTAAAGTGGCTGATGTGTAAACTTTTTTCCCTAGTCTGTCTATAATTTTACTCTCCTTATCCGAATGGAGCACTGAAGTGGAAGGCAGCATCTTGCAGGCCTTGTCAGCAGAAATTGAGATTGTTGCAGGGTCTGCAGAGGGACATTTAAACAGAAATTTGGCATCCTCAGGTACTTTATAAAACCTGTCTGGCCTTTTGGGGGCAGGAGGTTGAGAATCTGGGCACTTAAGAGATTGCAGAAAAAGCATCCAGGAAGGCTGATAGAACAGGAGGAATGGCAGACGGGGAAGGAGAGTCCATCTGTAACAGGTCATAATACCTTTTTTTGATTTCTGACACCTGAGAACAATCCCATTTGAAAAAAAAAATCATTTTAACAATGGCTTCCCCAAAACAGATATCCTCTCCAGGGGAATCTGTTCCATTTGATTCCTCTTCTGGGGAAGCATATCCTAGAAGAGAATAAATCTTTTGGGCTGAATAAGTCAAAGACTCATCCCCAGACAAATCCTCTTCAGCAGAAGAAAACTCCTCAGAAATCCTCTTTTGTGGTGTAGAGGGATGAAAAGAAGGAGAAGGAAGTGAGAAAGCTGAAGACTGTCTCAGGGCCATAAAGGCATTGAACAGCCCTTGGGAAAAGGGCTAACAATCTACTGGTTGCTCTGGGGGGGGGGGGGGGGGGTGGCAGGAGAAGCATGTTTAATTTTAAGTTTTTTCTTTTGTAGAACATCCATGTAGTGGAAAGTGTATGGGCCCAACGTCAGCCTACACTCAACAATACTGGTAGGGATATCCTCTCGAACAATTATTTGTGGAATGCCATGCTAGTTGTCAGTCACAATGAGCTGAGCTTCCTCCCCTACATTCGCAACCAATGCTTGCGTATCCCCTGAGGATTATGCTGGTATGGTTCTTGATGGCCTCCACACTGGTACCCATCGAAGGACTGCCTACCAACTCTGGAATGGTCTCTGGACTAACACTGGCTTTGGGAGAGATGTCTGGAAGTAGAGGAGCAGTGGGTAAATCAGGCCTAGGTTTCTTGGCCTTCTTGGTAAGCGGCTCACCTGAAGGGCCTGATGTACTAGACAAAAGCCTTACAAATAGAGCAAGTAGTATGGTTGTGGTCAGGGCCTAGGCAAAAGAGACAAAGGTCATGAGAGTCCTTATCTGGAATCTGCCTTCCACACTGACACTTGCCCTTCCTAACTGACATGTAACCTCAAAAACACACAGCAGTAAAAGATGATAATGAAAAAAACCCAATGGGGCAATTATTTGATCAGGATTCACAACCTGTCTGATAAGCGATGACCAAAGAAGACAATCTGACTGGCGGCTTAAAAGTTCTGAGGATTGGTGCTAATGTTTGTTTTATCTTCTTCTTCTTTTCTTTCAGCTGTTCCCATTAGGGGTTGCCACAGCAGATCATCTGTTTCCATTTCTTCCTGCCCTCTGCATATTGCTCTGTCACACCAACCACCTGCATGTCCTCTCTCACCACATCCATAAACCTTATTTTAGGCCTTCCTCTTTTCCTCTTACCTGGCAGCTCCATCCTTAGCAGCCTTTTCCCAATATACCCAGCATCCCTTTTCAGCACATGTCCAAACCAACACAATCTCACCTCTCTGACTTTGTCTCCAAATCGCTCAACCTGAACTGACCCTCTAATATACTGATTCCTAATCCTGTCCATCCTTGTCACACCCAGTGGAAATCTTAACATCTTTAACTCTGCCACTTCCAGCTCTGATTCCTTCCTTTCTGTCAATGCCACCGTCTCCAACCCATACAACATAGCTGGTCTCACTACCCTCTTGTAGACCTTCCCTTTCACTCTTACTGATACCCGTCTGTCACAAATCACTCTTGACACTCTTCTCCACCCATTCCACCCTGCCTATACTCTCTTCTTCACCTCTCTTTCACACTCACCATTACTCGGAACTGTTGATCACAAGTACTTAAACTCATCCACCTTCACCAACTCTACTCCCTGCATCCTCACCATTCCTCTATCCTCCCTCTCATTCACACACACATATTCTGTCTTAGTCCTGCTGACCTTCATTCCTCTCCTCTCTAGAGCATATCTCCACCTCTCCAGGGTCTTCTTAACCTGGTCCCTACTCTCACTACAGATCACAATGTCATCTGCAAACATCATAGTCTATGGGGCCTCCTGTCTGATGTCATCTGTCAACCTGTCCATCACCACTACAAATAAAAAAGGGCTCAGAGCTGATCCTTGATGTAATCCCACCTCCACCTTAAATGCATCTGTCACTCCCACTGCAGACTTCACCACTGTCACACCACCCTCGTACATATCCTGTACCACTCTTACATACTTCTCTGCCACTCCTGACTTCCTCATATAATACCACAACTCCTATCAAGGCACCCTATCATATGATTTCTCCAAGTCCACAAAGACACAATGCAACTCCTTCTGACCTTCTCTACATTTCTCCATCAATACTCTCAGAGTAAACATCGCATCTGTAGTGCTCTTTCCTGGCATGAAACCATACTGCTGATAACTAACCATCACCTCACTTCTTAACCTAGCTTCCACTACCCTTTACCATAACTTCATGCTGTGACTGATCAGATTTATCCCTCTGTGGTTACTACAGCTCCGCACATCACCCTTATTCTTAAAAATCGGTACCAAAACACTTTCTCTCCACTCCTCAGGCATCCTCTGACTTTCCAAGATTTCATTAAACAATCTGGTTAAAAATTCCACTACCATTTCCCCTAAGCACCTCCATGCTTCCACTGGTATATCATCTGGACCAACAGCCTTTCCATTCTTCATCCTCTTCATAGCTGTCCGTACTTCCTCCTTGCTAATCTGTTTCACTTCCTGATTCACTATCCCCACATCATCCAACCTTCTCTCTCTCTCATTCAACACCCCCCTCAAAGTACTCTTTCCATCTGCTCAACACACTCTCCTCGCTTGTGAGTAAGTTTCCCTCACTATCCTTTATCACTCTTACCTGCTGCACATCTTTTCCAGCTCGGTCCCTCTGTCTAGCCAGTCGGTACAGGTCCTTTTCTCCCTCTTTAGTGTCCAACCTTTAATACAACTCTCCATATGCCTTATCCTTAGCCTTCACCACTTCTCTCTTTGCCATGCTCCTCATCTCCTTATACTCCAGTCTACTTTCTTCATCTCTCTGACAATCCCACTTCTTCGCCAGCCACTTTCTCTGTATACTCTCCTCTACTTCCTCATTCCACCACCAGGTCTTCTTGTCCTCCTTCCTCTGTCCAGATGTCACACTAAGCACCTTTCTAGCTGCTTCCCTTGCCATCTCTGCTGTAGTTACCCAGCTATTCAGTAACTCTTCACTGCCCCCCCCCCAGTGCCTGTTTTAACTCTTCCCTGAACTCCAGCTCACAACCACCCTTTTTCAACTTCCACCATTTGATCCTTGGCACTGCTGTCACACTTGGCCTCCTCTTCTTGATCACCGTCATCCTACAGACCACCATTCTATGCTGCCTAACTACACTTTCCCCTGTCACCACTTTACAGTCTCCAATCTCCTTCAGACTGGCCCTCCTGCACAGGATATAATCCACCTGTGTGCATCTTCCTCCACTCTTGTACATCACCCTATGCTCCTCCCTCTTCTTAAAATATAGATTCACCACAGCCATGTCCAGCCTTTTCACAAAATCTCAACACCATACAGTACAGTTGTGTACACTTACCATAAATGTAGATGTTCGAGTGTATTCACTGTTGCAGTCATTACATTTGGGTAATCTGCTGGCAGGTTGCCCTCAGTCGGCCTGAATAACAAAGTCTTGGGTCCTGAATCGATTGCTGTCTCCTCTTCCATGACGTCAGGTCATCAGAGGTATAAAACATGCAGCCGACGACATTTTATTCAGTTTTTCTTGCCCCAGATGTCAGGTGCCCCCTAAATGGGGAGCAAAAAAAAAAAAAAAAAAAATATATATATATATATATATATATATATATATATATATATATGTATATATATATAAACAGTAAATATATATAAATGCACTTTTAGGGACATAAACTTTACCTTCATCTAAAAGCAAATACACCACAACAGCTTTTGTGTATAGTGAAGGATAGAAAAGGTATAGAAAGGGGGATGGCGGGTGGGTAACCTGGACTGCAACAGTGCATAACTCGAACATCTACATTTATGGTAAGTGTACACAACTGTACTATGTTCTTCGTGTTTTATTGTTGCAGTCATTACATTTGGGTAGAGTCCCAAAGCTATGGATGGGACGACAGAACTAAACAGCATTATGAGCGGCTATAAGGCCCTACAGAACTGCAGTGGCAAAGCCTGCCCTGGATTTGGAGAAGAGAGGCAAATAATAATGCTTTGTGAAGGTATGCACAGAGCTCCAAGTAGCAGCTTCTAGAATGTCTTTGGTTGGAACCCCTCTGAGAAAAGCTGCTGAAGTAGAGGCAGCCCTGATGGAATGTGATCTGATCCCCTTGGGCACAGGTTTACCATGGTGCAAGTAGCAGAAACGAATGCAGTGGCTTATCCACTTAGAAATAGTCTGCTTTAATATAGCCTTCTACTCTGACCCTGCAGCAAATGCTACCAGTAGCTGCTCAGACTTTCTTAGAGATTTGGTCCTGTTTAAGTAGAATCTTAGTTGTCTGTGTACATCCAATGAATGCAGAATCCGCTCCCCCTTGTTCTGCGGATTTGGGTAAAATGTTGGCAGGTGAATGGTTTGGTTAAGAGCCACACTGGATATCACCTTAGGCATAAAATAAGGATTGGTCCTGAGGGCCACCCTGTCCGGGTAAAATATAATAAAAGGCTCCACTGCCATGAGAGCCTGTAGTTCTGAAACCTTTCTTGCTGAAGTGACTGCCAAAAGAAAATCTGTTTTCCAAGATAGAAATTTTATATCTGCAGTAGCTGCTGGTTCAAAAGGAGGCAGGGTGAGTTTTTCCAGCACAAAATTGAGGTCCCATGCAGGAGGTGGTGATGATCTGGGAGGCCTTAAATTTTTGGCCCCTCTAAGATACTGTTTAAGCAGAGGATGAGAAAAGAGGGGAGACTCTGTGTTGTAATGAGCCGAGATGGCAGAGGCATGGATTTTTACTGCAGAAATGATAGGCCCTTGTCAAGCATCTCAGTCAAATATTGTAAAATCTGAGGAATATTGGGCTTTGCTGTGTCTGTTCCTTGTGCTTGGTACCAAGCACATAATCTCTTCCATTTATCAGCATAAGATTTTCTAGTACTAGGCCTTCTGGCTTCAAAAATGACATTCATCACAGATTTACTGAGAGGAGTTTGAATAATTAGTTGATCAGCCATGCTGCAGGATTCAGAGTTTGGAGCTGAGTGTGCAGAATTTGATAGTTCTGCTGAGACAGTAGATGAGGTATTTGAGGCAAGTACCATGTATGATGCTGAGACATATTCCTTAGAAGTGGGTACCAGTGCTGGCGAAGCCAGTCTGGAGCAACTAGGATCATTTTTGGTTTTTCCTGTCTGACTTTTAGTAAGACCTTGGAGAGTAGAGGCAGAGGGGCAAAGGCATAGACTGATAGGTTTTTCCAGCTGAAGGATAGGGCATCCACTTTCCATGTTTTTTTGTGTTGAGTTCTTGTGCAGAATTTGTCCAACTGATAATTTTGGGGAGAGGCAAATAGATCTATGTCTGGGTTCCCCCATTTCTGTGTTAACATGCTGAGGATTTGTGGATCCAGTTTCCATTCGTGCGGGTCCATAAGATTTCTGCTTAGGTCGTCTGCCAGAGTATTTTGCTTTCCTGGCAGGAACTGAGCTTGAAGATGTATTTGGTAAGTCAAGGCTGTGTTCCACAAGACCATGGCTAGTCTGCAAAGGGGGTAGGAATGTGTAACCCCCTACTTGTTTATGTACCACATAACTGTGGTGTTGTCCATCTTTATCAGTAGTTGTCCTGGATGATGTAAGTCCTTGAAGGCTGTCAGAGCATTCTGAACAGCTAGCATCTCTTTCTGGTTGATATGCAGATTCATTTGGATTGGGCTCCATTTGCCCTGAATGCATCTCCCTGCCAAGTGCCCCCCCCCCCCCCCCCCCAAGCATAGTCTGATGAGTCTGTAGTTAGGGTTTGGGTGGCAGGGGTAGAGGGAATGACAGTCCCTTATTTTAGTGATATGTCTCTACCCACCAAAGAAACTCCTGTTGTAGGCAGGGAATGAGAGGAATCAATGTTTCCAGACTGTGATCATGTTGACTCCATAAACTTTTTAGGTATCATTGAAGTTTTCTCATATACAGTCTCGCATATGGAATTAGTAGAATGCAGGATGCCATGAACCCCAAAGTCTGCAGTATTTGTCTTGCAGATAACTGGGTTTTTGTTGCCATTTGTTTGAAGTATGTTGTCAGTTGCCTTTGTTTGTCTGGCGTGAGGTAAGCCATCTGGGCAGTTGTATTCAAGCTTGCACCCAGGAATGTAATTATTTGAGAGGGTACAAGTTGTGATTTCTTTTCATTTATGGTGTACCCTAGGCATGTTAGAAGCCTTTTTACAAACATCAGATGTTGGAGAGTGTCCTTGTCCTCTGCTTGAATGAGACAGTTATCCAGATAAGGATAAATTTGAATGCTTCTTTGTCTGCAGAATGCAATTACTGGTGCCAGGCACATTGTAAAGAACCTGGGCACAGTAGATAAGCCAAAGGGCAGTGCAGAGAATTGGTAATGCAAAAAACTTGCTTTGAAACAAAGGTATCTTCTGCATGATTCCCTTATTGGGATATGCAGGTATGCCTCTTTTAAGTCTAGAGTTACTAACCAAGCATTCCTGCCTAGCATAGGCAGTAGCTGTTGTAAAGTCAGCATTTTGAATTTTGGAATGTCCAGGAACGTGTTCAAAATTGATAAGTCCAGTATTGGACACCATGAATTGTCTTTTCTGGGTACCAGGAAAAGTCTTGAATAAAAACCTTGTCCTTTTTCCTTTTCTGGTACCTGTTGAATAGCCCCCATCTCAATGAGGGACATGACTTGTTTCTGGGCCTCTGCCCACTGGTTTTGTGGCAGATCCAGCCATCTGTTTGGGATTGGCAAAGTATGGAAATTAAATCTGTACCCCTGGGATACTATGTTTAATACCCACTTGTCCTGGGTAATTAACTGCCAATTTTTAGCATGAAGTGCTAGTTTTCCCCCCAAGGGGGCTGCCAAAAGATAAGTGCATGGTGATGGTAGAGGAAAGTCACTGAGACTGCTTACTGTAGGGTTGTGCTTTGTTTCCTCCAGATTTGGAGGTGGAGGCACCCCATTGCTTTCACCTGTAAGAACCCTGTGACTGGTATCTGGAGCCTTTGGAGTGCCTGGATTTGCCCTGAGTGGCGCTGTTGGACACAGGAAAGGACTATTTTTTAGTAGGCCAGTGTCTACTGAACCTGGGTGGCTGCACTTGCAAGAAATCTTATACAGTTTGCATAGATTTAGCTTTGTCTTCCATTTTCTTTAAAACCTCTTCTGCCTTATTACCAAACAAGAGTATCATGCTGCAAAGGGGCATCCAACAATTTAGCTTTAACATGATCAGGCAGATTTTGCTCCTTGAGCCAGGCACATCTTCTAATCACAGATCCAGTAACGGCGGCCCTACAAGAGGCCTCCAAGGAATCAAAACCACATTGCAAAGTATGCTTTCCAACTTGTTCTGCTGAATGCAATAATTCTTGTAACTCTTTAGTTTCCGCACAATCAGAAATCTACATCATTTTCTGTTTCAGTAAGCCCATAACATGCTGTTGATATTTAAGCATATGAAACTGGCAGTTTAAAGCCCTGATTGCCAAGGTTGCAGACATATAAACCTTCTTTCCCCGTCTATCCAGCGCCCTGGAATCTCTATCAGAAGGGGTAGGATTCTTGGCTGTAGAGGCCTTTACACCCTTGGGACCCTGAGAAATAGTTTCAGGATCAGCAGCAGGATTTTTGAAAAGAAATGTGTGGGAGTCAGGAACCCTGTAATATCTGTCTGGCTTACTAGGAGCCAGAGGCATGGAATCAAGAGCCATGCTCGATTCCGAGAACACATCATCAACAATGTCGAATACAGGAGGTATTGCCAAAGGCCTATGTTGAGGAAGAAGAAGGAAATCCCTAAGCCTCTTTTTTGATTCAGAGAAGTCCTGACTCTCCCAGTGAAAATGTTCCCTTAAAGTATGCAAAGTTTCTCCAAAAGAGTAATCCTCAGGAGGAGATGCAGATGGGATGGATTCCTTTGCATCAGAATCCTCATAGGGTGGAATAGAAAATTCCTGATCAGAAGAGGAATCAGAAGAAATGGAAACCTGATCTGAAGATTCATAATCAGTGCCCTGCCTAGGCCTCTTAGTAGGGAGAGGTTGGGAACCCCTGATCAAGGTAATTAAATTCTCAGCCATTTTGATCACCTGTTTTTTCGGCATAGGGGCCTGAGCACGTGGCTCATGCGTTGGTTTTTTAGACATAGAAACTGTTTTTGACCTTGTTTTTGTTGCTGGCTTCGGTTTAATATAAAAATGTTGAGGCCTGAAAACACCCTCAGAAGCCGGTGCCTGCTCAGTGGCTCCGGACCCATATAAAGGATAGACATCCACGGGTTCAATACTCTGAGAATCCCGCGGCATACCAGACTCCGAATGGGTCTCGGTAGAAGCCTGCGACTCAAAAGTAGCGGGTATCAGGGGCTGTGAAAATGCCTCACTGAGAACCGGCACTGGCGACTGGCTTAGGAGAAGCTTTGTCATAGGTTTTGGACCTTGATGGTCTGTCTTTTTCTTTGCATTTTTTGTGAACTCTGATAGTCGGATTGCAAACCGACGACATTTCAGGATAATTAAATCTTGAACCAAAATATTTAGAAGCAAAAATATACTGACGCTTAATAGTGCATTGGTTAAAACTAGCACAAAACCCACTGCAAGGCATGTTGTGATCTGGGCCTAGGCAAAGAATACAGTACAAATGAAAATCCTTATGAAGTATTTGCTTCCAACAAGTAATGCAATTATTAACTTTTACTGACATCGGTAAGGAGCAAAAAAAGTTTCCCCAACGGGATACTTAGCTTTAGTTTGAAGACTTTGGTTCTGAAACTCGAATACGAAAATTTCAGGAGTCGGCCGACCGGCACTTGCGAACTGCTTCGGGCACCCTGCTGCAAGAAAGACTGGGTAAAATGGTGTCGGCTGCATGTTTTATAGACCTGACGTCATGGAAGAGGAGACAGCAACCGACGCAGGACCCAAGACAGCAATCGATGCAGGACCCAAGACTTTGTTATTCAGGCCGAATGAGGGCAACCTGCCAGCAGATTACCCAAATGTAATGACTGCAACAGTAAAACACGAAGAACATCTGCCCATCACTTCCTCAACCACTCTATTCCCTTCACCAACATGCCCATTGAAATCTGCTCCAATCACCAGTCTCTCACCCTTAGGTACACTCGCCACCACTTCATCCAACTCACTCCAAAATTTTTCTCTCTCATCCATCGCACACCCAACTTACAGAGTGTATGCACTAACAACATTCATCATTACACCATCAATTTCCAGCTTCATAAACATCACTCTATCTGACACTCTTTTCACCTCCAAAACTCTCTTCAGGATAACCCCTATCCCATTTCTCCTCCCATTCACACCATGATAGAACAATCTGAACCCACCTCCTATACACCCGGCCTTACTCCCCTTCCATCAGGTCTCTTGCACACACAATATATCAACCTTCCTTCTCTCCATCATATCAGCTAGCTCTCTCCCTATACCAGTCATACTGCCAACATTCAAAGTTCCTACCCTCACTACTACACTCCTAACCTTCCTCCTCTCTTTCTGCTGTAGGGCATGCCTTCCCCCTCTTCTTCTCTATACCCAAAGTCATTTTATGGCCGACATAGGATCTGTGTTCTGTGTGATACATGTACCCTACAGTAACATTAGACTTTTGTATGCTTTTGTATGCTGGCTGGATGCACAAGTCAGCTGGTGGTCGACTCCCTCATGTTATGAATACTGCAAAATATGAGTAGAAGGACATCCCATTTTATGCAGGTTTGTGGAGGGATCTTCTCAGCCTTCCACCTCCCATTCTGTTTCTTGAACTTTTTTTACTCTCTCTTTTGTGATGAATACTGCAACAGTGATATAGAAGGACATGATACAGTTTTGTGAAATCTTACCATAACAGTAGATGTCCTTCTCTTCACTGTTGCAGTATTTGCTTGCTCCCTCTAACTCCCTCTTCTTTGTTCTGAATTTTTTCATTCTGGATGTGCATGGACTCCTTTGTCCCATGGTGACTGTTCTCTTCTGGGGAAATTCAGTTCTAGGTAGTTGCCTCTGTACATCCCTTTAATGCCTTACATTCTGTGTGGGGAGCATAAATATTATGTACAGTGCATATAAGATCTTTTTTAGGCTTTTTCATACTGGCTGAATGTCAGGCTGCCATAAGCAGTACATCCCTTCTATGACGAATACTGCAACTGTGAACAGAAGGACATCTACTATTATGGTAAGATTTTACACAACTGTAATTTCTTTGTATTTAATTTTATTCCAAGGTTTTGGACAATATTTTATTTGGGAAAGGCCCTCTTGGAGGATTTTGGTGTCCTCTGGGAAGTTTATGATAGCACCAACTTGGTCAGCTATAAACCCTCAACATTTGTTTTAACTTCAGAGAAATAAATATCAAAGATAAATGGCTCAAGGACTGAACCCTGGGATACACTGCTAGTGGCGGGTCTTTTGGAAGTAGAGCTACCCACTTTAAATTTGTGGGTTTTATTTTTGATCTAATTTGCTATCCAATGAGTTATATAGGAATTTACATGTAGTTGGGACAGTTTACTGATGATACCCGAATGCAAGACAGTGTTGAATGCCTTTGCAAGGTTTAAATGTTCACTGTGTACTGATTTGTCCTCGTCTACTGCTTCTGTAACCTTCTTGGAGAAATCAGCCAGGATACATACGCAGGATCTGATGAATCTGAACTGGCTTGGGTTGAGAGTCTGTAGGCTACTTATGTCCTTATTTACTGAATCCATAATGATCATTTCTATAGCCTTACAGATAAAGCTGGCCAGACTAATGGGTCTATAATTACCTGGGTCAATTGACAGCCCCCATCTTTGCACAACAGGATGACTGTCAGCCTCCATTCATCTTGAATTTGCTTAACTAAATTATCATCTACTCTTCTGCAAGTGTGCCTAAAAAGTATAGTTTTGTACCTACCATAAATGTTGATGTCCGAGAGGTATGCATCTGCAGTCCTAACATATGGGTTGTCCTGCCTCAGGCAGCCCTTCGGTTGGCCGGATTCCAAAGTCTGGGTCTGGCCTCGGCTGATGTCGCACTTCACCCGACGTCATAGCTGCTGTGAATTGGGTATAAAGGCATCAGCCGACACCATTTTCCTCAGTGTTTCTTGCCCCAGATGCCAGGTGCCCTCTAGGAAGGCTAAATTTGGATAAATGCAAATGTTTCCAAACAGTAGAGAGCAAACAAAAATAAACATGTATATACATATATACAAACAAATACACCATAATAGATTCCCCCAGCTAGCTACAAAATGGGCAAATACCCTAGGAGTACCACAGAGGGGAAGGAGGGTGGGTAATCCTGACTGCAGATGCATACCTCTCGGACATCTACATTTATGGTAGGTACAAAACTGTACTATGTCCTTCAAGGATGCATCTGCAGTCCTAACATATGGGTAGAATACCATAGCCAAACTGGGGGAGGAGGCACTAAGATGATTATGGTGTAGTTAAGATCCCCTGCAAAACAGCAGTTGCAAAACCTGCTCGGGATCTGGAGTATAAAGGTAGATTATAATGCTTGGCAAATGTATGCACGGAGCTCCAAGTAGCAGCTTCTAAAATGTCTTTGGTAGCCACTCCTCGTAAGAAAGCTGTAGTAGTGGCTGTAGCCCTTGTGGAGTGAGGTCTGATGTTTTCTGGGGTTGTCTTTCCATGAAAAGAGCAACAAAATCGAATGCAATTTCCTATCCATTTTGAGATTGTCTGTTTTGAAATTGCTTTTCCTTCAATTCCTGTTGCATATGCTACCAGAAGCTGGTCAGTTTTTCTATTGTTCTTGGTTCTGTCCAGATAGTAGCGCAATTGTCTGTGCACATCCAAGGTATGTAGTAGTCTTTCCCCCCTGTTCTGTGGGTTGGGGAAGAATGTTGGTAGGTGGATTGCTTGGTTCAATGATACCCTGGAGACCACCTTTGGCATAAAAGTGGGGTTAGTTCTCAAGGACACTCTATCCTGATGGAAGATAAGGAAGGGCTGTACTGCCATTAATGCCTGTAGCTCAGAAACTCTTCTTGCTGAAGTGATTGCAAGCAGGAAAGCAGTTTTCCAAGATAAGAACTGTAATTCTGCTGTTGCTGCTGGTTCGAAAGGGAGAAGTGTTAACTTTTCCAGCACAAAGTTAAGGTCCCATGTAGGCAAAGGTGGCTTCCTTGGAGGCTTTACATTTTTAATTCCTCTCAGAAACTGCCTGAGTAGAGGATGAGAGAAGACTGGAGGATCCATGTTGTATTCTGCTGAAATTGCTGATGCATGAATCTTAATGGAGGAGTAAGACAGGCCATTGTGGAAAAGTTCTGCTAAATATTCCAGGATGTTAGCTATGTTTGCTAATGATACATTTTCTCCTTTTGCTGCATTCCAAATGAGGTATCTTTTCCATTTGGCTGAATAAGTCTTCCTTGTGGAGGGTCTGCGAGCCTCCAGGATAATGTCCTTAACCCTCTGAGATAAATCTGGGTTATTTTGCTTTATGTAATATTCCAAGCAGCTAACTGCAGTGTTTTCAAGTTTGGATGTAGGATCTTGAAGTTGTTCTGTGTTAGCAGTAAAGGAACTAGAGGTAGAGGCCATGCGTGTGTCCGAGACATATTCCTCAGTAGCGGGTACCAATGCTGCCTTGGCCAGTCTGGAGCTATCAGGATGATCCTTGGGCGATCTTCTTTGATCTTCAGTAGCACTTTGTGCATCAAAGGAAGAGGTAGGAATGCATATGCTGTCAGGTTTTCCCAACTGAAGGATAGGGAGTCCACCTTCCAAGCAAGTGGGTGGTATGTCCTTGTGCAGAATTTTCTCAATTGGTGGTTGTGTGGGGATGCGAACAGGTCTATTTCTGGTAGTCCCCATTTCTTTGTAATGGATTTGAAGATGTCTGGATGCAGCATCCATTCGTGGGCATCCGTGGTAGTTCTGCTTAAGGTGTCTGCTAGTATATTTCCTTTTCCTGGCACAAATATGGCCTGGAGCTGAATGTTGAAGTTCAGGGCCACATTCCACAGGTCCATTGCCATCCGGCATAGAGGATATCAGTGTGTGCCTCCTTGTTTGTTGATATACCACATGACTGTGGTGTTGTCCGTCCTTATCAGCAAATGACCCTGTTGAAGAAAAGTACAGTTTTGTACCTACCATAAATGTAGATGTTCAAAGATCCACATTGCTGCAGTCCTTACTTATGGGTAGTCCGCTGTCCTTGGTCGGCCCGAATACCAAAGTATTAGGCTGACGTCGGTCATGGGCGCCTAGATCTGACATCAGAGCGTCAGGGTATAAAGGCGCATGATCGACGTCATATCCTCAGTCTTTTCTTGCCCCAGATGTCAGAAGGCCAAACCAGAAAGGCCACAGCCAAAAAGAGAATACCTCCCAAAAACATGCCCAACAACAACCATCACCTAAAGCATGGCACCAAGTCAAACTACAGAGGGGAAGGAGGGAGGGTAAATTGGACTGCAGCAATGTGGATCTTCGAACATCTACATTTATGGTAGGTACAAAACTGTACTATGTTCTTCATCTCACATTGCTGCAGTCCTTACTTATGGGTAGAATCCCAAAGCAACGGGAAAGGGAGGATGGTAAAAATCATAAAGCATTAGGGGCCGCTAAAATGCCCTGTAAAATTGCAGTGGCAAATCCAGCCCTAGACTTAGAATAAAGAGGAAGGTGGTAATGTTTAGAAAAGGTATGCACTGAACTCCAAGTAGCTGCCTCCAAAATGTCTTTTGTAGCTACCCCCCTTATAAAGGCCGTAGAAATAGCAGTAGCCCTAGTGGAATGAGGCCTGATTCCAGCAGGAATCTCCTTACCATGATGGGAATAACAGAAAGAAATACAAAACCCAATCCATTTAGAAATAGTTTGTTTTGAAACAGGTTTACCCTGTGAACCCAAAGCAAAAGAAACAAACAATTGCTGAGACTGTCTGAACTCCTTGGTTCTGCTCAAATAATAACGCAACTGCCTGTGAATATCCAAAGTATGCAAAAGTTTATCCCCTTTATTTTGGGGGTTTGCATAAAAAGTAGGCAAATGAATAGTTTGATTTAAGGCCACACTAGAAACCACTTTAGGCATAAAGGAAGGATTAGTGCAAAGATACCCTATCCTTATGAAAAATCAGGAAAGGCTCCACTGCCATGAGGGCCTGTAATTCAGAAACCCTTCTTGCAGAGGTAATGGCCAACAAAAAAGCAGTTTTCCATGATAAATACTTTAACTCGGCAGTAGCTGCAGGCTCAAAAGGTTGTAGAGTAAGTTTTTCCAACACAAAATTGAGATCCCAAGCAGGAGTAGGAGCTCTACGTGGGGGTCTTATATTCTTTGCCCCTCTAAGAAATTGCTTAAACCAAGGATGAGAGAATAAAGGAGAGTCACAATCATAGTGAGCAGAAATGGCTGCAGCATGGACCTTTATTGAGAAGAAAGACAAACCCTTGTCCAATAACTCAGTAAGATATTGAAGAGCAACACTTAAATCAGGTTTGGAGACATCAAAGTCCTTTCCTTTGCTCCAAATAAAAAATCTCCTCCATTTATCAGCGTAAACTTTCCTGGTACTAGGCCTCCTGGCCTCCAAAATAACATTCAAAACTTGTTGTGGAAGCTGAGACCCTCCAGAGTCTAAAACAGAATATGCCAGGCTGTTAGATGCAGAGACTGAATCTTGACATTGAGGAAGTGACTGTCCTCTTGTGACAAAAGGTGCAGAATCAAAGGCAGAGGCCATGGAGGTTCTCGTACTAAACTCCTCAGTAGTGGGTACCAGTGTTGTCGAGGCCAATCCGGTGCTATCAAAATCATGGTTGGCTTGTCTTGTCTGGCCTTCAGAAGTACCTTGGGAAGAAGAGGCAGAGGTGGAAAGGCATATACATGCAGATTGTTCCAACTGAAAGATAGAGCGTCCACCCTCCAAGCTGTGTGATGAAACATTTTTGTGCAAAACTTTGGCAACTGGTAATTTAGTGGAGAAGTGAACAGATCTATGTCTGGAGTTCCCCATAACACTGTCAACTGCTGAAATACATGAGGATCCAATTTCCACTCGTGAGGATCCACTATTTGTCTGCTCAATACATCTGCTAAGGAGTTCTGTGCTCCTGGTAGAAACCTTGCCTGAAGATTGAGGTGTAGATTGAGAGCAGTTTCCCACAGAATCATCGCTTGCCTGCAAAGAGGGTAAGAATGGGTTCCCCTGCTTGTTGATGTACCACATGACAGTAGTGTTGTCTGTTTGAATCAACACCTGCCCTGGACGAAGTAAATCTTTGAAAGCCATCAATGCAAACTGGACTGCTAACATTTCCTTCAAGTTGATATGCAAATGTTGGAGTTTGACAGGCCACGTGTTTTGCACCCATTTTCCATTGAGGTGTGCTCCCCAAGCCTTGTCCGAGGCATCTGTCGTTAGAATCTGACTCGCCTCTGGCCGGGTCACAGAGAGTCCCTTGTTTAGGTGACATTCCTGAGCCCACCACAAAAACTCCTTCTGAATGCAGGGTATTATCTGAATGACAGTGTCTAGATCTTGGCAGTGCTGTGTCCACACATTTTTGAGATACCATTGAAGCTTCCTCATATGCAATTTGGCATTGGGAAGCACCAGAATACAAGATGCCATGAACCCCAAGGCTTGAAGGACTGTCCTTGCAGTCAGCCTGGACCGTAGAGACATTTGCTGGAAATAAAGAGAAAGGCTTCTTTGTTTGTCCGGGGTCAAAAAAGCCATCTGGGAAGCTGTATTCAGTCTCACACCCAGAAAGCACATGTCCTGAGAGGGTACTAGACTGGACTTTGTTTCGTTCACAGAATACCCTAGGCATCTTAACACTGCCATCACATACTGTAGATGATGAAGAAGTTCGTCCTTTTCTTGTGCAATAATCAGACAGTCGTCCAAATAAGGATAAATCTGTATTCCTCTTAGTCTGAAAAATGCTATCACTGGAGCCAGAACCTTTGTGAACACTCTGGGCAGTAGATAAGCCAAAGGGCAATGCAGAGAACTGATAATGTAAATTTCCAGCCAAAACGCAGGTACCTCCTGCAACTGGGCCTGATAGGAACATGAAGGTAAGCCTCTTTGAGATCCAGAGTAACCATCCAGTGATCTTTTCCCAACAGAGGTAAAAGCTGTTGTAAAGTCAGCATCTTGAACTTTGGAATGTCCAGGTAAGTGTTGAGGATAGATAAATCCAAAATTGGTCTCCACGTGTTTCCTTTCTCTGGAACTAGAAACAGGCGAGAATAAAATCCTAGGCCCACTTCTGACAGAGGAACTGGCTGTATAGCTCCTATTTGAAGAAGTAAAGAAATTTGTCTGTGAGCCTCTATCCTTTGCCGAGGAGGGACGTCTGGCATGCCTTTGAAAGGAGGCATGGTATGGAAATAGAACTTGTAACCTCGGTTTATAATGTCCAATACCCATTTGTCCTGGGTGACTAAATACCAATTTTGCTTGAAAAGAGCCAACTTTCCTCCCAAAGGAGCTGCCAGGCAAGAGGAATCTGGCAGCTGAAAATGCAGGTCATTGGGCCTGTTTACGAAAGGACTGGCCCCTGCCCTCACCAGCAGATTGAGCAGGCGAACTCCATTGTCTCGGCCTGAAGGTACTCTGAGCTCTGCCCCTACCACGCCTAGATCTACCCCTAGACTGAGAATCAGAAGAAGGGTACGTCCACCCCTTAGTAGGCCAATTTCTACTAAACTTTGGAGGTTGTACCTGCAAAAAATCTTTAACAGTCTGCATAGACTTAGCCTTGTCTTCCATTTTCTTTAAGACTGACTCCACAGGAGGACCAAACAAAACTTCAGACTGCAAAGGGCATCCAGAATTCTAGACTTAACATGCTCAGACAAATTCTGATCCTTAAGCCAGGCGTGCCTACGAATAACTGAACCAGTGGCAGCCACCCTAGAAGAAGCCTGTAAAGCATCAAAACCACATTGCAAAGAGTGCTTACCCACCTGTTCAGAAACATGCACTAAATCCTGCAATTCTTTACACTCTATGCCCTCTGCCAAAGCATCCACTTTAGATCTTAGCTAAGAAAGGAGGAAATTCTGATACTTCAACATATGAAACTGGCAGTTCAAAGCTCTCATTGCTAAAGTAGAAGAGGTATACACCTTCTTACCCCATCTATCCAAAGCTCTAGCTTCCTTATCCAGAGGAACCGGATTCTTAACAACAGAGGCTCTAACACCCTTAGGCCCCTGACTAATAGTTTCTGGGTCCGCCCTAGGACTCTTATACAGATATTTATGAGCCTCAGGCACCCTGTAATACCTGTCCGGTTTAACTGGGGCAGGAGGCACAGAATCTGGATTAAGGGAAGCCTCCGAGAAAACATCTGAAACAACATCCAAAACCGGAGGTATAGCTAAGGGTCTATGCTGTGGTAAAACAAGAACTCCCTAAGCCTCTTCCGGGAATCAGAGTAATCCTGTCCCTCCCACTTAAAATGCTCCCTCATGGAATGCAGAGTTTCTGAAAATGAAAAATCCTCTGGAGGAGAAGCAGAAGGAGTGGAATCCTCTGCATCAGAATCAGAATAAGGAGGAAATCTTGAATGTCCTCAGTAGAAGACTCTGAATCATCTGAGGCCTGCTCCAAACTTTCCAACTCTGGCTCCATCCTGGGCCTCTTATCAGGAGGGGCATAGAACCTCTAATTAAAGTAATCAAATCCTCTGCCATTTTAAGCATGTGCTTTTGGCACAGACCCTGAAGAACCAGAACTGACACCAGAGGAAGGCAAAACAGACCTGCCCTTAGAAGGAGCCTTAGAAACAGTAGCAGAAGGCCTAACCACCTTAGGCATAGAAGGGAGAATAGTAACCTGAGAGGCCCCTTCAGCCTGACCTGCCTCCTGAGAGGTCACATCTTGTAAAATCAAAGTTTCCCCCTGGGACTCAACAGAAACTTCAGCCGGATCCACCTGTTCAGCTGTAGCTTCTAAAGGTCCAGCGTCCGAAACGGACGAATCATCCTGCCTAGGCTTTAAAGATTTGTCTTTGCTTCTTAGTAGAAGGAGGCCGGAACATCCGACGGCATATTATAATTACACCTCTTGCCAAAGACTAACATAGCGCAATCTAACCTCCGTTTATAGTGCGCTTATTAAACCTAGCACAAAACCGACACCCGACTACGTGCTCGGTCCCAAACAAGGAATACAAAGCGAGTGGTAATCCCTATGCGGTATCTGTTTCCCACAAGAAATACAATTATTCACTTTTTCTGACATCCGGTAAGTAACTGAGGCAAGAAAAACAAAATATTCCCCAACGGGGTACTTAGCCCAACTTGGTATCGTCTGAAACTCCGAAAACGAAAAATTTCAGAACGCCGAATGGCACTTGCAACGCTGCTTCTGCATCGGACCATGCAGCAAAAAAGACTGAGGATATGACGTCGGTCATGCGCCTTTATACCCTGACGCTCTGATGTCAGATCTAGGCGCCCATGACCGACATCAGCCTAATACTTTGGTATTCGGGCCGACCGAGGACAGCGGGCTACCCATAAGTAAGGACTGCAGCAATGTGAGATGAAGAACATCGGTCTGAATGTCTGAATTGCCTGTTTCACTGCCAGCATCTATTTTTGATTTATGTGTAGGTTCAGCTGGTCTTGTGTCCATAGGCCCTGTATACACTTGTCCACCATGTGTGCCCCCCCAGCCTAGGTCTGAGGCGTCCGTGATGATAGTCTGGCTTGGGCGAGGTTTGTGGAAAGGCAGTCCTCTGTTCAACTGACAGGCCTGAGCCCACCACAGGAATTCTTGCTTCAGGCATGGAATTATTGGAATCTGGGCTTCTAGACTGTGCTTGTGTTGAGACCATATATTCCTTAGGTACCATTGCAACTTCCTCATATGCAGCCTGGCATGTGGAATCAATATTATGCAGGATGCCATGTAACCCAGGGCTTGCAGGACTTTCCTTGCTGTAATCTGGTTCTGTGTTGTTAAAGCCATGAAATAGAGTGGTAGTTGCTTTTGCTTTTCTGCTGTGAGAAATGCCATCTGATTTGAAGTGTCCAGTTCTGCACCCAAGAATGTTATCCTTTGGGATGGTACCAGTCTTGACTTTTTCATGTTGACTGTGTATCCCAGGGCTTGCAGTAGTTGTATAACCTTTTCCAAATCTTCTGTTAATTTGGTCTTGTTGTCCGCTTGTATTAGGCAGTCGTCCAGGTATGGATAAATCTGAATTCCCTGAAGCCTGCAATGAGCAATTACTGATGCCAGGCATTTCGTGAATACTCTGGACGCAGTAGATAAGCCAAAGGGCAATGCTGAGAATTGATAATGCTCTGATCCTGCATGAAATCTGAGGTATCTTCTGCAATCTGGTCGTATAGGGACGTGCAGGTATGCCTCCTTGAGATCTAGAGTCACCAGCCAAGACTCCTTGCCCAGCATGGGAAGAAGTTGCTGTAGGGTCAGCATTTTGAATTTTGGAACAATGAGAAATGTGTTCAGAGCGGACAGGTCGAGAATAGGCCTCCATTGATTTTCTTTCCTTGGTACCAGGAAAAGTCTGGAGTAAAATCCTTGTCCTTGTTCCATAGGCGGTACCTTTTCTATAGCTCTCATCCTTAGTAAGTGGTTGATTTGTCCTACAGCGTTTGTTTTTTGGTTTGGTGGTAGGTTTGGCATTCCTCTCTTTTTTGGTAGTGTGTGGAAGTGAAACCTGTAGCCTTTGTCTATTGTCTGTAAAATCCATTTGTCTCCTGTAATGTAATGCCAGTTTATGGAAAATAAGGCTAGCTTTCCGCCTAAGGGTGCTTCCAGTTGTTCCCTGGAAGGCGGTATCAGAGTCAAGTCATTGTGTCTGTCCTGTGGAAGTGGTAGTAGCTGGATCTGTGGCAGTACTTCTCTGGTTGTTAGGCTGCCACTGACGTCCCCTGTAGGCACCTCTGGATTGACCTTTGCCTCTTGGGCGCCTATTTCTGCCTCTCTGTGCTCTGGAGGTGTCTGGAAAGGACCAATTCTTCGAAGGCCAATTTCTACTAAACCTCGGAGGCTGGACCTGTAAGAAATCCTTGACTGTTTGGGCAGATTTTGCTTTTTCTTCCACCTTCTTTAGCACTTGCTGTGCAGGGGAGCCAAACAAACTTTGTTTCTCCATGGGAGCATCTAGGAGCTTTGACTTTACATGGTCTGGTAAGGATTGCTCTTTTAACCATGCATGCCTTCTGATCACTGTTCCAGTCATAGCTGATCTAAAGGAAGCCTCCAGTGCATCATAGCCGCATTTTAAGGAATGATTACTGACCTGCTGAGTGTTATGTACCAAATCCTGAAGGGACTTACGGTCTATAGGTTCAGGAGAGGACAGTTTTTTTATTTAGCTGGTCTAACAAAAATTCCTGATACTGAATCATGTGGAATTGACAGTTTAAAGCCCTAGCCGAAAGAGTAGCAGAAGTATAAACTTTTTTACCCCATCTCTCTAATGCTCTAGATTCTCTTTCAGAGGGAGGGTTTTGGCAGAGGCAGCTGCTACAGCTTTGGGGCCCTGTGAAATGGTTTCAGGATCTGCAATAGGAGCCTTATACAAGTGATAGTGAGTGTCCGGGACCCTATAATATCTGTCGGGCTTAGCAGGGGCCGGGGGAAGAGAGTCAGGGGCAGTACAGGCATCATTAAATGCATCATCCACAACTGTTAGTACTGGAGGAATGGCTAAAGGCCTATGCTGTGGTAAATGTAAAAAGGTCCTTAGCCTTTTCCTTGAATCTGAAAAATCCTGGCCCTGCCATTGAAATTGCTCTCTCATAGCATGTAAGGTTTCCCCAAAAGAAAATTCCTCAGGAGGAGAGGCAGAAGGAATGGAGTCTTCTGCATCAGAATCCTCATATGGAGAATAAGGGCCTTCTGGAGGATTTGAGTTTTCTGAATCATCCGAGGAATAGTCTGATGAAACTGGGTCCGGGGGCTCTGCTCTAGGCCTCTTCTCTGGAGGGGGTTGAGAGGCCCTGTCTGGGTGAGGTTGGGATCCCCTGATCAAAGAAATGAGATCCTCAGCCAGGCTGAGCATTTGGGAACTAGAGGTAGGCCTATGTGAGGGGGTTTTAGCAGGCAAGGCCTTAGAAGTTTTAGCTGCTTTAGCCCTAGAGAAAGCCTTGATAGACATAGATGCAGGTGGCCTAGCAGCTCCACGTGCAGGAGTAGATATGTCTAAAGGAATGGTATCTGATAAATCCTGGGTGCCTGCTACAGCAGGAGAAATTTCAGTAGCAGATTCAGCCATGCTGTGTGAAGCCTCGGCTGTCGGAGGTATGCTTTCGGCCGAAGGAAGAACCGGGGACTCGGTTTCAGCCGAAACCGAGACACTCGCAGATGGCTTAACCGTGGTTTCGGCCGAAACCGCGGACCGCGAGTGTCGGTCCTTTTCCTTACGCTTTTTAGCTAAATGTGAAGTCGGAGTCTCCGACGGCATTTTGTAAGCAAAAGCAGGACCAAAAAACTCCTCTGCAAACTCCGACCGACGTCTAAGTGTCCGTCGGTTGAAGGAAGCAGAGGCTAGACAAGCTGATACGTCGTGGTCTGGGCCTAAGCAAGGAAGGCAGTAAGAGTGGAAATCCTTATGAGGTATTTGTTTCCCACAAGTTAAACAATTATTTACTTTTTCTGATATCGGCTGAGGCAAGAAAGAGTCCCCAACGGGGTACTTAGCTTTTTAGAAGTCTTCGGTAGTAGAAATCTCTGGATCTGACCGACCGGCACTTGCGAACAGCTTCTGCATCGGGCACCGCGTGGCAAGAAAGACTGAGGAAAATGGCGTCGGCTGATGCCTTTATACCCAATTCACAGCAGCTATGACGTCGGGTGAAGTGCGACATCAGCCGAGGCCAGACCCAGACTTTGGAATCCGGCCGACCGAAGGGCTGCCTGAGGCAGGACAACCCATATGTTAGGACTGCAGATGCATCCTTGAAGGACATCATGGTAATCTCTCCTTAAATTGGGTTACTTTGGTTTCTGCTCTGGAATTCACATTTCTTTGGATTCACAGTTATCCATCGATCACCATTTGTCAAGCCAACCTGCACCCCTCCCAGACTTTCCTAACTTATATCTATCAACTCTACAGTCTTACACCAGTGGAAAAAAGGTGGCACCACCTATTAGTGGCTTTTAGTGATTAACTTGTTGCATCATTTTCAGTCTGACAAACAGTATTTGCCTCAAACACACATTCCCATTTCTTTATATAGTGTCCATCTCAGACACTTCATTTCCATCACCTCAAAACTCCCCCAGCTGTTCTGCCTTCACTGCCCAGACTTCTGTGCCATACAAAAGCACTGTCACACTGCTGCTATGTATACCTTCCACTTCTTTAGCATTCTTCTGTCACACACTACTGTGACTCTTTATGCCACTTGTCTGCATTATCAGTTCAAGCACTGACCTCCTCATTTATCTCAATTTTTATGGTTGTAAAATCAAATATGTTTAAAAAAAATATATATATATATATACACATATATATATATATATATATATATATATATATATATATATATATATATTGCTAAGATAACCAAGTAAATGGTATAAACAAAGAAGCTGCTTGCAGTTCAGCAGTTGGCTAAAAATTCAACCCTTTCCAAAAAGTCATAGATGAAGCCAAGATCTGACATCACCCTGGGGTAACATCAGTCATGCACACGTTGAGAGCTTGACATGCTATTAGTTGAGTTAGGACTGGACATTAGTAACAACATTTCAGCAGACTTCAAATTCCCTTCTGAGCCCAGATTAATTACTGGTATATCCAAACAGAATCATATTTATTGCAATTCCTGAAGCTCTTATTTCAGTGATATGTCTATATATCCAATCCCTAATGCCACATGCCTTCTTGGAGGAATAGTTTCCATGGACTGTAGTTTGTGACCAACATCAACTGTACCTGAATCTTGTTTTATCCTGACTCCTTCTTTAATATGAAAAGATTCCTGGTAGATTTGTCTCATAAACATTTTTGCTACTGTTGTTTGGCTTGCAACATTTATAACATAGACTGCCTGTACTCAGGAACTTGAAAAATAAATGATTTAGGCATTTTGAATTTAAGTCTATATCCTGTAGGAAGCTGTACTGGAGACAGTCCCACAAAACTATAATGCACTATTCCTGCATTTAAGAAGTGGCAAGTAAAAATGTGTCTTTTCTAAATATTCAGTTTTCTTCAGAATATTCTTTACTGCTTAGGTTGTTTTCTAACCTGTTACTTTGGGCAAATTCTTGCTGCTTTGCAAAATTCTGAAATTCTTGATTGGCAAATTAAAATCTGTTGTCAGATATAACTTGTTCATGAATTCCATGTCTTGAGAACAACATACTTTAGTGCAGTGAACAATGTTTCACAGGCAATGTTGTTTAACTGTAGTACTTCAAACAATCAGCAAATAATAACTGTGGGTTATATCTAGAAACAGATGTGAGAAATCTGTTTGAAATCCTGCATTATTTTTCCTTTCTCTTGTAGTTTTGAAAAGTTTGGCTGCAGTGAGGCCAAACAGAGGTCCCTATGAAGGGGAGAATCTAGTATCCTGGCCTTCATATCCTCTGAGACGGACTGAAGGCAAAGGCTGGCAAATCTGAAAATAACAGAACGAGTGTCAGAAAACCCTGGAGGAAGCCTCTGTAGCATCATAGCTGCACTCAGTAGAATGCCTAGCTACCTGTGTATATGCTCAGAATCCTCTAAATTAGCAGAAGTTTAAATCCCCTAGACTGGATAAAGGTTATTTCTGTCATCCGAGTTTGATAATTTTAGGCCTAAAACCAAAATGGTGGAGGTGTACACCTTATTGCCATACCTGGCTATGGCTCTACTGTCTTATGTCTGATGGCAGCACATTACCTGCAGGTAAAAGCTTAGAGGGCTTGTAATTGGAGACTGTGAAGACCAAAGGGACTGCTACAGGGTTTTTGTACAGAAATTTCATATTCACAGGGACTTTGTAAACCTAGTTGGCTTATTGGGAGCCAGAAGTTGAGAATCTATGTTGGAAGAAGTGGATGCGAAGCATGCAGGAAGGCTCCAAAGACAGGTGGTACAGGTGTTGGTTTAGGAATCATTCACTCAAGAAATAAGGAAAGACTGGAATTTTGGAGGCAGATCACTCAAGAAATAAGGAGAGACTGGAATTTTGGATGCAGATCCTTAAGGAGAATAAAAATAACCATACAGAATGTTATATTCATAAAGTAGAAGAAAGAATTCCAAGAACTATGCCAACATGGGAATGGAGAAAGGAGATTCTGCCATTAACAATGACTGCAATTATGGGTTCATAGGCTGGTACAAGGCTATTGGCCCTAGGGCCTATGCAAGCCTAGCCATAACAATTCCCTGGCTATTTCTTCCCACACAATTTACTTCTCTGGACCCCTGTCTAGCAGGGCGACTGACGTGATCTCCGGGTTGAATTTCCTTTCTCCCATTTAATCATCACGGTTCATTTTGAAGAGGGTCAAAGAGGCGCTCTGCTTGACATGTACGGGCAAGCCTATTCCAGAGTCTGGGGAGTCTCTGGGGCAGGAACCTATCCCTCCAGCATGTTTTGTTTATTGTGATGGCAAGGTTTAGATCCCTGGAGCATGTGGCTCTGAGGGATTGGGATTTCTTTAAGTTTAGCATGTCCAACAGCTCTGGGTTTGGCATGGCCTTGTATGTTAAGCAGAGATCGCCTCGGAGTAGACAATATGCAACAGAGTACAGCTGGAGTTTTTTAAGGCGGTCAGCATAGGGCATCTGCTTTAGGCCTGTGATTCTTTTAGTGAGGAATTTTTGCGGCCTTTCCAGTTGTTGCAGATGTCTTGAGAGGTACATACCAAATGGGGCATTGTATTCTATAATGGGTCTAATGAGGGATGAGTACAGTGGGACAATGACCTCCTTTTTTAGGTTCATAGGTTCATACTAGGCTATCTGCCCTAGGGCATTTATAAGCCTAGCCAGAGTGTGTTTGGCTTTTGCCACCCATTTTAAATTAATTTTGCTATGCCTTTTTTTGAGGTTAGTATACTGTGCCTCTGTCTAACAGTGACACAGAAGTGATAGCCGGGGTAAACCTACGATCTCCCATCCACTCATCAAGATTCCTCTTGAAGAGAGTCAATGTGGGACTCTGCCTAACCTGGACTGGGATTTTATTCCAGAGTGAAGGGAGCCTCTGGGTTATGAATCTGTCCCTCCAGCATGTCCTATTTATTTCAGTGCTGAGGTTCAAGTCTCTCGGTAGCGTAGCTCGATGGGATTTGGATTTTCTGAGGTGCAGCATGTCCATTAATTCCGGGTTGGACATGGCTTTATCGTCAGGCACAGATCGCCTCTGAGCAGGTGGTATGCCACTGAGTAGAGCTGGAGTTTCTTTAACTGGGCAGCATATGGCATCTGTTTGAGCCCTTTGATCCTCTTGGTGAGGTACTTTTGGGGTCTTTCCAGTTGCTGCAGGTGTCTGGTAAGGTACATCCCAAAGGGCATTGTACTCAATTATGGGCCTGATGAGGGATGAGTAAAGAGGCGATGACCTCCCCTGATCTAGATGTGAATCCCTTCATGATTAGGTGGGCTATATAAAATGTTTTTCTAACCACTTTGGCCACGTGGTTGTCAAATGAGAGATTGCTATCAACTTGGGTCCCCAGGTCCCTAATGACTTCTTCTGTACTTAATGGATTACCACCTATGTGGTAATTTGTGGGCACTTTGTTTTGCCAAAGGGATGACTATACACTTTTTGGCATTTAGCTTGAGGCCATGGCTCTGGCACCAGTTGTCTGTTTCTATGAGGCCCTTTTGGAGGATGCTTTTGTCGGCTGGAGAGTTGATTATGGTGCCCAGTTTGCAGTCATCTGCGAACTTGGTCAGCCACAGTCCTTCCGTGTTGGCCTGTACCGCCGAGAAATATATACCGAACAAGAGAGGTCCGAGGACTGAGCCTTGTGGGACGCCACTTGTAACTGGTTTGGAGTCTGACATGGCTCCAGCAATTCTAACCATGTGGGTTCTGTCCTTGAGCCAGTTTGCAACCCATCTAGTGACATAGGGGTTTATATTTAAGCTGGTGAGCTTATCTATAATGCCCGAGTGGGGTATTGTATCGAAGGCTTTTGCAAGGTCCAGGTAGGCTGTGTGGACCACCTTCCCCTCGTCAATGGCCTTGGTGACTGTTTCAAAGAAATTGACCAGGTTTAAGAGGCAGGATCTGCCCTTAACAAAGCCAAACTGGGTAGGATCCAGTGTCTGTAGGTCCCCAATACCTTTATTTATGAGGTCCATGATGATCCTTTCCATAGCTTTGCAGACCAAGCTAGTCAGGCTTATGGGGCGATAGTTTCCAGGATCTGTTGCGGCACCACCTTTGTGGAGAGGGACCACTGTTTCTGTATGCCACTCTTTGGGTACATATCCTGTAGTAAGGCTAAGATTGAACAGTAGTTTTATGTTTGGGTTTAGCTCTTCTTGGAGTTCATGTAGGATGCAGCCCGGGACACCATCTGGTCCCATTGATGCTGTGTTTTTTGCTTTGGAGAGGGCGGCTCTTACCTGAGCATCTGAGATGTCAGCGGGGCAGCACTCTGTTGGGATAGATATTTGCCCTTTTGGTGGGAAGAGGGGAGAGAAGTTTGCACTGAACCTGTCAGCTAGGATGTTGGCAATGTCTGTGGGCTTGGTGTATTTTTTGTCATTTTGGACTAATTCTGAGCATATCTGGGAATTCCCACCCAGGTTCCTAACATAACTAAAGAAAGCCTTGTGATTATCCTTAGTGTCCTGTGCAATTTTTCTCTCGAAGCTGGCCTTAGGCGATTTTATGAGTGCCCGTAGTTTTTTGCTAATACTGATCAGAGATGCCTTCCCTTTTTGGGATTTTGCTCTATCATATAGTAGCTTCCTCCTTCTATTGTATAGTTTGTTTATGGCTGGGGTCCACCAGACAGGACGTCTGCCTTTGGAGGATTGGGTCTTGGTTTTATTTGGGATTGCATGATCCATGCATTCCTGAAGGTGTTCATAGAATGCATTTATAAAGGATTCTGCGGTCTGGGCCGTATTTTCCACAGGCCCGGGGGCTTTGAAGGATTTCGCCTCGGTTTTGAGGCGTGTGAAATTTGCTTTAGAGAAGTTTTTCACTGTGGTTTTCTGGGCAGGGGGTGGGGTCGGGATGTGAATATCCAGTGAGATTAGTTTATGGTCTGATCTTACCAGTGAGGGATACACTTCTGGTCTGGAGCATAGTGTCCCCATGTTGGTGACGATCAGGTCCAGTATGTTTTCCCCTCTTGTGGGAGTGGTAACAAGTTGTTCCATTGCATTTGAGTTTATAAATTCTAGGAACCTTTGGGCTAGGGTGTTGGAGCTAGAGTAATGCTCCCAGTCTATGTTTGGGTAGTTGAAGTCACCCAATATAATGGTGTTTGGAGAGACCTTCATATTTTCCAGTATTCTCAGGAAGGCCAAGTGGGGTTCCTGTGTTTGGGAGGGTGGTCTGTAGCAGGCTATAAACTGGAAGGCAGTTTTACCCACAGTTAGTTGCACATGGATAGTCTCTGATGCTTCGTGCTGTGCCACCAACCTGGAGGTGTGGGTATCTTTGACGAATATTGATACTCCCCTCCTTTTGTGGTTCGGTCCAAGTTTTGGGGCCAAAAGCATGGTATGAGGTATAACCTGGTAGTGCTGGGGTGCTCTCGGGAGCCTTGAACCAGGTTTCTGTTACTGCACAGATATCGATGTTCTCCATGCTAAGGAGAGTTTTGAGTGCGTGCATCTTGAGGTTTAGACTTCTGGCGTTGAGTAGCATTACTCTTAGTTTCTTATCCCTTGTGATACCTATGGAGGTGGGTTTGTCTTTTGAGCCTTGCCTAAAAAAGGCACTATGGGGGTAGCAAGAGCCTTTGCCAATATCCGAAAGCCCAGGGGTGACAGGTGCAAGTCTAAAATAAATATAAAAATAAACAAACAAGCATACAAATAAAGCTAGATTCAGCAGGCCTGGATCTAGTGTATGCTACAGCAAACAAGGTGTACCAATTTCAGTAAGAAACAGTTAGAATATGCAGGCACTATAAGCCTCTAACCAGAAATTCCCTGCTCAGAAGGGCAGAGTCCAGCCTCTCCTCCCACAAGAGTGCAGACCGCAATCCTTCTTAACGTAAAATAACTGGCCTGAAGCCCAAGTGCTTAAACCAGAACTAATACACTTTTAGAATAACAGACACTGAGCTCTCAATCAGCAGTTCCCAACTTAGAAGGATGTAAGCTACCTGTCCTGCCACCACAGTGCAGGCCACAAACCTTCCTAATGTAAAACAACTGGTCTGAAGCCCAAGTCCTTAATCCAAAAGACTTAGAAATGATAGCTACACTTTAATCAAGTTACTACCAGCAGTAATAAATACAACTGAATACTTTAAAGAATGCCTGGATTAGTGCTCAAGTTATACAAACAAAGCTAGATTCAGCAGGCCTGGATCTAGTCTATGCTACAGCAAACGAGGTGTACCAATTTCAGTAAGAAGCAGTTCAAATATGCAGGCACTATAAGCTTTAACCAGAAATTCCCAGCTCAGAAGGACAGAGTCCAGCCTCTCCTCCCACAAGAGTGCAGAACACGAACCCTCTTAATGTAAAATAACTGGCCTCAAGCCCAGGTGCTTAAACCAGAATTAATACACTTTTAGAATAACAGACACTGAGCCCTCAATCAGCAGTTCCCAACTTAGAAGGATGTAAGCTACCTGTTCTGCCACTACAGTGCAGACCACAAACCTTCCTAATGTAAAACTGGTCTGAAGCCCAGGTGCTTAAACTAAAAGGCTTACAATGAGTTACACCAAGCAGTAATAAATACAACTGAGTACTTTTAAGATGACGCAAAAGCAAAATAAAGTAGGAAAAAACACAAATACAGTAAAAGCAGATACATTTTTTTTTTTTTTTTTGGAAAGAGAAAGGAAAGAGAGAAAGGAGTAGCAGAAACTAAGCTGATTGGCCTTCTCAAATGCTCTCCCTGTACTGGGTAGAATGAGGTAATGACACTAGACTGGGAGGAGGGTCCTAGATCAAATTTACACTAGGGGCTGGCAACTGCAAAGCCACCAACTATAAAAACACTATATCAACAGGGAGGGAGGCTGGGAAACAAAAAGCAGAAATGTTACTCACAGCTGAAAAGCAGCAGTGAGCCTTTAAATGAAAGTTTTAAACAGCTAAAGGAGCCACTAGAAAAAAAGAGTTTAACTGCAACAAGTTATCATAAACAAACAACCCAACAGATGCTTAATAAGAGTGGACAATTTCCAGTTAATACCTCACACACAGTGAAACTAGCTAGAAAAAATACACAGTACACAAAGTGCTATAAACAACTAACTAACTTTCTGGATGAAAAGCCCTCAGTGATGAGGTGTGCCACATAGAAGGATTTCCTGACTGCTGTGGTGATGTGGTTATTGAAGGTGAGACCACTGTCCACCTGTGTCCCTAAGTCTCTTATCACACTTTCGGTGTTTAGTGTACTGCCACCTATGTGGTAATTCACGGGTACATGTTTTTTCCCCAAAGGGGATGACTATACATTTCTTGGCATTGAGCTTGAGCCTATGGCACCAAGCATCTGTTTCTGTGAGGCCCTTTTGTAGACTATCTACATCATTTGGGGATTCAATAATGGCTCCCAGTTTGCAGTCATCTTCAAACTTTGTTAGCCAGAGTTCCTTAGTGTTAGCCTGTACTTCAGAGAAGTAGATGCGAAACAAGAGAGGTCCCAGGACTGAACCCTGAGGTACTCCACTTGTCACTTGTCTGGAGCTGGATTTGGAGTCAGCTACTTTTACAGTGTAGGTTCTGTCAGTAAGCCAGTTGGCAACCCATCGAGTGACGTGGGGATTAACGCCCAGCTTAGTAGTTTATCTATGATTCTAGAGTGGGGGATGGTGTCAAAGGCCTTGGCGAGGTCCAGATAGGCTGTATGGACTGCCTTACCCTCATCCACGGTTATGGAGACTGATTTGAAGAAGTCAATCAGGTTGAGGAGACAAGATCCGTGCTTCACGATCCCAAACTGGGTGGGGTCCAGTGTTTGAAGGTTGCCAGTGTCTTTGTTTATAAGTTCCATGATAATATGTCCCATGGCCTTGCAGATCTGGCATGTCAGACTGATGGGCCAGTAATTCCCGGGATCCAAGGTGGATCCCCCCTTGTGGAGTGGGATAACTGTAGCTGTGCACCATTCAGTGGGCACAAATCCTGAGGTGAGGGTATGATTAAACATGACACTCAGGTGAGGTGCCAGTTCATTTTCTAGTTCATGTAATACACAGCCTGGGATGTCATCTAGTCCCATGGCTGCTGTATTCTTAGCTTTGGAGAGTGCATTTTTTACCTGTGTGGCTGTTATTACCGGAATTTGGCAATCTTCCAGTATTGAGACGGGCCATTTAGGGGCGAGAGGAGGGTGAAGTTGGCACTGAATCAATCTGCCAGGATACTGGCAATATCCTTGGGATCAGTATATTTAATGCCATTCTGTTGTAGCTTAGAGCAGATCTGAGCATTGCCATTTAGATTCTCGACATAGTTATGGAATGCCTTGTGGTTGTCTTTGGAATATTTGGCAATTTTATTTTTGTAACTAGCTTTGGAGGATTTTATGAGGGATCTCAGCTTCTTACTGAGGCTGGTAAGGGAGTTTTTTGCATCCTGGGATTTTCCTCTTTTCTGCAACAGTTTCTTCCTTTTGTTGTAAAGTTTGTTTATGGCAGGGGATCACCAGATTGGCTTCCTTTTTTTGGAGGAGAGCATCTTGGTTCTATTTGGGATGGCACGATTCATGCATGAGTGGATGTGCTTGTAAAGTGCCTTGGTGTAGGACTCAGCAGTCGAACTTTCAGTTCCCGTCTGCATGGGTGTCATGAAGTTTGTCACTTCTGACTTGAGTAGCATGAAGTTGGCTTTAGAGAAGTTTTTTATGGAGGTTTCCTTACTGGGGGGTGGGGGTGGGATGTGGATGTTAAGGATGATTAGCTTATGGTCTGACCAGACCAACGAGGGGATGTCCATAGGTGTGGAGCGTCGATTTCCCATGTTGGTAATGACCAGGTCTAGGATATTGGAGCCCCTGGTGGGACTATGGATTAGTTGATCCAGGGTATTGGAATTTATGAATTCCAAAAACCGTTGGGCAAAGTTAGTTTTCCCAGTTAATGGCAGGATAGTTGAAATCACCCAGTATTAGGGTGTTTGGTTGTGTATTAATATTTTCCAGTATGTTTAGAAAGGTGTAGTGAGAATCTTGGGGCATGGTGGGGGATCTGTAGCAAGCTACAATTTGGATTTCAGTCTTACCTAGTATTAATTGCACCTGGAGAATTTCAGACGCATTGTGTTGGGCAACTAACATGGTGGTTTGAATATCCTTGGTGAATATGGACACTCCCCCACTTTTAGTGCTTCGATCCTGGTTTGGTGGCCGAAAAGTGTGGTAAGAGTTGTAGCCTGGTATTGCAGGGGTGCTCCCTGGAGCCTTGAACCAGGTCACAGTTACTGCACAGATATCAATGTTCTCCATTTTTAGGAGTGCCTCAAGACAGTGCATTTTGAGGTTTAGACTTCTAGCATTGAGTAGCATTACATTCAGATTTTGCATGCTTGTACCTGTTACGGTGGTAGTTTTGTCCTTTGAACTTTGCCTAAAAAAGGCACTATAGGGGTGGCAAGAGCTTTAACCAGCAAAGAGAATAGACAAGAGGGGGCTGGAATTACTGGAGAAAAATGGCAAAGAAACCAAGGTATTGGGAGCAAATAATTAGAGAGAGAGAGAGAAAGGAACTAGAAAGGGACGAGGCAAAGAATACATTTGAACTGCAGGCAAAAGATTATTATCCCTGTCAAGAATTATAACTGATGATAGAGTATGGGCAAAGAGAAAGGAATAGGGGATCCTAAGTGAAAGACCACACTGGTAGAGGTTTTAGTTGAATCTAGAGCAGAAGCTGCTGTTAAAACAAGGATAATTAGTAGGGCATATCAAATACTGTATGATAACTATAGGAATCAATCCGAGGAGATAAGAAAGGTTTGGGAGGAGAGATTGGATAAGGAATTCACAAAGAAACAATGGGAGGATTTATATATGGCTCTCAGATATGCAAAAAGTTGAGAAAATTTAGGATTTTTGCTTGGAAGTCTTTGCACAGGTGGTATTTTATACCCCAAGTAAACTCCAAAAAATGTTTCCTCTGGTAAATTGCAAATGTCGGAGGTGTGATGGGAAAGAAGAGATAATTGGGAACATTTTTTGCGGAGTGTAATGAACTGGCAGACTTTAAACATTCCTGCAGACTACTTTGTCAGAAATACTGGGTGAACAAATTGGTTTAAATAAGGAAATGATTTTCTGAGCTGTGATACAGGATCTGAATTGCCTAGACACAGTATGACCTTGCTGAGTTTAATTCTGGTAACCAGCAAAAAAGAAACAACTATAAAATGGAAATCAAAGCCTAAACCAACCAGATTAGAAGTAGTGAATATAGCAACATAGATAAAATAACTGGAAGTGGGATCTTTAGAAAGGGGTAGGAGCAAATTACACAGAAAAATGGGAATTGTGGGAACAATACATGCAGAATAATGTTTTGGAGGAGGAATGAGGTTTAAGGGAAGGCAGGAATCAAATGAGCTATGTAATGTTAATTGCCAATGATTCTACAGATGATTATACATTATGTATAACGTTTGTAACTCAAAATATGTCAATATGGTTTGTTTTCATTTATATAAATGTGTGTGTCTATGTCATTAGTGATAATTCAATAAAGATGTCTGTTATTTAAAAAAACTTTGCATCATCCTGATGATAGTCTCCGTAAAGAAGTTCTTCAATGGAGTCAGGGGACAAGATGTCTTTGTTATCAGAAGCAAGATCTCCAGGAGAGTTTATCTGAGATTGATAGCTTAAGGAATCCTCATTAGAGTCAGATTCATCCACCTCCTCCGAGGATTCATACTGCCTCTTCAAAGGGAGGGGTAAGGAGCTTGTGAAGGAGTAGCAAGAAAAGAAAGGGGATTTAAAGACAAAATGGCATTTTACAGGCCTTGTGAGAATTCAATCTATTCCTTTTCCTAGGATGTCCGAGTGGGAGAAACATGCTTGGTTTTCTGTTTCTTTTTATTTGGCAGAACATCTGCCATAACAAAGAACAATGGTTGGGAACCCTGACAAACCTCTACTAAGGTGATGAGTACATCTTCCCTAACCAGTATTTGAGGCATGCTCTCTGGTTCCCCTGAGATAATCACCCAAAGATCCCCATTCTCTACCATTACTGTAGACTCAGTCTTGTTGGATGTGTAGGAAGCAGACAACATACAGGCCTACAGTGGCATTGAGTTCGTAGGTGTCACCATGAATTCCTGCTGCATCTCAGTAAGAAGGTACAGTTGTGTACACTTACCATAAATGTAGATGTTCGAGTGCATTCACTGTTGCAGTCATCACATTTGGGTTATCCCTGCCAGGGTAGCCCTCAGTCAGCCCGAATACCAGAGGCTTAGTATTTCTGCGTCGGTTGCCATCACTCCAGGACTGACTTCAGGTCATCAGTGTTATAAATTAAGGCAGCTGACGCCATTACATCAGTTTTTCTTGCCCTGTCAGGAGCCCCCAAGAGGGAACTAGGTTAATGGTGGAAGAACCCCACCAGTAGAAAGTAAATACCAAAACATCCTTGTAAGGAGAGAGAGAGAGAGAGAGACAAGGGGAATGGAGGGAGGGAAACCAGGACTGCAACAGTGAATACACTCAAACATCTACATTTATGGTAAGTGTACACAAAGTACAGTTGTGTACCTACCATAAATGTAGATGTCCGATAGATATGCAACTGCAGTCCTTACATATGGGTTGTCCTGCCTCAGGCAGCCCTTCGGTCGGCCGGATTCCAAAGTCTGGGTCCGGCGTCAGCTGATGTCGGCTCCTACCTGACGTCAGAGCGGCCAGGGTATAAAAGCATCAGCCGCCACCATCTTCTTCAGTGTTTCTTGCCCCAGATGCCAGGTGCCCTCCAAGGAAGGCTAAATTTAGAGAATGGATAAAAAATCCAGACATGCACAACAGTAATAAACAGATACACCATAACAGATATCCCCAGCTAATTTGAGAAAGGGGGAGTGGACCCAAAAAAGAGAATAATAGAGGGGTAGGAGGGAGGGAAAACCTGACTGCAGTTGCATATCTATCGGACATCTACATTTATGGTAGGTACAAAACTGTACTATGTCCTTCAAGAATGCAACTGCAGTCCTTACATATGGGTTGAATACCATAGCCAAGCTGGGGGTGGTAGGATCTAAGATAAGGATGGTGTAGCTAAAATGCCCTGCAGGACTGCCAAAGCAAAGCCTGCTCGGGATCTGGAATATAAAGGCAGGTTGTAATGCTTGGAAAATGTATGCACGGAGCTCCATGTAGCAGCTTCTAGAATGTCCTTTGTAGCCACCCCTCTTATAAAGGCTGTGGAGGTGGCTGTAGCTCTGGTGGAGAGTGGCCTGGTATTGGCTGGCACACCTTTTCCATGGAAAGAGTAGCAGAAGTGATGCAGTTTCCAATCCATTTTGAAATTGTTTGCTTGGAAATTGCCTTTCCTTGTACTCCAGCTGCGTAGGCTACAAATAGTTGGTCTGACTTTCTGTTGGCCTTTGTTCTGTCCAAGTAGTAGCGCAATTGTCTGTGTATGTCCAAAGTGTGCAGAAGCTTTTCTCCTTTATTTTGAGGATTGGGAAAGAAGGTAGGCAGGTGAATTGCTTGATTTAGAGAAACCCTGGATATCACTTTTGGCATGAATGAAGGATTGGTTCTTAAAGAGACTCTGTCCTGATGGAAAATGAGAAAAGGAGGTACTGCTATGAGGGCCTGTATCTCTGAGACTCTTCTCGCTGAAGTAATTGCCAACAGGAAAACTGTTTTCCAGGAGAGAAATTGCAATTCCGAAGATGCTGCTGGCTCAAAAGGTGGAAGGGTTAATTTTTCCAAGACGAAGTTGAGGTCCCATGCAGGCACTGGTGGTTTCCTTGGAGGTTTGATATTCTTTATCCCTCTTAGAAACTGTTTTAGCAACTACTGATGCATCCTGACCCCTGTTGGCATTCTAGATGTTTAATCTCTTCCATTTGGCTGAATAGGTTTTTCTGGTGGAAGGCCTGCGTGCTTCCATTAAGATCTCTTGAACTTTTTTGGAGAGAGAGATATGGGGAGAAATCTTGGAACCCTCCAAGCTGTCAGTTGTAATGTTTGCAAGTTGGGATGAACAGTCCTGTAATTGTGCTGAGTTATAAGCAGAGGCCATTGAGGCAGGGGCCACGGCTTGGTGCGAGTTATGCTCCTTAGTAATGGATACCAGTGCTGCCTCGGCCAGTCTGGAGCTATCAAAATGCCCTTCGGTTGTTCTGCTTTGATCTTCAGTAACACCTTGGTCATTAATGGTAGCGGTGGGAATGCATAGATTGTTAGAGAATTCCAGCTGAAGGAGAGAGCATCCATTCTCCAGGCTTCAGGATGGTGTGTCCTTGAGCAAAACTTCTTCAGATGATGATTGAGGTGTGAGGCAAAGAGATCTATGTCCGGCCTTCCCCATGCATGAGTTATTTGTGAAAAAATGTCTGGATGCAACATCCATTCGTGCGGATCCATAATGTTTCTGCTTAGACTGTCTGCCAGAACATTGTCCTTGCCTGGAACAAACTGGGAATGCAACTGTATGTTCAGTTTCAGGGACTTTTCCCAAAGAGTCATTGTTAGTCTGCAGAGGGGGTAAGAATGGGTGCCTCCCTGTTTGTTTATGTACCACATAGCAGTGGTGTTGTCTGTCCTTATTAACAGATGACCTTGCTGAGGAAGTTTTCCGTAGGCCTCGATTGCATGAATCACTGCCAACATCTCTTTTTGATTGATGTGCAGATGCAATTCCCGGGGAGCCCATTGCCCTTGAATGCATCTGCCCTCCATGTGCGCCCCCCCATCCATGATCTGAGGCATCTGTTGTAATGGTTTGGCTTGCTTGAGGTTTGCTGAAGGACATGCCTTTGTTTAGCAGGCTTGCTTGTGCCCACCACAAAAATTCCTTTTGTAGACATGGAATGAGTGGAATAGTTGCTTCTAAGTTATGGCTGTGTTGAGACCATAAACTTTTTAGGTACCTTTGTAGTTTTCTCATGTGTAGTCTTGCCAGTGGAATCAGGAGTAAACTGGTTCTTGTTTTTCTTTTGTGAGGAAAGCCATTTGTGAGTCTGTGTCCAGTTTAGCTCCTAGAAAAATTCCTTGTAAATTTTAAAGGTGTACTACCTGTATCTATTCCTAATAATTGTGTATATATACAGGAATGTTCGCAAATATAAATCTCATACAACAGTAGAAACTAAAATAAATACTATCTAATGATAAAAATTAATAATAATAAATACAGGTATTGAATATGTATAAAGTATAAAGTACAAAATATATAGTGTGACTCATGTAAAATAATGAATTACAATATATACAGGCATAAATTTATATTTGCGAACATTCCTGTATATATACACAATTATTAGGAATAGATACAGGTAGTACACCTTTAAAATTTACAAGGAATTTTTAAATTTTGGCACCAAGAAGTTGATAAATTGGTCCTTGCTGAATTGTTTGTTGATTCTGAAGAAGTCCACATTGTAGGTGGAAGAAAGCGCTAAATCCGTTTTATTTGAATTGTTTGTTTATCAGCTGTTTCTTTTTTTCTGCATGTTTGTTCGTTGTATTGGAATTAAATACAGGTCGTATCATTGCTGGTGTGCGGAGGCATTCTTTGGACTTTTTAGTGTTGGATATCACTGTTGTTAACTCCATTAGTACCTGCTGTACATTCTCAGTAAACACGTGCCTAAGGGTAATTAAGATCCTAACATCCAGGCAGTCAGCTGAAGTAGATCGGGGTTGGGATGTTCTTGTGTGAGTTGAACCATTCTGTGAGGGAGCTTGTGGCAATTGCCCTTGGACATTTCCAAAAGAAGTGTAAACCAGTTTTGCCTGGGCTAGAAGAGAGTCATCACAATGACATTAAGGGATTCCTTCTGTATCTTCAGAAATAATTTGGGTATCAGTGGAAAGGGTGGAAAAGCATACAGGAACATTCCTGTCCAATGAAAGGAAAAGGTATCTCTCTTTGAGGCCTTCTTGAATGGAACCCTGGAGCAGAATTTTGCCAGCTGATTGCAGCATTCTTAACATGAGGGAGAGTGCAAAAGCTCAGGAAGAAGATAGGGAGGAGGAAGCAGCAGTGCTTTCCACGAACCCATGAAGAATGGCCTTAGCTATACCAGCTGTAACCCTGGATATGACATCTAACTTGTAGTGTTTGACAAAGGTATGCACATAAGTCCAGGTAGCTGTGTCAAGGACAGAATTAGTATCCAAACCCTTGAAAAAAGCACCAGGAAAAGCCACAGCCCTAGTAGAGTAAGCCTTAACTGTAGAAGGAAGGCTCTTACCATGATAAGAACAAAATAAAATGGCTTTAGAAATCCAAAAGGAAATAGTTTTCTTGGAAACCAGAAAACCTAATGATCTAAGATGAAAAGAAACAAAAAGCTGATCAGATTTTCGAAAAGCTTTAGTTTTGTCCAAATAAAATCTGAGTTGTCTACGCACATCCAAAGTGTGCAACATCTTCTGACTAGCAGATTGTGGAGAAGGGAAAAAAAGTGGACAAATGAGTAGACTGATTAAGAGACAACTCATTCACCAACTTAGGCATAAAAGAAGGATTAGTATGAAGGGGCACTCCGTCCTTATTAAAAATTAAAAAAATGAGGAACAGCCATAAGGGCTTGAAGCTTAGACACCCATCTGGTAGAAGTAGGGGTTAACAAAAGAACAGTCTTCCAAAAACAAAGATGTATGGAAGCTGAAGCTACAAGCTCAAAAGAAACCTGGGTCAATTTCTCCAAAACAAAATTAAGATCTCAGGAAGGAGGGACAGGCTTCCTGAGAGTTCTGATGTGAAGGATGCCTTTAAGAAATTGTTTGGCTTCAAACCAAGAGGCCAAAGGAGGAACTAAAGGCAGACAAGCAGAAATAGCTGAGAGATGGGCTTTAATAGAAGAATATGTCAACCCAGCACTGAGCTATTCACACAAATAAGACAGAACCAAAGGAACATCCATGGTAAGTGGGCCCAGGTTATGAGAAAGCCACCAAACAGAAAACTTCTTCCATTTGGACAAGTAGGATTTCCTAGTATTGGGTTTTCCGGCCTCCTGCAGAATGTGATGCATGTCCTCAGAAAAAAGGTGTGTATAGGGAATGAAAATCCTATCACCCACAGTGCAGTTGGAGAGTGGACAGGTGGGAATGGATGAGATCCCTTGTCTTGTGTGAGAAAATCCACCCTGTGAGGTAACTTGTGATGATTTCCCTTGACTAAATGCAGAAGAAGAGGGAACCAATGCTGTCTGGGCCAAAAGGGAGTCACCAGCAGGATTTTGTGAGCATCCTGTTTTATCTTGCAGAGGACTTTGGGAATGAGGACAGGAAATGCATAAAGAAACATTCCCTTACATGAAAAAGATAGGGTGTTCAACCTTCCAGGCCAGAGACATGGAGTCCTGGCAAAAAATTGAGGAAGTTGCCTGTTCAGAGGGGAGACAAAGAGATCTACAAGAGGAATACACCACTGGTGGATATTGTCCAGAAACATATCTCTGTGAAGCATTCATTCATGCGATTGTGTTATGGACCTACTCAGGAAGTCTGACACAAAATTCTGAGATGAACGAATGTACACTGCCTGAAGTGTCACTTGGTACTGAATAGCTATCTCCCAAACCTGGTGTCAACCTGCAAAGAAGATAGGACCTTGCCCCCCCCCCAACCTTGTTTGTTTATATACCACATCACTGTGGTGTTGCCTGTAAAGATCTTTAGGGGCCCTGGAGAAAACAAAGTATTTAAAGCAGTTAGAGCCAGTAGAAGAGCTCTCATCTCTTTGATATTGATGTGCTCCTTCTGTTGCTGAGGTGACCAGAAGCCTTACACCTTTAGATTTCCAAATGAAGACCTCCAACCCCCATCTGAGGTGTCTATAAACAGCTCTTGACAAGGAAGAGGGAGTTGAAAGGGGAGCCCTGGATTTACAGTCATTTGTTGAATCCACCACTGAAATTCCAACTTGAGACATGGAAGAAGAGGGATTGGAAGCTCTAGAGGATGATAATGTTGAAGCCAAACTGACTTTAGATACCACTGAAGTTTTCTCATGTGCAATTTGGTGAAGGGAGGCATAGGGATAGAGGATGCCCTGAACCTCAGAGCCCTCAGAAATTCCCTGGCTGTAATCAAAGCCAGACAACGAAGGGACTGAGAAAAGGAGATCAGAGTCAAAGCCTTGGGAGGAGGCAGGAATGCTAGCATAGGAACATCCTGCATCCCAGAAAAACATGATCCTGTGACGGGGATAGAAATGACTTTTGAAAAGTCGAAAGGAAAGAACCTTCAGAAAGGTATTCAGGTGAGAAAGATCCAAAATGGGTCTCCAAGTACCCAATTTCCTGGGGACCAAACACATTCTGGAATAAAACCTCTTCTGTCTTTGAGCAGCTGGAACCTCTTGAATAGTTCCCTGAGTCAAAGGACTCCGAAGCGCCTCTGGAAAAAAGTCCAGCTGGTCTTGAGGTGGCTGAGGAATGCCCATGAAAGAGGGAAGATATCTCTAATCCATAAATTACCCTTGGTGAATGATAGAAAGAGGGCAGGAATCCTGGGTTGCGCTTAATTTAACTGGAAGAGACTGAGAAAGGTGGTGTTAAAGACGAACGTGGCCTGAAGGAACCAGTTAGTCAGACAGCACCAAGTTTATCAGGAAAAGAAGGATTCTGAGTAAGAGGGATCTGTGTAGACTTAGCTGGTGGAGCCCTCCTACCACCCTTCTTGCCTTTAGGAGGAGGATGAGACTGCCTTCTAACAAAAGCAGGTTTATTGGGATAGTTTCTCTGAAATTTTGGCACAGGGGAAACAAAAATGTTTCAGACCATGTAAGCTCTTGCCTTTTTTCTGCAGGGACTTAAACAAATCAGCAGAAGCAAACACAAATGGGTTGCCCAGAGGAGTAACCATCAACTTAGTCTTATCATCAGGCAGAGGTTGAAGCAATAGCCACAAATACCTCCTCAACACAGAACGAAAAGAAGCAGCCCTAGAAGAAGCATTTGCTGCATCATAACTACATGGAATGGTGAGCTACCTGCACAAAAGTCCTAACATGGACAAGGCAATAGTTTTACCCTCAGAATCAGGAAGGTCAGAAATAACCTGGCAAGACTGAGAAAGAAGAGCCAAAGTATATATGGTCATATGAGTCTGATAATTAACATCACGAAAGACCAGGGTAGCTAAAGTATAAATCTTTTTACCCAGCCTTCCCATAGTCCTGCTGCCCCTATCAGAAGGAAGAAGCTTGGTAGAAGGCAGAATTTAGAAGGCTTGTCAGATGCCACCAAGACCATAGAAAGGTCAGCAGAAGGACACTTATAAAGGAATTTGCAGTCATCAGGCACTTTATAAAACCAATCAGTTTTTTTAGGAGCAGGGCGCTGTAATGCAGGAGCCTGTGACTCAGAAGAGCATGCATCCAATAAGGCAGCCAAAACAGGAGGAAAAGCAGAGAGTCTAGGAGACTCCATCTGAAGGAGCTCATAATACTGTCTCCGAACTTTAGACACTTAGGCAAAATCCCATCTAAAGAATTCCATCATCCTGGAAATAGTATCTCAAAAGGAAATTTCCTCAAAAGGAGATTCAGGATTAGCAGGGAGGGAATTCTTCATCAGAATCCTCTTCTTCCTCAGAGAATCCTGTTCCCTAGTTCTCTTGAAGGGGGAAGATGACCAAAAGTGAGCAGGGACAGAGACCCCCTGAGGAGGCTTCAAGGCCATGAGGGCATTGAACAAGCCCTGTGTAAAATTCTACCATTCACTTTGAGGGTCATTAGGAGCAGTAGAGATATGTTTTGTCTTCTGTTTCTTTTTTATAGGAATGTCCACCTTATGAAAAGTAGAAAGCTCTGACATTGGCCTACACTCAATTTTAGTAATTGGGACTTCCTCCCTCACCAGTATCTGAGGAACTCCCTAGGCCCTTCTGTGACTATCAGCCGTGGTCCCCCCCTGAACATCCGAAGTGGATGTCTGCAAGGCATCTGTGGACGTGAGAGAAGCTGAATATATGCTGACCTCAAAATTGGTCATGGCAGAAGAATCCAGCACAATAACCAGTCAATCCCCTGGGCTTTCACCAGCCTCAAGAGAGATGTCCGGTGGAGGCAGCACAGCCAAACAATCTGACCTGACTTTTTTGGCCTTCTTCTTCAAAGATGGCTAACCCTTGGACCGGGAAGCACCCTCCATAGTGTATTTTGCTAAAAGCTTTAGATGCTGGTTTTCAAGACAGATGGCTAGGGATGAAAGATGACTACATAAGGTTTTTGGAAGAAAAGCCTGACAAATAATACAGGACTTATGGTCGTGAGAAGCACCCAAACAAAACAAGCACCTCTCATGTCAATCCTTTGGGGAATCTGTTTCCCACACTGGCATTTACCCTTTCTGGATGACATGAAACCCCAGAACAACACAAATGCAAAATAAAAAGATAAGCAAAAAATCACAACAGGGAACTTATCTGAAAACGGCTAAGTAAACTAGCAAATAACTCAAGCAATCAAAGATGGTGTTCGGACTGGCAGCAGAGAAGTTCTGAGGATGATACATCCAGACATCACCTTCATGCCTTATGCCAAGTGTGGGGAGCATATGTGTGACTTACAACATATCCTTAACAACCTAAAGGCTTTGGTATACTAGTCAGATATCGGGCCGCCCTTGGCAGGGCATCCCTCATGTTAAGAATACTGCAACAGTGAAATGGAAGGACATCTTAGTTATTCCATCTTTCATATCTAACTGCTTAGTGCACACTAGAACTCTTAGCATATTAACCCATTTTTCCATCTTACCTTTAAAACATGCAACATCTAGTCCAGGACCACCAATTATTGGACAGCCCCATTCTGCCTCTGTGTAGTCATCTTGGGACTAACTCTTCTGTTTTGCTCCTGGTGAGAGGAGGAGTATAGGGACATTATATGCTGGAGACTGCTGATCACCAGAAAGCCTGATAACTGCTTCATAGGTGACAGTTTGAAATTTGTGCTTATATTTTGCACCTGGTGACAAGGATCAGAGTGTATTGATTCCTGACTGTTTCTGATTGGGCAGTGATTGCCTGTGTTCATAGGTTCATAGGTGTTTACTAGGCTAATGACAACAAGGGCCTTTTTAAGCCTAGCCATGCATTCCAAATCTCTGACGAGTTCCAATACCCTTGATAAGTGTAAGCATGGGCCTGGGAGATGAACCATTTACAGGTTACCTGTTTGCATCAGAGACATATGTGCCAAACCAGGGATGAGTTTCCGGTTTCCCATCCAATTGTCCAAGTTGCACTTGAATTGGATTACGGAGGAACTCCTCTTCACATGGATGGGGAGCCTGTTCCATAGACAGGATAGTCTCTAGGATACATACCCATCTCTCCAGCAGGTCCTATTTATATCACAAGCAAGGATTAAGTCTTTAGAATTGGGTAATTCTGGTACTGTTTGTTTTGTGGATATACAGGAGGTCCATTAGAATGGGGTCCGACAATGCCCTGTATTCCAGGCATAAATCTCCCCTCAAAAGCCTGTAGGAGACAGAATACAGGGATAGGGCCTTGAGGCAGTCTGCATAGGACATATTACTTATGTCCTGTATTCTTTTAGTGAGGAACCTCTGTGGACATTCCAGTTACTGGATAAGCCTAGTTAGGTACATACCAAAGGAGGCACTGTACTCAATGATAGGTCTGATGAATGCCAAATACAGTCCTTCCTGATTGGTCTGGTTGCTATACAAGGCATCTACCAGGAAAAGGTGACACCAAGTATAATCATCTGGGAGAAGACTTTTGATCACCAAAGATCTTGTGGCCTACTTTTTATCTTGAGATTGGTGCTACTGTTTTGATTCTGGTGAGAGAAGAATCACAGGAGCACTGTACACTAGCAACATGAAACTGTGGTGAGACCAGCACTAGTAGTAGCCAGGAAGTAGCCAATCAGGCTAATCCACTACTTCCAACATTCTTGACAAAGCTAATAATTTCTCTTCAGTAAGTACTGCTTGATTAGCTGTTGTCCAATATCTCCCTAAATACTTCATCCATAAATCATCAGGCTCTATTTGTTAGTTTCCCCTCAAGTATTTGGCAGTGCCTTGCATAGACAGACACACCTCCTTGAACTGACATTTTTCTTGGAAAAGCACCCTTGAAATTTCACCAATACCTAGTTGCACATAGGGGAACTAGTTTGCAGTGACAAGCACTGCTCCCAGAATTGCAAACCCGATATATACTCCTGACATTACTTCATATTCCCACTGCTACCATCTAATCAATAAAAATGGGCCTGTTGCCATGGATATGAACTTTCCCACTACATCAGTTACCAGCTTGGTGGATATGGGCATCCTGAGGCAATGTAGAAATTGCCTCACATTTACAGAAAACCAGCTAACTCTCAAACAAACTAATATGATGTGAGAGAGCTGTATTTGCACAATGTTACTGGAGACAAATAAATCACATAAAAGACCTCCTAATGTCAGTCAGGTTGACAGTAGTACATGTCGGAACCCATGACACACAGTATAAAGTAGACATATAGACCCTCATATGCTGAGGCACTTAAATGTAAACTTGCTAACAAGTACCCTCAGCAGCCCCAACTGCACTCTTTAAAACAGCACCCACATTAACACATACAACCGCATCTCACAGAGCCTCATCGTCTAAGCCCATAAGCAAGCCACCACACAATCCAACATTCTGATCACTGCAGACTCTCCACTGTAAGACACACTGATGTCCTTCTCATCAGGATGAGTAAGAAGCAAGTCACAGTCAGTTTCTTACCAGGTGCCAGGATCTGCCACATTATGCATGCACTCAGGTCACTGGATCATATGATAAGTACAAGTATGACTCAATAATAGTCTATGTGGATGTAAATAGCCTAAGACATACCTCCCTGGACTATATGAAGTAAGACATCATGGAGCTTTTAGAATGTGTGTCCCAGGCTGGTATGCCAGTAGTATTGAGCCGCATTTTACCTTCTTCAAGGATGATGGCACAATATGAACAGAAGATAACTGACTTTAATAATTGGCTTAGGTTCTGGCATTATTCTAAGTGGGTGTACTATTTATCAGCATGGAAGGAGATGGTCAACAGACCATGCTGCTTTGTCACGGATGGTGTGCACTTCTTCCCTCTAGGCTTTCAAATAGTAGCTAAAACATTGTCCTCCCCCACAGTGCCTTTTTTAGGCAATGCCACACTGAAAGTACTTCTGACAAAGCAAATCAAAACCAAGAAAATCTAAAGGTGATACTGCTCAATGCTAGGAGTCTAAACAAAAAACTCTGCTCCTTATAAGCTCTCCTTACCCTATAGAATGACGACGTCTGTGTAATTACTGAGACATTGTTTAAAGCCATGGGCACATTGGCAGTGTAAGGCTATAATGATTTCCACACATTTAGACCAGCTACTATTCAGAGAGGGACTAAAGGTGGAGGTGTCTTGATTTACATCAGAAATAAATATACCTCAAGGCTGGTCAAACAGGGCAATGCACTTAAGCTTCTCCATGTTCAAATCACCATAGGCAAAATCCCATACCACTTCCTTGCAAACTATATCTCCTACTCTATTACCCAGGAAACCCATAACATGTACTTAAACTTATTGGAAACACACCATCCACCCATATTCATGGGCGACTTTAATTACCCCTCTATTAAGTGGGAATCATATATGACACTAAACGTGCAGGCACAGATTCATATATTTTTTAAACACAAACTCCCTGGACCAGATTGTCAGTACAGTGACCAGGTGTGTAAACATACTGGATCTGGTACTCACTAATATGGAAGAGTGCTGCACACCCTTTAGTGTAATGTCTTTTCTGGTATGGTCAGACAATAAAATGGCCTCTTCTGAAGTAAAAATAAATTCTGGAACCCCAGCTAACCCTATAATGTTCAAGAATTATTCAAAGAATAGCTTCCTACTACGTGATAACATGGCAAAATTTCAAGCCCTCATAAACTCTGCCTCTGCAAAACTGTTCACAGAAACCCCATACAAGCATGTTAATAACTGCACAGAGGCAGCAGTACCCACCAGGAAAAAGAACAGAGCTAACTCAAAAAACAAGCCACCCTGATGGAATCACAACATCAGTAGGCTCTATAACAGAAGGAAGAAAACTGTGGCAAAAATTAGGAGGTGTAGCACCCAGCAAGATAAAAACACTCTCATGAAACCAAATAATCTACTAAGAGGACAAATAAAGTCTAACAAAGCCAATCTGATGTAAACTTGGCTTCCCAGACCAAGGACAACCATAAGGCATTATTTAGCTATGACCACAACCTCAAAGGCAATACTACACAATTGTGTGCAGAGCTCTTTGATAATGAAGCCACCTATACTGAGCCAGAAGATATAGCAAATCTACTGGCCAACAAATTCAGCTGCAACTTTACCCCTATCTCCACCACAACCATTCCTCAGAAAATACAATCAAATATACTCCCCCTATCACTAGGGAAGAGGTCCTTAATGTTCTGTCTAAGGCAAAGAACACTGCACCATACGCACAAACAATATCGCAGGATGCCTTCTAAATAGCATAAAACATGACTGATCAGGGCCTCTGGAATTGCTATTCAACTGTAGCCTCCAACAGGCTTTGTGCCTCACGAATGGAGAACAGCAACAGTCATCCCTCTGCACAAAGGTGGGCTATCTACAGACCCTGGGAAATACAGACCCACAAGTCTCACTAGTCTTGCATGACACAGGAAAAGTACAGTTATGTACACTTACCATTTCACAGTGAACTGATCGAAGGAAGGACACTGAGGAAACTCGGAGCAATAATATATAACTTTATGTATCCTGTTTTTGTTTATTTTGTTCTTTATTTCTTTGTTATTTATAGCACTTTGTGTACTGTGTATTTTTCTAGCTAGTTTCACTGTGTGTGAGGTATTAACAGGAAATTGTCCACCTTTATTAAGCATCTGTTGGGTTGTTTGTTTCTGATAACTGGTTACAGTAAACTCTTTTTTTTCTAGAGGCTCCTTTAGCCGTTTAAAACTTTCATTTAAAGGCTCACTGCTGCTTTTCAGCTGTGAAACATTTCTGCAGTTTTTTCCCACCCTCCCTCCCTGGGTGTATTGTTTTTATAGTTGGTGGCTTTGCAGTTGCCCGCCCCTAGTGTAAATTTGATCTGGGACCCTCCTCCCAGTCTAGTGTCATTACCTCATTCTACCCAGTACAGGGAGAACATTTGAGAAGGCCAATCAGCTTAGTTTCGGCTACTCCTTTCTCTCTTTCCACTAACAAAAAAAAAAAAAAAAAAAAATGTATCTGCTTTTACTGTATTTGTGTTTTTTCCTACTTTATTTTGCTTTAGCGTCATCTTAAAAGTACTCAATTGTATTTATTACTGCTTAGTGTAACTTATTCTAAGCCTTTTAGTTTAAGCACTTGGGCTTTAGACCAGTTGTTTTACATTAGGAAGGTCTGTGGGCTGCACTGTGGTGGCAGGACAGGTAGCTTACATCCTTCTAAGTTGGGAACTGCTGATTAAGGGCTCAGTGTCTGTTATTCTAAAAGTGTATTAGTTCTGGTTTAAGCACCAGGGCTTCAGGCCAGTTATTTTACATTAAGAAGGTCCGCCACATAACACAAGCACTCAGGTCACTCCAAGGCAAGTACAAATATGACTCAGTTATTGTCCATGCTGGTGTGAATGACCTGAGACGTACCTCCCTGGACTACATGAAAAGAGACATAGAGGAGCATTCTGAGCATGTAGCCCAGGCCGGTATGACCCTGACCTTGAGTAGAATCTTACCCTCACCAAGAATGATGCCACGGTATGAAGACAAGATTATCAATTTCAACAATTGGCTTAAGTATTGGTGTCATTCAAAGGGGATCCAATGCCTGTCAGCCTGGGATGACATGCTCGACAAGCCACGATGCTTCGCTAGGGACAGCTTGCACCTGTCACCCCTGGGCTTTCAGATATTGGCAAAGGCTCTTGCTACCCCCATAGTGCCTTTTTTAGGCAAGGCTCAAAAGACAAACCCACCTCCATAGGTATCACAAGGGATAAGAAACTAAGAGTAATGCTACTCAACGCCAGAAGTCTAAACCTCAAGATGCATGCACTCGAAACTCTTCTTAGCATGGAGAACATCGACATCTGTGCAGTAACAGAAACCTGGTTCAAGGCTCTCGAGAGCACCCCAGCACTACCAGGTTATACCTCATACCATGCTTTTCGGCCCCAAAACTTGGACCGAACCACAAAAGGAGGGGGAGTATCAATATTCGTCAAAGATACCCACACCTCCAGGTTGGTGGCACAACACGAAGCATCAGAGACTATCCATGTGCAACTAACAGTGGGTAAAACTGCCTTCCAGTTTATAGCCTGCTACAGACCACCCTCCCAAACCCAAGAACCCCACTCGGCCTTCCTGAGAACACTGGAAAATATGAAGGTCTCTCCAAACACCATTATATTGGGTGACTTCAACTACCCAACCATAGACTGGGAGCATTACTCTAGCTCCAACACCTAGCCCAAAGGTTCCTAGAATTTATAAACTCAAATGCTATGGAACAACTTGTTACCACTCCCACAAGAGGGGAAAACATACTGGACCTGATCATCACCAACATGGGGATTCTATGCTCCAGACCAGAAGTGTATCCCTCACTGGTAAGATCAGACCGTAAACTAATCTCACTGGATATTCACATCCCGACCCCACCCCATGCCCAGAAAACCACAGTGAAAAACTTCTCTAAAGCAAATTTCACACTCCTCAAAACCAAGGTGGAATCCTTCAAAGCCCCCGGGCCTGTGGATAATACGGCCCAGACCACAAAATCCTTTATAAACGCATTCTACGAACACCTTCAGGAATGCATGGATCATGCAATCCCAAATAAAACCAAGACCCAATCCTCCAAAGGCAGATGTCCTGTCTGGTGGACCCCAGCCATAAACAAACTATACAATAGGAGGAGGAAGCTACTACATGATAGAGCAAAATCCCAAAAGGGGAAGGCATCTCTGATCAGTATTAGCAAAAAACTACGGGCACTCATAAAATCATCTAAGGCCAGCTTTGAGAGAAAATTGCACAGGACACTAAGGATAATCACAAGGCTTTCTTTAGTTATGTTAGGAACCTGGGTGGGAATTCCCAGATATGCTCAGAATTAGTTCAAAATGACAAAAAAATACACCAAACCCACAGACATTGCCAACATCCTAGCTGACTGGTTCAGCGCAAACTCCCCCCCCCCTCCCCACCAAAAGGGCTAATATCTATCCCAGCAGAGTGCCGCCCCCCTGACATCTCAGATGCTCAGGTAAGAGCTGCCCTCTCCAAAGCAAGAAACACAGCAACAATGGGACCAGACGGTGACCCGGGCTGCGTCCAACATGAACTCCAAGAAGAGCTAAACCCAAACCTAAAACTACTGTTCAATCTCAGCCTTACTACAGGATATGTACCCAAAGAGTGGCGTACAGCAACAGTGGTCCCTCTCCACAAAGGTGGTGCCTCAATGGATCCTGGAAACTATCGCCCCATAAGTCTCACTAGCTTGGTCTGCAAAGCTATGGAAAGGTTTATCATGGACCTTATAAATAAAGATATTGGGGACCTGCAGACACTGGATCCTACCCAGTTCGGCTTTGTTAAGGGCAGATCCTGCCTCTTGAACCTGGTCGATTTCTTTGAAACAGTCACCAAGGCCATTGACAAGGGGAAGGTGGTCCACACAGCCTACCTGGACCTCGCAAAAGCCTTTGATACAATACCCCACTCGGGCATTATAGATAAGCTCACCAGCTTAAAAATAAACCCCTATGTCACTAGATGGGTTGCAAACTGGCTCAAGGACAGAACCCACATGGTTAGAATAGCTGGAGCCATGTCAGACTCCAAACCAGTTACAAGTGGCGTCCCACAAGGCTCAGTCCTGGGACCTCTCTTGTTCGGTATATATTTCTCAGAGGTACAGGCCAACATGGAAGGACTGTGGCTGACCAAGTTCGCAGATGACTGCAAACTGGGTGCCATAATAGACTCTCCAGCCGACACAAGCATCCTCCAAAAGGGCCTCATAGAAACAGACAACTGGTGCCAGAGCCATGGCCTCAAGCTAAACACCAAAAAGTGTATAGTCATCCCCTTTGGCAAAAACAAAGTGCCCACAAATTACCACATAGGTGGTAATCCATTAAGTACAGAAGAAGTAATTAGGGACCTGGGGACCCAAGTTGATAGCAATCTGTCATTTGACAACCACGTGGCCAAAGTGATTAGAAAAACATTTTATATAGCCCACCTAATCATGAAGGGATTCACATCTAGATCAGGGGAGGTCATCGTGCCTCTTTACTCATCCCTCATCAGACCCATAATTGAGTACAATGCCCCTTTTGGGATGTACCTTACCAGACACCTGCAGCAACTGGAAAGACCCCAAAAGTACCTCACCAAGAGGATCAAGGGGCTCAAACAGATGCCGTATGCTGCCCGGTTAAAGAAACTCCAGCTCTACTCAGTGGCATACCGCCTGCTCAGAGGCGATCTGTGCCTGACGTATAAAGCCATGTCCAACCCGGAATTAATGGACATGCTGCACCTCAGAAAATCCAAATCACGTCGAGCTACGCGCTCGAGGGACTTGAACCTCAGCAGTGAAATAAATAGGACATGCTGGAGGGACAGATTCATAACCCAGAGGCTCCCTTCACTCTGGAATAAAATCCCAGTCCAGGTTAGGCAAAGTCCCTCATTGACTCTCTTCAAGAGGAATCTTGATGAGTGGATGGGAGATCATAGGTTTACCCTGGGTATCACTTCTGTGTCACTGTTAGACAGAGGCACAGTATACTAACCTTGAAAAAGGGCATAGCAAAATTAATTTAATATGGGTGGCGAAAGCCATACACACTCTGGCTAGGCTTATAAATGCCCTAGGGCAGATAGCCTAGTATGAACCTATGAGCCTATGAACCTATAAATGTAGATGTTCGAGTGTATTCACTGTTGCAGTCATCACACTTGGGTTATCTGCCTGCAGGTAGCCCTCAGTCAGCCCGAATACCAGAGACTTAGTATTTCTGCATCGGATGCTGTCACTCCAGGACTGACGTCAGGTCGTCAGGGGTATAAAAACAGGCAGCCGAAGCAATTACATCAGATTTTCTTGCCTCAAATGTCAGAAGCCCAGTTATGGTGGGGAAAAGACCACCAGTAAAAAGTAAATACCAATAACAATTCATAGAGAGGAAAGAGACAGAGAAACCAGGGGGCTGGAGGGAGGGAAACCAGGACTGCAACAGTGAATACACTCGAACATCTACATTTATGTTAAGTGCACACAACTGTACTACGTTCTTTGTGGTTCACTGTTGCAATCATCATACTTGGGTGGATTTCCAAAGTTGAAGAAGGGTGGAGGCAGTCAAGAAGAGTTAGGGCTGGCTAATATGCCTTGCAATGCTGCTGTTGCAAAACCTGCCCTGGATTTGGAAAAGATAGGCAGGTGGTAATGCTTGGTGAAGGTGTGTACAGAACTCCAGGTAGCAGCTTCCAGGATGTCCCTAGTAGGGACTCCACTGAGAAATGCTGTAGAGGTAGACATTGCCCTAGTGGAATGTGTTCTGATCCCCTGAGAGGTTGGTTTCCCATGGTGCTTGTAGCAGAAATGGATGCAGTGTGCTATCCATTTGGAAATTGTTTGTTTTGAATGGCCTTGCCCTCTGCCCCTGTTACAAAGCTGACTAGCAACTGGTCAGATTTTCTGAAGGACTTAGTCCTACCAAGGTAGAATCTGACCTGTCTGTGCATGTCCAAGGAGTGCAGAATCCCTTCCCCTTTATTTTGGGGATTAGGGAAGAAAGTAGGCAAATGGACAGATTGGTTGAGCTCCACACTGGACACCACTTTAGGCATAAAGGAAGGGTTAGTCCTGAGGGAAACCCTGTCAGCATGGAAAATAAAGAAGGGTTCCACAGCCATGAGTGCTTGTGGCTCAGACACTCTTCTAGCTGAAGTGATGGCCAGAAGCAGGGCTGTTTTCCAAGAGAGGAATTTTTACCTCTGCTGACACTGCAGGTTCAAATGGGGAAGCGTGAGATTTTTCAGTACAAACTTAAGGTCCCAAGTAGGGGTGGGTGCTCTCCTTGGCAGCCTTAAGTTGTTTGCCCCTCTCAGGGACTGCTTGATAAGAGGGTGTGAGAAGAGAGGTGGCTCATTGTTGAAATGAGACGAAATGGCTGAGGTATGTATATTAACAGAGGAGAAGGACAGGCCTTTGTGGAGTAGATCTGCTATATAATCCAGGATTAGAAGCAGAGAGGGTATTGTTGTGTCCCCTCCTTTAGATTGAATTCAGGAGCAGAACCTTTTCCACTTATCAGCATAGGATTTTCTTGTACTGGGTCTTCTGGCCTCAAGAATGACATCCAGCACCTTGCTTGCTTAGGGCTGCAGGGGGAGAATTCAAGGAATAAGCCAGGCTACAAGATTTAGGGTTTGCAATTGCGGATGCAAAATCTGTCCCTCCTGCTGAGACAGCAGGGTTGAGTTCTGGTGTAGGTGCTAGGGTGTCACCGGTGACAGACTGCACAGGAGTGGGTACCAGTGCTGGCGTGGCCAGTCTGAGGCAATCAGAATTGTCCTTGGTTTGTCCTGTCTTATCTTGAGTAATACTCTTGAGAGAAGGGGCAGAGGGGAAAAGGCATAGATTGAGAGATTGACCCACTGAAAAGATAGAGCATCCACTTTCCAGGTCCTGCTGTGAGGATTCCTGGTGCAGAATTTGCTGAGCTGGTGACTGAAGGGGGAAGCAAGGAGATCCACCTCTGGGATCCCCCATTTCTGAATCAGAAGGTTGAAGGTGCTGGGCTCCAATTGCCACTCATGTGGGTCTAGTAGACTTCTGCTTAGGTCGTCTGCCAGCGAGTTTTGCTTACCTGGCAGGAATTGAGCTTCCAGATGGACTTGCATGTCCAAGGCATTGTTCCACAGGGCCATGGCTAACCTGCAGAGTGGGTATGAGTGGGTTCCCCCACTTGTTGATGTACCACATAACTGTGGTGTTGTCTGTTTTTATTAGCAGTTGTCCTGGAAGCAGTAGGGATCTGAAAGCTGTCAGGGCATTCTGCACAACTAGCATCTCTTTTTGGTTGATGTGCAGATGAATTTGACTTGGGCTCCAGTGACCCTGAATGCATTTGCCGTCCATGTGTGCTCCCCAGGCATAGCCTGATGCATCTGTGGTTAGGGTCTGGGCAGCATGGGATTGAGTAAAGGGCAGTCCCTTGTTGTGGTTGCATGCTTCTGTCCACCAAAGGAACTCTGTCCTTAGACAGGGTATGATAGGAATACTGTTTCCAAGTCCTGAGAATGTTGGCACCAAAGACTTTTTAAGCACCACTGAAGTTTCCTCATATACAGTCTTGCATATGGAATTAGCAGTATACATGAGGCCATGAACCCAAGGGCCTGCAGTATTTTTCTTGCGGATAGCTGGTTATGGTGGCCATTTGTTTGAAGTAGGCTGTCAGATAGACTTGCTTTTCTGAAGTGAGAAATGCCATCTGGGATGTTGTGTCCAAGCATGCTCCCAGGAATACAATCTTTTGACTGGGTACCAATTTTGATTTATTTTTGTTGATGGTGTACCCCAAGGAAGTGAGAAGGTTTTTCACAAATGTCAGGTGCTGCAACAGCAATTCCTGACTGTCCGCCTGAATCAGGCAGTCGTCCATGTATGGATAAATTTGGATATTTCTCTGCCTGCAGTATGCAATGGCTGGAACCAGGCATTTTGTGAATACTCTGGGTGCAGTACATAAGCCAAAGGGAAGTGCAGAGAAATGATAATGCATAGATCATGACTCCCTTATGGGGATGTGCAGATAGGCTTCTTTTAAGTCTAGGGTGATTAATCAGGCATCCTCGGCTAGCATAGGAAGAAGATGTTGCAGGGTAAGCATTTTTTAATTTTGATACCACCAGGAAGATGTTGAGAATAGAAAGATCCAGGATTGGGTGCCAAGAGCCCTCTTTCTTGGCTACCAGGAAGAGTCTGGAGTAGAATCCTTGACCCCTCTGTTCTACTGGAACTGGCTGAATAGCTCTGATATTGAGCAGGGAAAGTACTTGACTTTGAGCCTCTGCCCACTAGTTTGGTGGAAGGTCTGGAAACCCGCTTGGGGTTGGCAGTGAGTGGAAATAAAATTTGTACCCCTGGGATACAATGTTGAGAACCCATCAGTCCTGTGTGATGGATATCCAGTTTCTTGCGTGAAGGGCAAGTTTTCCTCCTAGGGGCACAAGCAATTGGGCAGGGCTGGGGAATGGAGTAAAGAAATCATTGTGAGTTTTTTCCATAAGGAGGTGGCTTACCACTCCCTGTTTTAGGGGTGGGGGCACTCCATTGCTTAGATCTCTGCATACCCTGAGACTGTAGTCTGTGTGGTCTGTTACCCCTGGGTCTGGTTTGAGAAGGCCGGAAGGGGACAGGAAAGGACCAGTGTTTGGAAGGGCAATGCCTACTGAACCTAGGGGGTTGCACTTGTAAGAATTCTTTAAAAGTCTGCATAGACTTATGTTTTTCTTCCATCTTTTTGAGAACCTCTTCTGCTTTGGTGCCAAAGAAACTGTCCTTGTTTAGAGGAACGGCTAGTAATTTATATTTGACATGGTCTGCCAAGGTCTGCTCCTTGAGCCAAGCATGTCTTCTCAGTACAGAGCCAGTGACTGCTGCCCGGCAAAATGTTTCTAGGGCGTCAAAGCCACACTGCAAAGTATGCTTGCTGACTTGGCTTGCAGAGTGCATAAGCTCCTGCAAATCTTTATTTTCTGCACAGTCTGTAAAGGTTGTCACTTTTTGTTTAATAAGTTCCATAATATGTTGCTGGTACTTCAGCATGTGAAACTGACAATTCAATGCCCTAATAGCCAGAGTTGCAGAGGTATATACCTTTTTACCCCATCTTTCCAAGGCTCTGGAATCCCTGTCCGAAAGGGTGGGATTCTTGGCTGTAGTTGCCTTGATACCTTTAGGCCCCTGGGAAATGATATCTGGGTCAGCAGTAGGATTCTTGAAAAGAAATTTGTGAGTGTCAGGTACTCTGTAGTACCTATCTGGTTTCCTAGGGGCAGGAGGTAAAGTGGCAGGAGTAAGACTGGATTCCAGAAAAACATCAACAACATCCAGGACAGGGGGAATTGCTAAAGGCCTGTGCTGAGGCAACTCTAGGAATTCTCTGAGTCTCTTTTTGGACTGAGGATAGTCTTTGCATTCCCAGTAGAAATGCTCTCTTAAGGTATGCAATGTTTCACCAAAAGAAAAATTCTCTGGAGGGGAGGCAGAGGGAATGGATTCCTCTGCATCTGAATCCTCATAAGCAGATTAGGACATGTCGTCATAATCAGAAACCTCAGAGCCATAGGACTCCTGGTCTGTAGAAGCTGAAGGGGACTGGTCTCTTTCTCTTAGCAGGGGAAGGCTGACTAATCTAATCAGCATAATAAGGTCTTCAGCCATTTTGAGCATTTTATTTTGTGGCATGGGAGCAGGTGCATGTGCTTTGGTCATTGGTTTTCTAGGCATAGTGCGTACTCTGGGCCTAAGAAACTCAGTAGTTTTATATAAAAAAGTTGTCGGTTTGAGTCAAACATTGGTTGAGCAAAGAACTGCCTCAGAAAACGGTGCCTGCACAGCAGCTCTGGACCCATCCAAGGTAGAGACAACTGCAGGTTCCATAGTCAAAGAAGAATCTCGTGGCATACTGGACTCCGAATGAGTGTCAGTAGAGGCCTGCGAATCCACTGAAGCGGGCATCAGGGTCTGCGAAAGCACATCAATAAGTACCGGCGGAAGGGCGACTATCTTAATGGATGCATAGTCGGCAGCTTTGGACCTATGTGGTCTGTCTCTGTCTTTATCCTTATGTTTTTCCAGAATATCGGTAGTCGGATGGCTTACCAAAGTCATTTCAGAATACGGAGATCGGGAGCGAAAGAATTTAGTAACAAAGAGAGCCAGACAACAAACGGTTCGGGCATTAAACAAGGCACAAAACTGACAGGGAGGTACGTCGTGGTCTGGGCCTAAACAGGTGATGCAGTAAGAATGAAAATCTCTGTGAGGTATTTGCTTTCCACAGGCAAGACAATTGTTAACTTTTTCTGACATTGGTTAGAGCAAGAAAAAAGGATCCCCAACGAGGTACTTAGCTTTAGAAAACTTCAGGATTATTCAATTTGTAAACAAAAATTCAGGTAGCAGCTGACTGGCACTTGCAAACTGCTTCTGCTTCGGGTTCCTTGGCAAGAAAGACTGATGTAATGGCGTCGGCTGCCTGTTTTTATACCGCTGACTACCTGATTTCAGTCCTAGAGTGACAGCATCCGACACAGAAATACTAAGTCTCTGGTATTCGGGCCGACTGAGTGCTACCTGCAGGCAGATACCCCAAGTGTGATGACTGCAATAGCGAAACACGAAGAACATCCTCCAGACACTGGACCCAACCCAATCTGGTTTCGTCGAGGGAAGGTCATACCTATTCAACTTGGTGGACTTCTTTGGGAAGGTCACCAAAGCAATGGATGAGGGCAAAATGGTTCACACTGCTTAGTTTGACCTGGCCACAGTATTTAACACAATACTTCACTGGGGCATTATTGATAAACTCAAGAGGTTAGATACAAACCCTTATGTCACCCAGTGGCTTGCCAGCTGGCTCACAGACATGACCCAGGAAGTTAGAACTGGGGAGTCCACCTCTATAAAGAGGCCAGTCACAAGTGAAGTTCCTCAGGGATCAGTCCTGGAACCGCTCTTTTTTGAAAATTACTTTTCTGAAGTCAAGGCCAATGTCAATGGTCTCTGGTTGATTAAATTTGCAGATGACTGCAAATTAGGAGCAGTCATAGAATCCCCACTGCCAAAAAATGTTCTCCAGGAATGGCTGACACCGACAATTTATTTATTTATTTATTTTTTATTTTATTTTACATTTGTTGACCAGGATAGTCCGACTGGATACATGTCCTTTTTCAGCGGAGGCCCGGGGAGAAAAGCTCCACAGACATAACAATATACAAGGAGGTTTACAAAATACGTACATGTAATGAAGAGACAGATGAAGAGACAGTAGAGAAAAAAACTCAACAGGCATAACAGTATACAAGTAGGATTACAAATCCATAGATAAGATGGGGAGACAGATGCTAATTCATATTATTAAATTTTACTTAGGTTAGATGTGAAAAATAATTGGGCAGCTAAGGTCCACTCAGTTATACAAACATACAGTAAAGGAGCATTAGTGCTATTATACTCTAATACATCCTCACAGCCACAGTATAATATCAAGGGAGCATGAAGGAACAATCAAAAAAGAGAAGAATAATGCTGTAAAAAAACAGGGGGATTAATGGTCAGAAGAGCAATGGTTAGGTTCAAGGGAACAGGAGGCCCAGATTAGTAAAGTGTGGTAGGATAAGTGGTCGCTCAGGAAGAGACTAGTCTGATTTTACGCATGAACATAGCCATTGTGCCTTAAAGAATTGAGTTAGATTTTTTTTTAATTGAAAGAGGGAGGTAGAAAGTCTAAGGTTATTTGGTGTCAGAGCCGTGGACTAAAACTAAATACCAAGGAATACATAATAGTATCCTTTGAGAAGTCATCTACCCCTGCTAGCTATCATATTGACAAAACACCCCAATAACTGACCCAGTAGACGTGGACTTGGGGACACACATAGTAATCTAGCCTTTGACCATCATGTGTCTGCGGTAGTGAGGAAATCTTTCTTTGTTGTGGAACTTACGAACAAATGTATGGCATTTAGGTCTAAGGAGGTCATTGTACCACTGTATTTGGCATTTATCAGGCCTATCATTGAGTACAATGCCCCTTTTGGTATGTACCTAACCAAGCACATCCAACAATTTAAATGTCCACAGAGGTTCTTCACTAAAAAAATACAGGACATAAACAACATGTCCTGTGCAGACCACTTCAAGGCCCGATCCTTGTATTCCGTCTCTTACAGCTATTGAGTAGAGATCTATAATTGGGCATACAAGGCACTATCAGACCCCACCCTGATGGACCTCCTGCTTATCAGCAAAACAAACACCACCAGAATTACTTGATCTAAAGACTTAAACCTTGCCTGTGATATAAACAGGACCTGCTTGAGAGACAGATATGTATCCCAGAGACTACCCCTTCTCTGGAACAGGCTCCCTATCCATGTGAAACAGAGCTCCTCCTTAACCCAATTCAAGTGTAACTTGGACAGTTGGATGGGCAACAGGAAATTCATCCCTGGTTTGGCACCTATGTCTCTAATGGACACAGGCAGCCTGTAAATGGTTCATCTCCCAGCCCCGTTTGCAAATATTTCATCTCCCAAGCTCCTACTTACACTTATCTAGGGTACCAGAACTTGTCAGAGATTTGGATGCATGGCTAGGCTTAAAAAGGCTCCTATGGTCATTAGCCTAATAAACACCTAAGACCCTACCCTTGCAGTATATATCCCATAGAGTTTAGGCTGCTGCAGCAGTGATCAACATTATGAACATCATTTGATAGGGCCCTGGATATATAAGCTATGGGTTTGCCCTCCTACAACAGACCTGTACCTTGTACTTGTTGACTAGTACAATTTGCAATATTGTAGGTAGGTAGGTAGTGTCATGTCATAGTTTTTGAAAATTGGTGCTATAGTTACTAATGCTTCAGTAACTCAGAACTCTGCTAACCAACACCACATTATATTTTAGTGGTTTGTTTAGTGATACTATAATGTATGACAAATGAGGTATGAACCAGGTCAGATACTGTACCATCCCTAAGAATTTCACAAGATATGATTTCGCAGTAGGTTTGTATATATTCACAATAGCCGTTAACCTTATTTGCAGCAGACTGGAGACCATTTTCTGGGAATATGTGTTACATGTATTTTGATGAAAGTGACAGATATTGGCAAGTTTCAAACTTCAAGACTTCAGTCTGTCAAACACCTTGTCATATGTATTTCATACAGCCCTTGGAACCGAGTTGGCCTTATACCAAGCTTGCGTGCACCAAAAAACTCTCAAGATAAGCTGCTACTCACAATGCCCTTTGTCCAGTTACCTCAGATGTAGTTTGCATGCAACATATAGAGAAAGAATAAGCCAGAGGCCATCTCTGCGCAGAAACCTTAATACACCCAGAAGATCCGCCAGTAACCTTAGGAGGGGGTCGGTGGGAGGGTGTGATGACTGGAAGACTATCAACAACTCAGACGGAATGTTATGGTAAGACATAACTTCTTTATCTGAAGTTGTTAATCTTCTTCCTATTCATCACTGATGGGACTGAGTCCCCAGCTACTTGGAGAACCTGGGTGGCCCTTATAGAAGAGCATTCCTGAGAACCATTGAGCCAAAGGCCGCTCTTCCCCTGGAGATTAGATCCAATTTGTAATGCTTGATAAAAGTGTGGGGCTTAGCCCAAATGGCAGCTGCACAAATGTCATCCATGGAGGCCCGAGTGGAAGGCAACAGATGCTGCAATAGCCCTAGTTGAATGAGCCTTGATTTGGCCCGGCTTAGATCACTCCATAAGTGAATATGTGAAGGAAATGCAATCCCTGAGCCATTTAGACAAAGTAACTTTTGATACTGCACCTCCAATTTTAGGGCCTGCAAAGGAAATGTAAAGCTAGTCTGACTTGCGGAATGATTTAGTTCTGTCCAGATAAAAGCATAATTGTCTATGAACATCAAAGGAATGTAGGCAGTATTCTCCCTTGTTCAAGTAATTTGGGAAAAACACTGGGAGCTCAATGGACTGGTTAATGGAAAAGTCAGAAACCACTTTGGGGAGGAAGGATGGGTTAGTTCGAAGTGATACTCTGTCCTTGTGAAAGATCAGATAAGGGCTCTTGATACATAATGCTCGTAATTCCAAAATTCTTCTTGCTGAAGTTATAGCCACCAGGAATAAGGATTTCCAAGATAATTATTTTAGGTCACAGGTGGCAGCCGGCTCAAACGAGGGCAGAGAAAGAGCCTGCAAAACCCAGGATAAATTCCATGCCTCCACCGGTTGTCTAATGGGAGGTCTGCTGTGGAAAATACCCTTGAGGAAGGTCTTGCAAAGACGAGAGGAGATGAGTGGTACTCCTTCAGACCCATTATGGAAGTTGGAAATAGCTGCTAGATGGACTCAGATGGTAGAAGCCGAGGCACCTTTGTCGAACAGCTCAGCCAAGTAATGAAGAATAGTGGCCACGGGGGCTGCAAATGGATGTAGCTCCTGATTACGTGACCAAATAGAGAATCTTTTCCATTTATCCTTGTAAAGTTTTCTGGTAGACAGTTTATGAGAGGCCAAAATAATATCCCGAACAGGTGAAGAAATGGTTTCTTGCCCGGCAACTAACGGAAGTGGAGAAACCAAGCTGTCAGCTTGAGGGTGGACAGATTCGGAGGAGTCAGCCCTTGTGGGTGAGAAATTAGTTCCTGACAAGTTCCTAGGATCCAAGGAGGTCATAACAGATGAGGTCGGAGGAAGGGAAACCACACTGGACGAGGCCAAAATGGAGCTATGAGGATCACTTTGCTTCTCAATTGAATCGCCTTCCGCAGAAAGAGGGGAATCAGAGGAATTGGAGGGTAAGCATAAAGGAGACCCGTGGGCCAATTGTGGACTACAGCATTTCTCGGTGACTCCCCGAGAGGGGGAAATAGGGCGAAGTAGCTGCTCCATTTGAAGGGGAGGTGAAAAGGTTGCAGCATGGCTGGCCCCAGTGACTGAAAATTTCCATTGCCACACTCGGGTTGAGAAACTACTCGTGCGAATGAAGTATGCATCTGCTCAGTCTGTCCGCAATCACACTGGAGATCCCCGGGATGTGCGTTGCGATCAGGAAGCGATTGGAAGATATCACCCACTGCCAAATTCTCATGGCTTCATGACAAACGGGGTAAGACTTGGTCACTTCCTGTTTATGTACCAGACCACGGACATGTCTGACTGGACAACAATCATTCCGGACAGAAGAAGTGGATGAAAAGCTTGCAACATCAACAGTACCGCTCTTAACTCCAGAATATTGATATGCAAATTGACCTCTCCATCGGACCACGTACCTTGGACTGACTTTCCCCGGAAGTGGCCCCTCCCCCCATCAGGGAAGCATCTGTGATCACTGCGGTGCTGGGCTGTGGAACCTGGAAGGGAAGACACCAAAGATTTTCGTTCTATACGCATCCACCAGAGGATTTCTTGTTTGCACATGTTGGTGATGAGAACCTTTGAGCTCAGGGGGTGAAGATTGGGTATCCACTGGGCCTGAAGGAGTCATTGTAATAATCTCATGTGCAGTCTGGCTAAGGGGACTATGGGGATGGCTGCGGCCATAGATCCCAAGGCTTGAAGAATCTCCCTTGCAGACACCTTGCTTTGGCAGAGTATCACCTGAACTTGTGCCCTGAGTCTCTGAAGCCTGTGGACAGGAAGAGAAATTAGGCTTGACTGCGTGTTGAATATTGCCCCTATGAATTCCAGTTGTTGTGATGGATGGAGGATTGATTTCTTCCAGTGTATGGTGATGTCTAATAACTCCGCTAGGGACAAGGTGTAGTGGAGGGCCCTGACTAGGAGATGCTTGGTGGGGCAGAGAGGAGCCAATCATCTAGATATGGAAACACCTGGAATCCCTGAAGTCTCAGATGAGCTGTTACCACTGACATACATTTTGAGAACACTGTGGGGGCCGTTGAGTGAATGAAAGTCAGGGCTCTGAACTGGTAGTGATTGGCTCCCAGCCAGAAGAGAAGGAGGCTCCTGGAGCGTTTGTCCATCTTGATATGGTAATACGCATCTCGGAGATCTATGAGCACATCCACACACCCTCCTGCAGATAGTGGAGGATGGATTGAATCGTGACCATGCGGAACTTGGTCTGAACTACTGATTTGTTTAGCTGACTGAGATCCAGAATGGGCCTCCAGTCCCCTGTTTTCTTTCGTACCAAAAATAATCTTGAGTAGAACCCTGATCCACAGTGATCTGAGGGGAACTTTTGGATGGCTCGTTTTTGAAATAGCTTTCGTATCTCGTAAGCTACCTCCTCACTTTGACTGGGTGGAACATCGGGAAGGGGTTTCGGAGGTACTGGATAGGAGATTAGTGGGATATGGTAGCCTCTGGTAATGATTCTCTGCAGCCACTGATCATTCATAATGGACAGCCAGGCATCTTGGTGCAGAGAGAAATGTGCCCCAACTGCTTCCAGAGGAAAGCAATCGGGCAGTGCCTCAGGAGCGCTACCTGAGAAGGAATCTCTGGAGCCCTGGTTCCGGGGACCCCCTCTGCTCCGAAAGAGGTGTCTTCCATTACTGGCACCCCCTCTACCTCTAGAGGAGTTGACACCACTTGAGTCTCGAAAAGGACCTTGAGACTTCTTGTGCCACATTTTTCGGCTCCTCTAGTTCCTGGAGAATGAACGCTGTGGTTTGGAAAAACGTAGGCCAACGGCAGACAAGGTCTTCCCATCTTGCTCGCACCTGACTAGTTTATCCTTGACCTTCGCACCAAACTGAGCTGAGAGCTTGATAGGGGCATTTAGAAAGGAAGACTTGAAGGAGTCCGCAAGGTCACAGAAGGGCATCCAGGCATGACGTCTCATGACTACGCCTGCACCCGCAGCTCTAGCTGCTCCTTCGTTCATGTGTGACAGCAACCTCAGGGATGAATTAGATATGGATTCTAGGGTGGCAAGTTGGGAAGCAACCTTATCTCATGCTCCATCTAATACTTGACCCGCGAGAGCCCCTGAGAGTTCGAAGATAAAATTTCTCTGGAGCCTCGTAAAATGTGCCATAAAGTTCAGAGAGCTAACCGTGAAGGTCGCTGATGCAAAGACTCACTTCCCTAACCTGTCCACTGCCTGGGACTCTCTGCTGGGCAGGTGAACAGCAGGACTCTCTTCTGCAAGGTCCTTTTTCATGGCAGCTGCCACCCGCATAGTGTCCACTGGCAAGCCTCTGGACCAATGGGGTTGATCCTCTGGAGGGAAGATAACTTTGTCTGATCTCCTGGGGATGGCCTCAACGGAGTCGGGGTTATTCCAAGCCCGTTGTACGATGAGCTTAACCAGCTCATCAGCGGGGGGGGGGGTCACCCAAAAAGTAGAGGGCCAAGAGTGAAAGGCCTGCAGGAATATGGATTCCTGTGAGGAAGGGGTTGAAGACTTCCGTCACTCCTCTGTTTCAAGATCTCCATGATGTCCCCGAAGGAGACATCAGGGGGTGACCGTGGGGACCCTTCCCCATCATCATAGTCTGTATCCTCTGTGAGTGACTCCTCTGAGGAGTCCGTGTGTCTCCTCTTACACAGCCGTTTCCGAGGGGGGGGTTTTGGTGAGAACATCCAAAGAAGATTCGGAAAGTGAAATGCTCTGAACAGGGGTCTCCTGGGACTTGCACTCTCAGAGTCCTGGAGGGGTGGACTTTGACAGCTGTGGCTCAGAGGTAACTGGGGTATAACCAACTGTGGAGGATTGCTGGCAGCAAGAGCCCTCTCTATCACCCAGAAAGCGGGCCTGCCTGAAGAGGAATGGGAGCCCAGAACCGAAGAAGACTGAATCAGAACCGGGGTCACACCCTGCTCCAGACGGTCCACCCCCGGGGACAGAGCCTCAATCAAGCTTGGAGTGGTAATCACCCTCTGCTCCAAAGTCAGGGCCAACAAAACCATCAGAACTGACACCGGGACCGGGGGCTCAACGCTCCAAGTATGAGACTGAGGATGGGTGGGCTCCGACGGAACCAGCACCCAAAGGGATCTCGGAACCTCAGACAGAGTTGCTGTTGGCGCCGAGGAAGGAATTCCTCTGTTAAAAGTTGGGTAGATGAGCCTCGGAACCGAGGGATCCAAGGGAGGAGAGTAAGTAGGGGTTGCTGGAGAAATAGACCCAAAGCCAGGAGTGGGATAGGGTCTAGGCGGATTTGAGATTCCTCTAGCAGTCAGCAGCTGATCAAAAAGTCACAACACATCCAATTCGGAAAGGCTCCTGGTGGATCTCACCAATGCACCTGAAGGGGAGTCAGGCCGGTCCAAAAAGGGGCTGCAGGCTTGTCCGGCAAACAGGTCCACATTGGATGAGTATCGGGTCCGTGGTGTATCATAGAACTGCACTGACGATTCCAATTTTGCAACAGGTAATAACGGTATGGTCAGAGCCGTGAAAGGGCTCGGAGCAGAAGTCACTATAGGAGTGGACGATAAGAATGGTTCTGATGTCGTTGTCGGAACCAATAACGGAGTCGATAGGAATGGTTCCGAAGTCGTTGTCGGAACTGATAATGGGATCGAAATGGGCAAAGTTGGTGCCGATAAAGAAATGGAAATGCTGGTCAGTATCATCGACGTAATACTGGTCGGTATCGAAGAAGTCATACTGGTCAGTATCGAAGACATAGGCGGTGCCGTAATTGTTGGTGCTAGTGTGGGTGCCGACGAGGCTACCTCGGTAAACTTTATTGGAGCTGAGCCTGAAGCCGATGTAGTAGTCAGCACCGAGGAGTCAGAACAGTGTTCAGACGATGACTTATGGGCCTTGTGCTTATGACCTTTACCTCTGTCACTGGCCGGTGAAGAGGGATCCAATCAAGGACGTTTCTTATTCGAAGCTGGAGGGGGTGAGACCTCGGTCGCAGAAATGGCCTCCAAGAAAGGCAAAGCAAGCAGGCCCTTTAATATAAGTTTGTTACAATGTTCATTCAGCGTCCGCTGACTGAAACTAGCACAGATATCACAAGGGGGTTTCGCCGACAAATGTGAAACCCCCCCCAAACAGTAAACACATACATCATGGAGGTCACTATTCGGCAGTTTACCACTGCAGGAAGAGCAGTGTTTAAATCCCGTAGTTCCCTTCTTTTCAGAAATTCCCAAAAACACTCTCATACACAAGGGAGAGAGAGGAAATGGGGGAGAGAAAAAGAAAATACTAACAATGGTAACAATACCTGTAAAAGTAGAAAGCTAGAGATTCCAAGAAACTACCAACAATGGTAAGAGAGAAATACCTGTGGGTAGAGCAGTAGCAATATAGAACAACAATAACAAGTTATAAGGAAGAAAAAACTTTTTCAAACTATTAAATCTTTAAGGAAAAGGCACTTAGCTGGAAAGCTCGGTGAAACGCTGCTATATGGCTGTGCGGCAAACAAGATCTGAGGTAACTGGGCAAAGGGCATTGTGGGTAGCAGCTTAGCTTGAGAGTTTTTTGGTGCACGCAAGCATGGTATAAGGCCGACTTGGTTCTGAGGGTTCGGAACCGAACCCATCAGTGATGAATAGGAAAAAGATTAACAACTTCAGATCTAAATGTAACAAGGCCGTACTATGTCTAGGGACTTCAGATCAACCAGCAGAAAAGAAAATTATTTTCTTAGTTACAGCCATTTGCTCACCCAATATTTCTGATAAAGCACTCTATATGGAATTTTTAGTCTGCCAAGTCATTACACTCCCAAAACATAAATTCCCAGTTATCACTTCCACCCCCATCACACCTCCAACATTTGCTATCTACCTGAGGAAAAATTATTTGGAGTCAGCTTGGGGTACAAAACTAATTATGCAAACACTTCCAAACAAAAATCCTAAACCTTCTAGACTTTGTTGCATATTTGGCAGCCATACAAATGTCCTCCCATTGTTTCTTTATGAACTATTTATCTAATCTCTCTTCGCAATCTTTGCTAATCTCCTCTGATTGATTCCTATAGTTATCGGGCAATATTTTATATGCCCTACCACTTATCCCTTTCTAACAGCAGTTTCTGTTCTATATTCAAACTAAAAACTCAACCAGAGCAGGTCTTTCACTTAGGATTCACTTATCCCTTTCTCTCTGCCTATACTCTGATACCAGTCCCTAATAGGGAAGGCAGTCTCTAGTCTGCAATCCAAATGTCTTCTTGGCCTCTTCCCATTCAATCACCTTTTCCTCTCTAGTTACTTTCTCCTAATACCTTGGGTTCTTTTGAAAGTTTTCTGCAGTAAATTCCAGCCTCTTCTTGCCTACTCTCCTTATTAATAATTGTGTCCATCTATATCAACAAAATCTCCTTTCTTCATTCTAGCATTAGCTTAGTTCTTAGAAAACTTTCTAATAATTTATGAATATCATATTTTGTATAGCTGTTGCTATTCTCCTTAAGGATCTGCATCCAAAATCCCATTTTCTCCTTATTTATAATTTCCCTCTGCTTCATCATCACTTTTCACTTTCAATTACAGGGTACATAGTTTACAGCTACAGCCTTTGTTTTATCTTTATTAATTTTATATAAAAAAACGGAACTGTCTCAGAATGTTCCGCAACACAGAGATGGTCTTTTATGGTTCCATCAGGTGCAAAATATCATCTGCAAATAAAGCCAACTTTTTTGATTACCATACCAATTATACCAATTATATCCTTGAATTTCTGAGTCCCTTATTTTCTTTGCCAATGGTCCCAAATATAAAGCAAACAGCAAATGGGAAAGATTGTACCTTTGCCCAGCTCCACTGTTCAGATTCAACCCCTCCCATTTTAAGTTTGGCCTTAGATCCCTCAGCTATCCACTCAATTAACCTCATTAGTTTATCAGGGATTGCAAATGCTTCCATTGCCCTACTCATAAAATCCCAGCATACTCTGTCAAATGCTTTATCTGCATCCAGACCCAACAACAGTAGAGATACCTTCTTACATTCTGCTTCCCTCAGTATCATCATTGTTCTACTAATGTTATCAAATGTTTGCCTTACCTTTTCTAACATTCTGCTTCGCTCAGGACCACTATTGTTCTATTAATGCTGTTAAATGTTTGCCTCACCTCCATAAAACCACACTGATCCATATCTATCAATTTTGACAACACCTTTGCCACTCTTTTGGCTATTATAAACACTTCATGTTGGTGGTCCTCCTTTTAAAATACTATTAAACAAAACTTTCCAGCTTTATCACTTTCTTCCATCATAGCTTCCAAACTTCTACAAGAACACCACATATTCCTGGAAACTTTTCTGCAGATTGATTATACTTCACCATCTTTACCTCATCTCCTCCTACCTTAACTGTTATTTGTTGAGCCTCATCTACATCTAACCTTGGCATACTTAAGTCTTCCATACATATTTCCATTTGTACTTTTCCTTGATTTCCACATTCCTCTGATTTATACAGATTTTCAAAAAAAATCTAAAATATCTCCAATACCTCTACAGGATCTCTGGTTATTTTTCTTATTATAGGCTCATATTTGGCAACAGTGGTTTCTACTTTCTGGTGCCTAAGCCATTGTGCTAAGCATTTTCTATACTCTTGCATATTACAGAGATATCACTTATCTTTCTTTAGCACTCTGCAATTGCACCTCTTCTTTGTTCTGTGTGATTCCCCTTATTCTTCAATACTTTAACATTTGTCAGCACCACTACATAACTCTTAATATGTTTTAACCATATCTCTTCTTTTATTTGCACCCTATTTTAAACTCCACTTTTATTTTATTCAACTGACTAGCTAAAACTGCTAAATTTCCTAATAGTTCTTGAACAATCTCTACTGCCCATTCCTTAAATTCCTCTCTTTGTAACAGGTAGGCAGAGAAGTGACAGTGTCTCAATTTAACTTCCTTACCCTGCATTTTTATCTTACTTGTCATTGGATATGATATGAAATAGTTATTAGATGTGTGTAAAAGCTTTCAATTAAATGCACATGTTCCTGTGAAATATAATTTCTCTCTAACCTAGTTATTGTACCTTGAGGAATAATATGTAACTTCTCTCCACATTCCTACTACTGAATTCATGTCTTCCACACTAAATATGAAGAAATATGCTCTCTTTTGTTATATTTTTTTCTGATCTATCCTTACTGTTGCAAATCAAGATCCAGTCTCCACCTATATTTCCTGCTGAAAGCTGATTATTTCTCCTTTCTTAAGCTCCAAAATAACAATTTTAGGTGGAATACATATATATGCCAGCGTAATCCTCTTCCCTTGCCAGTAGCTCTAAGTCTACCATTACTATCTTTTGTCCATGTTCTATCACTATTGGAACTCCACTAGCAATTAGTATAATGCTCCCCTTTTCTTTTATTCCAGATATTCTGCTGAATATCCATCCTGAAATCCTTTTATCAAATTCACATGCTCACTTCATTTCAAATGCTTCTCCTGTAGCATTGTGTTACAGTCATAAATAAATAACATGAAAAATGTACCTTATATACCTTCAGTCAGGAACAACACTTAAGGATGTGCAAACAGAAATTTTTATTTACATCATTGGGAGTCAATTTTCATAGCAGTTGGTAAATCAGACTCACTGAACAAAGAAAAGCTGCATCTTTTATACACTTTTCTTATCAAACCAATCATACAAACTTTTATGTTTACAATGACTGCAGCAAGTAAATGACTTTGAAAATGGTCTCATCCCTAGAGATTCTTGCCTCGGACTTCACGTGAACACCTTCCTATACATAACCCACCTGCTTCAAGGGGTCCTGTTTTCTGACCTTAGATGGTTCAAAACTTCCCTAGCAGTAACACACTCCTAGCCTGGAGGTGTCAGGTTAACAAATTCCTTTTACAGTAGTTATCATGCCCCTTACATACCCCTGCTCCTACACTTACTTTTCCTTGTTAGATATTAAAAGAATGCAGTTAAAACACCTTAGTAACTTCAGATTATGAAGCTAAATTATTCCACAGCCCTGTATACAAATATTTGCTTTTTAACAATCATATTAAAGTATCATTAATGAAACTGAAATTAATAGAAATTTTAATAAGCTGTTCTTATCCCATAACAGTTTCCACTCTTTGACACTATCAGTGTCTTCCTATACATGTAATTATATTTTTATTTTTCTTAACTTGATAAAATAATCTTCAGCATCTCAATAATCATCATCTGTTAAACTAGAACTGTCATTGATTGGTATATGCAGTGGCATTTCATATGCAGGTGAGGTTAAACATCTTGTAATTACAGTCGTTAGAATAGAAAATACCAAAATGATCACACATATAACAAAACATACAATGACAATACCTTGGATTATGCTAGTTCCCAGGTTATCAAAAATATTGCCCAACCATCTAAAAAGTGTCCATTGTTTTGATGTGCTGTTCATATCTTTGGCCCTTTACTCCATGAAATCTGCCATTTGTTTTCCTGTTCATCATGATAGTCACTAATATATGAACAGCAACATCTCCCTATGAGGGCACATGAGCCCCCCCCCCTTTTGCAGCAAGCATTATATCAAGTGCCTTTGATTCTATAATACCACAGTTTTCATTTTATTCATTTCTCGATTTGCCATCCTGATGTGATGCGAAGTTTCATTGGCTACCTCCTACAGAATTTGAGCAAGCATGGTGATTTCAAGCATTGTCCTTTGCACTCCATACCCAGGATTAAAGACTGAAAATACCTACTCTGCCCAGTGGAATGCTCGCTTATTTCTCAGCCTACCTGCTGGTTTTTGAACTGCTGAATAGCAGTAGTAATATAGCCCACAAAGAAACATTCAGACTGTAGGCAACCAGGGGTAGGCATGATCACCACAGATGTAATAACGGTCCCTTATCATGCCCCATGTCACGCCCCAGTCATAGCTTTTTAAGTGCAAAGAGTCTAACACACTTTCATGCCTGGTGTCATTACATTTGCTTTTTTCTACTGGTACAGTCCCATTTCTGGCATAACATGTGTCCCCATGACATGTGGCTACAAGTTGAAGAGACACAACCTCTGTAATATCAGTTACATTACGCCAGGTTAGACTGATATTATTAAGGTCCCTTTCAAATGACACCTGTGATGTAGAGATGGGAATCATAGGAATCCCTTCCTTAGAATGATGAGGTATATGTGAACATATCCAACAGTTGGTTATATTCAGACTCATGGCATATTGCCAAAGAACTAGCAAAAAATTGTTTTCTCTTGACCAGTTAATAGAAGGAAAAAGCAGCAAAAACAAAGCAAGGGTAACTGGTGTCACTGGATTCATCATGGACTGCTGCTGAAGTTGACTTCTTCACTTGGGCAGATGATTTATTTGTCGCACCTCAATTTCCCTCTGTTGACTGCAATGATTTGTCTGGGGTCCACACACGTCAGGTCTTCTTGCAATGAGACGAATGGATCCAAGTTGGTATTCCTGCACAGCAAACAGCAGTCAGGGTCATTTGCTGTATTTGGATAGGACCCTTCCACCTTGGGCTGAGGCTGTTCTTCCTCTGGAAAATGTTGACGTAAACCCAATCACCCAGTTGTAGTTGATGACAGGGCTGATCAGGAGGCTTGGGTAAGACTGCTCTTACTGTTAGAAGATATTGCAGCAAAATACGAATCAAGTTCTTACAATATGAAATCATGGCATCATCTGACAATGTTAAATCAGCATTTCCCATTGGAGGGGTAGCTGGAAGGGCCATGGGTCTCCCCATTAATATTTCATACGGACTCAACTTCCTGGTGGCTTTCAGTGAGGCCCTCATACTCATTAATGCTAAGGGTAGGGCTTCTGGCCACTTTAAGTGTATTTTAGCACAAATCTTTGAAATTTTATTTTTAAGGGTCCTATTTACCCTTTCCACTAATCCAGATGACTGTGGATGGTTGGGATAGTGAAGACTCAACTTAGTATTAAAAATTTTACACAATTATTTTACTAAGGAATTATAAAAATGTGTTCCCTGGTCACTATTGATAGTATATGGTATACCAAATCTTGGTATGTAATCATACATAAGTCTTTTTATAACTGCATCAGCTTTGCGACATGGGTAAGCTTCCACCCATGCTGAGTACATACACACCGCCACCAAAATAAATTGTAGATTATTAGTCCTTGGCATCTGGATGAACTCCAGCTTCACATTAACAAAAGGTCCCCACAGTGGTAGTAAACATGCAGTCTTACTGCTGGCATTTTTACTAACATTATACTCTTGACATGCACCACACTGATTCACATACTGAAGTATCAAAGAGGATACATGAGAGGCATACCAACTTCAGGTAATTTGATTAAATAAAGCTGTCTTACCTGTATGGGCCGGTAGATGATATGCCCTTACCAGGTAAGGTAGCAAAGAGGCAGGCGCCACCAGTCAGCCATCTGGATGTTGCCATATGCTGTCAGAGGATTTTATCCATCCATCCTTGAGCCACGTCTAAATTTCTCCCTGTGATGCTTCAGCTTGAAAAGCTGACAGCTTTCCAAAATCAAATACGTCATTACTGTTTTAGTTTGTTATAGTTAACATACACACATTTTTACAACAATCTACTAATGATTGTTTAGCAGCTTGGTCTGCCAAATTATTACCCTTTGTTACAATATCTATACCTTTTTGATGTGCACAACATTTGATTACAGACAGCCTCTTAGGTAGCAAATGTGCATCTAACAATGATTTTATGTAGCCTGAATTCTTAATTTGATTTCCTGAAGAGGTCAAAAACCTTCTCTCTTTAAAAAGTTGCCCAAAATCATGTACCACCCTAAAAGCATAATGGCTATCTGTAAAAATATTGGCCATCTTGTCTTTGGCTAACTCACAGGCTTTTTGCAGAGCCACTAATTCAGCTATTTGAGCAGAGTGAACACCCTCTAATCTTTGTTGCAACAATATTGCCACTTTGGTGCAGACGGCTGTTCCTGCGGTCAATTGCCCTCTGATTTCTTCCACAGGAGCCATCCACAAACAAGTTCAGGTCAGCATTGGGTATAGGAGTGTCCTTTAATTCTTCCTAGGAGAAGGCAAATAGTTACACATACATAATCATGTTCTTCACCATCCTCAGCAGTAGGCAACAGAGATGCTGGATTTATAACGTGTCAGCGGATCAGAGAAATAGATGGAATAGAAAGAATTGTAAGTTCATATTTAGTTAGACGTGCAGTCGAGAGTAGTTGAGTTTTCATTTTAAGCAAAAGAGATGATACAGAATGAGGGACAGCTACTGTGAGATCATGCCCAAGCACCAGCGATTGTGCAAGATTAACTAGAATGGTAGCAGCGGAAAACCTTTTGCAACAGAATCAAGTGCCATGCTGTAATAAGCTAATGGATGATAGTTGTCCCCATGTTTCTGTGCAAGGACTCCTTGAGCAAATCAATTTCTTTCATGACAGAATAAAATAAAAGTCTTATCATAGTCTGGTAACCCTAAAGCTGTGGGAGTAGCTAAAGATTGTTTTAAATTCTGAAATAATTTTTCCTCTTCACTATTCCAAAGGAGAGGTTCTGGTGTATCCTGCTTTAACAGATTTGTCAAGGGTTTGGTAATTTCTGTGTCATTAGGGATCCATTGTCTGCAGTATCCTGTCATAACTAGGAAAGATCTAAGCTGTCGTTGAGTAATCAGACTTGGGGCCTTAGATATTGCCTAAATACAAGAAGGTAACACCTGCCTGCTTTCTTGAGATATTAAATGACCAAGATAACGTACCTGAGGTAACCACAATTGCAGTTTTTCCCTAGACACCTTGTGTCCCTTTTCTGCAAAGATTGTCAGAAGATGCAGGGTGTCTTGCTGATATTGGTGAAAAGAATTTGATGCTATTAGTAATTCATCAACATGCTCTACTAACACAGACCCACGTGGAAATGTCACATTCTCCAAATCATTTTTTCAGAATTTGAGAAAATAATGAAGGAGAGTCAGTATATTCTTGTGGCAACTATGTCCAGGTATACTACTGTCCCTGATATGTAAAAGCAAACAGAAGCGGACTCTCAGGGTGAATAGGTATAGAAAAGAATGCTGAACATAAATCTATTATGGAAAAGTACCTAGCTGCAGGTGGTATGCAACTCAATATTGTTACTGGATTTGGAACAACAGGAAAAGTAGGCAATACTGCATTATTTACAGCCCTTAAATCTTGTACAGATCTATAAGTATTCTATCCTGGCTTTTTTCACTGGGAAAATAGGAGTATTACAAGGGCTTTTAGCTGGTATTATTATTTCTTACTGTATCAGAGACTGAATTACAGGTTTGACTCCCTGCTCTGCTTCTGGCTTTAGTGGATAATGTGGAACTCTAGAAAGAGGCTATGATGGGTTTAATTTTGTTTTTGCTGGTTCTGCTGACTTTAATATACCTACTTCATTTGCATGTTTAACCCACAAGTTGGCAGGAATCTGCAGTAGTAACTCCATCTGCCTGACCCCTTCTGGGATACGGTACATAGTACAACCTAGCTTGCATAACAAATCTCTTTCTAGCAGATTTACTGGTGCAGTAGTACTCAAAAGGAAAGAATGCCTTTCTTCAATCGGGCCTAAAGAAATGAGGATAGGTTACGAAACAGGATACATAACCATAGTATTTGTCACTCCAACTACCTTTACTTTATGCTCTGATACTGGTATCTGACTATCTGAAGTAATTTTTAACACTGACCTAGTGGCTCCAGTGACCACCAAAAATGGGTTTTTCTTTGAATTTATTTTCATCTTAACATAAGATCCATTCTGATCTACTGGCAGTAGAGGGTTAAGACTTACTTCTGCATTATTTCCTTGACCTAGTCAGTATGGAGATTCCTGACTCCTCACAATGTGAGGAGGTGGTGGGGGGAAAAGTACAGTTGTGTACACTTAGCATAAATGTAGATGTTTGAGTGTATTCACTGTTGCAGTCCTTACAAAATGGGTTATCCTGCTCCCAGTAGCCCACAGTCAGCCAGAATACCAAAGTCCTTGGTATATGATGTCGGCAGCCCTCGGTTTAAGCCTGACGTCAGGATGTCAGGTAGAAAGGAAGGCAGCCAACGCCATTTCCTCAGTTTTTCTTGCTTAACTGTCAGGAGCCCCCCAAAAAAAGGTTAGACCAGGAAAAGAAAAAATCCAGTCTGTGCCCTATGAAAAAAGGGGGATGGAAGGGGGCAAACCAGGACTGCAACAGTGAATACACTTGAACATCTACATTTATGGTAAGTGTACACAACTGTACTATGTTCATCGTGTTTCACTGTTGCAGTTCTTACAAAATGGGTTGATTCACAAAGCCCAGGAAAAAAAAAAAAAAAAAAAAAAAAAACAAAAGGGAGGAGGAACACCCACTGTTTAAGGGTTGGTAAGGATGCCCTGTAACACTGCAGTGACAAAACAAGTCCTAGATTTAGAAAACAAGGGTAAATTGTAATGTTTAGTGAAAGTGTAGACAGAAGTCCATGTAGCTGCTTCCAGTGTGTCCCTAGTAGGTATACCTCTTAAAAAGCTGCTGAGGTAGAGGCTGCCCTAGTAGAATGGGTCCTAATACTCTGAGGAGGAACCTTGCCATGCTGTAAGTAACAAAAGTGAATACAATGAGCAATCCACTTAGAAATGGTCTGTTTAGAAATAGCTTTGCCCTGAGCTCCAGGAGCAAAACTGACCAACAACTGATCCAACTTTCGAAAAGATTAAGTCCTGTACACGTAAAAATCTAAGCTGTCTATGCACATCCAGGGAATGCAGTAACCTTTCCCCTTTATTCTGAGGATTAGGAAAGAAGGTAGGCAGGTGGATAGACTGGTTAAGAGTCAGGCTAGAAACCACCTTAGGCATAAAGGAGGGATTAGTTCAAAGAGAAACGCGATCCACATGGAAGATGACAAATGGCTCTACTGTCATTAAGGCCTGCAGCTCAGAAACTCTTCTAGCTGAAGTAATAGCCAAGAGAAAGGCAGTTTTCCAGGAGAGAAACTTCAGGTCTGCTGTTCAAAAGGAGGCAGAGTAAGTTTCTCAAGTACAAAATTGAGATCCCAAGCAGGAGTAGGTGCCCTTCTGGGAGACTTTAAATTGCTAGCACCCCTGAGGAACTGTTTCATCAAGGGATGAGAGAAAATGGGATGCTCAAAGGAACAATAAGCAGAAATAGCTGAAGCATGGATTTTGATAGAAGAAAAGGAAAGTCCACCATTAAGCAAGCCTGCCAGATAGTGAAGAATAAAAGGAAGAGTAGGTTGAGAAGGGTCTTCCCCTCTAGTCTGCATCCAAATGGAGAATCATTTCCATTTATCTGCATAAGATTTCCTAGTGCTAGGCCTCCTGGCCTCATGAAGGACCTAAACCACCTGTTGGGAAAGGTTTAAAGTATGAGCCAAGCTGCCAAATGCAGTCTGAAGATGAGGTTGCAGACCCCCCTTTCCTGTACCAAGAGATCTGGTATCAGGGGAAGATGCCAAGGCTGAGACTGGGAGAGACTGCGAAGTAGTGGATACCAGTGTTGTCTGGGCCAGTCTGGAGCTATGATGATGGGCCTTGGTTTTTTGTCCCTTATCTTTAACATCACTCTGGGAAGAAGAGTCAGAAGAGGGAATGCATAGATCAAGAGCTGTGTCCAGGGGAAGGACAGAGCATCCGCTTTCCAAGCTTTGTTGTGATGATCCCTGGTGCAAAAGGTTGGAAGAAGGTGGTTGGTTCGAGATAAGAAGAGATCCACTTGGGGAGTGCCCCAATGCTGAATGATGCAATAGAAGATGGTCTTGTTTAGTTGCCACTCATAAGGATCCAGGACTTGCCTGCCCAACCGGTCTGCCAAGGTGTTGAGCCTTCCTGGAAGAAACTGAGCTATCAGATGAATGCCCATGGAAGCTGCTATGGACCAGAGTATCATGCTTTGTCTGCACAGGGGGTAAGAGTGCGTCCCTCCCTGCTTGTTGATGTACCACATGATTGTGGTGTTGTCTGCCCTGACCAGAAGAGTACCAGGAGAGAGAAGATGTTTGAAAGCCATCAAGGTCTGCTGGACTGCCATCAATTCCTTCAGATTTATGTGCAAATGAACCTGTTGAGAGTCTCAAGTCCCCTGAATGCATCTGCTCTCTAGATGTGCTCCCCAAGTGTAGTCCGAGGCATTTGTGGACAGAGTCAGGCTGGCAAGAGATGGACAGAAAGGCAGACCTTTGTTCTGAGCACAGGCTATCGCCCACCAAAGGAACCCGGTCTGCAAGCAGGGGATCAGAGGAAGTATCAAGTCTAAATCCTGTGTGTGTTGACACCAAAGGTTTTTGAGGTACCATTGTATTTTCCTCATATGCAGTCTGTCATATGGAATCATCAGAATACATGAAGCCATGAATCCCAGGGCTTGTAGGAATTGCCTTGCAGAGAGCTGACTCATGCTTGCCAAATTTCTGAAGTAATTCGAAAGATCCATTTGTTTCTCTTGAGGGAGGAATACCATCTGGGAGGCTGTGTTTGGGCTTGCTCCCAGGAATAAAATCTCCATGGTGGGTACCAATTTTGACTTCTTTTCATTGATGGTGTAGCCCAAAGAGGTGAGAAGGTTCTTTACAAAGTCCAAATCCTTTAGAAGTTGCTCTGGAGAGTTTTCCTGAATGACAATCATCCAAGTAAGAATAAATTTGAATGTTTCTTTGCCTGCAAAAAGCAATGACTGCAGCCAGGCATTTGGTAAACACTCTGGGAGCAGTAGATAAGCCAAAGGGCAGTGCAGAGAACTGGAAGTGCCTGTTCCCTGCCCTGAAGCAAAGGAACTGCCTGCAGCTTTCTCTTATTGGGATGAGCAGATAAGCTTCTTTGAGATCCAAAGTCACCAGCTAGGAATCCTTGGCCAGCATTGGCAACAACTGCTGAAGAGTAAGCATTTTGAATTTGGGAATCACCAGAAAAGTGTTTAGAATGGACAAATCCAGAATAGGGTGCCAGGTGCCCCCTTTTTTGGAAACCAGAAAAAATCTTGAGTAGGAACCCTGGCCTATCTGTAGTGCAGGAACTGGCTCTATTGCTCCCAGGTTTAGCAAAGAAGAAACTTGCTTTTCTGCTTCTGCCCTTTGATTTGGGGGGATATCTGGGTATCCTTGGTGGACAGGGAAGGTGTGAAAGGAGACCTTGTAGCCTTGGGATACTATTTTGAGCACCCATTTGTCGTCTGTGATGGTGAACCAAACATCTGCAAAAATGGCTAACCTTCCCCCCAAAGGAAACCCTGGGCCCGCAGAGGCAGGCAGGGGAAGGCCGGAGCCATTGGGAATGCTTGCTTTGGGAAGTTTGCTTAGAACTTCCCAATTTTGAAGAGGAAGCCTGCCAGTGCTTAGCCTTTTGAGGGGTGGAAGACGGTCCCCTAGAAGACCTGTAACCCCTAGGCCTAGTGTGACTCTGTTTACTAGGGTCAGGAAAAGTCCAATTCTTAGAAGGGTAATGTCGACTAAAATGAGGAGGCTGAACTTGCAGAACGTCCTTAATAGTTTGCATAGATTTGGCCTTATCTTCCAACTTTTTCAACACCTCTTCTGCTTTGCTACCAAAAGGATTGTCCTTGTGCAAAGGCACATCCAGTAATTTAGATTTGACAGGTTAAGAAAGGGGCTGTTCCCTGAGCCAAGCATGTCTTCTAATGACAGAATCAGTGGCTGCTGCCCTGCAAAAAGCCTCCAAAGTGTCGAAACCACAATATACAGAATGTTTAGTGACAAGAGTGGCAGAATTCAATAAATCTTGCATGTCCTTACTCTCTATCAGGAAAGGAACACCAGCAATTTTAGCCTTAATAGCCTCCAAAGTATGCTGCTGATACTTAAGCATATGAAAAAAGACAATTAACAGACCTAATATAGCCAGGGTGGAAGTAGTATAAATCTTTTTACCCCATCTATCCAAAGCCCTAGATTCCCTGTCAGAAGTAACAGGATTTTTAGCAACCGTGGCTTTAACACCCTTAGGGCCCTGAAAAATAATCTCTGAATCAGCAGTAGGATTCTTGAAAAGGAACTGATGAGAATCAGGAACTCTATAATACATGTCAGGCTTTCTGGGAGCAGGAGGAACAGAATTAGGAGTCAAAGAATTCTCCATGAAAACATCATCAACAACTTCCAAAACCGGAGGGATAGCCAAAGGCCTATGCTGTGGCAAATCCAAGAATTCCCTAATCCATTTCTTAGACTGAGGGTAGTCCTGACTTCCCCATTTGAAATGCTGCCTAAGAGTATTCAGAGTATCACCAAAAGAAAAATCTTCTGGAGGGGTGGCAGAAGGGATGGAGTCTTCTGCATCAGAATCCTCAAAACCAGAAAAAAGTTGAGAGTTTCCCTCTTCATCAGCAGAGTTGCTGGAAACCTCAGAGTCTGAGGCAGACAAAACTTCTGGGGACAATTCCCTAATCTTCTTAGAAGGAGGTGGCTGAGAGCCCTTGATAAGGGTCAAGAGATCACTATTTTAACCATCTGAGCCTGAGGCATTTGAGGGGAGGCCGGCGCCTGCTTTGGAGTAGATTTTTGGCTGGATGGCCTGCTAGAAAGCCGAAGGGACTCAAGAGGCCTAGCCACTGCAGAAGTCTGAATCAAGATCGTTGGTCTGGATCTGTTCTCCTGGCACAGAAAAGAGGCCTCAGAAGCCGGCATCTGCTTAGCAGCTCCGGATCCATCAGACGCAGTGACTGGCAGAGGGTCAGAAGATGAAGTTGAAGCCTGCAGTAAGGAGGACTCAGAAAAGGTCTCTGCAGACACCTGCTGCTGAACATCCGTGGACTGCAGTGGCAAGGAAAGTGCCTCACTGACTACTGCTAGGCCGAAAAAACAACTTAACAGGGATATCATCAGCTAATTTGACCGTAAGCCTGTCATGGTCCTTATCCTTGCGCTTCTTAGGAACATCTGAAGTGGGGAGACCAGAAGATGTCATACTGACAAACTTAGGCCAAACTCTGAAATGCTTGTACAAGATCCTAGTTCTATGGCGTACGGTATGCAGGTTGAAAGAATCACAAAAAACACAATTAGGGATGTCGTGCGGAATCTGTTTTCCACAGGCAAGACATTTATTAACTTTCTCTGACATTTGTTAAAGCAAGAAAAGAGGGTCCCCGATAGGGTACTTATCTGAGGATGTCTTCAACTAAGCAGTCAGAATACAAAAAGAAAGTACTTGGCCAACCTGCACTCATGCAAAATGCTTCTGCTTTGGGCTCCGTGGCAAGAAAGACTGAGGAAATGGCATCGGCTGCCTTCCTTTGTACCTGACATCAGGCCTAAAGCAAGGGCAGCAGACATCATACACCAAGAACTTTGGTATTCTGGCCGACTATGGGCTACCGGGAGCCGGATAACCCATTTTGTAAGGACTGCAACAGTGAAACACGATGAACATCTGCATTATTATAATTTGGTTGTCATTCAATACAAGTATCTTGGACGCTCTCCATTGTCCTGTTTCTCCACAATTAAAGCATGATGTGTTAGATGAAGCTGGAGGGGCACTGCCAGCTTGTTGTTGCCAACCAGCTGCACCTTGTTCCCCTCGGCCAGCACTCTTATTAAATCCTCTAGCATTTTTTACCCCTTCCCCTGCTTCTGCCTTGACCCCTCGGTTTCCCAACTGCCTGATTTGTAAAGTTAACAGCTTATTTTCAGTATCCTGTCTCCATTTTTCCTGATACTCTGTACAGTGATTTGCAGCACTTAATAAAGACTCTAAGTTCTTTCCTTGCCAGTCTATGAGCTCTTGCTTTATTTGATTTTGTACAGGGGCTTGCAGATCCTGCACACAGGCTGCTGCAATAGCTGGCTTAGCTTGCTCTTCTGTGTCTGGTATTCTTGAATGTCTAGAAAATACTGTTTTAAAGTGACTCAAATAGTCTGCAGGGGCTTCCCCTTTACTTTGTTTACATGCCTGTATTTTAGACCAGTCAGTCCTAACTTGACAAACATCCATAATTTTAACAATGCTGTCCGTTTATTTAACACATTCCCTGTGAGAGTGAAATCGGTTATCTCAGCCTTTTCCAGTAACTGCTTCCTTATTAAATCTGAAATAACTGCCCTAAGCAGCTGATTTAAATCTGTCAAAGTAGGATTGTAACATTCTGTTACAGTTTTTAATTCTTCTTTAAATTTTAATGGATCTTCCCTAATATTTGGAAAACTTTTAGACATAGTATGCAAATCAGCAGGGGTTCAAGGATGATGAACAAGTTCTCTATTATTAGCCCTAGAATTTTCCTGAGAGGTGCCAAATGATCCCCTACAAAGGTTGCGATCTCCTGTTGTACCCTGTCACGCAAGCATGTATGATGAGATACAGGAGTATCAAATGCTAATGCACCTGTTGGGGAAGTAGAAGCTATCTGAGAAGCATAGGAAGAAGAACCCCCCTCGACTCAGAAGCCTGCTCAGTAGATGAGGACTGAGCAGGGTAACTAATCTGAGATGTAACAGTATCATGTGGACTGGGTATCGAATGGATGGTTGACTGAAAGGTGAGGTCTGAGAAACAACGGAGTCTTGTACAGGAGGTACCTATACCTACGCATATGGGGGTGGGGGTACAGTAGCTGCAGGATGATTATCACCCTTTTCAGAAGTTTTTGCTTTTTGGCCGTCCTCATTTTGTTCCAAACCTCTAAGACAGGATAAAGGGATCCCTTTTTACTGGTATGTACTGCCTTTTTAACTTCTTTTACCTGTTGCAACAACTTCTTATTAGCATCCTGCAACCCTCTTGCTTACTTTTTTCCTTTTAAGTGCTTCACTGTACCAAGAATAAAATGCTGTCATTTGTTCCCCACTTACTTAGTTTTTCTTTTCTTCCAAAATACCTTTCAATGTCAGGAATTTAGTCTTATCATAAGTTCCATTTAATGGAAATACCCCACCAGAACAATTCTTAGTAAGCTGAAATCAGTTATACAAATATTTACATCTTTCCTTCCCATAGTTAAAATACATAAAATATGCAGGTGTTTCCTTTTCAGGGATTTGATCTTGCTTGATTATCTTTGCTCCCATTTTTCTTATTTTATAAATAAAAAAAAATGTTAGCCTTACCTTACAAATTCTGGATCCTGGCAGTTCTGAGGACAAAAAATAACTTGCAGTAATCCACACATCATACAGGAAGGGAAGGGTAGGAAGTTTGTCGGCATGCAACAACAGAGGAGAGGTTTTGCTCAGCCTTTTCCCACAGCACCCCCTTGCTTTCTGAGATGTGAGATGTTAACACAGTTCCCGGCGCAAGCTCAAAACTTACAGCTCCAGCATTGCGATCGGGATAACAGGGTGGATAGGTATTGTGTCCAGAACTGACCACTCTTTTGGAGCCTCTGAGGGTACTTCCATGCAATCACACTTACATACCAGTGTACTATGTGCTCATGAATTTAACAATGCATACTTCGACATCCCATCATGCTGTAGGCCCATGAATTTGTTTAAACAGTTTACAGTCTATGTCCCAGTCATGCTGTGGGCTCAAGAACTTGTTTTAACTTTATCTTTAACTTTTTTCTTTGTTTTTCCCTCATACATTCATATATTAACAGAATAAAACATCTCTCATACATCTTACCTTTCAACTCTGAGGCTATTGCCCTTGACACAAGGCGTCTCTTTGTGTTAATTTGTCCTTTACTGTATGTGCACATACATTAATTATCCTAATTTGCTGTGGGGTCTTCCCACATTTACTTTGTATACCTTCCAAACAACTCAGTCAAACAAAAACACGGTCATTCACTATAGAATAGAGGGGTTAAAACCTCCTTTGCTCTAGAGGTGATGCCTTTGCTAATCAAGTGTGCTATGTACATGGCCTTCCTTACTACAGTAGACACATGGTGGTCAAAGTTAAAGTTAGGGTTGCATTCTATTTGTGATCCAGGATCCCTTACCACTTTGTTGGTACATAGGGTACTGTTGTTAATTTGACAGTGTGAAGGAACATTGTTTTTACTGAAGGGAATGATGATGTATTTCTTTGCATACATTTTGTGACCGTGACTAAGACACCAGTATTTGGTCTGCGCAAGATCCTCCTGAAGTATACTGACACCATTTGGGGATTCAATAATTGCACCCAATTTGCAGTCATCCAAAAACTTGGCCAGCCACACCCCCTTAGCTTTGGCCTGAACTTCTGAGAAGTATATACCAAACAGTAGGGGACCCAGCAATGACTCTTGTGGCACCCTGCTGGTTGATGTTGAATCACCCACTTTGATGGTGTGTGACCAGTTTGTGAGACAGTTGGCAACCCATCTTATAACCAAGGGGTTTACATTCAGTTTGCTAAGTTTATCAGTATTGTCCAAGTGTGGGGATTGAGTCAAAAGCCTTTGCCAAGTCGAGTGTGCACAGATTTGACTTTGTCAGTGGCCCTGGTCAGATTTTTGAAGAAATCCTCCAGGTTTAACAGGCAGGATTTGACCTTGACAAAGTCGAACTAAGTTGGATCCACAGTTTGGAGGTCGTCTATGTCTTTATTTATGAGGTCCATGATGATACTTTCCATGGCTTTACAGATGAGGCTGGTCAGACGTATAGGTCTATAATTCCCCGGGTCTGTTGTTAAGCCACCTTTGTGGAGGGGAATAACTGCTGCTGTTCTCTATTCTGTAGGAACAAAGCCTGTGGATATGCCATGATTGAACAGGGTACTTAATAGTGATGCTAGTTCATGTTTAATTTGTTTAGAAGACAGCCTGGAATGTCATCTTATCCCATAGAGGCTGTATTTTTTGCTTTAGACAAGGCTTTAATGACCTGCTCTTCAGATATGTAGGGTGGGGGGGGGGGAGTTGATGGCAAGTTTTGTGATACGTTTGGAGGGGATAGGGGAGTGAAATTTTCACCAAATTTGTCCACTTGTAGGTTTGCTATCTCTGCGGGATCAGTGTGTGAGATATCGTTAGTTACTAGTTCAGCACATACTTAGGTCCTACCTTTTAGGTGTGTATGTAGCTGTAAAAGGCCTTATGGTTATCTTTGGATGTGATTGCTATATTTTTCTCAAAGTTACCCTTAGAGGATTTGACATTTTGTCTTATTAGCCTGTTAAGGCTGAGGAGGGTGCTTTTCCATTATTGGTGTCTCACCTTAGTTTTCTTAGACAGAAGCTTTTTGCATTTGTTGTAAAGTTTGTTGATGCTGTATATCCACAAGGGTGGCGTGTTTTTACTTGGTGCTCTGGCTTTGATTCTCTCTGGAACAGCAGAGTATATATACACTTATACAAGTGATTGTACAGGGCTTCAGTGTAAGTTTTGGTGTAGTTACCACTTCCAGCTGGTGGTGGGGCTTGGAATGCATTTATACCATCCCCTAAGAGGGTATAGTTGATCTTGGTGAAGTTTTTTAGTCTGACTTCACCCTTTGTGAATTCTGGTGTTAGTGCCAGTTTGAAGGTGACTGATTTGTGGTCAGATTTAACGATTGAGGGTCTGACAGCTGCGGTAGTGCATCTGTTTGTCATACTGGTGAGGACCAGCTCTAGTATGTTTGCTCCTCTTGTTGGGGTTTGAACAACTGTTCCAGGGCATTTGAGTTAACAAAGTCAAGGAACTTCTGCGCAAGTGAGTTAGGGCTAGGGTAGGTTACCCAGTTGATGGTGGGATAATTGAAATGCCCCATGACCAGAATATTTGGCAATATTTGGATTGACACTAATTTGGTCGCATAAGCCTTGTGCATATCATAATTCATGGAGGGGGATCTATAACTAGCTATGTCTTGAATGGGGGTCTTACCCACAGTAATCTGAACTTGGAGTAACTCCACAGTCTAACAAGTCATTAGGTGAATTTACCCCTACTATAGACAGAAACACTACCTGCTTTGGTTCTCACACATTTGTCCTGTGGTCTGAAGGTGTGGAAGGCATTGCAACCTTGCAAGGCCAGGGTACTCTCTGAAGCCTTGAACCAGGTTTCTGTGACTGCACAGACATCTATATCTACTGATAAAAGTGTTTGCAGGGTGTGCAGTTTTTGGTTTAAACTCCTAGCATTTAGCAGCATAACCCTTATTTTGTTATGACTGGTAATTTTCACATCAGCAATTTTGTTTTTGAGACCTTGCCTAAAAAAGGCACTATGGAGGAGGCAAGAGCTTTTGCCAGCAGCCAAAAGCCTAGTGGTGCCAGGTGCAAAATGTCTGTGGTAAAGCAGTGAGGTTTGTTGACCATGTCATCCCAGGCTGACAGAAACTGGATCCCCTTTGAATGATACCAAAAACTAAGCCAATTAGTAAAATCGATCATGCTAGGTGAGGGACATACCTGCATGAGAGACAGAGAACTTAATCATATCTCTGTTCATATAGTCCAGTGATGTATGTCTTAGGTTGCTCACTCCAACATGAGTCATAATGGCACTTGTTAGAGAGAGACTTGAGTGCATGCGTGACCTGACGAATCCTGGCTCTAGACAGGGGAGCTGACTATGACTTGCTCTTTATCTAACCTGTTGAATAGGACATCCATGTGTCTCACTATGGAGTCCCCAATGACTGCTGAGCCAAATGCCACTATATTCCTAGAAATTAAATCCAACTTGTTATGAGAAGTAAAAGTGTGAGGATTAGCCCACGTTGCAGCTGCATAAATACCATTGAAGGATGCCCTGGGCTAAAAAGCTGGAGAAACCACTAGAGATATTGTTGAATGGGCCCTAGGAGGTTTTGATAAAGGTAAACCCAATTTGCCATAGTCAAAGGTAATACAATCAGATACTTGCTTAAGGAGAAAAGAAAAAACAAAAACAACTGGTCAGGAAATTCTAAAGTCTTTGGTTCTGTGATGGTAGAAGTGAAGCCGTCTATGCACATCCAACAGATGCAACATATACTCTTCCTTGTTAGAAAAAAATTTGGAAAGAAAACTGGGAGATTAATGACCTGGTTAATATTAATCTCAGAAGCTACCTTGGGTAAAAAAAAAAAAAAAAAAAAAAAAAAAGAGATTACTTCATAGTGACACCTTAATTTTGTGAAAAATCAGATAAGGAGGTTTTAAAGACAGAGCCTGGAGTTCAGATAATCTTCTAGCCAACTAAGCCACCAGGCAAATGCTTTTTCCAAGATAGAAACTTTAGGTCAGCTTTAGGTGAAGGTTGAAGTATTACATTTAAATCCCAAGGATTTTTTAATTGATGTCCAACCATTCGAAGAGGCTAATGAAGAATCATTTTCACCCACATGGAAATTAGAAATGGCAGCCAATTGAACTTAAAGTACAGTTTTGTACCTACCATAAATGTAGATGTTCGAGTGCTTATACAGCTGCAGTAATCACATATGGGTTCTCTGCCGTCAGGCGGGTCCTCGGTCGGCCGAATTCCAAAGTCTAGGTCCGGCGTCGGTTGTTGTCGCTTTCTTTCCTGATGTCAGTGCGACAGGGGTATATAACACACAGCCGACGCCATATTCTTCAGTCTTTTCTTGCCCCAGATGTCAGGTGCCCCCAGAAGGAAGGCAATACATAAATTATATATATATAAATATATTCAAGCAATGCAATGTAATCAAAAAACAGTAGTTGCAAGCAAATACACCATAGGAGGATAACCCAAATTAGGTTGTATGAGGAGGTGTTAGCCAGACTTTGGAATCCGGCCGACCGAAGGGCTGCCTGAGGCAGGACAACCATATGTTAGGACTGCAGATGCATCCTTGAAGGACATCCTGTACTGCAGCTGTATAAGCACTCGAACATCTACATTTATGGTAGGTACAAAACTGTACTATGTTCATCGTGCATACAGCTGCATTAATCACATATGGGTAGAATCCCAAAGCTACGCACAGGGTGGTAGGCACTAGGTGGAACTGGGATGAGCCAGAATGCCCTGCAACACAGCAGTGGCAAAGCCTGCTCTAGTTTTGGAATATAAAGGCAGGTGGTAGTGTTTTGTGAAGGTATGTACAGAACTCCAAGTGGCTGCCTTCAAAATATCTTTGGTAGGAACTCCTCTGAGGAAGGCTGTAGAGGTAGCTGTGGCCCTGGTGGAGTGTGATCTGATGCCTGTAGGGACAGATTTCCCATGATAGGAGTAAAAAAATCGTATGCAGTGGCCTATCCATTTTGAAATTGTCTGTTTGGTAACAGGCTTCCCTTGAGCTCCCACAGCATAGGACACAAAAAGTTGTTCTGATTTCCTGAAAGGCTTTGTTCTGTCCAAATAATAACGTAGCTGTCTATGGATGTCTAAGGAATGTAGCAGCCTTTCCCCTTTGTTTTGAGGATTGGGGTAAAAGGTAGGTAAGTGTATGGCTTGATTTAAAGCTACCCTGGATACCACTTTAGGCATAAAAGACGGGTTGGTTCGATGGGAAACCCTGTCCTGATAGAAGATTAGAAAGGGCTGCACAGCCATGAGGGCTTGTAGTTCCGAAACCCTACGAGCTGAGGTAATGGCCAGAAGGAAAGCTGTTTTCCAGGACAAATATTGCAAATCTGTTGAGGCAGCTGGTTCAAAGGGAGGCAATGTTAATTTTTCTAAAATGTAATTAAGATCCCAGGCTGGCACTGGTTGTTTCCTTGGTGGACTTATATTTTTAGCCCCTCTGAGGGACTGTCTTAAAAGTGGGTGAGAGAATAACGGTGGATCCGTGTTGAATTCTGCAGAAATGGCTGAGGCATGGATTTTTATGGAGGAAAATGAAAGTCCACTGTTCAGCAGCTCAGCTAGATACTGTAATACCCGAGGCAAATTCAGTTTTCTAGGGTCCTGGCTTTTTTTCTCATTCCAAGAGCAAAACCGTTTCCATTTTGCGGAATAAGCCTTTCTAGTAGATGGCCTTCTGGCCTCCAGAATGACGTCCTGCACCTCTTTGGGGAGTAGGGTCTGTTGTGGTGTTAAGGAATTTTCCATGCAGCGAGATTGAGTGTTTTCAGCTGACTGTGAAGAGTTTTGTAGCTGTGCTGAGTCAGCAGAAGAGGCATTAGAGGTAGAGGCCAGGGAGGAGTATGTGTTAGGTTCCTCAGGAGTGGGTACCAGTGCTGTCTTGGCCAGTCTGGAGCAATCAGTATCATCTTCGGTCTGTCTGCTCTTGCTTTCAAGAGCACCTTGGGCAGAAGAGGCAGAGGTGGGAAAGCGTACACTGTCCAACTGAATGAAAGGGCGTCCACTCTCCAGGCCTTTGGATGAAAGGTCCTTGAACAAAACTTTTCCAATTGATGATTCCTGTGGGAGATGAATAGATCTATGTCTGGCCTCCCCAACGTTTGGATTATCTTTGTAAACACCTGAGGATGCAACTTCCATTCGTGCGGATCTGTCATATTTCTGCTTAGATTGTCTGCCAGCATGTTTTCCAAACCTGGCAAGTACTGTGCTTGAAGTTCGATTTGCCATTCCAGAGCCAAGTTCCAAAGTGTCATGGCTAGTCTGCACAGGGGGTATGAATGTGTTCCTCATTTGTTTATGTACCACATTACTGTGGTGTTGTCTGTTCTTATCAATAATTGTCCTGGATGCAGGAGGTCCTTGAATGCTGTAATTGCATTTATCACTGCTAGCATTTCTTTTTGATTGATGAGAATGTGCTTTTCCTTTTGGGACCATTTGCCCTGAATGCACCTGCGTGTCATGTGCGCCCCCTAGGCATAATCTGAGGCGTCTGTTGTGATGACTTGATTTGCTTGAGGCTTGCAGAATGGGAGACCTGTGTTTGTTTGACATGCTTGGGCCCACCATAGAAATTCCTTTTGCAAAAATGGAATTATTGGTATTATTGTTTCCAAATTGTGGCTGTGTTGAGACCATAGGTTTTTTAGGTACCATTGAAGTTTTCTCATATGCAACTTTGCACATGGGATTAAAAGAATGCAAGATGCCATGAAGCCCAGAGCCTGCAGGATTTTCCTTGCAGTAAGCCTGGCACAACTTGCTAGTATTTTGAAGTACTGAGTTAGTTGCCCCTGTTTTTCTGGTGTAAGGTAGGCCATCTGGGTGTTTGTGTCCAAGTTGGCACCCAGAAAAGTTATTTTCTGAGATGGTGTTAGCCTGGATTTCTCTTTGTTGATTGTGTATCCCAGAGAATTCAGCAACCGTGTTGCATAAGCCAGATGTTCCAGAAGTATGTGCTTGCTGTCCGCTTGGATCAGGCAGTCGTCCAAATAAGGGTAAATTTGTATCCCTTGAAGTCTGCAGTAGGCAATTACTGATGCCAGGCATTTCGTGAATACTCTGGGTGCAGTAAATAAGCCAAAGGGCAATGCAGAGAATTGATAGTGGATTGAACCTGCAAGAAATCTGAGGTATCTTCTGCAGCTTTGTCTAATTGGGACATGCAGGTATGCCTCCTTGAGGTCCAATGTTACCAGCCAAAACTCCTTGCCCAGCATGGGAAGAAGCTGCTGTAATGTGAGCATCTTGAATTTTGGTACGAGTAGAAATGTATTTAGGATGGATAAGTCCAAAATGGGTCTCCAGTCGGTTCCTTTCCTTGGTACCAGAAATAGTCTGGAATAAAAACCTTGACCTTGTTCGTGAGTAGGTACCTCTTGAATAGCTTTCATGTCCATGAGTTTTGAAATTTGTATTTGTGCCTCTGCCCTTTGATTATGTAGCAGGTTTGGCATGCCTCTCATTTTTGGAAGAGTGTGAAAATGAAATCTGTAGCCTCTGTTTATAATGTCCAGGATCCATTTGTCTGTTGTGATAATATGCCAATTTCTTGTAAATAATGACAGCTTTCCTCCCAAGGGAGCTGCCAGCTGAGACTTGCTTGGCATGAAAAGGAGGAAGTCATTGGGTTTGTTTTCTGTATTGTTGTGCACTGTCTTCGCCACCTCTTGGTGCTGGAGTTTGCCATTGTCTGCCTCTATATGATCCTTGAGATTGTCCTCTGCCCCTTGTGCGTCTGTATCTACCTCTTTGGGGCTTGTCCATGGCTGGAAAGGACCAGTTTTTACAAGGCCAATTTCTGCTAAAACAAGGTGGTTGTACCTGTAGAAAAGCCTTGACAGTTTGCATAGATTTAGCTTTTTCTTCCATTTTCCGTAGTATCTCCTCAGCATTAGTACCAAATAGTACATCCTTTTGTAAAGGAGCATCTAGTAGTTTAGCTTTAACATGATCAGGCAAGCTTTGTTCCCTAAGCCAGGCATGTCTACGAATGACTGATCCTGTAACAGCAGCTCTACTTGAGGCCTCTAAGGCATCATAGCCACATTGTAAGGTGTGTTTACCAACTTGTTCTGCACTATGCATCATATCCTGCAATTCCTTCAAATCTGGTTGTTCAGGTTGAGACATTTTATTTCTTAATTGTAATAACAGAAACTGCTGATATTTAAGCATATGGAACTGACAATTTAAGGCCCGCATGGCTAGGGTGGCCGAGGTGTATACCTTTTTTCCCCACCTTTCTAAGGATCTAGATTCTCTTTCAGAAGGTAGTGGATTCTTGGCAGTAGAGGCCTTCATTCCCTTGGGGCCTTGAGAAATAGTTTCAGGGTCAGCATTATGGCTTTTGAAAAGAAATTGGTGAGAGTTAGGAACTCTGTAGTACCTATCAGGTTTGACTGGGGCAGGAGGCAGGGAATCCGGATTAAGACAAGCCTCCGAGTAAACATCATCAAGTATGTCCAAGACAGGAGGTATAGCCAGAGGTCTGTGTTGAGGTAACAAAAGAAATTCCCTAAGCCTTTTCTTGGAATCAGAAAAGTCTTGGCCTTCCCAATGGAAGTGTTCCCTCAAGGTGTGCAAGGTTTCCCCAAAGAAAAATCCTCTGGGGGAGATACAGAAGGAATGGACTGTTCTGCATCAGAATCTTCATAAGGGGAGTACAAGTGTTCTTCTACATCAGAATGTTCTGAGAAAATGGAGCCCTGTTCAGAAGAGGGAGAATCTTCCTCCACTCTGGGTCTCTTGTCTGGAGGGGGTTGGGAACCCCTGATAAGAGTAATTAAATCCTCAGCCATTTTAAGCATATGCTTTTTAGGCATGGGGCCTGGGGATGGGCCCTGAGCAACAGGCCTCTTGGGATGCATGGCTGATTTGGACTTAGTAAAGGCCTTAATGGAAAAGGAAGATGAGGCTCTAAAGACACCCTGGGTGGAAGTGGACCTGTCCACATTAGGAGGCTCTACACTCACAGTGGCTTCGGTGGTTGTAGTCTGAGTAAGGGCCAAGGTACCTGCGGTCTCGGGTACAGAAGACACCGCCAAGAACGTGTCGTCGGTAGTCAGGGGCTGCATAGGCGTCTCACTGAGAACCGGACCACGTGCAGCCGGTTTTGGCGTGGTGTCGGAGGAGACCGCGGACCTCGTGTGTCGGTCCTTGCGTTTTTTGGACAAAACGGTAGTCGGAGTCTCCGACGACATTTTATAATCAAAGGCTTTACCAAAATAATTTTGGGCGAACTCCGCCCGACGCTTAATAGTGCGTTTATTGAAAGTAGCGCAAAAGCGACAGCCCGAGACGTCGTGGTCTGGGCCTAAACAAGGTATGCAGAGGGAATGGAAATCCTTATGCGGTATTTGCTTCCCACAAGAAATACAATTGTTAACTTTGTCTGACATCGGTCTGAGGCAAGAAAAGTTTCCCCAACGGGGTACTTAGCTTTAAAGAAGACTTCGGTTTCCAATTTTTCGTAAATTCAGGAGCTGGCCGACCGGCACTTGCGAACTGCTTCTGCTTCAGGCACCGCGCAGCAAAAAACACTGAAGAATATGGCGTCGGCTGTGTCTTATATACCCCTGTCGCACTGACGTCAGGAAAGAAAGTGACAACAACCGACGCCAGACCTAGACTTTGGAATTCGGCCGACCGAGGACCCGCCTGACGGCAGAGAACCCATATGTGATTACTGCAGCTGTATGCACGATGAACATCAGTGGAAAAACTAGCTCCTTCATTAAAGATTGATGCTAAAAATTTGAGGATAGCTGGTACAGGAGCTGAAAAAGGGTCCAGGTCTCGTCTCTGCCAAGGACCAGAAAGACAATTCTTTTCTATTTACTCTTGTAAGTCCTTCTAGTAGAAGCCTTATGGGAAGGCTGCAAAATATGACAGACAAGGGAGGATTAGCCTAGGATGTCTAGCAATTAGCGGAACTGGAGAAACCATGTAGTCAGTCTGAGGCCTGTTAAATCTGGATGGGTCATACCAGTTGGGTAAGACAGAAGGTCTGTAGGTGGATCAGGAACCTATGGTGGATATGGAAGATAAAGCCAGAGGAAAGGGAATGAAATCTGATGAGTCCACAGGAAGCAATGAGGATAGATGTGCTCTTCAACCAAACTGCTTTTCTGAAGAAATTTGGGAATTAGTGGTAATGGTGAAGAGGCATACAGGAGCCTAGAGCACCAATTGTGAACTAGAGCATCTCTCAGAGACTCCCCTGATGGACAGATATGGGCAAACAACCTGCTGCACTTGTTGTTGAAGGGAGAGGCAAATAGATTGCAGCATAGGTTCATAGGTTGGTACTAGGCTATCAGCCCTAGGGCCTATACAAGCCTAGCCATAACAATTCCCTGGCTATTTCTTCCCACACTATTTACTTCCCTGGACCCCTGTCTAGCAGGGCGACTGACGTGATCCCCGGGGTGAATTTCCTTTCTCCCATCCAATCGTCAAGGTTCCATTTGAAAAGGGCCAAAGAGGCACTCTGCTTGACATGTATGGGCAATCTATTCCAGAGTCTGGGGAGTCTCTGGGTCAGGAACCTATCCCTCCAGCATGTTTTGTTTATTGTGATGACAAGGTTTAGATCCCTGGAGTGTGTGGCTCTGAGGGATTGGGATTTCTTTAAGTGTAGCATGTCCAACAGCTCTGGGTTTGACATGGCCTTGTATGTTAAACAGAGATCGCCTCTGAGTAGACGATATGCAACAGAGTATAGATGGAGTTTTTTAAGGCAGTCAGCATAGGGCATCTGCTTTAGGCCTGTGATTCTTTTAGTGAGGTATTTCTGCGGCCTTTCCAGTTGTTGCAGATGTCTTGAGAGGTACATACCAAATGGGGCGTTGTATTCTATAATGGGTCTAATGAGGGATGAGTACAGTGGGACAATGACCTCCTTTTTTCCGGATGAAAAGCCCTTACTGATGAGGTGTGCCACATAGAAGGATTTCCTGACTGTTGTGGCGATGTGGTTATCGAAGGTGAGACCACTGTCCACCTGTGTCCCTAAGTCTCTTATCACACTTTCGGTGTTTAGTGTACTGCCACCTATATGGTAATTCACAGGTACATGTTTTTTCCCAAAGGGGATAACTATACATTTCTGGCATTGAGCTTGAGCCCATGGCTCTGGCACCAAGCATCTGTTTCTGTGAGGCCCTTTTGTAGAGTATCCACATCATTTGGGGATTCAATAATGGCTCCCAGTTCGCAGTCATCTGCGAACTTTGTTAGCCAGAGTCCCTTAGTGTTGGCCTGTACATCAGAGAAGTAGATGGTAAACAAGAGCAGTCCCAGGACTGAACCCTGAGGTACTCCACTTGTCTGGAGCTGGATTTGGAGTTGGCTACTTTTACAGTGTGGGTTCTATCAGTAAGCCAGTTAGCAACTGGTTAGCCCCACCAATGGAATATTTTCTCCATCACATTGACATCGACATACCGCACATGAGGCATCGGAATGGACTTGCTTAGTTTGTCAGCAATCATGCTGGATTTTCCTAAGATGTGTGTTGCTACTAGAAATCAATTGGAAACGATCGGCAACTGCCAAACTCTCATAGCTTCTTGACAGAGGAGGTAAGATCTGGTTCCTCCTTGTTTGTCGATGTACCACACTACTGATATGTCTGTATCACAACTGTCATGGATAGGAGATGAAATGCCTGCAATACTAGAATGACTGCTCTCATCTCCAGGACACTGTTATGCGTTCTGGCCTCCTTGGAGGACTACCTGCCTTGGACTGTGCTTCCCATGTAGTGTCCCCCCACATGAGCTGGGAGGCGTCCGTGGTCACTGTGGCCTTGGGGAGGGGAAGAACAAAGGGATGGGCTTCATGGACCTGGTTTAAATGAGTCCACCATAAAAGATATCTTCTGTCTGCTTGAGTGATCCTTGACTGGCATGGATAATGGATTCTGGAGAATGGACCACTGAGCAGACAGAGTCCGTTGAAGGATTCTCATATGGAGTCTGGCCAGCAGCACATGGGTGATAGCAGCTGGCATGCACCAAGGCCTGTAGTTTCAATTGGGCTGAAAGGGATGAATTCTGTATCACTTTCTTGACTTGGTACCACAGAGTGTATACTAGAGTGGAAAGAAATGAGGCTATCTAACGGTGTCCAAACAAGCACCTATGAACTCCAGACTCTGTGATGGGGTGAGTTGAGATTTGTTATAATTAACTGTTAGTCCTAGATGAGAACACAACTGGAGCAAGTAGTCGCTTGCCTGCATCAGTTGATGCCTGGTTGAAGCAGTAAGGAGTCAGTCTCCTTGTGTCTCTGTGGGGTTTCCTCCCATGTCCAAAAAACATGCTGAGTGTTTCCATCTCAAACTCATCAATGAATGGAGCTGTGGGCAGCAGCACAGACTCTACATGGTTCCCTATAGGGGGAAGAGTTGTACAGACCAATCGCTTTGGGCATCTACTGTGGTGCACAGTATCCTCATGATAGGAGAGCATGGATCACAGACCACACCGTGGCAGGGCTAGCCACTCAACAGTGTAAAATATGGCTCTAGGTGATTTGGTCATGTTGACTAATGTCACCAAAAATGGGCATGGGTAGTTACTGGTAATAAGTAGGTTGAGGACCCGGCCTAATTTGACCCATGCCAAGAGACCCTTGCTAATGGTGGGAGGGGTATATGTGTCCCTATTGGTCAGTGTGTGCCCGCCATAAAGCCCAGCAGCCCTGGGTCAATAAGTTACTAGCCGGCCAGTGTCTAGTTGCCCAGCCTGGGTTACCTCAGATAGCTCTGTTGAGTGAAATCTGGACGTAAAACCAACCAACCTGCCAAACATGAACTGAGAATTGCTACGCTTAATGTAGGTTCACTGACAGGAAACAGCCTAGAAGTGGATGATATGGAGGAGGCAGGACAGCCTATGTATCCAAGACATGAGATGGAAGGGCAGAGCAGCAAAGCCACTTGACTTGGGATCCAGACTCTACTACTCAGGTGGGGAACAGGCAAGAAATGGTGTAGGAATTTTGGTGAGAGAGAAACTACATAATCTCAGCCTATGCCCCACAGCAGGGTTGTGATAGTGAGGAAAAAAGTGCATTCAAACAGCAGTTGCAGGATCTGCTAGATAATGCAAGACAACACAAAATGGAGTTGATAATGGGTGACTTAAATGCACATATCGGGACAGACAGAACAGGATATGAGGACTGCCTGGGTCCACATGGGTAGTGCAACAGGAATAAAGGAGGAGAAGCCATTTTAGACTTCTGTCTGGCAAATGGCTTGATAGTAGCCAACACAGGGTTCAGAAAGAGAGACAGTCACAAGATCACATACAAAAGTAGCCAACAAGTAACTCAGGTAGACTTCCTCCTAGTAAGGAAAAGGCACTGGAGTAGAATCCATGATTGCAAAGTCATCCCCATTGAAACATTCAGCCCACAGCATAAACCAGTAGTTGCCACAATTAGCTGCAAACAGTGGTCAGAGAAAGCTCTAAGGTCAACAGAGACCAGGCTGAAGACCTGGAAGTTGACTGGAGAGAAAGTACAGCAGTCCAAGGAATTAGTCAGGAGTCAAGCACGCCAAGATGAGGAGGAAATAGGTGGAGTTGAAAAAGAGTGGCAGCACCTAAAAACAGCATGTGTTAGGACTACAGAAAAGATATGTGGCTGAGCCAGGTATTTGGACCATGCCTTGGAGCTTATCTACCCGGGCCTCTACTGAAAATGGACATATATCCAGCTAGACTAGCCCGGTCAACAAATGTAAAATAAAATAATAAAAAATACATAAGGAAAGCTGGTGGTGGAATGCAGAAGTTCAGGAAGTCATCAAAAGACTAGGAAGGAGTACTGTTTGGCTAACAAAGACGCTAAGAAAGAAGTTGCACTAGCAAAGAAGAGGTCATCAGAGTCACTCTACCAACTTCTGGAAAGTGACTCAGTAAGGGGCACAAAGAAACTATATCAGGTTGCAAGGCAAAGACAGAAAGATAAAGAAAATAGTCAGACACCCTTCCATAAGGGATGCCAGCAACAACCTGCTCATCAGTCCACATGACATCAAAGGCAGATGGAAGGACTATTTCCAGCAGCTTCTGAATGAAGAAAACCCCACAGAAACTTTACTGCCCCAAAAACAACCTACAATGAGAAAAGAAGAGGAGCCCACCTTAGAAGAAGTAAGAACAGCACTAAGGAACATGAAGTCAGGGATAACAGCAGGCTCAGATGAGATCACAGCAGACATGACAAAGATGCTGGGTGGAATAGGGGAGAAATGGCTACTGAGGGTACTAACAGCAGTGTGGAGAGAAAGGTGTATCCCATGACTGCAGAATAAGCATACTCATGCCAGTGTACAAGAACAAAGGAGACATCCACAACTGTGGGCAACATAGAGGCATCAAACTATACCAAATTGCATGAAAGTACTGGACAGGATGACTGATAAACGGCTATGGAGAGTAGTAGAATATAAGATTGGAGAAGAGCAGTTCAGATTCAGATCAGGATGCAGCACCGTTGACCCGATATTTGCACTGAGACAGATACTTGAGAAGAAACTAGAGATGAGGAGGGAGTCCAACTGGGCATTCCTAGACTTGGAGAAACCATATTTCAAGGTCCAAAGAAAGCTAATCTGGGAAGTACTGCAGTGGTGTGAAGTCCCAGAAACATTGGTAGAATTAGTGCAGGCTATGTACAAGGATGCAGTGACTCAAGTAAGAACAGTGTTTGGCCTCACAGAGGGGTTCCCAGTGGGAGTGGGTGTACATCAGGATTCAGCTCTGAGCCCACTGCTGTTCATACTTGTGATGGGCTAAATTAGCAAACAGGTTGGAGGGGACAGATCAACAAAGCTACTGTATGCAGATGATGTGGCAGTACAGGCAGACTGTGAGCTAGAACTTCAGCAAAGGATAGGAGAATGGAATGCAAATCTGAAGGTACATGGGATGAAACTAAGCACAGATAAGATGGTGGTAATGGCAGCAAATTGGGGAAATCAGAAGAAGCTGAGAATAGAGACAGAAGGGAAGATAGTGGAACAGGTAAACAGCTTCAAGTATCTGGGAGGGGTGGTTGAAGAGAAGGGTAGTCTGAATGAAGAGGTCAAAGCTAGAATCAGAGGAGCTGCAGCCAAATGGCATATAGTATCAGGTGCAGTCTATGACAGAAGAATGCCAAAGAAGCTGAAAAGTAAGGTGTACAAGACAGTGGTGTGACCAGTAGTACTGTATGGTACAGAAACCTCAACAGTAAAGGCAGAACAGTTGAAGAAGCTAGAGGTGATTTATTTATTTATATTTGCTTACCAGTAAATTCCGACTGGACACAGGCCCATTTTTAGCAGTGGCCTGGGGAGAAAAGCTCCACACAAAGCAATACAAGCAAAAGACATTGTAATCATGACCAACAAAGTTATATGAAGAACTTTGTGGAAATGAGATGCCTGAGAGAGATGGTAGGATGCACATTGTGGGACAGACAAAGAAATGAGGACATAAGAGCAAAAGCCAAAGTAGCTAAAACTGCAGAAAAGATCAGGGAGTACAGATTAAGGTGGTTTGGGCACGTGTAGAAAAGAAGACAATCTAGTGAGGAAGATGTGGGATGGACAGGAAAAAGGTAAGAGGAAGCGAGGATGTCCAGCAAAGATGTGGATGGATTGTGTGAAAGAAGATCTGTGACAGTCAGGCATGAGTGTTGAAGAAGGCAAGAGTGTGGCACTGAATCGAGAGAGTTGGCGACAGTTAACACGAAACCCTGACCCCATGTAGAAGAAGAAAAAAGATGGGAAAAAGGGGGCTGATGATGAGTATGCATCTTGAAGGTCTATCAAGCACATCCAATTCTCCTTCTGCAGTAAAGGCAAAATGGACTGAACTATGACAATCCAAAACTTTGTATACCGCACAAACTGATTTAACTTGCTGAGATCCAAAATAAGTCTCAAGTCCCCTGTCTTTTTTGGCACTAAGAAGAATCTTGAGTAAGTTATGGAACCTCTCTGCTCTGGACAGACCTCTTGGATAACACTTTTTCTTGCAGCTTTTTTATTTCCAGAGATACTGTTTCTCTCTGACTGGGTGGACATCAGGGATTTTCTTCATAACTGTTGGAGGGAGTAAGGAAAATGGTATGATATAACCTCTAGATATAATCCTCCACACCAATGATTATTTTGTGATCGCTAACCAGGCTCTCTGGCGCAGGGATAAATGACCACCGACTGCCTCCAGAGAGAGACAGTCAGGCCTCCTTTCAAAAGTGCTGATGGGGCCTGTCTGAGAAAGCATATCTAGATTCCTGGTTCTATGAACCACCTCTGCAGTGAGGATGACGTCTTCCACTCCAGTTCCCTCCTCTGCTCCTGGAGGAACTATCGCCACTTGACTCCTGGAAAGGACCCTGGGACTTCTTAAACCACATCTTTCTGTCATCTCATTGGTTCCAAGAGAGGGTCATTGAGGGGCAGAAAAACATACACCCATGGCAGACAGGGTCATTCCCTCTTATTCACACATGGACAGTGTCCCGTTAACCTTGAGAACAAAAAGAAAAGAACTGTCAAAGTGTGCATTGATGAAAGAAAAATACAGTTGTGTACACTTTCCATAAATGTAGATGTTCGAGTGTCTTCACTGTTGCAGTCATTTCAGTTGGGTTATCCTGCTGGCAGGCTATCCTCAGTCAGCCTGAATTCCAAAGTCTAGGTCCGGCGTCGGTTGCTGTTGTCTCTTCCCTGACGTCAGTACGCCAGGGGTATAAAAGATGCAGCCGACGCCATTTTCTTCAGTTTTTCTTGCCCCAGATGTCAGGTGCCCACAAAAGGGTAAGCTAAAATATATCAATAAAACACGCATGCACCAAAGTATATACTTTGCCTTCCTCTACAAGCAAATACACCACATAGGTTGTATAGAATAGAGAACTACAGATAAATTCCAGCAAAGAAATGGGGGATGGCGTGTGGGTAACCTGGACTGCAACAGTGGATACACTCAAGCATCTACATTTATGGTAAGTGTACACAACTGTACTATGTTCTTCGTGTTTCACTGTTGCAGTCATTACAACTGGGTTGAACCCCAAAGCTAAGGTTGGGAGGCTGGAGCTAAATAGCATTAGGAGCGGCTATTAGACCCTGCAGAACTGCAGTGGCAAAGCCTGCCCTGGATTTAGAGTAGAGTGGTAAGTGGTAAAGCTTTGTGAAGGTGTGTACTGAACTCCAAGTAGCAGCCTCTAAAATGTCTTTGGTTGGTACTCCCCTGAAGAAGGCTGCTGAAGTGGCTGCTGCTCTGGTTGAATGTGGCCTAATGCCCTTAAGTACTGGCTTGCCATGTTGTGAACAGCAGAAACGAATGCAGTGGCCTATCCACTTTGAAATAGTCTGCTTTAAGATAGCCTTTCCTTGTGATCCTGCAGCATATGCCACTAGTAGTTGCTCTGTTTTTCTGAAGGCTTTATTTCTGTCCAAGTAGAAGCATAGCTGTCTGTGTATGTCCAAAGAATGCAGAAGTCTCTCACCCTGTTCTGTGGGTTTGGATAAATGTAGATGTTCGAGTGGTTATGCTGCTGCAGTCATCACACTTGGGTTATCCTGCCGTCAGGCGGTCCCTGCAGTCGGCCTGAATTCCAAAGCCTTGGTCCGGCGTCGGTTGTCTTCGCTTCTTCCCTGACGTCAGTGCGGCAGGGATATAAAAGAGGCAGCCAACGCCATTTTCTTCAGTTTTTCTTGCCCCAGATGTCAGGTGCCCCAAACTAAGAAGGCAAAATAAGAAGCTTGCAAAACATACCTTAGTGAAAAACAATAGTACTAGTTGTAAGCAAATACACCATATAGACATGCATCCCAAAGGTTGATGTACATGGAGGTATAAGAAAAGCCTTGTTAGGTAGAGGGGATGGAGGGAGGGTAACCTGGACTGCAGCAGCATATTATGTTCATCGTGCTATGCTGCTGCAGTCATCACACTTGGGTAGAGTCCCAAAGCTATGGTTGGGTGGTAGGAACTAAACTGGGTTAGGTGCAGCTAAGATGCACTGCAAAAATGCAGTGGCAAACCCAGCTCTGGTTTTTGAGTACAGAGGAAGGTGGTAATGCTTGGTGAAGGTGTGCACTGAACTCCAGGTAGCTGCCTCCAGAATGTCCTTTGTTGGGACTCCTCGGAGGAAGGCTGCTGAGGTTGCTGTAGCCCTGGTAGAGTGATTCCTAATACTAACAGGCACTGCTTTCCCATGGTGTGAGTAGCAAAAGCGGATGCAATGTGCTATCCATTTGGAGATGGTCTGTTTTGAAATACTTTCCTTCTGAGCCTGGTGCATAGGATACAAGGAGTTGGTCAGATTTTCTGAAGGCCTTTGTCCTGTCCAAATAGTAATGTAACTGTCTGTGAATGTCCAAAGAGTGAAGGAGTCTTTCTCCTTTATTTTGTGGGTTTGGATAAAAGGTGAGAAAGTGTATGGTCTGATTGAGAGCCACACTGGATACTACCTTTGGCATGAAGGAAGGGTTGGTGCGTAAAGATACTCTGTCCTGATGGAAAATGATGAAAGGTTCCACTGCCATAAGAGCCTGCAGTTCTGAGACTCTGTGTGCTGAGGTGATAGCCAGCAGCAGGGCTGTTTTCCATGACAAATATTGAAGCTCTGCTGAAAAGGCTGGTTCGAAAGGAGGAAGTGTTAATTTTTCCAGCGCAAAATTTAGATCCCAAGTTGGAGTTGGTGGTTTTCTGGGGGGGGTCTTATATTTTTTGCCCCTCTGAGAAACTGTCTTAGCAAAGGATGAGAGAAAATGTGAGGAACCGTATCATAATGAGCTGAAATGGCTGAAGCATGGATCTTTATGGATGAGAAGGAAAGACCTTTGTGTAGCATCTCAGCTAGATATTGGAGTATGTGCGGAATATTTGGGATGCCAGGATTTAGGCTTCTGGGCTGGCTCCATACACAAAATCTTTTCCATTTGTCTGAGTAAGTTTTTCTGGTGCTGGGCCTCCTGGCCTCCAAAATGACATTTTGGACGTCCTTTGAGAGAAGTGTAGTATTTTCCATGCAGCTAGATTTAAGGTCCTTAGTTGACTGTGAAGGATCTGAGAGTTTTGTTGGGTTAACAGCAGAGGGAATTGAGGTAAGATCCATGGAGGGCTACGAGTCAAGTTTCATAGTAGTGGGTACCAGTGTTGACGTGGCCAGTCCGGAGCAATGAGGATCATCTGTGGTCTCTCTGATCTGGCTTTCAGTAATACCTGGGTCAGTAGAGGCTGAGGTGGGAAGGCGTAGACTGACAATGCTGCTCAACTGAATGATAGGGCATCCACTTTCCAGGCCAGGGGATGATAAGTCCTTGTGTAAAATTTTTGTAGCTGGCAATTGTTGGTTGAGGCAAACAGATCTATGTCTGGTGGTCCCCACCTTTGAGTTATCATTGAGAATACTTGCGGGTGTAGTCTCCACTCGTGAGGGTCTGTCAAATTTCTGCTTAATTTGTCTGCCAATTTGTTCTCCTTTCCTGGCAGGAATTGTGCTTGCAGTTGTACTTGGTAAGTTAATGCTGTGTTCCACAAGTCCATTGCTTGTCTGCATAGTGGGTAGGAGTGCATTCCTCCTTGTTTGTTTATGTACCAAATAACTGTGGTGTTGTCCGTCCTTATTAGAAGTTGTCCTGGATGCAAGAGGTCCTTGAAGGCTGTTAGTGCATTTTTTACAGCTAGCATCTCCTTTTGATTGATGTGTAGTTGCCTTTGGTTTGCAGACCATTTGCCCTGTATGCATAGTCCTGCCATGTGTGCACCCCAGGCGTAGTCTGATGAATCTGTTGTCAAGGTTTGGTTTGCTGGAGGTGAGACAAAAGGAAGGCCCTTGTTTGCTTGGCATGCTTGAGCCCACCACAGAAACTCTTTCTGAAGGCAGGGAATGAGAGTTATACTTGCTTCGAGGCTGTGTCTGTGTTGGGACCATACACTTTTTAGGTACCATTGTAGTTTGCTCATATGCAGTCTTGCATATGCAATTAGTTGAATGCAGGATGCCATGTAACCTAATGCCTGCAGGAATTTCCTTGCAGTGAGCTGGGTAGAAGTTGCCATCTTTTTGAAGTATTGAGCCAGTTGTTTTTGCTTGTCTGGCGTGAGGTAAGCCATCTGGGCCATTGTATTCAAGCTGGCACCCAGGAAAATTATTTCTTGTGAGGGTATTAGTTTTGATTTCTTTTTGTTTACTGTGTACCCTAGGCAACTTAGCAACTTTGTTACAAATGCCAGATGCTGTAGTAGGATGTCTTTGCTGTCCGCTTGGATCAGGCAGTCGTCCAGATATGGATAAATTTGTATTCCTCATTGTCTGCAGTATGCAATTACTGATGTCAAGCATTTTGTGAATACTCTGGGCGCAGTAGATAAGCCAAAGGGCAATGCAGAGAATTGATAATGCGGTGTGCCTGCCAAAAATCTGAGTTACCTTCTGCAATCTTGTCTGATAGGGGCATGCAGGTATGCCTCTTGGAGGTCCAACGTTACCAGCCAAGACTCCTTGCCCAGCATGGGAAGAAACTGCTGTAGTGTGAGCATTTTGAATTTGGGAATGTCCAGGTACGTGTTTAGAATTGAAAGGTCGAAGATGGGTCTCCAGGCTTTGTCCTTTCTTGGTACTAGAAACAGTCTTGAGTAAAATCCTTGACCTTGCACTTTTGCAGGTACCTTTTGAATTGCTTTCATGTTCATGAGAGCTGAAATTTGCTTTTGTGCCTCTGCCCATTGGTTTTGTTGGCAGATTTGGCATGTCTCTCATCCGTGGTAAAGTGTGAAAATGAAATCTGTAGCCTCGGGTAATAATATCCAGAACCCATTTGTCCTTTGTTATGATGTGCCAATTTTGTGGAAAAAGAGCCAGTTTTCCTCCTAGAGGTGCTGCCTGGGCAATTTTGCTTGGCAGGCGAAGAGGAAAGTCATTGAGTTTGTTTTCAGAAGGGTTGAGATCTGTCATCTCCCCCTCTTTGAGTTGTTGTTTGCCATTGTCTAGGCCTGAAGGTACCTTGTGCCTGGCCTCTGCCCCTAGGGCATCTGTACCTGCCCCTTTGGGGTCTGTCTGAAGCAGGAAAGGACCAGTTTTTTGATGGCCAGTTTCTGCTGAAGCGAGGAGGTTGCACCTGTAAAAAATCTTTAACTGTTTGCATTGATTTTGCCTTTTCTTCCATTTTCTTTAAAACTTCCTCTGCTTTGACACCAAATAATACATCCTTTTGCAGTGGAGCATCCAGTAACTTTGCTTTGACATGTTCTGGTAGGGTCTGCTCTTTTAGCCAAGCATGTCTACGTATTACAGACCCTGTGACCGCTGCCCTACACGAGGCCTCCAAAGAATCAAAACCACACTGCAAGGTATGTTTTCCCACTTGTTCTGCTGCATGCAACATATCCTGCATCCCTTTGAAATCTAGTTGATCTGTTTGAGGGATCATTTTCTGTTTTAACTGAGTAAGCAAGTACTGCTGGTATTTAATCATGTGGAATTGGCAGTTTAATGCCCTCATGGCCAAAGTGGCAGAGGTATACACTTTTTTCCCCCATCTTTTTAATGCCCTGGAATCTCTTTCCGCAGGTAGTGGATTCTTAGCAGTAGAGGCCTTAACCCCTTTGGGACCCTGGGAAATGGTTTCTAGGTCTGCAGCAGGGCTTTTATATAAAAACTTGTGACAGTCAGGGACTCGATAGTATCTGTCTGGTTTAGGTGGTGCTGGAGGTAAGGAATCTGGATTTAGACTGGATTCAGTGTAGACATCATCCAGAATGTCTAAAACAGGAGGAATGGCTAGGGGTCTATGCTGAGGTAGAAGAAGAAACTCACGGAGTCTTTTCTTGGAGTCAGAGTAATCTTGTCCTTCCCAGTGGAAATGCTCTCTCATGGTGTGCAGGATTTCCCCAAAAGAGAAGTCTTCAGGGGGGGAAACAGAGGGAATAAACTCCTCAGCATCTGAGTCTTCATAGAGAGGGAGGGGGTCAACCTGTTCCTCAGAGTCTGCTGAGGAAATGGATTCCTGGTCAGGAGGAGGCAAATCTTCCTCCAGTCTAGGCCTTTTGTCAGGAGGGGGTTGGGAACCTCTGATAAGGGTAATCAGGTCCTCCGCCATTTTGAGCATTTGTTTTTTAGGCATAGGGGCCTGTGTGGGAGTCTGTGGACCCGGTTTCTTAACCTATGGAAGCCTAGCGTATGACTTAACAGAGAGAGTCATCGGTTTAAAGACGCCTTCTGAAACCGAAGGCCTGTCCATAGTCTCCGGATAGCCGCCAGGGCTGGCATCCACGAGTTGAGGAGGAACCGGCTCCAGTGCCTCACTGAATACCGAAGATCCAGCGGTAGGCCTAACCGAGACCTCGGTATCTGGTCTAGGCTGCCTGTCTTTGCCCTTGTGTTTTTTAAAAATAGCGGTTGTCGGAGGTTCCGATGACATGATGTAGTTGAATTTTCTGCCAAAATAATGTTGGGCAGTATCAGCCCGACGCTTAATAGTGCATTTATTGAACCTAGCGCAAAACCGACAACCAGAAAGGAACCAAAGGAATACAATAAGAATGGAAATCCTTATGAGGTATTTGCTTCCCACAAGAAATACAATTATTAACTTTGTCTGACATCGGTCTGAGGCAAGAAAAGTTTCACCAACGGGGTACTTAGCTTTATAGAAGACTTCGGCTGAAATTCTGTTCGAAAATCTCAGGAGCTGGCCGACCGGCACTTGCAAACTGCTTCTGCTTCGGGCACCGCGCAGCAAGAAAGACTGAAGAAAATGGCGTTGGCTGCCTCTTTTATACCCCTGCCGCACTGACGTCAGGGAAGAAGCGACGACAACCGACGCCGGACCAAGGCTTTGGAATTCAGGCCGACTGCAGGGACTGCCTGACGGCAGGATAACCCAAGTGTGATGACTGCAGCAGCATAGCACGATGAACATCATCCATTACCGCTTTGGACAGAGGAGTGTTATGACAGGCTACATTATCTGCCATGCTGCCAGATTTAAGGTCCTGAGTTGGCTGTGCAGGATCTGATTGTTTTGTTGGGTCAGTAAGTGAGAAGTCTGAGGCAATGTCCAGGCTGGAACTTGAGACAAGTTCCTTAGGACTGGGTACCAGTGCTGGCGTGGCCAGTCTGGGACAATCAGTATAATTTTTGGCTTCTCTTGTCTGACCTTTAGGAGTACCTTGGGGAGGAGAGGCAGTGGAGGAAGGCATATACTGTTAGGTTTTTCCAGCTGAAGGATAGGGCATCCACTTTCCATGCTTGTGTGCGATAAATCCTTGTGCAGAATCTCTGTAGTTGGCAGTTGTGAGGAGAGGCAAATAGATGTATGTCTGGGCATCCCCGATTCCTTGTTATCATGCTGAAGACATGTTGATCCAGTTTCCACTCGTGGGGATCCATAAGGTTTCTGCTTAGTTCGTCTGCCAGAGTATTTATTTTTCCTGGCAGGAATTGTGCTTGCAGGTGAACTTGATAAGTCAATGCTGTGTCCCACAAAGTCATGGCTTGTCTGCAGAGGGGGTAGGAATGTGTGCCTCCCCGATTGTTTATGTACCACATGACTGTAGTATTGTCCGTCTTTATCAGTAGTTGTCCGGGATGAAGTAAATCCTTGAAAGCTGTCAGGGCATTCTGAACAGCTAGCATCTCTTTTTGATTGATATGAAGATGCATCTGGCTTGCGGGCCATGTGCCCTGAATACATTTTCCTGCCATGTGGGCCACCCAGGCATAATCTGATGCATCCATTGTTAGTGTCTGCCTGGCTGTGGGTAAAGTGAATGGCTGTCCCTTGTTGTGGTGACAGGCCTGCTCCCACTATCGAAACTCCTGTTGCAGGCAGGGAATGAGGGTAATTAATGTTTCCAGGCTGTGGCAATGTTGAGTCCAAACACTTTTTAGATACCATTGTAGTTTCCTCATATGCAGTCTAGCATATGGAATTAGCAGAATGCAGGATGCCATGAAGCCCAAGGCCTGCAGAATTTTTCTTGCAGATAACTGGGTCTTTATTGCCAACATTTTGAAGTAAGACGTCAGTTGCCTTTGTTTGTCTGCTGTGAGATAAGCCATCTGGGCAGTTTTATTTAAGCTTGCAACCAGGAATATTATCTATTGAGAGGGTACTAGTTTTGATTTCTTTTCATTTACTGTGTACCCTAGGCAAATTAGTAATCTTTTTACAAATGCCAGATGCTTTAGTAGAATGTCTTTGTTTTCTGCTTGAATAAGACAGTCATCCAAGTAGGGAATTATTTGAATTCCTCTTTGTCTGCAAAATGCAATTACTGGTGCCAGGCATTTTGTGAAGACTCTGGGCGCAGTAGATAAGCCAAAGGGCAGTGCAGAGAATTGGTAATGCATTGAGCCAGCTATGAATCTGAGGTATCTTCTGTAAGATTGTCTGATTGGGATATGCAGGTATGCCTCTTTTAGGTCCACAGTTACGAGCCAAGCCTTCTTGCCCAGCATGGGCAGTAGCTGCTGCACAGTCAACATTTTGAATTTTGGCACGTCCAGAAATGTGTTTAGAATAGACAGGTCCAGTATTGGTCTCCAGGCTTTGTCTTTTCTGGGCACCAAGAAAAGTCTAGAGTAAAAACCTTGTCCCTGCTCTTGTTGTGGTACCTGTTGAATGGCCCTCATGACCATGAGGGATGAAACTTGCTTTTGTGCCTCTGCCCACTGATTGTGTGGCAGGTCTGGCATACCTTTTGCCCTTGGGAGGGTGTGAAAGTGGAACCTGTAGCCCTGAGACACTATGTTCAAGACCCATTTGTCTTGGGTAATCATGTGCCAATTTGGTGAAAAAAGTGCTAGTTTTCCCCCTAAGGGAGCTGCCAAAAGATAAGTGCATGGTTCTGGCAGAGGAAAGTCATTGGGACTGTTTCCTGTATAGTTGTGATTGGTCTTCTCTGCTTTTGGAGGTAGAAGCACCCCATTGTTTAGGCCTGTATGAGCCTTGGGGCTGGGATCTGCCTCTAAGGCATCTGTATCTGCCTCTTCGTGGCCTGTCTGACACTGGAAAGGACCAATTCTTTGTAGGCCAGTTCCTGCTAAATCTTTGTGGCTGTACCTGTAGGAAATCCTTAACTGTCTGCATGGATTTCACTTTATCCTCCATTTTCTTCAACACCTCTTCTGCCTTACCACCAAACAAAGTATCATGCTGTAATGGGGCATCCAATAATTTTGCTTTAACATGGTCAGGTAGACTCTGTTCCTTTAACCAAGCATGACTTTTAATGACAGAACCCGTAACAGCGGCCCTGCAAGAGGCCTCCAGTGAATCAAAACCACATTGCAAAGTATGCTTTCCCACTTGTTCAGCTGTATGCAATAAATCCTGCATTTCCTTGTTATCAGAACATTCTGAATTTGTCAACATTTTCTGTTTAAGCAGTGACATTAAGTATTGCTGATATTTAAGCATATGAAACTGACAATTTAAAGCCCTTACAGCCAAGGTAGCAGAAGTGTAATTTTTTCCCCCCATCTGACCAGTGCCCTAGAATCCCTATCAGAGGGGACAGGGTTTTTTTTGCAGTGGAAGCCTTGACCCCCTTGGGACCCTGAGGAACAGTTTCTGGGTCAGCAGTAGGGTTTTTATATAGAAATTTATGAGAGTCTGGCACCCTGTAGTATCTTTCTGGCTTTGCAGGTGCAGGAGGTAGAGAGTCAGGAGACAGGCCGGACTCTGAAAATACATCTACAATGTCTAGAACAGGTGGAATAGCAAGAGGTCTGTGCTGAGATAGCAAAAGAAAGTCTCTGAGCCTCTTCTTTGATTCTGAGTAATCTTGGCTCTCCCAGTGAAAATGCTCCCTCATGGTATGCAGGGTTTCCCCAAAAGAATAATCCTCAGGTGGAGAGCCTGAAGGAATAGATTCTTCAGCATCAGAATCCTCATAGGGAGGAAAAGAGTATCCCTGTTCAGAAGAGGAATCAGAGGAAATTGAAACCTGATCAGAAGAGTCATATTCTGTCTCTTGCCTAGGCCTCTTATCAGGAGGGGGATGGGAACCCCTGATCAAAGTAATTGGGTCTTCAGCCATTTTAAGCATCTGTTTCTTAGGCATGGAAGTCTGTCCAGGAGAATGCTGTACTTGTTTCTTTGTCTTTAGAGCTGTTTTAGTCTTTGTCTTTGAAGCTGAGGTTGGCTTGACATATAATTGTGTAGGTCTGAAAACACCCTCAGAAGCCAATGCCTGCTCAGCGGCTCCGGACCCATCTGAGGGAATAGTTTCCGAGAGTCCAATACCTTGACTATCCAGAGGCCTAGTCGGCTCCACGTGGGAGTCAGAAGCGGCCTGTGGCTCTGAGGTAGCGGGCGTCAGGGGCTGTGAAAGCGCCTCACTGAGAACCGGCGACTCGTCAAGTGGGGGCCTCATCAGTTTTGGACCTCGGATGCCTGTCCTTTTCCTTTTCCTTGTGCTTTTTATAAACTCCGTTCGTCAGCTGTTCTGACGGCATTATATAATTAAACCTTAGGCCAAAGTAATGAAAGGCAAAATCGTACCGACGCTTAATAGTGCGTTGGTTAAATCTAGCACAAAACTGACAGCTAGCAACGTCGTGATCAGGGCCTAGGCAAGGAATAAAGTAAGTATGAAAATCCTTATGAACTATTTGCTTCCCACAAGAAATACAACTGTTAACTTTTTCTGACATCGGTCTGGAGCAAGAAAAAAGTTTCCCCAACGGGGTACTTAGCTTTAATGAAGACTTCAGATCTGAAATTCGATTTTGAAAATCTCAGGAGTCGGCCGACCGGCACTTGCGAACTGCTTTTGCTTTGGGCACCGTGCAGCAAGAAAGATGGAAGAAAATGGCGTCGGCTGCATCTTTTATACCCCTGGTGCACTGTCATCAGGGAACAGGCAACAGCAACCGACACCGAACCTAGACTTTGGAATTCAGCCTGACTGCCAGTAGCCTGCTAGCAGGATAACCCAACATTAATGACTGCAACAGTGAAACACGATGAACATCTGCGGCCCTGCAGGAGGTCTCCAGAGAATCAAAACCACATTGCAAAGTATGCTTTCCAACTTCTTCAGCTGCATGCAATAAATCCTACATTTCTTTGTTTTCTGCACATTCAGAATTTATCAATATTTTCTGTTTAAGCAGTGACATAATATATTGTTGATATTTGAGCATATGAAACTGACAATTTAAAGCCCTTATAGCCAAGGTAGCAGAAGTGTAAATCTTTTTTCCCCATCTGTCCAGTGCCCTAGAATCCCTGTCAGAGGGAGTAGGGTTTTTTGCAGTGGAAGCCTTGACCCCTTTGGGACCCTGAGATATAGTTTCTGGGTCAGCAGCAGGGTTTTTGAATAGGAATTTATGGGAGTCAGGAACCCTGTAGTACCTGTCCGGCTTAACAGGAGCTGGAGGTACGGAGTCAGGGGTCAAGCTGGACTCCGAAAATACATCATCTACAATGTCTAACACAGGTGGAATAGCTAGGGGCCTGTGTTGTGGTGGTAAGAGGAAGTCTCTAAGCCTTTTCTTAGATTCTGAATAATCTTGGCTCTCCCAATGGAAATGCTCCCTCATGGTACGTAAAGTTTCCCCAAAGGAATAATCCTCAGGAGGAGAGGCTGAAGGGATAGATTCTTCAGCATCAGAATCCTCATAGGGAGGAAGAAAGTATTCCTGATCAGAAGAGGAATCAGATGAAATAGAAACCTGATCTGAAGATTCATATTCTGTCTCTTGCCTAGGCTTCTTATCAGGAAGGGGATGGGAACCCCTGATCAAAGTAATTAGGTCTTCGGCCATTTTGAGCAGCTGTTTTTTAGGCATGGAGGCCTGTCCGTGAGGCTGTTTTACTTGTTTCTTTGTCTTTAAAAGTGCTTTAGTCTTTGCCTTTGAAGCTGAAGTTGTTTTAACATATAATTGAGTAGGTCTGAAAACACCCTCAGAAGCCGATGCCTGCTCAGTGGCTCTGGACCCATCTGAGGGAATAGTTTCCGAAGGTCCAATACTTTGAGCTTCCAACGGCCTGGACGACTCCACGTGGGTGTCGGTAGCGGCCTGCGAGTCTAAAGTAGCAGTCGTCAGGGGCTGCGAAGGCACCTCACTGAGAACCGGCGAACCTGCGACTGGCTTAGAAGAAGCCTCGTCGTCGGTTTTGGACCTCGGATGCCTGTCCCTTTCTTTGCGTTTCTTGTGAATTCCAGTAGTCAGATAGCTATCCGACGACATTGTATAGTTAAATCTTCTGCCAAAATAGTGAAATGCAAACTCGTACCGACGCTTAATAGTGCATTGGTTAAATCTAGCACAAAACCGACAACTAGCAACGTCGTGGTCAGGGCCTAGGCAAGGAAACAGTAAGAATGAAAGTCCTTATGAGGTATTTGCTTCCCACAAGAAATACAATTATTAACTTTTTCTGACATCAGTCTGGAGCAAGAAAAAGGTTTCCCCAACGGGGTACTTAGCTTTTAGTGAAGACTTCGGATCTGAAATTTGAACACGAAAATCTCAGGAGTCGGCCGACCAGCACTTGCGAACTGCTTTTGCTTCAGACACTGCGCAAAAAGAAAGACTGAAGAAAATGGCGTTGGCTGCATCTTTTATACCCCTGGCGCACTGACGTCAGGGAACAGGCTACAGCAACAGACGCCGGACCTAGACTTTGGAATTCAGGCCAACTGAGGTTAGCCTGCCAGCAGGATAACTCAATTGTAATGACTGCAACAGTGAAACATGAAGAACAACTTAAATGGTTCTACAAAACCACACGAGAGCATCCACATATGTGTCCTGATGGCTATGCCTGAACCCGCCACCCAAGAGGTACCTTCTGCAGCATGGGAGATTAATCTCGTAGATGAATTTGAGATAGATTGCAGATTGGCCAGCTATGAGGAGATTCTGTCCCCATCCTCCGAGGACATGAACCTGGAAAGAGATTTGGTAAGCTCCTTGATCAAATCCTTTTGCAGTCTTGTAAAATGTGCCAAACAATTCAGAAACCTTACAGCAAAGGTTGCTGAAGCATAAACATGCTTCTCAATTCTGTCCAATGTCCTGGACTTCCTATTTGCGGGGATGGACAGAGAACTCTGCTCTGCTAGTTCCTTTCTTGTAGCTACAGCAACAACCATGCCATCAACAGGAACCCCCTCCTCCAGTGTGCACGGTCCTTAGGAGGGCAAGAATCTTTTCTGGTCTGTTAGGGACTGGCTCAACAGTGTCTAGCTCCTTCCAATCCTGCTGACAGACTAGGTCAACTAGCTCATCAGTGGGGGAGGGGGTCAACCAAGAAGTAGTTGAGCCAGACCAGTAAGCCTTCAGAACAACAATTCCTCTTGGAAGGGGTATCAGAAGACCAATGACTTCTTTGTTTCAAGAGCTCCAGGATGTGTCTGAAGGAGATGATGTTAGGTGGTGATCTGGGAGACCTCCTCCCCTCATCAAAATCAGTCCAGGAGAAACAGAAGTCGACGGATCTGAAACTGAAATATTTTGGATTGTCAGCTTCTGCAACCCCATTAGTACTTCACGCGAGAAGGTAGTCAGACCAAAGCTATCCAGTGCTGGGGATCCAAGGGGAAGAGATAGCTCTGAAAGTTTTGAAGTTGACTCCAAGCACACAGATCCATCGCTGATACTTCAGCTATGAGAGTCCACCAGCTCTGAACCACTTGGTGCCAGCAGATTCAGGGGAACCATTGGAGTCGAAAAGCCAACATTCTTAAGATCTGAAGTAGATACCCCCAGGGACCTTGGTTCCAATTACTCTGAAATGGAAGGATAGATTGGAGAAGGAGATACCAAAGGGGAAGTGGTGAGTTGTCAGTTCTCAGGCCCGGAAGGGGTCAGAGCCTTGAAAAATTTCACCTGTACCTGTGCTCTTAGGAACTTTCTTATCACCCTCTCCATGTCTGCTACTGAAAGGCTTCTGGAGGACCGAAGAGGTAGTGGAAGGAGCCCTAGAGGGACTTCGAGGCGACTCCTCTAGGAATGGGGAATGAAGCATGGATGAAACAGGATCTGATGGAATTTGAGGGGTACAGATCCGAAGTGATCTTGGACTTTGAGGTGCTGGATCTGAGACCGATGGATCAGATGTTTTAGGACCTTGGTGGGGGGGGGGGGCTCTGTTCAGGGACCTGAAGTCGAAGTTGAGGCTCATTCCAGAGACCTTTTCCAAGACCCCTTGTCCTTATTTTGAGGATCAACTTTAGCTTTTCAGACTTCTTAGGGGTTTGAGCCCCAGCCACCAAGGAGGAAGACTTAGAGAGCAAGAGACCCGCAAAATCAACTTATTTTTATGATCAATCAAGACCCTAGAATTAAATCCAGAGCAAATGCTACACTCTATATCAAGGAGGGCCAGACCCAGACAATAAACATATTCCCTGTGGGCATCAGAATTTGAGATCTTATTCCTACAGGAAATATACATTTTAACAGAAGTACCAATAAAAATGCAGTAACAACCAATTATTTATGAAAAGGACACGAAAAAACAGAAATGTGCTACTTAACTATGCCAAAAGACAAAAGATTTTTTAAATGAGAAATAGAAGAAAAAAGGAGGGGAAAGGAGAAAAACTACCAAAGATGTTAAAAAGGTACACAAGGAGTACAAAGGAATACCATCAATGATAAAAAAGAAGTACTGAACAATGGAAACTTAGCTCTAAGACGGAAAAAAATGCCAAAAATAGTAAACAATGGGAGGGAGGAAAAGCACAAGCAAAATACCACAACATTAGTAACTCACGAAAAACAATCTGAAAGAGAAAATCCAAAGATTTTACCAAAAATGCTCAAGAGCTAGGACTCTGCATCTGAAACTTACTGGTGGCAAACAAGATCTGAGGTGCTGAAGTTCTGCAGGGACTGTTGTGGTCTAAACAAAGCAGTCCTTCCACTCTTTGTGAGCTGTGGGAGCCATATCAGTAGTAAATATTTCTGCATTACTGATCTAAATTAACATAGTACAATTGTGTAACAACATACTATAATAGTAGATTACTACTGTAGCACTGATCCCTGCACCATTTCCTCTTTTTCCTGCTTGGTCATCCTGGGGAAGGGTGGTGTGCATACCTTTCAATCTCTTAGTGCAAGAAATCTGGGCAAAGCCTGACAAGATAGGGTGACAGAGGTCCAAAAATAGGGGCATATTTTAAATATTGTTCTTATAAACCTTGAAAGTTCCTAAGTAACAGGGTTTATGTTAACATACATTTTATGAAGGATTTGAAGTCTGAAACACAACTGTATGTCATTATTTGGGGACTTCAATACTCAGATAATACCAGTGATTTGCCAAAAAAACAAAAATTTTATGAGAAATGGACCAAAATATGAGGCAAAAATCTGGACAGTTGAGAGGTATGGTGGTGTACACTATCCCTATGTAGCTATCCCATTCATCCTTTTTTGCTGACTGGACTTTGGATATGAATAGACTTAGGACACACTATTTCTCCAAGTCTCTGACTCAGAGAATGTCAAGCTGTATTCTTGTTTAATTAGGGTCTTTAGGACCATGCCCAAGAGCGAGTTGGGTGGATACAAAAAAGCAAGAGAAACACTTCGTGATGAACAGCAGAATACTTTCTGTGTCCTCCTGGAACAGTGCTGTATGAGGCAGTCCAACCAAATAAAGGTAAATGTGAATGGTCTTGGTTCTGCATATAGTAATTACTGGAGATGGGCACTTTGTAAATATTCTTGGTGCTCAAGTTAATAAAGGTACCCCTTACTTTGAACCCAAGAAAGCATCTGTGGTCTCTGTGACTATGGAGGCAGGTACCCTGAGATCTAGGGTTACTATCAGTTTGAGAGAACATGAGTAGCAAGAGGGTGGGTATTGTCAGCACCTTAACTTTTTGGAACACTGAAGTAGGTGTTAAGTCTTGGAAGTTCAAAAGTAGGTCTCAGGGGACCTACATTTCCGATGGCTAGAAAGACCCTTGACTGTAACTTCATGGACTGTTCCTGCACTAACACTACATTACTCCTAGCTACATGAAGGCTTGCAGGATTGGGGGACCAGATGTACTTGGTCTCTTGGTAAAGGAAAGATGCCTAACATCTCTGGTTTTCATAGGAAATTTAAATTTTCAATTCTGAGAGATTCCCAGTACCCTTTTGTCTTGCGTGATGCATTCTCCTTTTCTTGCACACTGTAACCCTGACATATCTGTACCATCCATTTGTCATAAGTAATGCTTTCCCAGTTTCTTACACATTGGGTTACCTTTCCTGCTATCTTTAGTGTGAATAGGGTGGGGTATGGGTAGGGCAGGACACAGCTAGTGGTTTATGGAAGCAGGGTAGTGGAAAGTTTCATGTAGCCCTGGTTGTTTCCCTTTTGGGAAATGAGCCTAGGAGCCATCAAGCTTCCCCTTTTGGTCTTCATGCCACTTCTTTTTGTACTGGCCCCAATTTTACTCAACTGTTTACATCTTCCTTGCTTGCAATAGTAGGATACAGACTTTGATGGGTAGTTCTTGTGACACATTAGCATGGGGAAAGGGAGAAAGCTGTTTCACTGACTGCATAGTGTCCCCTCCTCCATCCATATTTTTGAAAATTTCACTAGTGGGGCACACAGAGTAGATCCTTGTCATAGGATATATTAAGAAGGTGACATCCTTTTGCAGAGACTGTAACCTTAGGTAGACATGATGCCTCATAAAAGACCCTGCCTCTGCTACCTGGATGATGCATCCACAATACCAAAGCCACACTTGATAGAGTGCTTAGTCACCATAATGCCTGTGTAATCTAATAACTTTGTCCTCAAATCCACAAGAGACTTTATCATGTGTGTTTGACAGTTAAATCTTCTGAATACTAGCGTCAGCTGTACACTCTTTTTTTTACAAAATGGTCCAGCACTCTGCTTTTTCCTGTCATCGGGAAGAGTAATGGGAGAAGGAACCAATACTGAACCACACTCCAGATCCACAGGCACCACTGCTGGATCTGTCACAAGGCTCTTATAAAGAACTTGAGGGACTCTAGAACCCCATTACCATGTAACTCCTAACAGGAATTTTAGAGGCATGGGTCTGGGTGTCCAGTCCCTTAGCAACAGCTAATAAGGAATCTTCCAGTGCCCCTAAGACTGGTGGAAATGCTACAATGTTAGGAGCTTCAAGGCCAAGTGTGGCACAGTTTCTTTTCTGGTCATCTGGTAGCTATCGATTTCCCATTTGAAACTGCCTTTCATCTCACAAAAATTTTACCAAATGAAATTCCACTGTGCACGAAGCGTAAGATATACTGTCATCAATGTCCATGTCATACCCTAAGAGATGAAGATATCTGGGAGGAATAGTCCAATTCTTCTCTTTTACTCTGAAAAATCATCATCCCACTCTGGGGAGGGTTCCCACTTTCTTCCAGACTTAGCTGCATATTCTGTAAGAATGAATGAGCTCTTGAGCCAAGGAAATCTATTCCTGGAAAACAGACAGGGTGGTGATGGGGGCAGAAAATATACCAGTTACCTCTACCCCAGGCAACTGCAGGGAGCTAGTGGTTGACTGTTCTGTGCTCAAGTGTTTGCTTCTTCTTGACACCACAGGTGATGTAGAGGCCTAGACATGGGGATCGTCATCCTGGATCTCTACTCCCCATACAGAGATATCCTCCCCCACTAGAACTGGATGTTGACAATCCTCCCCTTCCTTAAATATGTAACTAGGCTTGGCAATGAACACCTGATGAGGGATGACTGGTCCAAATTCCATGCAGCCCCCCCCCCTGCTTAGTGGAAAATTTGTGCCCTAGTCCACAGGCATAGTGGTCTCCAAATGGGCTCTGCTACACACTCAAGACGGGTGTGTGTGAGCAGGGGGTTGAAAAAACACCTCACGAGGACCCATATCCTCTAGTTGACCAGGAACATCAAACACAATAAATGGGAATGGTCAAGGACAGCCATTATGGCTACCTTCTCCTTAAGTCATTTTCCTTATCATTTAATAAGGGGGACATCTGAAACTGTGGACAAATTTGAAGGCATGGCAATGTGAGTACTAATGGACAGTTCCTTTCTTCTAAGAATTTTAAGAGTAAATCCATGGCAAATCTTATAGCTTTAATCATCATGGTCAGGACCAAGTAGAATTTACAAAGGCTGTTAAAATATTTATGTGGAATTTGCCAACCACAACAGCATCTGTCTTCTCAATAGTGGATAAACAATACAAAAAATTCTTATCAACAGAGTACTAAGCTGGACTATTCTCTGGAGCAGGCAGTGCAACACATTAAGGATGCAACAATAAGATGTTCATCGTGTTTCACTGTTGCAGTCATGAGTGTAGGGTTCTCCCCTGCCGGCAGACAGCCCTTGGTCGGCCAGAATCCCAAAGTCTGGGTCTGGCGTCGGCTGCTCAACCCTGCTCCCTGACGTCAGAGCACCAGGAGTATAAAGCTGACAGCCGACGCCATCTTCTCTAGTCTTTCTTGCCGTGCGGTGATAGCAGGTCGCAAGTGCCGGTTGGTTGACTCCTGATGAATATTTCTACGTACTTCGGTCCGAAGACTTTCTTCTCCACTCAAAGCTAAGTACCCCGTTGGGGAAACTTTTTTCTTGCTCCATCCGATGTCAGAAAAAGTTAATAAGTGTATTTCATGTGGGAAGCAAATACCTCATAAGGATTTTCATTCTTACTGTATTCCTTGCTTGGGCCCTGACCACGATGTAGCTAGTTGTCGGTTTTGAGCTAGATTCAATCAACGTACAATTAAGTGAAGGTACGATTTTGCTTTTCATTACTTCGGTACACGATTTAACTACAAAATGTCGTCGGATACGCTTCCATCTACTGGAGTTCACAAGCGTCGCAAGGATAAAGACAGGCCTCCGAGGTCCAAATCTGATGATAGCGCACATGTGGAGCCAGCTTCAGGTTCAGCCATCGTCAGTGAGGCGCTTTTGCAGCCCCTGTCGTTGGCCATTTCAGAACAGATGGCCGAAACGGACTCTCATGAGGAGCCAACCAGGCCTTTAAATATCTCTGTTGCAGGACCTTCGGACAACGCTCCTTCGGATGGGATCGGAGCCGCTGTGCAGGCACCGGCTTCCGAAGGGGTTTTCAGGCCTACTCAGCTTCAAGTAAAGGCAAAGCCAAAGACAAAGGCAAAGACTCCTTCTAAATCAAAGACTTCAACACAGGCCTCTTCTGAACCGGCTCCCAAGTCACAGAAACAGTTACTCAAGATGGCGGAGGATTTACTTACAATGATTAGGGGTTCTCATCCCCCTCCAGACAAAAGGCCAAGGCAGGATGTTTATTATGATTCCTCTGATCAGGCTTCTGTTTCCTCAGTTTCTTCTTCTGATCAGGAATATTCTTTTCCTCCTTATGAGGATTCTGATGCGGAAGAATCCATTCCTTCAGCTTATCCTCCTGAGGATTTTTCTTTTGGGGAAACTCTGCATGAAATGAGGGAACATTTTCACTGGAAGGGACAGGAGTATTCAGAATCTAAGAAAAGACTGAGGGATTTTCTTCTTCTTCCCCAACATAGGCCCCTGGCTATTCCTCCTGTTTTGGATATTGTGGATGATGCCTTTTCGGAGGCTAATTTAACCCCTGATTCTTTTCCTCCTGCTCCTGTTAAGCTTGATAGGTATTACAGGGTTCCTGATTCCCATCAGTTTTTATTCAAGAATCCTACTGCTGACCCTGAAATCATTTCTCAGGGTCCTAAGGGTGTTAAGGCCGCTACTGCCAAAAATCCTATTCCTACTGAAAAGGATTCTCGAGCCTTGGAAAGATGGGGCAAAAAGGTGTACACTTCTGCTACTTTGTCCATTAGGGCTTTAAACTGTCAGTTTCATATGCTTAAATATCAGCAATTTCTCTTGTCTGTCTTAAAACAGAAATTTACTTCCATTTCTGCCTGTGCAGAGGATAAGGAATTACATGACTTATTGCATGCCACTGAACAAGTTGGGAAGCATGTTTTACACTGTGGATTTGATGCCTTGGAAGCTTCTTGTAGGGCTGCGGCCTCGGGCACTGTCATTAGAAGACATGCATGGCTAAAGGAACAAAATTTACCTGAACAAGTAAAGGCTAAATTATTGGATGCTCCTGTTCAGCAAAATGTTTTGTTTGGATCTAAAGTTGAAGAGGTGATTAAAAAGATGGAGGATAAGGCGAAATCCATGCAAACAGTTAAAGATTTCTTACAAGTTCAGCCTCCTAGATTTAGCAGGAATTGGCAATCAAAAAACTGGTCCTTTCCCTCTTCAGACAGGCCTCAAAGGGGTAGATATAGACGCTCCAGAGGGAGGCCTCAAACACAAGCTGCTTATAGACCAAGGCAATGGACTGCTTTCTACCCCTAGGGGAGGAGAGGACAGGCCACAGACTCAGAGGAAACAAACTCAATAACTCCCTCTGTTGGGCTGCAGGAACGTCTTGCCTGGAAGCCCCTCTCGGTGGAAATCTCTCTCTTTTTTACCAAAATTGGACTCGAATAACCCAGGACAAATGGGATTTGGATGTGATTTTAAGAGGTTACAAATTCCATTTTCATACTTTGCCAAGGCCAAGCGGATGGCCAGACCTTCCAAAACATCAATGGGCGGAGGCCTTAAACCAGGTGGAGGCTCTTTTGGCTATGAATGACATAGAACTGGTACCTCTTTCAGAGATGGGAAAAGGGTTTTACTCAAGGCTCTTTCTAGTCCCAAGAAAGCAAAATTCATGGAGACCCATTCTGGATCTGTCGGTCTTGAACACCTTTCTAGAGATTCCAAAACTCAAGATGCTTACTCTACAGCAGTTACTTCCAATGCTGTCCAAAGATGCATGGATGGAGACTTTGGATTTAAAGAAGGCATATTTACACATTCCCATCAGGCAGGATCGCAGAAAATACCTCAGGTTCAAGGCTGGATCGAGGCACTTTCAATTCTCTGCGCTGCCCTTTGGATTGTCTACTGCGCCCAGGGTCTTCACCAAATGCCTGGCTCCAGTAGTAGCTTACTGCAGACTCAAGGGAATTCAAATTTACCCTTATCTGGATGATTGTCTAATTCAGGCAGACAGCAAGGATGTCTTACTCCAGCATCTAGACTTTGTACAAAACCTCCTCAAATTCCTGGGATTCTCTGTAAACATAAAAAAGTCAAATTTGACACCATCACAAAAGATAACTTTTCTGGGTGCTCTTCTAAACACTACAACCCAGATGGCATTTCTGACATCCGAAAAACAATTACAGCTGGCATCAACTTTCATAGCCTTGGCAACTCTAACCCATCTATCTGCAAGGAAATTCCTGCAGGCTTTGGGTTACATGGCCTCCTGCATCCTTCTCGTACCATAGGTAAGACTACACATGAAGAAAATACAGTGGTACCTAAAAAGTGTATGGTCTCAGCATTACCACAGTTTGGACATACTGATTCCTGTCCTTCCTTGCCTTCAAAAGGAATTTCTTTGGTGGTCCAGGGCATGTGCTCTAAACAAAGGGAAGCCCTTCCGTCTACCTCTTGCCTTTCAGATTCTAACCACGGACGCCTCGGATTATGCTTGGGGAGCCCATTTTCAGGGCAATTGTCTGCAGGGCCTTTGGACAAAGGATCAGAAGCACCTGCATATCAACTTAAAGGAAATGTTAGCCATTCAGAAAGCTCTATTGGCCTTCAGGAATCTCATACAACCAGAACAACTACTAATACGGACAGACAACACCACAGTTATGTGGCACATAAACAAGCAAGGGGGATCTCATTCCTACCCCCTTTGCAGACTAGCCATGGATTTATGGAACACAGCTTTAGCTTGCAATCTGGATCTTCAAGCTCAGTTTCTACCTGGGAAACAAAACTTACTGGCAGACAGTTTGAGCAGAAACCTTTTGGATCCACACGAGTGGATGCTGGACACCAAAATATTCAGGATGATAACAGCAGTATGGGGATGTCCTCACATAGACCTATTTGCATCCCATCTAAATTATCAGCTACAGAATTACTGCACCAGGACATTCCACAGAGAGGCTTGGAAAGTGGATGCCCTGTCATTCAGTTGGAGGAACCTCTCGGGATATGCCTTTCCGCCTCTACCTCCTCTTCCACAAGTTTTATTGAAAATAAAACAGGACAAACTCAAGATAATAATCTTGTTGGCTCCGAATTGGCCTCGGCAGTTTTGGTATCCAACTCTAATAAACCTATGCCTGGAGCCCCCTTGGATTTTACCTCAGTCTCCAAACCTTCTGTCCCAACATCAGGGTCAGGTTCTACACTCTCATGTCAGAACTCTCAGCCTGGTGGCCTGGTTAATCCAGGACCATTGATTTCTTCTTTCCTACCCAAGCAAGTTATGGATGTCATTTTAGAAGCCAGACGTCCTAGCACTAGGAAATCTTATGCAGGAAAATGGAAAAGATTTTGTTCCTGGATGCAGGCTCAGGATTCTGATCCTCTTCTTCCTAACATTACTTTAATTCTTCTTTACTTAACGGATCTCTTACATAAGGGTCTCTCTTTCTCTTCCATTAAGATCCATGCTTCTGCTATTTCTGCTCATTATAATTCAGACCCTCCCATCTTTTCCCAGCAGCTCATGAGACAGTTCCTCAGAGGAGCTAAGAACTTAAGACCTCCTAGATCTCCTCCTATTCCTGCTTGGGATCTCAATTATGTTTTGGAAAAACTAACCTTGCCTCCTTTTGAGCCTGCCGCTTCTGCTGACATCAAGTTTTTATCTTGGAAGACAGCTATCCTGTTGGCACTAACCTCTGCCAGGAGAGTTTCAGAGTTACAAGCTCTTATGGCGGTGGAACCATATATTATTTTTCATCGAGACAGGGTATCTTTGAGGACTAATCCGACTTTCATGCCTAAGGTGGTTTCCAAAGGGGCTTTAAATCAAACTATCCACTTGGCAACCTTTTTCCCCACTCCTCAAAATAAAGGGGAAAGGATAGTACAGTTTTGTACCTACCATAAATGTAGATGTCCGATAGATATGCAACTGTAGTCATACCCTATGGGTTGTCCTGCCTCGGCAGCCCTCGGTCGGCCGGATTCCAAAGTCTGGGTCCGACGTCGGCTGATGTCGCATTTCTCTCCGACGTCAGAGCGGCTGGAGTATATAAGCATCAGCCGACGCCATCTTCTTCAGTGTTTCTTGCCCCAGATGCCAGGTGCCCTCCAATGAAGGCTGTAATCAAATTGGAAGACAAACATAGGTTTCCAGACAATAAATAAGCAATAAACAGATACACCATAACAGATATCCCCAGCTAAGGATAATAGGGATAGGAGTGGACCCAAGGCATAGAGGGGAAGGAGGGAGGGAAAACCCGACTGCAGTTGCATATCTATCGGACATCTACATTTATGGTAGGTACAAAACTGTACTATGTCCTTCAAGAATGCAACTGCAGTCATAACATATGGGTTGAATACCATAGCTTAGCTGGGGGAGGTGGAATGCTCTAAGAAAAGGATGGTGTAGCTATCAATCCCTGCAGGACTGCCGAAGCAAAGCCTGCTCTGGATCTGGAATATAAAGGGAGGTTGTAGTGTTTGGAGAATGTATGCATGGAGCTCCATGTAGCAGCTTCTAGAATGTCTTTTGTAGGCACCCCAGAATGCTGTAGAGGTGGCTGTAGCTCTGGTGGAGTGTGGTCTGACATTGGCTGGTACACTCTTTCCATGGAAGGAATAACAGAATCTGATGCAATGTCCAATCCATTTTGAAATAGTCTGTTTGGAAATTGCTTTTCCTTGTACTCCAGGGGCGTAAGCTACAAAAAGCTGATCAGACTTCCTACTGGTCTTGGTTCTGTCCGGGTAGTAGCGAAGTTGTCTGTGAATGTCCAAGGTATGCAACAGTCTTTCCCCTTTGTTCTCAGGATTGGGAAAGAAAGTAGGCAGGTGAATTGCTTGATTTAAAGAAACCCTAGATACCACTTTTGGCAGAAAGGTAGGGTTGGTTCGTAAGGAGACCCTGTCTCTGTGAAAGGTTATGAACGGTGGTATTGCCATTAGGGCCTGTAATTCCGAAACCCTTCTTGCTGAGGTAATTGCCAACAGGAAAGCTGTCTTCCATGAGAGAAATTGTAAGTCCACAGAAGCTGCTGGCTCAAAGGGAGGTAGAGTCAGTTTTCTAGGACAAAGTTGAGGTCCCAAGCTGGTACTGGAGCCTTTCTTGGTGGCTTTATATTCTTGATTCCCCTAAGGAATTGCCTTAACAAAGGATGTGAAAACACAGGTGGATCAGTGTTGTATCTAGCTGAAATAGCTGAAGCATGTATTTTTATGGAAGAATATGAGAGTCCATTCTGTAGCATATCTGCCAAATATTCCAGAATGAGCGGGATGTTCAATAATGATGCATCATGACCCTTGCTGGTATTCCAAATGCTGAATCTCTTCCATTTTGCTGAGTAAACCTTTCTGGTGGATGGTCTTCGGGCTTCTGTTAGTATCCGCTGAACTTCCTTGGAGAGGGATAGATTGAGGTTATTCATGGGATCTCCCAAGCTGTTAGCTGCAGCGTCTGAATGTTGGGATGTACTGTCTTGAAGTTGTGTTGAGTCAAAAGTTGGGGCCATTGGGGAAGGGCCCACTTTTTGTTGTGACATATGCTCCGTAGTAGTGGGTACCAGTGTTGTCTTGGCCAGTCTGGAGCTATTAGGATCCCTTGGGCTTCTCTGCTTTGATCTTTAGTAATACTGTGGTCATCAGTGGCAGAGGTGGGAATGCATAGATTTTTAGGAAGTTCCAGTTGAATGAGAGAGCATCTATTTTCCATGCTTGTGGATGATATGTCCTTGAACAGAACCTTTGTAGATGATGATTGAGGTGGGAGGCAAATAGGTCTACTTCTGGCCTGCCCCATGTCAAGGTGAGTCGTATGAAGATTTCTGGATGTAACCTCCACTTGTGGGGGTCTAGGAAATTCCTGCTTAGGCTGTCCGCCAGCACATTGTCTTTGCCTGGAACAAACTGAGATTGCAACTGTATGTTTAGGCTCAGTGATTTTTCCCAAAGATTCATTGTCAGTCTGCAAAGGGGCTAAGAATGGGTGCCCCCCTGCTTGTTTATGTACCATATCACAGTGGTGTTGTCTGTCCATATTAGCAGGTGGCCTTGCTGAAGTTGTCGAAAGGCCTCGATGGCATGCATTACTGCCAGCATTTCTTTTTGGTTGATATGCAGATGTGTTTCCTTTGGAGACCATTGTCCTTGAATACATCTGCCCTCCATGTGCGCCCCCCATCCAAGGTCTGAGGCATCTGTGGTCATGGTCTGTGTTATCTGAGGTTTTTTGAATGACATACCTGTGCTTGCCTGGCTTACCGAGGCCCACCATAGAAATTCCTTTTGTAGGCATGGAATGAGCGGTATGGTTGTCTCTAGGTTGTTGCTGTGTTGAGACCATAAGCTTTTTAGGTACCATTGAAGCTTTCTCATGTGTAGTCTTGCTAATGGAACCAGGAGAATGCAGGATGCCATGTAACCCAGGGCCTGTAGGAATCTCCTTGCAGTCATCTGGGTGAGCTTTGCCAAACCTTTGAAATAATGAGTTAACGTCTTTTCTTGTCTTCTGTCAGGTAAGCCATTTGAGAGGCTGTGTCTAGTTTGGCTCCTAAGAAGGTTATTTGCTGGGATGGCTGAAGTCTTGACTTTTGGAAGTTGACTGTGTATCCCAGAGCCTGTAGCAATTGTATGACATAATTCAAGTTTTTTTGTCAAAATCAGTTTGTCGTCCGCTTGTATGAGGCAGTCGTCCAGGTACGGGTATATTTGGATCCCCTGGAGCCTGCAATGAGCAATTAATGAAGCCAGGCATTTCTTGAATACTCTGGGCGCAGTAGATAAGCCAAATGGCAATGCTGAGAATTGATAATGCTCTGGCCCTGCAAGAAATCTGAGGTATCTTCTACAGCTGTGTCTGATAGGGACATGCAGGTATGCCTCCTTGAGGTCCAGAGTAATCAGCCAAGACCCCTTGCCCAGCATGGGAAGGAGTTGCTGTAGAGTCAGCATTTTGAACTTTGGTACTATGAGAAAAGTGTTTAATGCGGACAAATCCAGTATTGGTCTCCATTGAGCTTCTTTTCTTGGAACAAGGAACAGTCTTGAATAAAACCCCTGGCCTTGTTCTTGTTGTGGAACTTTTTCTATTGCTTTGATCTGAGCAAGCAGAGAAATTTGCTTGAGAGCCTCTGCCCTCTGGTTTTGTGGTAGGTTTGGCATGCCTTGTTTTCTTGGCAAGGTATGAAAGTGGAACCTGTAACCTTGGTCTATAATGTCCAAAATCCATTTGTCCTTTGTCAATCTGTGCCACTTGTCTGAAAACAGAGATAATTTTCCGCCCAAAGGAGCTTCTGTTTGCTCCTTGGTCAGCGGAAGTAGAGGAAAGTCATTGAGATTGTCCCTGTGGGGCAGGAGAGACCCCTGTGTCACTTCTTTGGTTTGCTGGTTGCCATTGTCGTCCCCTGTAGGAACCTCTGTATTGTCCTCTTCCTCGGCCACGCCTGTTTTTGCCCCTTTGAAATCTTTCAGGATTAGGAAAGGACCAGTTTTTAGAAGGCCAATTCCTGCTGAATCTGGGTGGCTGAACCTGGAGGAAATCTTTGACTGTCTGAACTGACTTGGCTTTTTCCTCAATGGACTTTAACACATCTTTAGCATTAGCACCAAAAAGCTTGTTCTTTTCCAAGGGTGCATCAAGAAGTTTTGCCTTAACGTGATCTGGTAGAGGTTGTTCTTTTAACCATGCATGTCTACGAATGACCGCCCCTGTCATAGCTGCCCTACATGAAGCTTCCAATGCATCATATCCACACTGAAGAAAGTGATTGCTAACTTGCTGAGAATTATGTACAGCCTCCTGCAAAGACTTCCTATCTAAAGGTTCAGGAGAGGCCAATGTTTTCTGTAAATCATCTAACAGGTAATCCTGATATTGAAACATATGAAAGAGACAATTGAGTGCTCTCATAGATAAAGTAGTGGAGGTGTAAACCTTCTTCCCCCATCTCTCTAATGACCTAGCTTCCCTGTTGGAAGGCAAAGGATTTTGGAGGTGGTAGCTGAAACCCCTTTCGGTCCCTGTGAAATTGTTTCTAAATCAACAGCATGGGCCCTAAAGAAATGAGAATGTGTTTCTGGGACCCTATAGTATCTGTCAGGCTTGGCAGGAGCAGGAGGAAGAGTATCAGGGGTAACACTGGAGTCAGAGTATAGATCATCCAAAACATCAAGCACAGGAGGTATAGCTAAGGGCCTGTGTTGGGGCTTTTTAAGGAAGGTTCAAAGGCGCTTTCTGGAATCAGAATATTCCTGGCCTTGCCACTTAAAATGCTCCCTCATGGAATGCAGAACTTCCCCAAAAGAAATATCCTCAGGAGGGGAGGCCGAGGGGATGGAGTCCTCTGCATCTGAGTTCTCATAGGTCTGGAAGGGCTCTTCCTGGCTATCGGAGTGAACAGAGCCTCAGAATCTTCATCTGAAGGGAGAGGGTCCGAGGGTTCAACCCTGGGCCTCTTATCAGGAGGAGGCTGGGATCCTCTCTCAGGATGGGCCTGGGAACCTCTGATCATGGAAATTAAATCTGCGGCCATAGTCATGATTTGTGTTTCAGGAGTAGGCTGAGGTAAGGCTTTAGCAGTAAGGTGCTTGGTCTTGCTGGCTGCCTTAGCACGTGTGTAGGCCTTGATAGACATGGACATGGGAGGCCAAGCAGCTCCACATGCAGGAGTGACCTTATCTACAGCAATGGTCTCAGGCATTTCCTTGGTTTCAGTATCCGGAGGAAAATCAATAACTGGCGTCGGTGTGGTCTCCGGTATCGGAGGTATCGGTAATGCGGTGTCTTCGGTTCGGAGCGGTGAAATAACCGCCTCAGAGGGAACCGGGGCACTCGCGGTTGGTTTTGGCGTGGTGTCGGTGGAAGACACGGGCCGAGGATGTCGGTCCCAGTCTTTTCATTTCTTAGGAGTCTGCGATGTCGGTAGTTCCGACGGCATTGTATAATCGAATTTTTTGCCGAAAAAGTCTTCAGCAAACTCCGCCCGGCGCCTGAGAGTGTGCTTATTGAAGCGAGCACAGGCGGCACAGGCCGAGACGTCGTGGTCTGGGCCAAGGCAAGGAAGGCAGTAAGAATGGAAATCCTTATGAGGTATTTGTTTACCACAAGACAAACAATTATTTACTTTTTCAGTAATTTCTGACATCGGCTGAGGCAAGAAAAGGTCCCCAACGGGGTACTTAGCTTTTTTGATGACTTCGGATTCGAAGAATACAGGAGCTGACCGACCGGCACTTGCGAACTGCTTCTGCTTCGGGCACCGCGCGGCAAGAAAGACTGGAGAAGATGGTGTCAGCTGATGCTTATATACTCCAGCCGCTCTGACGTCGGAGAGAAAAGCGACATCAGCCGACGTCGGACCCAGACTTTGGAATCCGGCCGACCGAGGGCTGCCTAAGGCAGGACAACCCATATGTTATGACTGCAGTTGCATTCTTGAAGGACATCTTACATTCCTTGGCTGTACATAGACAGCTACGTTTTTACCTGAACAGAACCAAGGACATCAGAAAATCAGAACAATTGTTTGTTTCTTTTTCTTCAAGCTCCCAAGGTAAAGCCATTTCTAAACAAACCATTTCTAAATGGATTGCTCATGGAATCAGATTTTGTTATTCACACCATGGAAAGCAAATCCCAGGGAGCATTTGGACTCATTCCACCAGAACTGCTGCCACTTCTGCAGCCTTCCTCAGGGGAGTTCCTACCAAGGACATTTTGGAAGCTGCAACTTTGAGTTCAGTGCATACTTTCTCTAAGCACTACAATTTGCCTCTCTACTCTAAGTCTAGGGCAGGCTTCGCCTCTGCAGTCTTGCAGGGCCTTTTAGCCGCCCCTTCTTCTTTATGACCACCTCCCTTTCTTACAGCTTTGGGATTCTACCCTACAGTCATGACCGCAACAGTGAAACACGATGAACATAGTACAGTTGTGTACACCTACCATAAATGTAGATGTTCGAGTGTCTTCACTGTTGCAGTCTGGGTTTCCCTCCCTCCTGTCCCCTCTTATTTTTACTTTTGTGTGGTTCCTTTTTTCACCATTCTTCTGGGGTGTATTTGCAAAGGTTTTGGGACCATTTTCATTTTGGGACTCCTGACATCTGGGGCAAGAAAAACTGGAGATGATGGCGTCGGCTGTCAGCTTTATACTCCTGGCGCTCTGACGTCAGGGAGCAGGGTTGAACAGCCAATGCTGGACCCAAACTTTGGGATTCTGGCCGACCGAGGGCTGCCTGCCGGTAGGGGAGAACCCTACAGTCATGACTGCAACAGTGAAGACACTCGAACATCTACATTTATGGTAGGTGTACACAACTGTACTATACTTGCACTGAAAACTGTAGCAAAAAATATCTAAAATGACATGGGTAAATGCCAGCTGTACACAGTGAACAGAAGTCTGGTGTGACGGGAGAAGAATACTGAGGACTGGAAGTTGAGCCAGACATCAGGTCTACTGCAAGGGATAAAGTATTGATGAGTTCCCTCTGTCCGTCAGTAGCTCAGGGGGCAGTTCTGGGGTAAGCATTTTTATTACTGATCCATGTTGCACTTTGTAGATCAAGGTGTGTGTACATACCTTTAAAAAGCTATCCAGGGGCTTGCACAAGTGTATAAATACTGAGCACATGCAAGCTAGACTGCCATTTTGTAGTAAGCAGTCGAGATGTAAGCATGTTTGTATCTAAGGTCAATCTTTTAACTAGTTCGCTCATATTTAATGATGCTGCCATCCATCCTGACGTGTTTCTAATATGTCTTACAGATGAATGAGTGACATGGTGTTAGAAGCAGCATCTCTAAAGGACAAGGAGTCTGAACCAGCATATCTAAGGCGCATGAAGTTAGAAGTGGCTTGGGTAAAACAACTAAAGGCACTTACCTAGAGCTGGGGGAATATAGATGAACTGATCATCCCCAAAATGTGCAAACTTCGCAAAACAGGTCAGAAATGAATTTCAGGTATTAAAACTTGCTCAGCACTACTACTTTTTGCATAATATGAAACTGGGTATACAGAACGTTCTAAATGATATTTGCATAAACAAATACGTACAATATTGATAAAAATATTTGAATTACTATGGAAAATGTTTGAAATAAAGTCCAAATTGCATAAAAAGAATAAAGAGAAATGACTGCATTTTTGTATTAAGCAAAGATATCCAAGTTTTTAGAAGTGTATTTAGTGTTTGCACGTTTGTGCAGTGTTACAGTACAGCTATTTTGCAAAGTACAGCCATTATAAGGCATATTTCACAGAGTGCAGCCATTACAGAGCATATTTTGCCAAGTACAGTATTTTGAAGAGTTTACTGTGCATATGAATATTGTTACAAGCTCACAAATTGTTCGTGAATAATTAGAAGGGACATATTTTCAGTGCATTTCTGCATACTTTGTGGACATGGCAAATGGATATTGAAAACCCAGTGCACTTGTGTTTGACAGTAATATTGCTGAGAACTGAAGTGTGTTTGAGCAAGACTATGACATTTTCGGGCCTATATTAGAATGGCATAGTGACGAAAGAGCGAACGCTCTTTCGTCAACACGTAAAACCTGAAGTCTGAAAACAACGAAGTTACGGAACAGAGATTTTTTTCCCAGAGGAAAAAATTGCTGGGCCATTCTCGGGACTTTGCTGTTTTCTCCACTGTGGTGCAATCTCGGAGTTGGCAATATTTAAGTATGGGGGGTTTTGGGGGCAAAGCCCCCCCACTTTATTTTGTCTTTATAATTTTTTTTTTTTTGGAACAGTGATTTTTTTTTCCCTGGGAAAAAAAAGAATCACTGTTCTGCAGCTTTGCTGTTTTTAGACTTCGGGTTTTACGTGTCGATGAAAGAGCATTCACTCTTTCGTTCTTCTAATATAGACCTGACATTTTCATACACGCTGCATTTTCTGATAAAGAAGACTGTACAAAGGCATTTATTCTGCTTAATCTAGCTGGGTCAGAAGCTATAGAAAGGGTACGCTCATTTGTATATGCATCTGCTGTCTATACTGGAGAGGGAGAAAACCATCATACAGTTGTACAGGCTGAATCAAGGGAGGACCCGGAGTGCTTAAAATGTAAATTTAGAAAAATGTGTAACCCCGAAAAAAATGTTACAATGGAAAGGCACTTATTTTACACAAGGGATCAAAAGCCTGGGGAAACTTTTGCAGCATAATATATATAAAACTGACCTAAGAAATAAGGCTAAAATGTGCAGATTTGGTGATTTACGGGATGAGATAATAAAGGACGGATGTGTGTGGCATAAAAGATGATGCTGTGAGAAATATTTTTCTTTGCGACAGTGATTCAACTTTGAATAAGGCCATTGAGATTTGTCAGATATACGGGCTCACAGAAAAGCACACAAATATGCTTACAAATGAGAATAGCTCTAGAAGGCACAGTGATAAAGCTCATGTTGACAGTATGCAGCACATTATTAAAAGAAACAGACCCAAGTACATGGCAGCACCTGTAACCCCTGCAGCACTCATTGGTAAACCCCAGAGCTTTCTACCAAATTCCGGAGTTCACACAGTCTCAATGAAGCATAAGAGTGAGCAGACTCAAAGCATGGCCCCAACCCAATTTCATTGCCAGTTGTCGTAACTGTGGAGGGAGTTATGAATCTAAAAAGAAAAAATGTTAGCTTTTGGCCAACAATGCCACAAATGCAGTAAATGGAATAATTTCAAAAGAATTTGCAAATCAAAAGGACAACATTCTTTTATTAAAAGGGAACATTTTAGGAAACAAGTTGATCACTTACTGGCAGTTCTATTCTTTATGTTGATGGTGTGTCAGTGCTTTATGAAATGGTTAATGCAGTGGATTTACGGGCAAAGAATTAAGTCTTTTGTACTGTTCGGATAAATGGCAAATCCATAGAGCTCAAAGTTGACACAGGTTCCAAGTGCAATGTTATGTCAGCAGAAACATTTGCCAGAGTATGTAAAGGTGAAAGGCTTGACTTGGCAAGGTGTGAGAAGCTTGTTGCTTATGGAAATGAAGAAATTAAAACTGAAGGCTCAGTAGTGCTTTCATGTTACTCTGCTGGAAGAAGCTATGACTTGTTATTTTATGTGGTCAAGAGGCGTGTCCAGTCATTAGTCAGGGCTCAGAGACAGTTTGAAAATGAGACTGCTTTCATTTAATAAGGAAGTCCATCAAGTTAGCTTAAAAGACCACTACTCTAATTTTCCCAGTACATTTTATTTTACCTATGCTGATCTTTTTGAAGCCAAACTAGGTAAGCTTCCAGTTGTGCACTCCATGAAGTTAGACCCAGAGGTCAGTTCAGTTATCAGGTCAACACGTAAAGTTCCAATAGTCATGCAGGAAAGTGTCAAAGCTGAATTGGATAAAATGGTGTGCCAAGGTGTGATTTGTCTGTTTGAAACTCCAACTGAGTAGGTATCTTCAATGGTGGTTGCTCACAAGAAAGCTCAGATGACATCAGAATATGTACTTACCCACGAGATTTCAACAACGTATTAAAAAGCCCTCACCATCCAACATGCACAATCGAAGAAGTCGCAGCCTTAATGCCAAATGCCACTATTTTTTTTGTCTTAGATGCAGAGAATTCATTTTGCCAAATTCAGCTTGAGAAGAAATCATCATTGCTCACTACATTTAGTACTCTGTTTGGCAGGTACAGATTTTTGAGAATGCCATTTGGGAAAAATTATGGAAGTGAAGTCTTTCAACGAGCAATGGAGCAAAATTTTTATGGGTATCCTTGTGCTATTATAGTAGACGACATACTGACACAGGAGGTCGTGATGAAGCCAAACCTGACAGAAACCTCAGAAAAGTTCTGGAAAGGGCACGTCAAGTGAATCTAAAGCTCGGTGCACAGAAATGCAAGTTCAAGATACAAGAAGTTACTTATGCTGGTCATTTATTTACAAGTACAGGCCTATGACCAGCTAGCACCAGGCAATGTTCAAGGCCTGCAAAGTTTTCTTAGTATGTCAACTACCTAGGCAAGTTCATTCCAGACTTGAGCCAACTCTCAGCTCCACTCAGAGAGATGACATGTAAAGATGTATCCTGGTCTTGGTTAGGGCAACACCAAAGAGCGTTTGATGTCCTGAAACACAGAATTGCTAGTCCACCAACACTCAGATACTGTGATGTTCACAAGCCAGTAACATTTCCTGTGATGCTTCGAAAATTTGGTTGAGGTGCAGTCATTCTACAAGAAGATTAACCTGTTGCCGACGCATCAAGAATTCTTACCCAAACTGAGATGCAGTATGCCCAGATCGAGAAAGAGCTTTTGGCAATTGTGTTTGCATGTTCAAAGTTCCATGATTATGTTTATGGTAGAACTACCTAGATCAAAACAGACAAAAGACCTTTAGTCACTATCTTGAGAAAGCCTAGGCATACAGCCCCAGCCAGACTGTAACTCATGATGCTGCGATTGCAAAAGTACAATTTCAATCTTGTCTACAAGAAAGGCAAACTTCTTAATCTTACTGATACCTTATCTAGATCACCCAGAAACACCACAGAAATACATAATGAGAAGCTTGATTTTGAAGTCATGGAAGTGAGAATTTTTTTCTTCCACACGTCTTGATAAGCTGTGAGACCACACAGCCACAGATCCAGTTTTACAAAGGCTCAACCACTTTATCAATCCAGATGGCTGTCAAAGCAATCTAGTTTACTTCAAGAAGTGCAACCTTATTTTCCATACAGAGATGAGATTTTGTCTAACAATCGTATCATAATGAAAGGTCCAAAAGTGATTGCTCCAAAGTCACTGCAACAAGAGTACATTACTATCTTAAATTGTGGTCACCCAGGTACCGTCTCTACCAAAAGAAGGGCGAGAGGACTAGTATTTTGGCCTTCTATGTCACATGACATTGATAGAACACTTTCGTCTTGTTCAGTGTGTAATGGTACAAAAGCCACATCAACAGAAGGAGCCACTTCAGCTTAACCAAATTCTGGAACTACCTTGGTTAACAGTAGCCACAGACATTTTTGAGTGGAATGGTCAAAATTATTTGATGTTAGTAGACTCTTACTCCAGTTGGTTCGAGATTGTCCTTCTTCCCAACCTAGCATCCAGCACTATCATTACTAAGATGAAATGTCATTTTGCAGTCCATGGTAGTCCATACAAAGTTATTTCTGACAATAGCATGAAGTTTGCAAGCCAAGAGTTCAAAAGATTTGCTGAAGAATGGAACTTACTCATGTCACAAGTAGTCCAGGTACCCAAAGTCAAATGGTTTGGCAGAATGTGCAGTTCAAAGTGCAAAACAGTTACTATAGAAGTCAAAATGAGATAATAGTGATGTTTTCCTGAATCTCTTGAATCTCAAAAATATTCCTCGTGATAAACATCTTGGTTCACCTGCTCAGAGACTTCTGTCGAGACAAACCAGAATCACATGACCAATCAATAGTCAATTGTTGGTTCCATGTGTCAAGAACAACAGGTTAGTGAAAGCCAATCTGTTGAAGAAATGCCTATACCAGAAGTCCTACTATGATAAGACCAGCAAACCGCTGAATACATTATGAGAGGGAGAAGTGGTAAGGATGTAAACATCCAAAGGTTATGACTGGATTGGTGTAGTGAAGAATATTGGTCCAGAACCGAGATCGTACATTGTGGAATCAGAAGGAGCAGTTTTTAAGTGGAATCAGAAGCATTTGAGACCGGTGTCCAAGCCTATACCACAGCATATAGCCTGTGAGAAAGACTCTATCTCAGAGTGAGTTATCCAGTGTTCCAATTCCATAGGAAGTTCCAGAGGACATTTCCATTCCTATGACAAATCCAGAAGTTCCTGATGTGAGTTGTGCACTGCAGACTGTCCCTGTTGCTAAGTTTGGTCCAGATTGTTATCATACGAGATATGGTTGAATCTCTAAACCCTGTAGCAGATACGAATCAATTCGGACATGAACATTGTGTTTTGTTTCTAATGCATACAGTAATGCATGTCTAACTCGAATATTGTTTTTTCAAAAGGGCAATCTTTTTAAGAGGTAGGATGTAGATCAATGTGTGTATACACCTTTAAGAAGCTATCCAAAGGCTTGCACAAGTGTATAAATACGGAGCACGTGCAAGCTAGAGTGCCATTTTGTAGTAAGCAGTTGAGATGTACGCATGTATGTATATAAGGTCTGTCTGCCAACCAGTAGTTCGTATTTAACAATGCTGCTATCCATCCTGATGTGTTTCTATGTATTAATGCATCTAAACAAAACCCCCAGCCTTCTTGTCATATGTGTTAGAGACGAACAAGTGACATGCTTGAATATGGACAGGATGAATTTTGTTGACATGGATGTAGAGTTTGTTCCAGAACATGCACTTTTCTTTCTTCCTTACAGCTTTATGTACCTTCTAAAATGTGCTTAATCTTCTGGCGTGATAAGCTCACTATGTAAGTATGTATATGCATGTGCATTTCAATCAGGTGAAGCCATTTGGTTAAAGTGCTGGGAAATTATTAATTTAAACACATGATTAGTTCACTGGAAGTTCCTACTACACATAACACCTTTCAATAAGAGTGTATCAAGTAACCACAAATACAATGACAAAAAGCACGATGCTGACTGTTAAAGGGAATGTTTCTTTTTTGCCTCAAATACACTGTTATTCACTGCATATACTTATAACATTTGCAATGTAGTTTACTTTTCTCCTGTAGCTGTTTTATCTGTGATACATTTAAATTGTACGTTTGAATGTACCCTGTTCTGTTTTTGTACTCCTGTTTAAGAAAGTATGGTTGTGTAAGTAAATGTACTATAACAGCAAAGGTTTTAATGATCACTGCTGCAGTAGCCTTAGCCATATGGGTTATATATCCCACAAAGTATCCAAACGCTGTCCAGCTTCCAAAGCTTAAGGGCACCTTCCATATGCCCAAAGCATTAATCAGCTGAAGCAGAGCAGAAAAAAAAGAGTGGTTTGGATGCCATGCCATTCAGAACTTTCACACGAACTGAGAGGAGGAGGCCAGAACCCTAAAATGGTCAATGCTAGGAAAATAAACACAAAGCCCTTCACCTTGGTTAGAAAAACATAAAAATAATGGTGATGGAGGGAAGGATTGGAGCAGTGTTCATTCAAACAACCCAAAGTGAGAGATTTCTGACACTTGTAACAAGACTGCAAAGGTAACAAAGCCATCTAAATAAGGAGATATGAAAATATATTGCAGTCTGCAATAGACTATTACTAGAGTTGTGGATAACCCAAACGGTAATGCACTGAAATGAAAGTGTGAACCAGGTACAGAAAACATTCAGAAATGTGTAAAATCTGGAGCTATAAGATTATCATGATAAGCATCTTTTTAAGTCTAAGGTCACCAGAAAATTTAAGTGGGAAATGAAAGGTAACAGGTTGTTAAGGGATAATGTTCTGAACTTGGGCACTATCATAAACTGGTTTCAAAAGGAAAAATCCAGAACTAGTGTCCAGAAAGCTTCTTTCTTCTCATCAGCAGCTTGCTGTGTCTGCTTATTTTGTTTTTTTGTAAATGGTGTAGAGGTAGCATTAAACCCCTTGAAAATTTTGAACAAAGGTGGTGAAAAACCTGTGAAATTCCTTGAATCAGCTTGCCTCTCTCATTACACCTTTAAAGGACCTCTGCAACAGATGGTCCAAAAACCACCTTTCTAAGGGAGAACTCAAAATTTCAGTTTTAATATGCTTGGGGAGGTTTTGAGTACACAACTAAGCAAAATTTGTCATAACGTTTCCAGTGGCAACAGCCCTGGAAGTGGCATCAGACAAATCACTAGCATATTTTAAAGAGTGGGTAGCCATTTGAGACATAGAAGCAATAAGATTATAAACAGGTGTTGTTTTCCTCTGATCAGGAAAAGATACCATAATGTTCCTCGTGTTCAAAACAGGAAAGTATACATTTTAATATATGAGCTTGACGACTGAAAATTCTAAAAATAAACACTGTAGAAAAATACCCCTTTTTCCCAAAACTATCAAAAAGTCCCATCCTTGTTAGAAGGGGAGGGAACTGGCATGAACCAGATGTTTTGCAGTAGATGGGTTTACCAGAGAAATCACTGCTGGGTCGGACCTGGGGTTAGAATATAAAATCTATAAGAATGAAAATTTTTATACACACTGCTTTCCTGAGGGCAGCAGGCTGGTTGTCAGGTAAGTTAAAGACTGTAATAAGTACATCCACCAGTACTGCAAGAACAGGAGGAACTTGCATAGAGTCAGGAAATTCCAGCGGCAGTAAATCATAATATTTAAGAGACAGTAGAATATCACTTTGTTTCCACTGAAACAACAAACTCATTCCAGCAATTGTTCAGAAAAAGAGAATCCGTCAAAGGGACTGCCAGAAGCCCCACTTTCTACAAAATCAGAAACCTTAGGAGAGAAAAAGATAAACAGACATTGTCCCTTCATAATTTTTCTGCAGTTTAAAATCTTGATCCTCAGAAAATAAAGAATCCCTTTTTCTTTTACCAAAAACAGCTGAACTGGAAGGGTCAAGAACATGTGAATGATGTCCTCAGGACAGCACCAGGACCCTTAAAGCCAGTTTTCCTGCAACATCTCTGGTCTTCAATGGAGATTCAATCACCGGAATATGCACCCTCGACATGCTCTTAGCTTTAACTATAATGCAGGATTATGTACATTAGTACAGCAGAACATTTTGTCAGGCCTATGGAGTAAGTTACCACTACAGGTCAAGCAAAGTGCTATTCTGTCTGCATTTAAAGCTAGTTGTCAGATTTAGGAGCTGGACACTATTAAGCCCTCATAAGGGAAGGCAAGAACTTAAAGTGTGTCTTCTTAAAAGTGTACATGGATAGGCCTCTTTATGGTTCCTGTGACTGCTTGCCTAATATTGTTCTTGTGTTCCACTACTACTCAGTACTTTTATATCAGAAGTATTCCTCAAAATGCTTTACTTAGGATTACCATTATGTTTCCTAACTGCTTGTAATTCTATTCTCCAACACACATGCATTGGTGACAGGAGCTCACTACAGAAGTTCTCAAAATACTAAGTATATCTCAGATTTAATCCTCAGAAAATTATTCAAATACCAACAGAAATGATATGTAACAAATGCAAACAAATTCAAATGCTTTGTTTATTTTGGAAAAATAAAAAAACGCATTTGATTTCTGTACTGCTTCAGACTTGTATTCACAGTATGGCTTTAAGAGGAAAACAGATTTGATAATGCATTTAAAAACTTGGAAGCAAAATTCCATTGTGAATAGTAAAATAAGGCTGCGTCAACTTTAGACTAATCAAACCACACTCCCAAATAACCTTACAGAATATTTAGTTTTATAATAATCACTGTTTCATTATACATTATACTAAAAGATGAACAGATTCATAATGCAGCAAGTTAGTGCCTTGAACTACAGTACAACTTTCTTTTGAAACAAAGAAGTATTCAATACATTCTACAGTTCCTGAACGCCCATAACATATAGGCCTTAATGATGAACATTTGATCAAATGCAACAATGTATAAAAAAGATGTATTTTAAAAAATGACTAAAATAAATAGATGAGAATTACAGTCTCCTTGTAGGTTTCTAGTACTGGTACCACCATATCCAAATCATAACCAAAGCAGCGTTACAAAGTCACCCTGTTACTTTCAGTTAAAGCACGATGTTCTCTTGATCTCCTCTTCAAATATCTTTGAGATAAGTATTGTTCACTGACCTCCATATCCTTGTAATTTGAGAACACAAAAAATGGTGTTGAGCTTGAGTAACCTCTCTGATCTGACTAATACCAGGAAACATGGGCAATTAGTCAAATATTTGTGCTGCTTGAGAGGAATTCCCAGCTGTATCCTGGCTAACACAATTGATCAGTATGGACTAATGGAAGCACAGATTCCTCCATCCCTTTGCTAGACTTTCATTTTAGTCTTCTGCAGTTTTGAACATGAGTATAGCATTGTAGATTTTAAGTGCAGGTCCCAGCTTGATATTCAGGATTTTGACTATGTCCGTCTGTGTTAACAAAAGAAAGGCTTCTCCATCTATTTGCTAAGGAAAAAAATAAAAGCCGTTAATTATGTTTAAATTCAAAAAGGAAAAAAACAAGAACTCCAACAGCATATGAAACAATAACCATGTAAAATTAGAACACATTTTTAAAAGCAGTACATGACTGCCTCGTGTGTGCTTTTTTAAACACAAAACATCTTTATTAAATTATCATGTATGGCATAGGCCACGTTACACTTATACAAATGACAATAAACCAAAGTGACCTATACATTCCAAACCATGCGACACAACTGTTGCTGCAAATAATCACTTTTAATATATTCAGTCATTGTTAGTCAGCCATTACATAGCTGATTCAAATCCTGCTTCTTTTAAACCCTGTCCCTCTACTGCACGTATTGATCCCACAGTTCCCATTTTTAACTATATAATTTGCTCCTACCCAAAGATCCCAGTTCCAGTTGTTTTAACTCTTGTTACTATCTTCACTACTTCTAGTAAAATTGGTTAAGACTTTGACTTCCATTTTCTAGTAATTGCTTTTTTGGCAGCCATCATAATTAGACTCAGCAAGGCCTTGCTATGTTTAGGCAACTCCAAGTTTGTACCACATCTCAAAAAAATAATTTCTCTTGTCACTCCAACTTGCTCACTCAGCATCTCCAACAGAGCAGTCTGCAGGAAATCTTTAAAGTCTACCAACTCATTACATTCCCAGAAAATGTGTTCCCAGTTGCCTCTTTGTGTCCCATCACACCTCCAACATTTGCTGTCTACCTGAGGAAAAATTCTTTGAAGTCGGCTTGGGATATAAAAATACCTATGTAAGCACTTCCAGGCAAAGATCCAAAAATCTTCCAGATTTTGTTGCATATTTGGGAAATATACATATATACCCCCATTGTTTCTTAGTGAACTGCCTACCTAATCTCTCTTCCAAGTCCTTCCTAACCTCCTCTGATTTATTCTTATATTTATCATGTAATATTTTATATGCTCTTCTAATTATTCCTTTCTGAATGGCAACTTCTGTTCTAGATTCTACTAAAAACTCAACCAGTGCTGGTCTTTTGTTTAGGACCCCCCTATTTCTTTCTTTGCCTATATTCTGATATCAATCCTTGATATGAAAGGCAATCTTTAGCCCGCAGTCCAAATAAGTTCTTGGCATCTTCCCATTCTATTACCTTTCCCTCTTTAGTTATTTGCTTCAAGTACGTTGGTTCCTTTGCCAGTTTTCTCTAAATACATTCTCGCCCCCTCTTGCCTATTCTCTGTATTCCTAACTGTAGTCATCCCTATTGGCAGAATCTCATTTCTCCATTCCTGTGTTGGCTTAGTTCTTAGAAGGCCTTCTGCTACTTTATGAATATAATATTCTGTATGATTATTGTTGGTCTCCTTAAAGGTCTGCATCCAAAATCCCAGGCTTACACTCTAACTTGAGATCCCCCCCCCCATTTCATCATTATCACTTTCTACTTTGAATTATTGTTTTCTGATTGTGCTAAGTATAGGAGCCTTAACTGTGTTGTTCTAAAATACCCCATTCAACTCGGGTAATACCAATCCGCCTTGTTTTATTGGAAGAATAAGCTTATCCCACATGACTTTTGCCATCTTCCCTCCCAGATAATATCCTTCGGCTCTTTATTAATTGCTATCCACAACTTCTCCTCTCGTTGATAAAAATATGCCTGACAAGTGTGTAAGACTAAAGGGAATAAAAACATTTTAACTGCTTGTATCTTATTATTAATATCATATAACAGAGCTTCCATTTTCTGAGTTTTTGAATTACCTTTTGTTTAGTCTCTTCCCCACATATACTTAGCTGCCACACCAGTATAATTTTTAATCCATAATCCTAAATACTTCATTTTATCATGTCCCCTTAAATATGGATACTGCTGAACCAATTCGTATGTGGGAACACAGTTTACCGCTATTGCTTTTTTGTTTTTGCTTCATTAATTTTGTATCCCAAAATGGTCTGAAACTGTCTAAATATGTTCCGCAACACTGTAATGTCTCTTTCTGGTTTTGTCAAGTATAAAATAATGTCATCTGCAAGTAGAGCCAGCTTTTCTTGACTACCATACCAATTATATCCTTGAATTTCTGAGTCCCTTTGTTTTTTTTTTTTTTTTTTTTTGCTAATGGATCCAAATATCATGTAAATAAAAGGGAGGGAGGACACCCCTGCCTGGTTTCTCTGCTCAAGCAGAGATTATCACAGAGGACCCCACCGACTTTAATTTTCACATCTGATCATTCATATATCCACCTAATCAACCTTACAATTTACTGGGGAATGCAAATGCTTCCACCGCTTTGCTCATAAAATCCCAGCCTACTCTTGTCAAATGCTTTCTCTGCATCAAGACTCACCAGCAACAGTAATATTTTCTTACATTCTGCTTCCCTCTGCATCATCACTGTTCTGTTTATTTTGACAAATGTCTGTCTCCCCTCCACAAAACCATATTGACCCATATCTACCAATTGTGGCATCACTTTTGCTATTCTTTTAGCCATTATAGACAAACACTTGATAATCATAATTTAGTATTGAAATGGGCCTGTATGAAGCTGGATCTGATGGATCTTTACCTTCTTTAGGTAGTACAGCTACTACAGCTTTCTTCCAGGATTGTGGTACTTCTCCTCCTCTTAAAATACTGTTAAACAAAACCTTCAAGATCTTCATCAATTTTTTTTCCCTCCTTGCTTCCAAACTTCCACAGGAATACCATCGAATCCTGTGGATTTTCCTGTAGATTGGTTATACATCACCATTTTTATCTCATCCCATCCTATCATGTTAGTAATTGAGCCTCCTCTCCCTCTAGCCTTGGCATATTTAATTCTTCCATAAATATTGCCATTTGTACCTTTTCTTGATTTCTGTACTTCTCTGCTTTATACAGACTTTCATAGAATTTCCAAAATATTCCTAATATTTCTACATAATCCTCCTTGTAATATGCTCCCTAAGCTTGGTGACGGCCCTTTTTACTTTCTGTTGTGTTAAAAGTTTTTGTGCTCTAGAGTTATTATCAAAAACAGTTGCTTGACAGCATTCTTTCTAAATGTATGCATATTATCAAGGTAGTCCCTTATTTCTGTTTATCATTCTGTAGTTGGTCCTCTTCTTGTTCTGTGAGATTCCCACTATTTACAATACTTTGATATTTGTCAGTCCCTCTGAATAATTTTTGTTACTTCTTAACCATATCTCCATTTCTTTTATTTCCAACCTATTTTTAAATTCCATTTTAAATTTATCCCACTTCCTAGCTATATTTTCAGAAGTTTCTATCTTCTCACGAATAGCTCCTGAATAATTTCCACTACTTATTCCTTAAATTCCTCTCTTTTTAACAGATAAGTGGGAAATTGCCAGTGTCTCATTTTTTGTTTCATTACCCTGTGTTTTTATTTTAGTTATTACTGGTGCATGATCTGAAATATTTATTGGGTGCGTATCAAGACGTTCAATTAAATGCACATGTTCCAGTATAATGTAAATTCTGTCCAGCCTAGCCCAATTTATGTATCTTGAGGAATAATATGTAAATTCACTCTGAATTCCTAGTACTGAATTCACATCTTCCATGTCAAACATTTTCATAAATTTCTTTAAAAATCTACCCTACTTTGTTAAATTTCTCTTTCTGGGCCCCCCAAACACATCATCACTCTTGCAATTCAAATTCCAGTTCCCTTCTATAAGTAATATTCCTTGCTGAAAGCTGATTATTTCTCCCAGAATTTTCTTTAGCTCTATTATAGCAGTTTTCGGTGGAATATAAATACATGCCAGTGTAATCCTCCTCCCCTGCCAGTATCCCCTTAGTATTACAAATTTACCATTATTGTCCTTTTCCCCCTCTTCTATTACTATTGGAGCTCCTCTTGCAATTACTATAAGTACTCCTCTCTTCCTTTGCCCCAGGTAGTCTGCGGAATAACCATCCTGAAAACCATTCCTTATCAAATTTATATGTTCAGTTTTTTCCAAGTGTCTCTCCTGTAGTATAGCTATTTGCACTCTACATTTTTAAAATAGTTCACTACTCTTTATTTTTTGGATTTATCTGCAAGACCATTAATGTTTAAAGACAATATAGAAAGAATGATATTCTTGAGGGATTATTCCCACTTTTATGTAAAACAGCTTTTTTGATAAGTTTCTAGTTCCAGCTTTTGTGTTACATGCATGCACTGTTTGGCAATTACTCTTTTACACAACTGGTTCTTGTCATCTCCACTTGAGCCTATGTCACATCTTGCAGAGCTTTTTGTTTTATTGAAAACCCTCAAATAAAAAGACAGACACACACACCCAATATCCCCATAAAACCTACTAACGTAATAATAAAACACAAAGCTACGTACATCTTCAAATACTGAAGTTTTAACCCCTTAACAGGAACACAAGTTCCAAACTGACAGCCACACACACACACACAAACTCAAGCTAAACAGAAAGAAAGCTTATCCATGTAGAAAAGCATATTGGTAGAGCCTGTGATTCTATTAAGTGCTGCCTGTTTTGCTTTATCTTTATAGCTCACCCAGCTGAGAAACACACAAATGCTTCCAGAAAACATTTTCTCCAAGCCACATCTCTTTACCAGATTGTCTGCTAGTGATATCAGAACCAGATACAGGACTGTTTACTAGAAACAAGACCTTATAATACTCGATATTCTTTTTCATTTACTCACTTTCTGTCAAAACATGTTACTATATAAAGCTAACAGTCACTCCCCTATGCAAGAATGAGAAAGATCACACTATTTTTTCTTTTTTCATGTTCTTTTAACCAGATTCCCCCCCCCCCCTTTTTGTAATACCTACATTTCTTAAAACTAAACAAGGAGAAAGAGAGAAGGGAAACAGAAACATAAAAGAATAAACCATAGCACATATTTACATTAGTATACCCATTACACTTAAAAATAACTGGAAAAAAACTTTACTTTACAACATGCAGGGAAAATCGTGTACCACCTAAGTAATACTATTAAGAAAAAAATTTGTTTTACTTACAGTCAACGCTCTCCCTGCTCTCCCCTCTCCTGAGTATTTTACCAAACATTAATGACATGAAGTAGGGCATATGCTTTACAGTCTCCTACAAGTTTAACAAAGTCCAATATTTCAAGATTTTTTGTTCTATTCCTGTTCATCTCCATCTCCCAAACCCTGTCTCTGCCTCACCTCCAGTACACTTTTGATTCTTCTAGTCAACTTCTGTACTTTTTTCTCACTTTCAATCATTTTCTGATGAAACACTGGGAATGGTTTCACTGTCACAATCTCTCTGTGGTCTTTATTACCAAAAGAACAAGAAGCAGAATCTCCTCCTGTTTCACAGCTCACTTTTTGTTAGACTGACTTTTGTATTTCTTCCTTAGCATGTACTTCATCAAAAAATGTATTTGTTCCTCCAGGAAAAAATATTTTGATGATAGTTGGGTACAGCAGTTTGAATCTCATGTCTGTGTCTTGGCATGCCCTATTTATTCCTCCTCTTCCTGGTGTGCAATAAGTAGTCATTCTCCACAAGCACTCTGCTAATTCCCACTTTTATTACTTTGTCGTTCTGCCACAGTTTTGTCAGAATCAATTCCTTCTGCTGGCAAGATTGTATTTTTACTATTAAAGGTCTAAGGTTTTTTTTTCATAGCCAGGTTTGGAGCATATACATGATGTGCCCTTTCAATTAACAATTCTTGTTGTGAAATACCAGCCCAGTTGCTTATTTGTACTTTCATAAAATTAATACAGTCTGTTCCAGCTTCTCTGGTACAGCAGAAAATCTAAGGTTTTCTCTAACATGCTCTGTCCCTCTAATTCTATAATTTTTTTAAACATCTCTTCTTGTGTAGTCTCATTCACCCAGCCTTTTCTATATTTCAGCCTCTGAGATTTGCAATTCTGTCACCTTATCTGAATATCTTTGCAAAGTTTCTTCCATTTTTTTCCAGCTTTTTACTGCTTGTGTTCATATATCTATCAGTGTTTTGTTTGTTTTAGCCAGGTCTGTGTGCAGCTGCTTTATACTTTCCTCTTGGTTACTGAAATCATGTCTGGAAATTGCACTACTACTTTCTGAACTGCTGATTTTCCTTCATGTCCTTTATATTTCTTTTTTCCTGGCATCTAGGCAGTGTACTTACTAGTCAGTTACTGAAATTTACCCAGAAATCTAGGTTCACTGGCTTTCTCTGATAAGTTTCTTTTTTCAAACTGGGAGAGGCAGAATTAAACCGTTACTCAATGTGCAGCTATTTTGGAAGTCAATATTGACTCTTGTGTTGTCCTCTTTTTCTATCTACTTAACTAGAAGATTGTTTTCTTGATATCACTAAGTATAATATAATAATATAATATAATATATAAGTATATAAGTATAATGGCTAGATTTTCAGTCAGCACGTTTTTTGACCAAGATTCATAAAAATACATGATATGCCAGACAGCAGTACTGCTAGTGGCTCTTCTTTTCTGTAGAAAGTTGTACAAATGGTGAGGCAAGAAATTCTGATGAAGTCTAGCAACTCAGTGCCATCTGCTGCTTTTGGATCACTGAGTGCTACATGCCTTGCCTCCACTATAAACTATGCAACCTCGGCACCTATGTGATGTTGAAAATTAGTAGGTGCCAGCATCACTTATTACAAAGCTCCTGCAGTCAAGAAAGCTGGAAGATGAACTACTGGTATCAGCCTGAAGGGTACACCTGGACAATGAGGAAGAGGTGGTCATGTCCATGCCTGTACTTCTGAAGAGTACTAATGGAGAGATAGAACAATTAGTGCCCCCTACTCTATCATTGCTATTAAAACCTTCCAAGTATTCATTACACAATAATCAGAAAAATGCAGAAAAATTAAATTAGCTAAAGTAAAGTTTTGAAAGGTCCTAAATCTAAAACCAAATAAAAAAATTAAATGTGGCTTTTACAACTCTCATTTTCTTGTACATACATAAATTAGAAAAATCCCAGTGTTCACCTTTTTGATTAAAAATGCTTCTCTATTAGATAGGAAATGCATCCTTATAAAATTTAGTTATCCAAGAACTCATTTTAAAAAAACTGTAATTAGAACAGTCTTCACATATGTAACTCCTACAATCACTACCTGGTTATTTCATTTTCCATATTTTTCTCAGTGGGTTCATTTCAATGTTTCACTTTTCTCTCTCATTTTCTCTTGAACATCCGTGGAAGGAAGTATGCAAGAAAAACAGAAGTTGAACCACCTCCACAGTCTGTGAATGAAACGCATAAAGGAAATGGCAAAGACTGTAATTCTGGTGGATGAAAGAATGCTTCGGGCTTTTCTGATTGCAGTCCATACAAATCTAGGATTAAATACTTACCTAAGTATGTCTTACAGGCTGGAATTAGAAAGATCTTAACCTATGTGCAAGTCTTGAGCAATGATGTACATGAATGGAGGACACTATAATGTTGGGCAGGAAGGACAGTCCCAGAAAAGCTCTTCCTTAAAAAAAGACTGCAAGTTATTCAACATATTCTCCCCGAAGGTCAACACACTTGACACATTGTGTCTGAAGTTTCTGTAACCCTGCCAAAAAAAAAAAGTCTGAAGTCTGGTCAATGAAATACTGCTGCAATCACCTCCAAATCACTCAAAAATTGCCACCCTTTCAAATTCTTTTTAAGGTTTGGAAACAGGAAATAGTCAGATGGAGCAAGATCTGGTGAGTACGGTGGATGGTCTATGCACTCAAATCCCAGTTTTGACAAAACATCCTTCGTTTTGCCAGCCTTGTGAGCAGGTGCTTTGTCTTGCAAAGAGAGAACTCCTTTCCATAGCTTCCCGCTCCTTTTTTCTTTCAATGCCACCTTAAACGATACAGCAAGTTAAAGTACTATTCTGCATTAATTGTTTGGCCTATTGGAAGATAGTCATTACGACACCTTCCTGATTCCAAAACACTGTGGCCATAACCTTTCCTGATGACTTTTGAGTCTTGAACCTCTTTGGCCTTGGTGAATCTGAGTGCCACCAATGCATGGACTGTTGCTTTGTTTCAGGATCATAGTGGTGTAGCTATGTTTCATCAACAGTAGCTAGTCACTCCAAAAAGTTGGCACCAGCTCAACAAAAATGCCACAAAATCAACCTGGAACTGTCCACTCAATGTCTTTTCTCATCGGCATTCAAATACTTGGGCACCCACTTGACAGACAGCTTCTGCATACCCAGCTGCTCATGGATTATAAATCCAACACATTCCTGAACATCTATAGTGTCTCAGCAATTGTTTTAGCTGATATTTACCGATCTACCAAAATCAGGTCATGGACATGGTCAACAATTTTAGGAGATGGCACCATTTGAGACCTCCCAGAGCTTGCTTCATCTTCGGTCTCAAAATCTCGGAGATGAAAGTTTGCACACTTCTTCACAGCTGAGTAAGAAGGGGACTTGTCACTCAATGTTTGCATCATACATTCATGGATTTCCTTTGCAGTTTTCTACTACAGGAATAGGAACTTCATGAAAGCTCAGATTTTCACACTTGAAAATTACACACTTTCCGTTGACATGGTTCAGTCAATGCCTGAAACAATGCAAGACCAGGCTGAGGACCTGCTGTAGCTCCTTCCTGTTTACATCAAGAGATAGGAAGGGGCAAGTCGAGCTTCAGCCTGGTCTTGCAGGTCCTTTGGAAAAGGTGATAATTTGGTAAGGGTAGGGAAGGCATATCAAACAGACTAAGATCAAAAGGATCCAGCATTATACTAAGTAGCATCCAGCCCACCTCATCCTACTAATGGGATCAGATCCCAATGAGCTTGTGGATCTAAAGATTATACCCAGTTTATGTTTTGCAAAGGTATGCAATGTAGACCAAGCTGTTGCTCCCCACATATTTCATCTATAGAAAGCTTTCTGAAAAAGGCTGAAGATGACAGAGATCTTACAGAACTGGCTCTTGGTTTGGCAGGCAATGATTTATTTCTTTTTTTTTTTTCCAAAATCTCTATTTTAATTTTCTTTTTTCAAATAATAACAACAATACGGTAACTCAAAAACGAAAATAAACAATACAAATACCTATCTAAAGAAAACAGACAACAATCTCATTCTGAGAAAATTATACTTTATTACAAAGAATTGGAATGTCATGTCACAAATCACATGGGAAAATTTTAGCACTCTTGCTATCAAATCTATCTCATCTCACAAATTGATTTATTTCTTGAAGAATATACAAAGGAAATGTAATATGAAATCCATCTGGACAGAGTTATTTTTGAAACTTCAGATGCAGCTTATTGGAGCAAATGGTATGAATAACGGAGGATCTATCCTTATTGTTTTAGTTCTGTGATGGAAAAATCTGAATTCTCTATGCATGTCTAGCATGCACAGAAGATAATCCCTAAGAGAGTGATTAGGGAAGAAGACAGCTAAATAGACAGAAGTTATATCTTTTCACAGAAATGCACTGTCCTTGTAAAAAAAAAAAAATACTGTGGACATTAGAAGATAAATCCTGTAATTTTAAAAATATCCTAGCTGATGTGCTGGCTACCAAACAGTTTTCCAAGACAGGAATTTTAGGTCTGCAGAAGAGGTTGGGTCAAAGGATGCTCTAATTAGAAATTCCAGAAGAATTAAAGTTTCAAGGAAGCAGGAGGAAGGCTTCTTTCAAAAATGCCTTCCTTAGCTTGTGGGTTGCACGAGAACAGCTATGAAAACTGTTGTGCAAACTGGAAATGGATAACTATATTTTAATCAGAGAGTAACTACAATCAGTCTCAAATGAATTTGAAAATAGCTGTAAGACATGTATAGAACAGAAGTGAAAAAGACATTTACACTATGTCCATTAGCCCATAAGGAGAAACATTTCTACTCAACTTTTATAAACTTTACATCTGGATTATTTTTGCAAAGCTGACAAAATGTGAACCACAGCAAAAGACAAAAAATCTCCGAAACTGACTAAGGAACCAAATAATGTGATAAATTGAGCAAAATTGAGTAAAAACACACTGGTTCCACACAGCTGAATAAATATCAGAAATAATTTATTCCAAGGAAAAACAAGTGAGCGCTTTCACGGATACCATCGGCTTCATCAGACTAGAATGAGAACTAGCATAAAAAACTTGCTTTTATACATTCAAAAGAGCCAATCAACTAGGCTAATGACTTAAATACATACATAACCTCTAAAATGCTGGATCACAGTGAAAAACTAGCTCATAGTAAATAATATTAACACATTAAAATAGTAATGGCATAAATAAGAATGCTACTAAAATCTCTGACATTTCAGCAGTAGATTGTTACCAAAAATTATATATATATATATATATATATATATATATATATATATATATATATATATATATATATATGTATATATAGTACATGGCATGTAATATATAGTGAATGTTGCTAGAAGTGTCACATTGCTAAAATAATTGATACAAATACTATTTAATATAGCAATTACAGTAATAAAAATGTTCACTGATAAAATTAAAAGTCAATGTTTAAGAGCTCTAGCCTTGAAAAATGGCTTTAGAGAAACTTTATTATTCAGGCCTGGGGGTTTGTCTGCCTGAACCTTATAATCCATTTATGTTCATTAGATTCAGTTCTATTAACCAAATTGCCTCCTCTCATAGTACTGTGCATAATTTCTAACACCAAAAACTTAAAGCTATGCCTTGGTCCTTCTTTAGCTACAAGCATAGCTAAAGCACTGGTTTCCTTGCCATTCATAATATCTCTCAAATGCTCCAATATCCTATCCTTAATTATTCTATTGGTCTTGTCTACATAAAATGCAGGACATGTGATACAGTAACAAAAATAGACTACATTTTTTGTTCGGAAGTCAGAATAGAAAGCACTTTCTATCTTGAATCCTAGTGATGGATGCATAAATTGTCCACCTATATGTACATGAGTGCAAGCTAAACATCTCCTACAGATATATGTACCAGTTTTCTCTGGTAAATTCTGTGAAGGCATGGAATTAGACCTGTAGCAAAGTTGCTTTTTAAGTGACCTATTGTTCCTAAATGCAAAATTGGGTTGATCATCTATTACTCATTTTAATTCCTGTACTTTGGAGATAATATCCCAATTACTCCTAAAGACATCACAAACTACGTGGATGTCACTTGCATAGGTCAAAGGCATCCTTATCTTACCTGTAGTGTCATTCCTTCCTGGGATTCTGGGACAAAATGTGACAGATGTATCTATGTCTACATTACCAGGGAGGTCATCTGAAAAATAAGTTTTGCATATCCCTCTCCTTTCATGCCAGGCTTCAGAAATCTGAGAATCAATTGTATTACAACTGTAGCCTCTCTCCATAAATTCATGTTTAAGAGTAAACAGGGCATCTGTCAATTCACTATCATCATTATGCAGTCGCATGACACGAAAAATCTGTCCCTTAAGAACATTTAGCTTAGTATGTTTTGGGTGCATGCTGCTGTAATGAAGAATATTGTTCTTTCTAACATTTTTCCTGTACATGGCTGTGGACACAGTACATAGGTCATCTTTGATTACCTTGACATCTAAAAGGTCCATCTCCACCCCTGAATATCTATATGTGAATCTTAAAAAAAAAGTTTCAGCTGATTCAAATAAAGAAAAAAATCATTCAATTGCTGCTCTGTGCCTTGCCATAACAAAAAAATGTCATCCATAAAACGCTTGTACCATTTAATACAATTACAGTAAATATTGTTGGAAAGCACATGATAAATCTCCCAATTAGTCAAAGATAAATTGGCATAGCTATTGGCACAGGTTGTGCCTATAGCCATGCCAATTTATTGTATGTAATAGTCCTTCCCAAAAATTAAAACATTGTGTTCGAGAATAATCTCAAGCAATGTACATATAAGGTTCACTTTGTTGGTCGTCATGTTATTCCTACACAAAAGTTCATTGTGGATGACAGTGAAGAGAAACTCTATATCTAAAGTAACAAACAAACAAGGGCCCTTGATAACTTCCATGCAGTCTTTCAACTCATTCAAGAAACTCTTAGTATCTTTCAATATAGTATGACATTCATTTAAAACAATGCGTAGGTTTTTTTCGACAAAAATCAAAAGAGGCTCAGTGACCCAGCCTCTACTCGAAACTATCGGTCACATTGGGGGATTTAACATATTCTTATGTATCTTGGGAAGACCATAGATTATGGGAACAACAGGATATTCAACCTTAAAGTACTCAAATAGCTGTTCTGATACCATACGAGTTATTAGTAAATCAAATATTAAAAATGGTACTTTCTCAATGACACCTCTTAGCATTTGTGCAGATAATGTAGCATACGTATTGGTGTCACGTAAGTGATTCAGCATACAATCCATGTATTTGTCTTTATCAATGACAACAATTCCACCCCCTTTATCTGCTGGTCGTATTTCGATACTAGTAATTTGTTTAAGCTCAGATAGGGCTTGTGTCTCTATGACTGACATATTAATAAAGTTCTTATTGTGTCTGTTAGTCTTTCCCTTAACTGCTTGTCACATATATCTATAAACAAATCTACTGTGGAGTTATTAGGCGGTATGTATGTACTGGGTTTTTAAAAAACACTGGCATTTTATTCAGAATTACTAAAAGTTTTCAAAGTAAGCATCCTGCCAAATAGGCATAGGTCTTTGAGTACCTCTGTCGAATCCACTCTGTGTCGGCACAAACGTTAAACCTTTATTCAAGACAGAAAGTTGCACATCAATCAATGTCATAGAGGAAATTTTATATACTAAACCTGTTTGTCTCCCTTGCTGGTTCTCATTACTTCCTCTTCGCTGTGTGGACATCTTATTTGTGGGTTTTGAGGTCGGTTCCTTGACCTGCCTCTTATTGGAAAAGGTTCTTTCAATAAAAAAACGTCCTGAACCACACTCTAGGGTAAGGAAGGGTCTTTGGCCATCAATGGCACTGGAGAAGCCATATGGTCAGATTCAGAGGTGGTCAAGAATGATTAGAGAGAAGATCCAAGTGGGGATCTAGAAGACATGGGTGCTTTGTTAAGTGAAGCATTAGCAAGGGAAACCAAACTTGCTCGGATCAGAATGGGGGAATAAGGATCATCGCAGCATTGCATGCTCTTGTTTTCTGTAAGAAGCTGGTGATAAGAAAAACGTACTGCTGTGTACACTTAACATAAATGTAGATGTTAGAGTTTATTCAATGTTGCAGTCATTACATTTGGGTTATCTGCTTGCAAGTAGCCCTCAGTCGGCCTATTTAACAAAGTCATGGGTCCTGCGTCAGTTGCTGTCCCTTCTTCCATGACATCAGGTCGTCAGGGGTATAAAACATGCAGCCGACGCCATTACATCAGATTTTCTTCCCCCAGATGTCAGGTGCCCTCCTAATGGGAAGCAATTAAATATAAAAGTACAAAGATATACTTTTAACAAAAAAGCAAATACACCCAAAAGGCTTTAAGCATAGTAAAGGAAAGTAGAGATATAGCCAAAAGAGGTTAGGGGGCTGCAGGGAGGGTAACCAGGGCTGCAACAATGAATACACTCAAACATCTACATTTATGGTAAGTGTACACAACTGTACTATGTTCTTCATGTTTCATTGTTGCAGTCATTATAGTTGGGTAGATTCCCAAAGCTATGGTTGGGAGGAGGAATTTAGATAGATAGCATTAGGGCCAGCTATAAGGCCCTGCAAGACTGCAGTGGCAAAGCCAGCTCTGGATTTAGAGAAAATTGGCAAATGATAATGTTTGGTGAAAGTATGTACAGAACTCCAGGTAGCTTCTAGGATGTCCCTGGTAGGGGACTGTAGAGGTAGATGCAGCCCTGGTGGAGTGAGGTCTGAATCCCTGGGGGATAGGATTTCCATGGTGCTTATAGCAGAAATAAATGCAATGGCTTATCCATTTAGAAATGGTTTGCTTTGAAATAACCTTCCCCTCCGCCCCTGCAGCAAATGCCACCAGCAGTTGTTCAGATTTCCTTTGAGGTTTAGTCCTGTCCAAGAAGAATTTAAGTTGTCTGTGCACATCTAAGGAATGCAGTATCCGTTCCCCGTTATTCTGTGGATTGGGAAAGAAGATTGGCAAATGAATGGACTGATTAAGAGCCACACTGGATACCACCTTGGGCATGAAGGGTGGATTGGTTCTGAGGGACTCCTTGTCCGCATGAAAGATGATGAAAGGCTCCCTGCCATAAGGGCCTGTAATTCAGATAACATTCTAGCTGAAGTGATTGCTAAAAGGAAAGCTGTTTTCCAAGAAAGAAATTTTAAGTCTGCAGTAGCAGCTGGCTCGAAAGGAGGTAGAGTGAGTTTCTCCAAGACAAAGTTAAGGTCCCAGGCTGGGGTTGGAGCTCTCCTGGGTGGTCTCAAATTTTTGGCCCCTCTGAGGAACTGCTTGAGCAGTGGATGAGAGAAGAGGGGAGGTTCTGTGTTATAATGAGCTGAAATGGCTGAGGCGTGGATTTTAATGGAGGAAAAAGACAGGCGCTTGTGAAGCATCTCAGTTAAGTATTGTAAAATCTGAGGTAAACTGGGTGCTGCTGTACTCATCCCTTGAGACTGGTTCCAGGCACAGAATCTTTTCCATTTTTCAGCATAAGATTTTCTAGTACTAGGCCTCCTTACTTCTAAAATGATATCCATCACAGATTTGCTGAGGGTTGGTAAAGGAGAGATTAAGTAATTAGCCAGGTTCAAGGTTCAGTGTTAGAAGCTGAGGGAGCAGAATCTGGTTCTCCTGCTGAGACAGCAGGGGAAGGAGTCTGAGGCAGGTGCCATGGAGATAACCGTGACACACTGTGCAGAAGGGGGTACTAGTGTTGGCGCGGCCAGTCTGGAGTAATCAAAATTATCCTTGGCTTGTCCTGTTTAATTTTTAGTAGTACTTTGGAGAGCAGAAGCAGAGGGGGAAGGCATAGACTGATAGGTTTTTCCAGCTGAAGGACAGAGCATCCACTTTCCAGGCATGTTTGTGAGGAGTCCTTGTGCAATATTTGTCCAATTGTTAGATCTGGGGAGAGGCAAACAGGTCTATATCTGGGCTTCCCCATTTGCTTGTCAACATGTTGAAAGTCCTTGGTTCCAGTTTCCATTCATGTGGGTCCATGAGGTTTCTGCTTAGTCGGTCTGCCAGTGTATTTAATTTTCCTGGCAGGAATTGAGCTTATAGGTGCACTTGGTAGCTCAAGGCTGTGTTCCACGATGCCATGGCTAGTCTGCAGAGGGGGTAAGAATGTGTACCCCCCTGCTTGTTTATGTACCACATAACAGTGGTGTTGCCCATCTTTACCATTAGTTGTCCTGGAAGAATGTGGTCCTTGAAGGCTGTCAGAGCATTCTATACAGCTAACATTTCTTTTTGACTGATATGCAGGTACATTTGACTTGGGTTCCATTTGCCTTGAATGCACTTCCCTGCCAGATGAGCCCCCCCCATGCATAGCCTGATGCATCTGTTGTTAGGGTTTGGGCGGCAGCGGGTGGTGTAAAAGGTAGTCCCTTGTTTTGGTGGCAGGCCTCTGCCCACCAAAGGAACTCTAGGCGTAGGCAAGGTATGATAGGAATCATTGTCTCTAGGTCCTGAGAATATTGACACCATAGGCTTTTTAGATAAAACTGTAGTTTCTTCATATGCAGTCTTGCATATGGAATTAGAAGAATGCAGGAGGCCATGAACCCCAAGGCCTGCAGTATTTGTCTTGCAGATAGCAGGGTTTTTGTGGCCACTTGTTTGAAGTAGGTTGTCAAATGAATTTGCTTCTCTGGAGTGAGGTAAGCCATCTGGGAAGTTGTAGTGAAGCTTGCTCCCAGGAATATAATTTGTTGAAAGGCTACCAGTTGCGATTTCTTTTCGTTTATGGTGTACCCCAGACAAGTTAGAACCCTTTGTACAAAGGCCAGATGATTCAAAAGTATGTCCTGGCTTTCTGCCTGAATTAGACAATCGTCAAGGTATGGGTATATTTGAATATTTCTTTGCCTGCAAAATGCAATAACTGGAGCTAGGCACTTTGTGAATACCCTGGGCACAGTAGATAAGTCAAAGGGCAGTGCAGAGAACTGCGTGTAGCCTGCTTTGAATATGTATCTTCTGCAAGATTCCCTGATTGGGATGTGCAGGTATGCTTCTTGTAAATCTAGTGTTGCCAACCAGGCACCTTTGCCTAGCATAGGAAGTAACTGGTGAAGAGTCAGCATCTTGAATTTTGGAATCTCCAAAAAGGTGTTTAGAGTAGACAGGTCCAGGATAGGGCGCCATGAATTGTCTTTTCTGGGTACCAGGAAAAGTCTCGAGTAGAAACCTTGTCCCTTTTCCTCTTCTGTTACCAGTTCAATAGCCCCCATGCTTAAGAGAGAAAGTACATGTTTTTGGGCCTCTGTCCACTGATTTGGGGGTAGGTCCGGCCACCCGCTTGGTGTTGGCAACGTGTGGAAGTGAAATCTGTATCCCTGGGACACTGTATTTAAAACCCATTTGTCCTGGGTAATGATTTCCCAATTCTATTAATGAAGAGCAATCTTTCCCCCCAAAGGGGCAGTCAGTTGATAAGTGCTTGGAAATTTTAAAAGGAAGTCATTGAGACAGTTTATCATATAGGGGAGTCTTATTATTCCAAGATTTGGAAGTGGAGACCCCCACTGCTTAGTTCTGTGTGTCCCCTGGGACTGAAAACCAGGGGTTTTGCTGTGTCTGGGTTTGGCTTGAGAAGACCTAGAAGGGGCTGGAAAGGACCAATTCTTAGAGGGCCAGTGCATACTACATCTAGGAGGCTGAACATGTAAAAAATCTTTAACAGTTTGCATAGATTTAGCTTCATCTTTCCAGGCAGTCCTGATTTAAAGGAGCATCCAACAATTTAGCTTTAACATGATCAGGCAAATATTGCTCCTTAAGCCAAGCATGCCTTCTGAGCACACACCCAGTAAGAGCATCCCTGTAAGAGGCCTCTAATGAATCAAAACCACATTGCAAAGTATGTTTACCAACTTGTTCAGCAGAATGCATTAAATCCTGTAATTCTTTATTTTCCACACAGTCAGGAATCAACATCATTTTCTGTTTAAGCAGTCCAATAACATGTTGCTGATACTTTAACATATGAAACTGGCAGTTTAAAGCCCTAATGGCCAAGGCTGCAGAAGTGTAAACCTTCTTACCCCATCTATCCAGCGCCCTGGAGACTCTATCAGAAGGGGTACAATTTTTAGCAGCAGAAGCCTTAATGCCCTTGGGCCCCTGTGAAATAGTCTCTGGATCTGCAATAGGAGTTTTAAAAAGGAACTTGTGGGATTCAGGGACCATGTAGCATCTGTCAGTTTTTCTGGGAACAGGAGGCAGGGAATCAGGGGCCAAACTAGACTCCGAAAAAGCATCAACAGTGACTAGTACAGGAGGAATAGCTAAAGACCTATGCTGAGGTAGGAGAAGGAAATCCCTAAGCCTCTTTTTTGAATCAGAAAAATCCTGGTTTTCCCAGTGGAAATGCTCTCTTAGAGTAGGTAAGGTTTCCCCAAAAGAAAAATCTTCAGGAGGGGAAGCAGAGGGAATGGAGTCCTCTGCATCAGAATCTTCATAAGTAGATTCTCAGAAAAAACAGAATCCTGATCAGAAGGATTCATAATCAACTTCAGTCCTAGGCCTCTTGGGGGGGGGGTTGGCTACCCCTGATTAGAGTTATTAGATCTTCAGCCATTCTTATCATTTGTTTTTTACGCATAGAGGCCTGAGCATGTGGCCTGGGTGTCGTTTTTTTAGGCATGGATCGAGATTTAGGCCTAAGTAAAGAAGGAGGTGTCAATTTAATATGCAAGTACGTAGGCCTGAATACACCCTCAGAAGACAGTGCCTGCACAGCGGCTCCGGACCCAACCACTAGAGACATCTGCGGGTTCCATAGTTGAAGCATCTTGCGGCTTACCAGACTCCTAATGGGTCTCAGTAGAGTCCTGAAAATCAGACGTAGTGGGTATCAGGGGTTGCGAAAGTGCCTCACTGAGTACCGGCGAACTGGCGACTGGCTTAGGAGAATCATCGTCGGCAGTTTTGGACCTTGGTGGCCTGCCTCTGTCTTTATCTTTGCGTTTTTTCGGAATCCCGGTAGTTGGATGGCTAACCGCCGACATTTCTGGATAACTAAATCGAGAACCGAAATATTTAGAGGCGAAAATATATCGCCGACGGATAGCGCGCTGATTAAATAAAGCACAAAACCGACAGCAAGGTACGTCGTGGTCAGGGCCTAGGCAAGGAATACAATACGAATGAAAATCTTTATGAGGGGTTTGCTTTCTACAAGTAATGCAATTATTAACTTTAATTGACATTGGTAAGGAGCAAGAAAAAGTTTTGCCAATGGGGTACTTAGCTTTAATTGAAGACTTTGGTTCTAAAACTCGAAAATGAAAATTTCAGGAGTCGGCCGACCAGCACTTGCGAACTGCTTCTGCTTCGGGCACCGCACGGCAAAAAAGACTGATGTAATGGTGTCGGCTGCATGTTTTATACCCCTGATGACCTGATGTCATGGAAGAAGGGACAGCAACTGACAAAGGACCCAAGACTTTGTTAATCAGGCCGACTGAGGGCTACCTGCAAGCAGATAACCCAAATGTAATGACTGCAACAGTGAAACACGAAGAACATCAGTGGAAAAGGCGTACAGAAACTCAGGGGGCCAACAGCCTACAGCTTCTCTTGGTGACTGTCCCTCAGGAGGGTTCAGGGTATAATAGCTGCTGCATTTGGTGTCAGATAGGGAAGCAAAAGGGTCACAGCAAGGCAAGGACCAGTAACTAAAGGTTTGATAAGCTAACGATGAGACATTAGGATGGACCTCCTGAACCTGCCCATTATGTAGTTGGCTTTCCCTGGGATATGCTTTGCGATTAGAAATTGGTGTAAAGGAATTGTCTATTGCCAAACCCTCATTGCCATCTGTAAAGGGGTAAGACTTTGTTCCCCCTTGCTCATTCATGCACCCTATGACGGACATATTTGTTTGAATGGATATCACTCCTGGAGAAAGAAGGCTCTGAAATGAGAAAAGCCCTCATTTACAGGAAGTTGATGTAAAGATTGGCCCTCTGAATGCATCCATGTCCCTTGGTCCATTCTCTCCTCATAATTCACCAACCCACAAAGTACGTATCTGTAGCAGTTACTGATGGAGGTGATGGAAGAACAAAGACCATCCCATCATTACTGTTGAGGTTAACCACCAGGTCAGATAACATCTGCAAAGTTGGGTATTAACACTGGAGCTGACAGGTGATCTGAGAGTTGACACTACTGAACACCAAGCATCCACTGTAATATTCTTTTCTGAAAGTCTGCATGAATGACCTTCACTACTGTTGAAGCCATCAATGCAACAACCAAGCACTTGGAGGACCAGTGAGATTGATGGAGTGTGTTGACTTGCAGTTCCGAAGGTCTGAATCCAGCCAGAAGGAAGACGGACAATGCAATGTAATGTGTTCAAATGGCACACTATTAGGAGAATGTTCTGAGGAGGCTGGACATTTGATTTGTTGTTGGTGACAGAAATTCCTAAAGATAGGCACAGCTGTAGCAATTAATTTCTGGCTATTATGAGAGACTGGATTTACACACAACTGTAAATACTCAAATTCCTCAGTGCTGCAGTAACCTTTAGGGTATATGGGTTATGTCCTGCCTAGGACACAGCAACTGGATTGCTTCCGAAAGGTTTGGCTTCCTCTCCCAACTTCACTCTGAATGATGACTGAGCAACCCTGTGAAGAGAAAATCAGCAATCAGAGTGAAGATTCTTGAGGATGTTCTTGCCCAAAAGTTAAGATTCATCCTGTACAAAATATTTTATAGCAAATAATTTTATATCCCAATAAATAATTATATACAGAAACAGTGGGATAGAGGGTGGGTGCAGCTACGGCAGCAGTTATGAATTTTAATATCTAATGTTATGGGTAAATGCAACTTATACAAGTGTACTATGTTCATCATTCCCACTGCCACAGTAGTCTTTAGGCTACATGAATTCATTACCAAAGTCAATCCAACCTGGGTGGGGGATGGATATGAATCCAGGAAATACTGGAGAATTGTCCTAGCAAAGCCTATTCTGGATCTAGAAAAAGAATCCAGTTTGTAATACCCTGTGTAAAGGCATGTAGGGAGGACCATGTAGTTACCTCTAGAATACTTATAGAGTCTATCCGTTATAAAAACGCCATCATAGAAGACATGGCTCTAGTAAAATGAGCCTCTATACTGCTTGTAACACGGTGAAAATAACAAAAGGCAACAACTGAGGATAACCATCTGGAAATGGTCTGTTTTGACACAGGTTGTCCTTTATTTGGCCCAACATAAGAAACAATAGCTTATCAGCTTTCCTAAAGGACTTAGTGCTGTCAAAATAGTACCTGAGCTGCCTATGCATGTCCAGGGGGCGTAGAATCCTTTTCACTTGGTATGGAGGATCTGAATAGAACATTGGGAGATTGATCGCTTGATTCAAAAAACAACCGTGGGCATGAATGAAGGATTTGTTTTTAATGAAACCTTATCTTTTGGAAGATTAGATAGGGCTCACCAACCAAGACAGCTTGCAACTCAGATACCCTTCTTGCAGATGTCACGGCAATGTGAGCAGTTTTATGTGTAATGAAACTTATATCTCTTTGATGAGCAGATTCAAATGGAAATATTAACTTTTCCATCACAAAGTTAAGATCCTAGGGAGGAGAAACCTTATTTACAAGGAGGGCTCAAATATAAAACTCCCTTAAGAAACTGTTTCACTAAAAACATAAAAAGTGGAGGATCCATGGGCTTACATGCTGAAATGGCCGCAAGACGTACTATGAAGAAAGAGTAAGAGAGGCTAGATGATAACAAGTCACACAGATATTTAAGCACCGAGGGTACATAATCACTGATAGGGCCCTGATTATTGGCTAAGCACCAACTAGAAAATCTTGTCAATACAGTATTTCTTAGAAGCCTAATTTAGTACTTGCTGAATGTCTTCTAGAAAAAGGTGTCCAAAAGGAACTGGAGTTGAATCATCCAAGAAGTCAGCTGAAGATGTTTGACACCGGGGTGTACCAAACTCCCTGTCTTGTGTGAGAAGATCCAGTTTGTGAGAACGTGAGGTAATTGTCCTTGCCTATAAGAAAGGAAAACGAATACTGCCTGGGTCAAAATGAAATCACCACAATGATCTTTGGAGAATCATTCAGAATCTTACCTGGATATCTGTGGAAAGGCATAAAGGAACATTCCCAACCACCAGGGAAAAAAAGCATCAGTTTTCTAGGCTTGACTACAAGGCATCCTGAATCAGAAATTTTCAGGTGTCTGTTTTGAAAAGCTGGAAACAGTTCTACTTGAGGTGTTCCCCATGACTAGATCAATTCCTGAAAGCCCCTCCCTTCTGAAAGACACCCCCTCATTCAATTTCCATTTTATTTTAGCAGTTTTCTGCGCTGCTATAAAGTTGGTGTGTTTGTACATCGCTGATCATTGTGCAGCGGTACATCAAACTGCCCTGTGGAATCCCAAGTATTTTGACTATCTCAGAAATATCCCCAGTACTTCATTCCACAAAGAGTAACTGCCTTTCACATTGATAAGCACACCCCTGCAAGTATAAGTACAAGTAACAACCAAGTAGCCAACAGTTCAAGTCCTCTTGTACCACTCACCACAAAAAAACATGAATTAAGGATCTATAAAAATGGATTTGAACACTCCTACGTTCTCTGCAGCCATTTTGATGGACTTTGACATCCTGAGGTAATGTTGTAATTTTTTCATGTTAACTGACAACCATCTAATTCTAAAGCAAACTGATACAGTATGTGAGAGATGTAGTTTATGTAATGCCACTGCAGGCAAGGCTCTCACTTACCAGCAGAAACACCAACAAACAGGTTTTCAACGGCATACAGACTCCACACAGTATGGACCAGACTCACTGGCCCACATATGCTGAGTCTCTTAAATGTAATCTTCCAAAACTTCAAGGGCCTCTCACACACACAAACCATGTATCATCAGTAATCTCTAGTGCATTCTGCTAAGACAAGGCACAGCAAGACACACACACAGCATCATCATTAAGGTGTCTCATCCTCTAACCCCATCAAATAAACAGCATCACAACACACTGTTTTAGTCAGACTCTACTGTGAGACACACAGCAAGCACATTCACCAAGCTCGGCAAGGGGTGAGTCATGGTCAGCTGCCTGTCACAGTCCAGGATCTGCCATATGATGCATGCAGTCAAGTCACTACACCACAAGTAAAGGTATTAGTCCTTCATAGTCTATGAGGGTATAAATGACCAGGGACATACCTCCCTGGACTATTTGAAGAGAGACATGATAGAGCTCCCGGACTATGTTTCCCAGGCTGGTATGAAAATAGCATTAAGCACCATTCTAGCTTTTCCAAGGATGATGCCACAGTACCAAATGAAGATAACTGAATTTAGTAATTGGCTTAGTTTCTGGTGTCTATCCTAGGGGACATAGTATTTGTCTCCCTGGGAGGATATGATAGACCACACTTGCCTTACCAGGGATAGTATGCACCTGTCTGCAAAGGTTTTAGAATAGTGGTTAAAAACTTGTCCACCCCCACAGTACCATTTTAGGCAGTGCTAATACCGGCATAGCTAAACCAACTCAGAATAATCTAAATGTGTTACTGTACAATGCCAAGAGTCGAAACACGAAACTCTACTCCTTGCAAGCTCTCCTCATCCTGGAGAATACAGACATCTGCACAGGTATAGAAAGGTAAAGAAGCAGAGGGCAACCTGTCAGTGCAAGACAATAAAGGCTTACACACATTTAGACTAATGTCAGCAAGTTAAGGTCTAACAGTGGAGAAGTCTCAATTTAGATGAAACATTAACACACCTCATGGCTGGTCAAACAGTATGACACACTTGAGCTTCTCAATGTCCAACTTATCATAAGTAAAGTCCCATACCATATCTATGTAAGCTACAAGCTCCCTCTATGACCAAGAAGCCCATACCACACACCTGAAAATACTAGAGACACTTCACATTCAAGCCAGCACAAAATTCATGGGTGACTTTAAATACCCCAACATTAAATGGGAATCACATATAACCTGAAATATGCAGGTCCATAGATTCCTGGACTTTGCCAACACCAGCACCCTTGAACAGCTAGCTTGCACTCTCACAAGGGGGTGCACATATCCATGACCTGGCCCTCACAAACATGGAGGAACAATGCAATGCCCCTAGTGTAACGTTTTTATTGGTCAAGTTGAACCACCAAGCTGCCTCCTCTGAAATAAATATTAAGCCCAGGACCCCAACGAACTCTATTACATTTAAAAAAGTATTCCAAGGCTAACTACCTCCTACTAAGTGACAGTCTAGCAAACTTCCACACCCCCAAAACCCTTACAATACAGTTGCCTATGGGGAATTGTTCATAGAAACCCTGTACAATCATGTAAATAGCTGCAGAGACAGCTGTACTTACTCAAAACAAACATAGGACAACCTCCAAAAACAATCCACCCTGCTGGAACCCCCATTTAAATAGGTTCTAAAACAAAAGAAAGAAAATGATGTCCAAAAACAGGAAGGGCATTAACTAGCAAGGGAAAAAACTCCATCACCAATCTGAACAAGCAACTCAGGGGACTAATCGTGTCTACCAAAGCCAAATTTGTGATAAAAATAGTCTTCCAAGCCAAGGACAACCACAAGCCTTTCTTCAGATATGTCAGCAACCTTAATGCAACATCTAACAAAGCGGCAAACTAATGGTGAATGGTACCACGTATACTGAGCCGGATGATACAGCAAATCTGCTATCTGATAAATTTAGCTACACTTTAATCACCTCCAGTCACCCCCGCCCCACCCATTTCTCCATCCACTAACATGAGGGGCGAGGTCCTCACTATGTTCTTGCAGAATAAGAACACAGTTTCAATGAGCTCTGATAATATGCCTCTTGAATAGCATGAAACATAACCTGTCAGACCTGCTAGAATCTCTTATTTACCAATAGCCCCCCAGCCAGGCTTAGTGCCAAATGAATTAAGGACTGCAAGGCTTATCCCTCTACACGAGGGGAGCTGTTCATGGACCCAAGGAATTAGAGACACATACATTTGACTATTCTCATATGCAAGGCCATGGAAAGAATTATGAATCTGATAAACAATGACACAGGAAACCTACAAACACTGGACCCTACTTAGCTCAGTTTTATCAAAGGTAGGTCATGCCTATACTTAACCTGTGGACTTCTTCAAGATGGTAACTAAAACAATGGATGAGGATCATTGCTTGCCTCAACCTGGCCAAAGTGTGTGACACAAAACCACACCTGGACATCACAGATGAACTTAAAAATTTAGATATAAACTCACATGTTCCCTGACTGATTACCAGAAGGATCACTGACAGGACAAAAGGATTCAATCACAAATGTAGTCCTGGCTTGGCAAGTATGTCTTTAATGAACAGAGGCAGCCTGTAAATGCCTGCTGTGCCTACATCATAACTGTAAAATTCCTTGGGGTATTGACACATCAGCAATATCTTTGTAAATTTGGGGTAAGCATGTCTATGTTTAAAATGTTTCTTGGGCCAGTAGCTTAGTAACCAGATCTGAACTTGTGAGGGTCTGTCCTGGTCTTGCTCAGCTTGTCTGCCACTACATTTTGCTCTGACTGAATGTATGATGCTCGGATGGCTAAAAAGTGCTGAAAAGCCAAGTCATTAGAGCCAGCCTACACAGAGGCTACAATCTGGTATCCCCTTGCTTGTTTATGTACCATATCACTGTGGCGCTGTAATCACCTGAAGAGGTCCGGGGATCATAGATGATGAAGAGATTTTAAGGCAATCACAGTTCACATCTCCTGACAATGATGTGCTTCTGTCTGAGGAGATTCACAGATCTTGCACCATTACCCTCATGTTGTGTCCTAGGCTGGTATGTACCTAGCATTGAGCAGCATTCTACCTTCACCAAAGATGATGCCACAATATGAACAAAAGATGACTGACTTCAATAAATTGGTTTTATTTCTGGTATCAGTCTAAGGGGGTACAATATTTGTCAGTGTGGGAGGATATGGTCAACAGCCCACGTTACTTTACCAAAGATGGTCTGACCTGTCCTCTCTTGGTTTTCAAACATTGACTAAAACATTGTCCTCTCCTACAGTCCTGTTTTTAGGCGATGCCAAACTGACAAACCTTCATACACAGCAATACCAACCCAAGGGAATATAAAGTTGTTACTGCTCAGTGCCAGGAATCTAAACAAGAATCTCCACTCCCTCCTGGTTCTCCTCATCCTGGGGAATGTGGACATCTCTGCAGTTATTGAAACATGGTTTAAAGGCATGGAGAGCACCCCAGCAGTGCAGGGTTACAATGCCTTCCACAAATTCAGGGCAGCTACTGCACAGGCAGAGACCAAAGGTGGAGGTGTCTCAATCTGCAACAATGACAAAACTCATCTCAAGACTAGTCAAACAGGATGACACACTTGAGCTTCTCCATATTCAAATTTCCATAGGCAAAGTCCAATATCTTATCCTTGTAAGCTACAGGTCACCGTCTATAAACAAAGTAACCCAAAACTCACATTTTGACTTACTGGAGGTCCTCACAATTTAATCTAATACCATATCTGTGGGTGATTTTAACCACCCTACTATAAACTGGGATACTTACATGACCCAAAACTTACAGGCCCAGAAATTCCTAGACTTTGCAAACAAATATATTGAACAAGAAAATTCACATGCCCACTAGAGGTTCAAACATACTCAACCACGTACGTTCAAACATGGAAGAATGTTGCACCCCTCCCAGTGTAGTGCCCTCTCTGGTAAGATCAGGCCACAAAGCTGTCTCCTTCATAATACAAATCAGTTCTATAACCCCGGATAATACTAACATTCAGGAACCATTCTAAAGCAAACTTTCTACTATTACGTGATAACCTGTCAAAATTCCAAGCTGCCCCCCCACCAAACCCACAGAACACAGCTGCCTATGCAGAATTGTTCACAGAAACCCTGTACAATCATGTCAATAAATATATAGAGGCAGATGTACTTACCAGAAATAAGCCCAGAACTAATTAAAAAAAAAAAAAACCTCCAAGCTGGAATCCGAACATAAACAGGTTGTACAACAAAAGAAAAAAATCAGCCAGGAATAGGAACTGCTAGGTCCAGCATGATAAATACTCTCAACAATCAAAACAAATAAGAGGGTAAATTATGTCCACTAAAGCCAAATATGAGGTAAAGGTTGCCTCTCAGGCAAAGGACAACCAGAAGGCTTTCCTTAGCTATGTCCAGACCCTGAAAGGCAGCACGCAGCAGATGGAGTCACCTACATGAGTCATAAGATATAGGAAATCCTCTGGCCAACAAATTCACTTCCAGTTTTAACCCTCCCCCACTACCCCAGACACCCCCCAACCAACTATCACTAGGCTGGTCCTAGATGCACTCAATAAGGTCATAAACACTGCATCAATGGCCCTGATAACATCCCAGAATGCCTCCTAAATAGCTTGAAACATGACCTATTGGGAACACTGGAGGCACTGTTTAACCCTTGCCTCCAAACAGGCTTTGTGCCACGTGAATGGAGAAAGTACAGCTATGTAAAATCCTACCATAACAGTACATGTCCTCTTCACTGCTGCAGTATTCGTCACTGTAGGGATCTTCTGTCAAGGACAGCCCAACGTCCTGCCAGTATACCAAAGCCTTTAGATCTTACATGTGCCATATGTCACACGTATGCTTCTTGTACAGGACACAAGGCATAAAGGTGTTGTATGGATGTATTTAGCCAGAAGTTAATTGCCTCAGCAGAGAACAATTTTCATAGGAGAAAAGATGCTATGCACATCCCAAAGGAGAAAACGCAAAAGGAAAAGGGAGACCCTCGGACTAGGAGGGAAACCAAAACAAAGCCCAAAGGAAACAAGGGGATGGAGGGAGGGAGAGAATACTGCAACACTGAAAAGATCATCATCTACTGCTATGGGAAGATTTATCACAACTGTACTAAGTCCTTCTATATCACTGTTGCAGTATTCTTCACAGTACGGAAGAGTACAAATGTTCAAGAAAAATACTGGGAGGTGGAAGGCTACAACATTTCCGCAACAACCCCTGCTGAATAACCTTAGCAAAACTTGCTCTGGCCCTAGAAACCATATCCAATTTATAATGCTTAGAAAGGGTATGGAATTGATGTCCAACCCCTTGAAGAAGCACCAAAAGAGGCAACAGCCCTAGTGGAGTGAGCACTAATGGAAGAAGACAGACATCTGCCATGAAAAGAACAACAAAAAGAAATGGCCTTAATCCAGGAGGAGATGGTTTCCTTAGAAACAGCCAGACTCAAAGTTATGGTATGAAAAGAAACAAAAAGTTGGTCAGACTTGCAAATGGCGTTTTATCCAAATAGAACCTAAGCTGTCTGTGCAAATCCAAGGTATGAAGGTACCCTTTCACTAGCAGACTGAAGAGAAGGAAAAAAAGAAAGGGAGTTGTACTGCTTGACTCAAAGACAGCTCATTAACCACCTTGGGCATAAAAAAAGGATTAGTACTAAGGGACTGTCAAAAAACAAAGACAGACAGGCGGCCATAAGGATCTGAAGTGTAGAAACCACAGGGCAGAAGTAAAAGCTAGCAATAAGACAGTCTTCCAGGTACAATGTTGCAGAGAAGCTGAGCCTGCAGGCTCAAAGTGGTTATTTTTTCTAAAACAAATTAAGGTCTCAGGGAGGAGGAGGAATAGGCTTCCTTGGGGGCCTAAGATGCAGGACACCTTTAAGAAAGTGTCCGACCTCAAATCGAGAAGCCAAAGGAGGATTCAAGGGCAGACAGGCAGAAATAGCTGACAAATTGGCCTTAACAACAGAATAGGCCAAGCCAGACTGTAGCAGCTCACACAAACAGAAAAGAACCAAAAGAATTCCTACTGAAAAAGGGTCCTGGTTATGAGCATGGCACTAGATAGAAAAAGTTTTTTGGGTTGCAGGTTTTCTTGCCTCTTGTAAAACCTTGAGCATGTGCTCAGAAACGAGTTGCCTAAAAGAGATCAAAACCCTATAAACCACAGTGTCAGATGAAGAATGGACAAGTCATGATGGATGAGTGACCCCTTGTCCTGTGTGCGGAGGTCCAACTGATGAGGTAACTTGTGGTCACTGCTCCTGGCCAGATGCATTAAGAGGGGGAATCAGTGCTGTCTTGGCCAAAAGGGAGTCACTACAAGACTTTTGGGGAGTCTAGCTAAATCTTCTGCAGGACACTTGGAAGTAGGGGAAGGAAAGGGAAGGCACAGAAAAAATGTCCTTCCAAGGAAAAGAAAAGGCTTCTGTCTTCCATGCCAGATGGCATGGCACTCTGGAACAGAGAAGACTGAACTGCCTGTTCAGAGGGGAGCCAAAAAGATCTACCTGAGGAATACCTAACCGTTGGACTATGAGCAGAAACAAATCTGTGTGAAGCATCCATTTGTGAGCCTGTGTGTTGGAACTGCTCAAAGTGTCTGCCACTAGATTGTGATCTAACGGAATACATACGGCGTGAAGAGTTAACTGACAACTGAAAATCAGATCCCAGGCTTGAAGAGCCAAACCTGCAGAGAAGGTAAGCCTTTGTGCCTTTCTGCTGACATACCACATTACTGTGGTGTTGTCTGTGTAAACCTTCAGAGGGCCTGGGCAGAACATGGGGTGAAACGCCTGAAGGGCCAGAATCAGGGCTCTCGTCTCTTTGATGCTGATATAGTCTGACTTCTGAAAGGGGGCAAAACACCTTAAATCTGCAGTTGATACAGGAATCCCCCCACCCCAAGTCTGAAGCATCGGAGAATAGTTCTTGAGATGGGACCAGAAGCTGAGATAGCAGGCCTTGGTTGAAGGTAAGTTGCTGAATCCACCACTCGAATTCCCACTTCAGACAGGGAAGAACCACTCTGAAATACATAGGGTGGCAATGCTGAAGCAAAACTGACTTGAGGTAACCAGTGAAGCTTCCACAAGTGCAGTCTGGCAAGAGGGAGCACTGGAATGCAAGAGGCCATGAATCCCAGGGCTCGAAGAAACTCTCTGTCTGAAATAGCAGGCAGAGGAGAGACTGAAAGAAAGCTGTTAAGAACAGAACATTTAGAGGTGGAAGAGAGACCAACATTGGCACTGTCTGAATCCTTCAACCCAGATACACATGATCTTGAGAGGAAGTCAGTTGGCAGTGAACCCCAGACTTTGAACGAGAGAGATGGTGAACTCTAGATCCTATAACAGGAAACTGGGAGAAGATGACTGAAGCAACAGGTCATCTAGATAAGGAAAAATCTGAATACCTTGGAGTCTGCAAAAGGCAATCACAGGAGGAAGGCATTTTGTGAACACTCTTGTGGCAGTAGAGAACTGAAAATGAGAGGAAGAAACAAAGAAATATAAAAACTTCCTGAAAACAGGGTGAAAAGGAATATGAAAGGTAAGCATCCTTCATATCCAAGGACACAAAAAAAGCCTGGGCTATTAAAAGAGGAAACGGGGTTTGAAGAGGAAGCATTTGAAAGGAAATGATCTTGAGAAAGGCGTTGAGCTAAGAGAGATCCAAGATATGTCTCCAAGTGCCCTCTTTTCAAGGAACCAGGAACATAGTGGAGAAAATCCTTTCCTACTTGTGAAGGAGGGACAGGATGAATAGTTCCCCTGGGTGGCCTGAGGGCCTCTACACCCCTGGAAAGGCATTAATTACACATTAACACACATTCTGTCAGGCATTATTGCACTTAGAGAATGGGCTCTCTGGAAAATTGCTGTGTTTTACTTATTTATACTACTTTTATTACTATATTATTTTTTTAATATATTTTGGATGTAAAATAGTTCCTCTGCCTAATGTTTCTAAGTGTTGTAATAAATGTAAATGGTGTTAGAGGAAGCATTTTACATCCAAAATATAGCATTTCTAAAAATATCTAGATGTTTGTTTTATTCTTAGGTCCCTTACTGCTAAAATGGTTTCCTGACAGTCATTTGGAGATTGAAGTCGCTAAATAATGACATACATTTGACTTTCAGACTTTATTTCCTTCAGAAAATTCATGTTAACACAAATCTTGTTGTTTAAGTTATTATTTTTTTTTATTTAAAATCTGTTCCTATTTTGAAGCCTTTGTTCCCCCTTTACTTCAGGTTTTTTCTTCATTTCTTGAGCTAAAAGGTAGAGAGGTAAACAAACCTCTTTATCTGCTGCTGCCAGTGTGCCATCTATCTCACTGTTTCTCCCTCTGTCACACAGACACCCCCCACACACATACACCTGCACTTCAGAAAATGCATGCTAACACAAGTCCTATTATTGCAGCCACTTAGTGTTTTTTTAAACAGGAATATGGTCAAGTTTTGAGCCTTTCCTCCCCTTTAGTTTATGTTTTATTCCTCTAACTCAGTGGTTCTGAAACTTTGCAAGCTGGAGGACCCCTTTTATCAAGAAAATATTTTGGCGGACCCCTATAGGTGGCGGTACACATACTTTATGTCTGGATCAAACCCCAGCCCTCCCATGCAGCCATTTCAGTGTCCCATTACTTGGCTATCCCCCCAGTTGCCATAAACACTGCTCAAAATTCATAGTGTATACCATTGTCTGTTTTACTTCTACAATGATTACAGATATATGGATTGCATTTAAATCTTTTATTTCAAATTTTAAAGCACAAACACTGATAGACATTTGCTAAAGCTAAGCAAAGCAATACAGTCTCACAATGAAAACAGACAGCATTAAAACATCTCTGCCTTTGAAACTCACATTCACTGAAACAGCACTAAAACCCCCATTCAAAGAAAAAGCATCTGGCCAGTGGTGGATTAAGTTTACCTTTGGGCTGTTTTCAAAATATAGGCCCCTTACGAACATTTTTAGGACCATGCAAAAGTTATTTGATTCACCTTCCTGATTGTATAATTAAATTTTAAGATACAATAATTAAATTATATCCCTTGTATAATACAGCAACACTTGGTAGAGCATGTTTTAAATGTACAGCTTTGCACATTTTCCAGTACGCAGTGAAACAAAACATATGAACCAATAATAACAAAAAATGCCCAATTTAGAACATTTCAACCATAAAAGGCCACTCAAACATCTGTCATTACAATCCACCTGTATCAGTCAATATGCACAATTTCTGCAGAAGTAAAAGTCATCTAATTCCACCTTAAAGAGATCTATAACCAATGAAAATGTTGCTGCTAACAAACAACTTTATATTTCAGTGTTTCATCTACATAACCAATTCAGTGCTTGCTGCCCTTGTACAATAAATTGCTTACTTATGTTACATAAAAAAATGGTAACTGAAAACAGATTCACAGTTACTAGGCACCATCCAAAGGAGGACATATTCATGACTTCAGAACCCCACTTCATGAAAATACAGCACAGTATCAGCAATCAATTTACATGCTCTGGGAGTAGAACCCATAGTCTTCTGCATTAAAATGCAAGCATGCTACCTGTAGTGCTGCTAACACTCTTTTAAATTTTTATACCACAGCAGTGATACCATTTGTTAGCTAGCTAAATAAAACAGCTGCACAGAACAGACAAACATATGATGCAAAAATCTGGGCATTCTGCAAAAACCTGGACAGTTGAGGGGTATGCTACTTATGTCTTAAACACACCTCTACCTCCTTCCCTCTTACACACGCACAGCTACTTTCTTCCCTCTTACAAACACACCACCCCTACCTGCCTCCCTCCCTCTTTACATACACAGACACACACACCTCCCTCCCTCTTACATACACATACACCTACCTGCATCCTTCTTTACACACACACGCACACACACACACACACACACACACACACACACACACACACACACACACACACACACACACACACACACACACACACACACACACACACACACACACACACACCATACCTCTCAACCTCTTCAGCACAAAAAATCTGGACAAAGAGTGTCATAATGGGGTGGGAGACAGAGAGTCAAAATTAAGGACACATTTTAAATATTGCTCTTTCAAACTTGGAAAGTTGACAGAACAAATTTTGCATTAGTCTGAGTTTTCTGAAGGATATGAAGTTTAAAGTGCAAATGTCTGCCATTATTTTCTGACTTCAGTCTGAAATGATTTGCCAGGGATTTGCCAGAAAACACCAAGCAGACCAAACGAGGCAAAAATCTGGACATTCTGCAAAAATATGCACAGTTCACTTCATCTTTAAGACTTTATTAAAAAAATACCTTCAGGCCAGGGTTTTTCAATAAGATCATCCGGATTAGCTCTGCAGTAATTTCTGTCAGCAGTGTCCAACAAATCCTGGACCTTACTTGGAGGGAACAGAACAGTTGCTTAAATTTCCCTCCAAGTTCTAACTGTCCAGCAGAAAACAAAGGGCAAGTGAGCAGCTGCTCAGTGTTAGCCACAAATGAGGAAGTTGTTCCTTCTTTCTGTCTCTGAACACTCAGGGCAAGCAGCTGCTTAGCTGCGAATGCAGAAATTAAGCAGCTCAGCTGCACACTGGGAAGTTTCACTCTCTCTCTCTTTTTTTTTTTTTATTATAATTTGAATGTGAGAGGAGCAATTTTTTTTTTTATGGGTATAGTCAGTGACCTTGTAATGCAGGTGAGCTGACGGACCCCTGGAATGCATTGTGTGGACCACAGTTTCAGAAACACTGCTCTAACTAATCTAAGAGAAGAGAGGTATGTACACTTCTTGACTGCTGCTGGTGTTGGATCTCTCTCACTCTTCACACTCTCACTCACACACACCTCGCTTTTATGCATGCATTCACACACGCAGAAACATTCACATGCACACACTTTTTTCTTTTATATTTAGATCTTACACTCACTAAGCAGCAAAAGCTCTGCTTAGCAGGTGTAAAATAACGGTTTGATCGTTCTCGCCTTCACACACACACACACACACACACACACACACACACACACACACACACACACACAACCATAAACACACACAGACTTTTGTTTTTCCTTTTTCTTTTTAATATTTTACACTCGCTAAACAGAGTGTAAAATAATGGTGGCCGTTCCGTTTTTTCAGTCAGAGCTCCACAGCGGCTTGATATGCTACCATGAAGTGGCGGACATGTTTTTCAATGGGCATTACTTGTACATTAATACCCTGCTATAGAACACTCGTTCTTCAATCAGGGTAATGATGTACAGTAAGCCCATTCTCTAAAGTGCAGTATATACCTATGAACCTATACATTTCTTTTGCAAGTTATTTTTTATTTATAGGTATAGTAAAAGATGGGCCACCACAAGAGGTTAAGTATCCATGCTGTGACCAAGGAGGATTCTTGAAATATGGTTAAGCTTCGCTGAAATGAGTCTGACAGGAACGTGAGTTGTCAAATAGTGCTTACAAGCAGCAACCTTAGACTCACATACATAGTTGACAAAAAAACAAAAATACTCAACCAGTAAAACAAAAAGTAAACCACGACCACCAGAGTAATTCCGAAGCCTTTAATGCTGCTCCACACACTAAACCTATATTATGAAAGAGGAGGTGATGAAAAATTAAAGGTGGAATTATGAGAATATAAATGGCAGGTTATGTTGAATGCAATAAAGCCACCTGGATTGAATGATTTTATTTCTTTAGGACCTATTTTGAGACAAAGGGCATGTATGATTTAGATAGTTTTTAAGTATACATATTTACAATTACAGCAAATAATGTAATAATATAGGTTTTATATATATATTTTTTTTAGTTTATAATTGTACTTGTGGGTTGGGGATTTGTTTTTGTACATGTTTTACGTACTGAGCAATTATTTCACTTTAAGATGAATGTGTTTAAGATTTTTAATTGTATGATTGACCAATTAATGTGTATATAATAATGGCTTGTTGAGCAGCTACAATTCACTCTGATGATGCCATTTAATTAATGGTGAAAGCGCTTCGTGTGTGGAGCAGCATTAAAGGCTTCGGAATCACTCTGGTGGTCGTGGTCTATTTTTTGTTTCACATACATAGTTCCCCAAACACAGTAATGCATAAGAGGCACACTTCCTGTCAGAAAATCTCTATTGTAAAGCTCAACCTGACAGAAAAAAAATAACTGGCAAGTTGTCACACAGTGAACACAAGCACTAATTTACACTGGCTGAATAAAACACAAAACTTTTGGATAAAATATGTTCACTCAAGCAATACATTTTCTTACAAAAATAACATGTGAAATAGCTTAAATTGATCAACAGTGGCCCCTGTTAGGAAACTTCAGATTTTAGACAGATATCAGGTTTCTTAATGGGGAAGTACTGCTAAATAGTCCATTTGAAAAAGGCTAATATTCTGTGTGGAAGGATTCCCCACTGGAGATTTATCGGCCAGAAATCAAAGCTAAGGGAAAGCTGCTGCTCCTGTGAAGTCCCTGAGCTTTCTTCACATGGAGACAAGAAAGTACTGAAGAATCTTTACTCTTAACTGCCAATTATTCCACCACAGGGGTGCCCAATCAAAAGTCACATTAAAGGTATGGGTGGAATTCAGAACCTTTGAAAATTGGCCAGTTGTTGTGTCCTGTGTAGGTCTGAATTGAAAATGGGTTGCTTCCACGTGAATGCTCAGAAACTGCCTGGATACTTTGGTAGTCTTCCTTTTGAGGTAGATATCCTGGGGGGGGGGGGGGGGTTGTTGAGCACATTCAATAGTTTACAGTCAGGACAAAATCACTTGCACTGTAACCATTTTGAAAAGGGTCTTCTTGATATAGAGAGTTAGGCTTCTGATATCTAGGATTGGCCTGAGGTCCTTGTTTTTCTTTGGAACTAAAAAGAATCTTGACCAGATTCATGAATTTCTCTGATCTGGAGGAAACCTCTTGGGTGGGTCTTTTCCAAGAGTGTGATGGTTTCTCTTTTTGTTGCTTTTTGTTGAATGGCTGGGTCTGGGAGTGTTGAAAGGGTATTATATAACCTCTAAATACTACATTTCTCACCCGGTTTTCCTGTGTGATGGCCATCTACACAGCTAAATGGGCCACAATGAATGCCTCCAGAGTTCATCAGTTGGAGAAGCCTTCAGGGACACTAGGACTTCCTATCCAAAAAGGGTCACAAAATCCCTGGTTTTGTGGACCTCCTCTATCTTTTGATGAGTGTCCACTGAAGGGGTTGACTCTGTCATGGCTATCCCTGAAGATCCCCTCTGGTGCATTAATTCAAGAATTTCACAAAAGTCAGCATCTTTTGGAGGGAATTTGGAGAACCCTCTTGACCATCTAAGATGGCGTCAGAAGTCATGCTCCATAGGGGAGTCCACATGCCTCCTCTTGCCCTTCATTTTCCTGGGAAAATCTGGGGGGACCTGGTCCAAGTCCTCAGAAGACTCAAACTGTACCTATGCCAGTTCCTTGAGTGTTTCCATTCTGCTCTGTCCCAGGGAAGTCTGATAAGCAGGGTGAAAGACCAGTTGGCAAGTGCCAGGGGCTGCAGCATTCATTTGTGGAGGCTCTGTATGCACTAAGGAGAGGCACTCATCCTTTCCATGGCTCTGAAAGCTGACCTCAACGCTGCTGGCATCATGAGATGCATTCATCCCCACCACAGTCCTGACAATGATGATCTAGAAAGCTTTGAGATAGAGATTTTTGCCAGTATATTGAAAGTGAAGGACTCTGACACGGAAAACTGCACCAAATAAGTTGACACAAAAGCTGTTGCTTAAGACTCTACATCAAGTGAACTGAATGCAAAGGTGTTGGTGTGGTGAAGGTACCAAATGAACCATACACACACACACACACACACACACACACACACACACACACACACACACACACACAGGATTTGGTTGATGTCTCCGCAATAAAACCTCTGTGTTTGATACTGAGGGAGATGGGATGACATCCATCTCAATCTGTTTTTTTAGGACAGCCCTCATCATTTGGACCCTAAAGACATCTGTAGTACTTGTAAATGACCTGGCAGACCAATGACAGGAGGTAGATGGGGGATATGATGCCAGGAAGCAGGGCAAAGTACAGTTGTGTACACTTACCATAAATGTAGATGTTAGAGTGTATTCACTGTTGCAGTCATCACACTTGGGTTATCCTGCCATAGGTGACCCTCAGTCGGCCCAAATACCAGAGGCTTAGTATTTCTGCATCAGTTGCTGTCGCTTCAGGACTGACGTCAGATCATCAGCGGTATAAAAACAGGCAGCCGACGCCATTACATCAGTTTTTTCTTGACCCAAATGTCAGGATACCCCAAACAGGGAGCTAAGTTATGTTGGAAAAACACCACCAGTAAAAAGTAAATATCAATAGCCCTGTAAGAAGTGAGAAAGAGAGATAGAGACAAGGGGGCTGAAGGGTGGGAAACCAGAACTGCAACAGTGAATACACTCGAACATCTACATTTATGGTAAGTGTACACAACTGTACTATGTTCTTCATGTTTCACTGTTGCAGTCATCACACTTGGGTTGATTCCCAAAGCTGAAGAATGGGTGGAGGCAGTCAAAAAGAGCTGGGGCTGGCTAGAATGCCCTGCAGGACTGCAGTTGCAAAGCCCACCCTGGATTTGGAAAAGATTGGCAGGTGGTAATGCTTGATGAAGGTATGAACAGAACTCCAAGGTGCAGCTCCCAGAATGTTCCTGGTAGGGACTCCTCTGAGAAAGGCTGTAGAGGTTGAAGATACCCTAGTGGAATGAGTTCTGATCCCCTGAGGGGGTGGTTTCCCATGGTGTTTGTAACAGAAATGGATATAGTGTGCTATCCATTTGGAGATGGTTTGCTTTGATATGGCCTTGCCCTCTGCCCCTGGTGCAAATCTGACTAATAACTGGTCAGATTTCCCAAAGGGCTTAGTCCTACCAAGGTAGAATCTGAGCTGTCTATGCACATCTAAAGAGTGCAGGATCCTTTCCCCCTTATTTTGAGGATTATGGAAAAATGTGGGCAAATGGATAGATTGGTTGAGAGCCACAATGGACACCACTTTAGGCATGAAAGTTGGGTTAGTCCTGAGGGAGACCCTGTCAGCATGAAAAATAATGAAGGGTTCCACAGTCATAAGTGCTTGTAGCTCAGACACTCTTCTAGCTGAAGTGATGGCCAGAAGCAAGGCTGTTTTCCAAGAGAGGAATTTTAACTCTGCTGACGCTGCAGGCTCAAAGGGGGTAGCGTGAGCTTTTCCAAAACAAAGTTAAGGTCCCAAGCAGGGGAAGGGGCTCTTCTTGGTGGCCTTAAGTTGTTAACCTCTCTCAGGAACTGCTTGATGAGAGGGTGAGAGAAGAGAGGTGGCTCAGTGCTGTAATGAGCAAAGATGGCAGAGGCATGAATCTTAATGGAAGAGAAAGATATGCCCCTGTGGAGTAGGTCTGCTAGGTAATCCAGGATGAGAGGTAAGGAGGGCTGTGCCGGATCCACTCCTTAAGTGTGGATCCAGGAACAATAACTTTTCCACTTGTCAGAATAGGATTTTCTTGTACTGGGTAGTCTGGCTTCACGTATGACATCCAGTACCTGCTTGCTTAGGCTGGCCACTGGAGGAGAAGTCAATGAATAAGCAAGGCTGCAAGGTTCAGGGTCTGCAATTGCGGATGCAAGAAATGTCCCTCCTGCTGAGTCAGGAGAGTTGGGATCTGGGGGAGGTGGCATGGAGGTAACTATGACAGACTGTGCAGTAGTGGGTACCAGTGTTGGCGTGGCCAGTCTGGGGCAATCAGGATTGCCCTTGGTCTTTCCTCCCTTATCTTGAATAATGCTCTTGTAAGAAGAGGTAGAGGGGGAAATGCATAGATTGAGAGGTTTGCCCACTGGAAGGATATGGCATCCACTTTCCAGGCCTTGCTGTGAGGTTCCCTGGTGCAGAATTTGCTGAACTGGTGCTTGTTGGGGGAGGCAAATCGGTCCACTTTCGGGGTACCCCATTTCTGGGTCACAAGGCTGAAGGTGTTGTGGTTTAATTGCCACTTGTGTGGGTCTAGGAGATTTCTGCTTAAGTTGTCTGCCAAAGTTTTGGTTGCCTGGCAGGAACTGAGCTTGCAGGTGAATATGCATGGCTGAGGCCGTGTTCCACAGGGTCATGGCTAGCCTGCAGAGTGGGTAAGAGTGGGTAGCCCCTGCTTGTTGATGTAACACATCACTGTGGTGTTGTCACTTTTGATTAGTAGAGGCCCCGCAGAGAGTAGGGATCGGAAAGCTGTCAGAGCGTGCTGAACAGCTAACATCTCTTTTTGGTTGATGTGCAGATGAACTTGATTTGGGTCCAGTGGCCCTGAATGCACCTGCTGTCCAGATGTGCACCCCAGGCATAGTCTGATGCATCTGTGGTTAGGGTCTGGGCGGCATGGGGTTGTGTAAAGGGAAGACCCTTGTTGTGGTTGCATGCTGCTGCCCACCAAAGGAACTCTTTCTTTAGACAAGGTATCATAGGTATGACAGTTTCCAGTCCTGAGAATGTTGGCACCAAAGACTTTTTAAGTACCACTGAAGTTTCTTCTTATGCAATCTGGCATATGGAATTAGTAGAATGCAGGAGGCCATGAACCCTAGAGCTTGCAGGATTTTCCTTGCGGATAGCTGGGTTCTGGTGGCCATTTGAGAGAAGTAGCCTGTCAGACAGCTTGTTTTTCTGGAGTAAGGCATGCCATCTGGGATGCTGTGTCCAAGCTTGCTCCCAGGAATACAATTTTTTGACTGGGGACTAGTTGGATTTCTTTTCATTGACAGTGTACCCCAGGGAGGTCAGAAGGTCCTTTACAAATGTCAGGTGCTGCAAAGTACAGTTGTGTACACTTACCATAAATGTAGATGTTCGAGTGTATTCACAGTTGCAGTCATTACATTTGGGTTATCTGTTGCTGTAGCCCTCAGTCGGCCTGACAAACAAAGTCTTAGGTCCTGCGTTGGTTGCTGTCCCTTCTTCCATGATGTCAGGTCACCAAGGGTATAAAATATGCAGCCGACACCATTACGTCAATTTTTCCTGCCCCAGATGTCAGGTGCCCCCCAATGGGAAGCAATTAACTCTATAATACAAGGATATACCTCCAACAAAAAAGCAAATACACCAAAAAGATTTTTGAGCATAGTAAATGAGAGAAGAGGTATAGCCAAAAGAAGAAAGGGGGCTGGAGGGAGGGTAACCAGGATTGCAATAGTGAATACACTCGAACATCTACATCTATGGCAAGTGCACACAACTGTACCATGTTCTTCGTGTTTCACTGTTGCAGTCATTACATTTGGGTAGATTCCCAAAGCTAAGGTTGGGAGGAGAAATTTAAATAGAATTAGGACCAGCTATAAAGCCTTGCAAGACTGCAGGGGCAAAACCAGCTCTGGATTTAGAAAAAATTGGCAAATGATAAAGCTTGGTGAAAGTATGTATAAAACTCCAGGTAGCGGCTTCTAGGATGTCCCTCGTAGGGACGCCCCTGAGAAAGGCAGTAGAGGTAGATGCAGCCCTGGTTGAATGGGGCCTGATGCCCTGTGGGATAGGTTTTCCATGGATTCTTATAGCAGAAATGAATGCAAGTGGCCTATCCATTTTGAAATGGTTTGCCTTGAAATAGCTTTCCCTTCTGTCCCTGCAGCAAATGCCACCAGCAGTTGTTCAGATTTCCTTTGAGGTTTAGTCCTGTCCAAGTAGAATCTAAGTTGTCTGTGCACATCTAAGGAGTGCAGAATCTGTTCTCCTTTATTCTGTGGGTTAGCAAATGAATGGACTGATTATGAGGCACACTGGATACCATCTTGGGCATGAAGGAGGGACTGGTTCTGAGGGACACTCTGTCCGCATGAAAGATGATGAAAGGCTCCACTGTCATAAGGGCCCGTAACTCAGCTACCCTTCTTGCAGCAGTGATTGCTAAAAGGAAAGTTGTTTTCCAGGAAAGGAATTTTAAATTTGCAGTAGCAGCTGGCTCGAAAGGAGGAAGAGTGAGTTTCTCCACGACAAAGTTAAGGTCCCAGGCTGGAGTTGGAGCTCTCCCCGATGGCCTTAAATTTTTGGCCCTCTGAGGAACTGCTTGAGCAGTCAGTGAGAGAAGAGGGGAGGCTCTGTGCTATAATGAGCTGAAATGGCTGAGGCATGAATTTTGATGGAGGAAAAGGACAAGCCCTTATGAAGCATCTCAGTCAAATACTGGAGAATCTGAGGTAAATTGGGCACTGCTGCGCTCATCCCTTGAGATTGGTTCAAGGTACAAAATCTTTTCCATTTTGCAACATAAGATTTTCTAGTACTAGGCCTCCTAACCTCTAAAATGATATCCATTACTGATTTACTGAGGGGTGGTAAAGGAGAGATTAGGTAATTAGCCAGGCTGCTAGGTTCAGGGTTTGCAGCTGAGGGTGCAGAATCTGGTTCTCCTGCTGAGACAACAGGGAAGGAGTCTGAGGCAGATGCCATGGGGCCAAGCATGACACACTGTGCAGGAGGGGGTACCAGTGTTGGTGTGGCCAGTCTGGTGCAATTAAAATCGTCCTTGGTTTGTCCTGCTTGATCTTTAATAGTACCCTGGAGAGCAGAGGCAGAGGAGGAAAGGCATAAACTGATAGGTTTTTCCAGATGAAGGATAGAGCATCCAAAGCTAGTTTGTGAGGAATCCTTGTGCAAAATTTGTCCAGTTGATGTTTCTGGGGGGAGGCAAACAGGTCTATATCTGGGCCTCGCATTTGCTTGTCAACATGTTGAAAATCCTTGGTTCCAGTTTCCACTTGTGTGGTCCATGAGGTTTCTAGTTAGTCCATCTGCTAGTGTATTTAGTTTTCCTGGCAGGATTTAAGCTTGTAGATTCACTTGGTAGCTCAAGGCTGTGTTCTGCAATGCCATGGCTAGTCTGCAGAGGGAGTAAGAGTGTGTACCCCCCTGCTTATTTATGTACCACATGACCGTGGTGTTGTCCGTCTTTACCATTAGTTGTCCTGGAAGAATGTGGTCCTTGAAGGCTGTCAGAGCATTCTGTACAGCTAACATTTCCTTTTGATTTATGTGTAGGTGCATTTGACTTGGGTTCCATTTGCCCTGAATGTACTTCCCTGCCAGGTGAGCCCCCCATGCATAGTCTGATGCGTCTGTTGTTAAGGTTTGGGCGACAGGGAGTAGTGTGAATTGTAGTCCCTTGTTTTGGTGGCAGGCCTCTGCCCACCAAAGGAACTCTAAGAATAGGCGAGGTATGATAGGAATCATAGCTTCTAGATCCTGTGAATGTTGACACCATAGGCTTTTGAGATACCATTGTGGTTTCCTCATATGCAGTCTTGCATATGGAATAAGAAGAATGCAGGAAGCCATGAACCCCAAGGCTTGCAGTATTTGCCTTGCAGATAACTGGGTTTTTGTGGCTACTTGTTTGAAATAGGTTGTCAAATGAGTCCGTTTCTCTGGTGTGAGGGTAGCCATCTGGGAAGTTGTATTCAAGCTTGCTCCCAGGAATATAATTTGTTGACAGGGTACCAGGTGTGATTTCTTTTCGTTTATGGTGTACCCCAAACAAGTCAGTACCCTTTGAACAAAGGCCAAATGATTCAAAAGTATGTCCTGGCTTTCTGCCTGAATTACTCAATCGTCCAGGTATGAATATATTTGAATATTTCTTTGCCGGCAGAATGCAATGACTAAAGCTAGGCACTTTGTGAATACCCTGGGTGCAGCAGATAAGCCAAAGGGCAGTGCAGAGAACTGATAATGCATGTAGCCTGCTTTGAAGCGCAGGTATCTTCTGCAAGACTCCCTGATAGGGATGTGCATGTATGCTTCTTTTAAGTCTAGTGTTGCCAACCATGCATCTTTGCCTAGCATAGGAAGCAGTTGGTGAAGGATCAGCATTTTGAATTTTGGAATCACCAGAAAGGTATTTAGAGTAGAAAGGTCCAGGATAGGATGCCATGTATTGCCTTTTCTGGGTACCAGAAAAAGTCTTGAGTAGAAACCTTGTCCCTTTTCCTCTTCTGGTGCCAACTGAATAGCCCCCATGCTTAAGATAGAGAGACCTGATTTTGGGCCTCTGCCCACTGATTTGGGACCCGCTTGGTGTTGGTAAGGTGTGGAAGTGAAATCTGCATCCTTGGGACACTATATTTAAAACACATTTGTCTTGGGTAATGAGTTCCCAGTTTTTGGCCTGCAGACCAATCTTTCTGCCTAAAGGAGCTTTCATTTGGGAAGTGCTTGCAAGTTTTAAAAGCAAGTCATTGAGACAGTTTTCCATATGGGGGAGTCTTACTACTCCCTGATTTGGGTGCGGAAACCCCCCACTGCTTAGTCTTGTGTGTCCCCTGGGACTGAAACCTGGGGTTTCTGCTGTGTCTGGGTTTGGTTTGAAAAGTCCTGGAAGGGACTGGAAAGGACCAATTCTTAAAGGGCCAGTGCCTACTAAATCTAGGAGGCTGAACTTGTAAGAAAACTTTAACAGTTTGCATAGATATAGCTTTATCTTCCATCTTTTTAAGAACTTCCTCAGCCTTGTTGCCAAACAGCCGGTCCTGATTTAGGGGAGCATCCAACAATTTAGCTTGAACATGATCAGGCAAACATTGCTCCTTAAGCCAAGCATGCCTTCTGAGCACAGACCCAATAACAGCAGACTTGCAAGAGGCCTCTCATGAATCAAATCCACATTGCAAAGTATGTTTTCCAAGCTGTTCAGCAAAATGCATTAAATCCTGTAATTCTTTATTTTCCGCACAGTCAGGAATCAACATTATTTTCTGCTTAAGCAATCCAATAACATGTTGCTGATACTTTAACATATGAAACTGGCAGTTTAAAGCCCTAATGGCCAATGTTGCAGAAGTGTAAACCTTCTTACCCCATCTACTCTGCGCCCTGGAGTCTCTATCAGAAGGTGTAGGATTTGTAGCAGTAGAGGCCTTAATGCCCTTGGATCCCTGTGAAGTAGTCTCTGAATCCGCAATAGGATTTTTAAAAAGGAACTTGTGTGAATAAGGAACCCTGTAATATCTGTCAGGTTTTCTGGGAGCAGGAGGCAAAGAATCAGGGGCCAAACTAGATTCCGAAAAAGTATCATCAACAATGTCTAGAACAGGAGGAATAGCTAAAGGCCTATGCTGAGGCAGGAGTAAGAAATCCCTAAGCCTCTTTTTTGAATCAGAAAAATCCTGGCTTTCCCAGTGGAAATGCTCCCTTAGAGTATGTAAGGTTTCACTGAAAGAAAAATCCTCTGGATGGGAAGCAGAGGGAATAGAGTCCTCTGCATCAGAATCCTCATAAGGATATAAGGGCAAATCCAGATCATCAGAAGAATCAGAAAAATCAGAATCCTGATCAGAAGATTCATAAACAACTTCAGTCCTAGGTCTCTTAGAAGGTGGGGGGGGGGGGGTTGCCTTCCCCTGATTAGATTTATAAGATCTTCAGCCATTCTTATAATTTGTTTTTTAGGCATAGAGGCCTGAGCATGCAGCCTAGGCGTCATTTTTTTAGGCATAGTTCGAGATTTAGGCCTAAAAGAAGAAGGAGGAGTCAGTTTAATATGCAAGTCCTTAGTCCTGAATATACCCTCAGAAGCCGGTGCCTGCACAGCAGCTCCGGACCCATTCAAGGTAGAGACATCAGCGGGTTCCATAGTTGAAGCATCTCGCGGCATACCGGACTCCGAATGGGTCTCAGTAGAGGCCTACGAATCAGAAGTAGTGGGTATCAGGGGCAGCGAAAGTGCCTTACTGAGTACTGGCAAACTGGTGACTGGCTTAGGAGAAGCGTCATCAGCAGTTTTGGACCTCGGCGGCCTGTCTCTGTCTTTATCTTTGCATTTTTTCAAAATCCCGGTAGTTGGATGGCTAACCGACGACATTTCTAGATAATTAAACCAAGAACTGAAATACTTAGAGGCAAAAATACACTGACGACGGATAGTGCTCTGATTAAATAAAGCACAAAATCGACAGCAAGGTACGTCGTGGTCAGGGCCTAGGCAAGGAATATAGTATGAATGAAAATCTTTATGAGGTATTTGCTTTCCACAAGTAATGCAATTATTAACTTTTACTGACATCGGTAAGGAGCAAGAAAAAGTTTACCCAATGAGGTGCTTAGCTTTAGTTGAAGACTTCGGTTCTGAAACTCGAAAATGAAAATTTCAGGAGTCGGCCGACCGGCACTTGCGAACTGCTTCTGTTTTAGGCACCAAAAGGCAAGAAAGACTGATGTAATGGCATCAGCTGCATGTTTTATACCCCTGACGTCATGGAAGAAGAGACAGCAACCGACGCAGGACCCAAGATTTTGTTAATCGAGCCAACTGAGGGCTACTGCAAGCAGATAACCCAAATGTAATTACTATAACAGTGAAACACGAAGAACATCAGCTTTTCCTGACTGTCTGCCTGAATCAGGCAATCATCCAAGTAGGGGTAAATAAATTTGAATATTTCTCTGTCTGCAATAAGCAATGGCTGGAGCCAGGCTTTTTATGAAAACTCTGGGAGCAGTGGTTAAGCCAAAGAGAAGTGCAGAGAAAGTACAGTTTTGTACCTACCATAAATGTAGATGTTCGAGTGTTCATCCTGCTGCAGTCATCACTCTTGGGTTATCCTGCCATCAGGCGGTCCTGCAGTCGGCCCGAATTCCAAAGTCGTGGTCCCGCATCGATTGCTGTTGCTTCTTCCCTGACGTCAGTGCGCCAGGGGTATATAAGAGGCATCCAACGCCATTTTCTTCAGTTTTTCTTGCCCCAGATGTCAGGTGCCCCCAAAAGGTAGGCAAAATATATATATATATATATATATATATATATATATATACACACATACATATGGCTATATAAAAATAAAACAAAACCCTTAGGTACAAGCAAATACACCACATAGGTAGAATAGGATAAAGTGGTAGAGATAAGTTCAGAGGGGACGGAGGGAGGGTAACCTGGACTGCAGCAGGGTGAACACTCGAACATCTACATTTACGGTAGGTACAAAACGGTACTATGTTCGTGTTACCCTGCTGCAGTCATCACACTTGGGTTGAATCCCAAAGCTAAGGAGGGGAGGTGGAGTCAAACAGGGTTAGAAGAAGCTAGTAGGCCCTGCAAAACTGCAGTGGCAAAACCAGCTCTAGGCTTAGAGTAAAGCGGTAAGTGATAGTGTTTGGTGAAGGTGTGCACTGAACTCCAAGTAGCAGCTTCCAGAATATCCTTGGTTGGCACTCCCCTGAGAAAGGCTGCTGATGTAGCTGTAGCCCTGTTGGAGTGGGACCTAATGTTAGCAGGTACTGGTTTCCCATGATGTGTGTAGCAGAAATGTATGCAATGTCCTATCCATTTAGAAATGGTCTGTTTTGACATAGCTTTTCCTTGTGATCCTGTAGCATAGGCTACAAAGAGCTGGTCAGTTTTTCTGAAAGCCTTAGTTTTATCCAAGTAGTAACGTAATTGCCTGTGAATGTCCAAAGAGTGCAGGAGTCTTTCTCCTGTGTTCTGGGGATTTGGGAAGAAGGTGGGCAAGTGAATGGTTTGGTTTAGGGCCACACTGGATACCACCTTTGGCATAAAGGAAGGATTAGTTCATAGAGAAACTCTGTCTTGATGAAAAATGAGGAAAGGTTCCACTGCCATTAGTGCCCGTAGCTCTGAGACTCTTCTAGCTGAGGTTATTGCTGGTAGTAGGGCAGTTTTCCATGAAAGAAATTTTAAATCAGTTGAAAAAGCTGGTTCAAAGGGCGGCAGTGTAAGCTTTTCCAGGACAAAGTTGATATCCCGAGTAGGTGTTGGAGCTCTCCTTGGCAGTCTTAAGTTCTTAGCCCCTCTGAGGTACTGTCTTAGGAATGGATGTGAAAATAAAGGAGGATCCATGCTGTAATGAGCTGAAATTGCTGAGGCGGGGATCTTAACAGATGAAAAGGAAAGACCTTTGTGTAACATCTCAGTTAAATATTGTAGAATCTGAGGAATGTTCGGCTCCAGGGGATTTAGGCCTTTGGCCTGGTTCCAGGCGCAAAATCTTTTCCATTAGTCTGAATAGATTTTCCTGGTGCTGGGCCTCCTGGCATCCAGAATGGCATCCATAACAGCTTTGGATAAAGGTGTTGGCTGGTTGTTTAGGTAATTTGCCATGCAGCCAGGTTTAAAGTCTTGAGCTGGCTGTGTAGAATCAGATTGTCTCGCTGGGTGAGCAGGTGAGGAATTTGTGGCAAAATCCATGGTGGGCCCTGGGCCATGTTCCTTAAAGTTGGATACCAATGTTGGCATGGCCAGTCTGGTGCAACGAGAATCATTTGTGGACTCTCTAATCTGACTTTCAGCAGTACCTTTGCTAGAAGAGGCAGTGGAGGGAAGGCATACACTGTTAATGTTTTCCAACTGAATGAGAGGGCGTCCACTTTCCAAGCTAGTGGATGGAAGGTCCTTGTGCAAAATTTTTGAAGTTGGTGGTTGTGGGGGTTTGCAAACAGATCTATGTCTGGGCGTCCCCATTTTTGAGCTATCATTGCAAATACTTGTGGATCTAGTTTCCATTCGTGTGGATCCATGATGTTTCTGCTTAGGTCGTCTGCCAATGTGTTTTTCTTTCCTGGCAGGAATTGTGCTTGTAATTGAACCTGGTAAGACAGTGCAGTGTTCTACAAGGTCATTGCTTGCCTGCATAGAGGGTAGGAATGTGTGCCCCCTTGCTTGTTTATGTACCACATAACTGTGGTGTTGTCTGTCCTTATTAGTACTTGTCCTGGGTGTAGAAGGTCCTTGAAAGCTGTTAGGGCATTCTGCACTGCTAGCATTTCTTTTTGATTGATATGCAGGTGTCTCTGATCTGTAGTCCATTTGCCCTGAATGCACTGTCCTGCCAAGTGTGCTCCCCAGGCATAGTCCGATGCATCCATTGTCATAGTTTGCCTGGTGTGGGTAAGGTGAAAGGCTGACACTTGTTGAGGTGACCTGCCTGTGCCCACCATAGAAACTCCTGATGAAGGCAGGGAATGAGTGGAATCATTTTTTCCAAGCTGTGGCAGTGCTGAGTCCATACAGTTTTCAGGTACCACTGTAATTCCCTCATATGCAGTTTTGCAAATGGTATTAGTAGTATGCAAGATGCCATGAATTCCAAGACCTGCAGAATTCTTCTTGCAGGGAGTTGGATCTTTGTTGCCATTATTTTGAAATATTGAAACAGCTGTCGTTGTTTGTCTGGCATGAGATAAGCCATCTGGGCCGTTGTATTCAAGCTGGTACCCAGGAATATTATGTTTTGTGAGGGCACTAGTTTTGATTTCTTTTCATTTACTGTGTACCCTAGGCAACTTAGAAGGTGTTTGACAAATGCCAGATGCTGTAAAATAATGTCCTTGCTTTCTGCTTGAATAAGACAGTCGTCCAGGTATGGGTATACTTGAATTCCTCTTTGTCTGCAGTATGCAATTACTGGTGCCAGGCATTTTGTGAAGACCCTGGGCGCAGTCGATAAGCCAAAGGGCAGTGCAGAGAATTGATAATGCGTTGAACCTGCAATGAAGCGGAGGTATCTTCTGCAATTTTGTCTGATAGCGACATGCAGGTATGCCTCCTTGAGGTCCAAAGTGACTAGCCAAGCATTCTTGCCCAGCATGGGAAGAAGCTGCTGTAGTGTTAGCATCTTGAATTTTGGCACTTGCAGATAGGTGTTCAGAATTGAAAGATCCAGAATGGGTCTCCATGCTTTGTCCTTACTTGGAACTAGGAAGAGTCTTGAGTAAAATCCTTGTCCTTGCTCCTGTGAAGGTACCTGTTGAATGGCTCTCATGTTCACGAGAGCTGCAATTTGTTTTTGTACCTCTGCCCATAGATTTGGTGGCAGGTTTGGCATTCCTTTGATCCTTGGTAAGGTATGAAAGTGGAATCAGTACCCTTGAGAGACAATGTTTAGAACCCATTTGTCTTTTGTGATGATGTGCCAGCTGTCTGCAAAAAATGCTAGTTTTCCTCCCAAGGGTGTTGCCAGGAGAGATTTGCTTGGTAGTTTGAGAATAGAGTCATTGTGTCTGCCTTCTGCTAGCTTGGGGCCTGTCTTCTCCTCCTTTCTGGGTAGCAGAACCCCATTGGCGAGGTTTGTAAGGGCCCTGTGACTGACCTCTGCCCTTGGCGTCTGTATTTGCCCCTCTGTGATCTGTCTGAAGCTGGAAAGGACCAATTTTTTGTTGGCCAATTTCTGCTGAAGTGAGGGGGTTGTACCTGCAAGAAATCCTTGCCCGTTTGCATAGATTTAGCCTTATCCTCCATTTTCTTTAAAACCTCTTCTGCTTTGACACCAAATAATACATCTTGTTGTAAAGGTGCATCTAATAATTTTGCTTTAACATGGTCAGGGAGGGTTTGCTCTTTTAACCAAGCATGTCTATGAATGACAGAGCCAGTAACAGCTGCTCTACAGGAAGCTTCCAATGAATCAAAACCGCATTTTAAAGTATGCTTGCCCACCTGTTCAGCTGCATGCAACAGATCCTGCATTTCCTTTAATTCAGGCTGTTCTGAATGTGTGCTCATTTTTTGTTTTAACTGAGACACCAGGAATTGTTGATATTTCAACATGTGAAACTGGCAATTTAATGCTCTCATAGCCAGAGTTGTAGAGGTGTATATTTTCTTTCCCCATCTATCTAGGGCTCTAGAATCTCTTTCAGAGGGCACAGGATTTTTAGCCATAGAAGCTTTTGCTCCCTTAGGACCCTGGGAAATGGTTTCTGGGTCAGCTATAGGGCTTTTATAAAGGAATTTGTGTGAGTCAGGTACTCTGTAGTATCTGGCTGGTTTGGCTGGAGCAGGAGGTAGAGAGTCTGGATTTAAACTAGACTCCAAGTAGATATCATCCACAATATCTAAAACAGGAGGGATAGCAAGAGGTCTGTGCTGGGGTAATAAAAGGAACTCTCGGAGCCTTTTCTTAGAATCTGAGTAATCCTGGCCTTTCCAGTGGAAATGTTCCCTCATGGTATGTAATGTTTCCCCAAAGGAGTAGTCTTCAGGGGGAGATGCTGAGGGAATAGAGTCTTCAGCATCAGAATCCTCATAAGGTGGAAAAGTGTAATCCAGTTCCTCAGAAGAATCTGAGGAGAGAGAAACCTGGTCAGAGGATGCATAATCCTCCTCTTGTCTTGGTCTTTTATCAGGAGGGGGATGGGAACCCCTGATAAGGGTAATTAAATCTTCAGCCATCTTAAGCATCTGTTTCTTAGGCATGGGGCCTTGTCCTGTAGACTGATGAACAGTTTTCTTAGGCTTTAAAGGAGTTTTAAGCTTAGCATAAGATTTAATGGTGAGTGTAGTCGGTCTGAGGACACCTTCTGCAAGCGAAGGTGTTTCCTCTGCACCGGTGTCTAATTCTGTGCCGGTGTTGGTAGATGGCTGTGTCGGCCTAGTAGACTCCGCTTGGGAGTCGGCAGCTGTCTGGGGTTCCAGCTCTGCGGTCGTCAGGGGCTGCGCAGGCGCCTCACTGAAAACTGGAGAACTGGCGACAGGCCCAGCTGAGGCCTTGGGGTCTGGCTTATTCCTAGACTGCCTGTCCTTATCCTTGCGTTTTTATGAACTGCGGTCGTCGGCTGCTCCGACGGCATGATATAATTAAATTTCCTACTGAAGTAATGCCGTGCGAAGTCAAAACGGCGTTTGATAGTGCGTTTATTAAACCTAGCGCAAAACCGACAACCTGTGACATCATGGTCTGGGCCTAGGCAAGGAATACAATAGGAATGGAAGTCTTTATGAGGTATTTGCTTCCCAAAAGAAATGCAATTATTAACTTTTTCTGACATCGGACTGAGGCAAGAAAATGTTCCCCAACGGGGTACTTAGCTTTATTGAAGACTTCAGACTGAAATTCAAATTGAAAATCTCAGGTGTCGGCCGACCGGCACTTGCGAACTGCTTTGGGCACCGCGCGGCAAGAAAGACTGAAGAAAATGGTGTCGGATGCCACTTACATACCCCTGGCGCACTGACGTCAGGGAAGAAGCGACAGCAACCGACGCCGGACCAAGACTTTGGAATTCGGGCCAACTGCGGGACCGCCTGATAGCAAGATAACCCAAGAGTGATGACTGCAGCAGGGTAACACAATGAACATCTGATAATGCACAGATCCTGCCCTGAAACATAGATATTTCCTGCAGAAGTCCCTGATGGGGATGTGCAGATAGGCCTCCTTTAGTCTAGGGTGGCTAACCAGGCATCTTTGGACAGCATAGGGAGAAGCTGCTGTAGGGTGAGCATTTTGAATTTTGGTACCACCAGGAAGGTGTTTAGAATGTAAATATCTAAGATTGGGTGCCAGGTGCCCTCTTTTCTGGGTACCAGGAAAATTCTGGAATAAAAACCTTGGCCTGTCTGTTCTGCAGGAACAGGCTGAATTGCCCTTATGGAGAGCAGGGACTGAACTTGGTTTTGTGCCTCTGCCCACTGGTTTGGAGGAAGGTCTGAGAACCCTTTTGGGGTTTGCAGCTTGTGGAAATAAAATTTGTACCCCTGGGATACTATGTTGAAGACCCATCGATCGTTGGTGATGGAGGTCCAGTTTTTTGCATGGTGGGTGAGGTTTCCTCTTATGGGGTATGAGCAATTGGGCAGAGGTGAGGGGAGGAGCTGAGAAGTCATTGTGAATTTTTTCCATAAGGAGGTGGCTTAGCACTCCTTGTTTTAGAAGTGGAGATACTACATTGCTATATCTGCATACCCTGAGACTGTAGTCTGGGGGGTCTGTTTCCCCTAGGTCTAGTTTGAGGTGGCCTTGAGGGGGCTGGAAAGGACCAATGTTTTGAGGGGCAATGCCTACTGAGTCTTGGAGGCTGCACTTGCAAAAAATCTTTGACTGTCTGCATAGACTTAGCTTTTTCTTCCATCTTTTTTAAAACCTCTTCTGCTTTGGTGCCAAACAGATTGTTCTTGTTCAGAGGTGCGTCCAATAATTTTGATTTGACATGGTCTGGTGAGGTCTGCTCCTTAAGCCAGACATGCCTTCTAAGTATGGAACCTGTGACTACTGCCCTGCAAGATGCTTCTAGGGTGTCAAACCCACACTGCAGGGTATGCTTGCTGACTTGGCTTGCAGAATGCATAAGCTCCTGTAAATCTTTATTTTCTGCACAGTTAGGGAAGGGAGATAATTTTTGCTTAATAAGTTCTATAGTATGTTGCTGGTATTTCAGCATGTGGAACTGACAATGTAATGCTCTACTGGCAAGAGTTGCAGAGGTGTATACTTTTTTACCTCATCGGTCTAAAGCTCGGGAATCCCTGTCCAAAGGGGTGGGATTCTTAGCTGTAGTTGGTTTTATTCCTTTAGGTCCTTGGGAGATAACCTCGGTGTCGGCAGTAGGATTTTTGAAGATTAAATTTGTGTGTATCAGAGACTCTGTAGTACCTGTCAGGTTTCCTGGGAGCAGGGGGTAAAGTATCAGGAGTTAGACTGGATTCCATAAAGACATCACACAGAAGAGGAGGGATAGCTAAGGGTCTGTGCTGTGGTAAATCTAAAAATTCCCTAAGTCTCTTTTTGGACTGAGGATAATCCTGGCATTCCCAATGGAAATGCTCTCTCAAAGTATGTAGTTTTTCACCAAAAGAAAAATCCTCTGGATGGGTGACAGAAGGAATGGATTCCTCTGCATCTGAATCCTCATAGGCAGATAAGGGCATGTCTTCATAATCAGAAACCTCAGAGTCGTCGAACACTTGGTCAGATAAAGCTGCTGGGGACAAGTCTCTTTTTCTTTTAGAAGGGGAAGGCTGGCTTCCACTAATCAGCATGATAAGGTCTTCCACCATTTTAAGCATCTGTGATTGTGGCAAGGAAGCAGGAGCTTGAGTTAGGGTCATCATTTTTTTGGGCGTAGCTTGTACTCTTGGCCTTAGAAACTCGGTAGTTTTAGAAAAAATTGAAGACTCAAAAGAAGTCGTCGGTTTGTGTCGAATATCGGTAGTGTGAAGAACTAAGCTGGTGCCTGCACAGCGGCTCTGGACCCATCCAAGGTAGAGACAGCCACAGGTTCCATAGTCAAAGAAGAGTCTTGCAGCATACCGGACTCCGAACGGGTCTCGGTAGTGGTCTGTGAATCCATCAAAGTGGGCATCAGGGGCTGCAAAAGCACCTCACTGAGTACCGGCAAACTGGCGACTAGCTTAACGGAAGCATCGTCAGCAGTTTTGGACCTGTGCAGTCTGTCTCTGTCTTTATCCTTACTTTTTTATGGAATATCTGTAGTCGGATGGCTTACCGAAGCCATTTTGGAATACGGAGATCGAGAACGAAAGTATTTAGCTACAATAAGGGCCTGGTGATTAATAGTTCGGGTGTTGAACAAAGCACAAAACCGGCAGCGAGGTCGTTGTAGTGTGGGCCTAAACAGGTGACGCAGTAAGAATGGAAATCTCGATGTGGTATTTGCTTTCCACAGGCGAGACAATTGTTAACTTTTTCTGACATCGGTTAGAGCAAGAAAAAAGGATCCCCAGTGGGGTACTTAGCTTTAGAAGACTTCAACTTCAATTTCGGAAACAAAAAACTCAGGTAGCGGCCGACCGGCACTCATGCAAACTGCTTCTGATTCGGGCTCCTCGGCAAGAAAGACTGATGTAATGGCATCGGCTGCCTGTTTTTATACCACTGATGACTTGACATCAGTCCTGAAGCAACAGCAACCGACACAGAAATACTAAGCCTCTGGTATTCAGGCCGACTGAGGGCTACTGGCAGGATAACCCAAGTGTGATGACTGCAACTCGAAGAACATCTCCTTGTCAGACAATAGTTCGCTCATGAATTTTCTTGTAGCTCTGCCCATTATTACAACAGATTTGACGTCAATACAGACATTGGTGATGTCCCTTGCACAGAGACAAATGTCAGATGAGGTTGTACTGGCTCCTGTCTCAGAGCTTTCAGGTCTGTAGACAGATCCACATCATCTTGCTTTATTTTCGTAGAGTCAGTGTCTCTCTCACTTTTTTTTTTCTTTCCTTTTATTTGTGGGTTAAAGAGGAAGGAGCCCTTTGAGGATAAGTTTATTCCTCCTGTCTGCTAATGATAAAGGCCCAAAGGCCTTGCAAATGGCACTAACTGCTAAAAGGTGCTATACCCTAGGCATACTACACAAAGACTATACATGTCCTGGGGTGGGATCTTGTGATCACAATGGCTGCATTTCCTGAAACTCTTGTCCATATAAATTAAACAATATAACAGCTGCACTAACCACAAACACCAAAATATATCAGTAACATCAACTACGATACAAACAATATTCCCCACATAGCAGCTGCAAAGAAGAAATGACAAATAAAGGGCATAAGTATTATCCAAGAAAAAATAAAATTTAAGAATTAATTTTTTTGTGGAATTAACTCTGCAGGACAGATGAGAATGAGGATGAGACTTAATGCCTCCCTAAACACCACAAAAAAGCAGAGGAGAAAGATAACCATATATAAAGATATAACAACCAAATTAATCAAGTAATTTTACAAACAAAGAGATTTAGAGAAAAGGGGCAGCTAAAGAGCAGTACAAACTGAACTTGAAGAAGCACTTAGCTGTTAGGCTATGATCATCTGCCTTAACAAGAACAATACAACAGCACGGAAGGGGATTAAGAAAATTCTCCCTTCACTCCTAGGGTGTGAACATTACTGTATAATCCAGAGTTCAATCCAGCTATCTGTGAGAGTGAATGCCCATGTGTTAGGGGTTCCATTAGCAGGAGCATATCCTGTAGTGGAAAGAAAAGTCCATTCAACATTCTCATGTAGTCAGTGTGCAAAAAACTGAGAGATTGTGGAGAATGACCACAGACAACAGAAGACTGAATAAAGTTGAACCCCCATTGGCAGCTGCTGTTCCCCAAAAAATGTCTATTTTGGAGAAAGTGTCTTCAGTTGCTGGATATATTTATGCAGTTCAGAATTCATTCAATACCTTCTTCTCAAATACAAAAGCAAAACAGAACAAAGTTCAATTTGCTTTCACATGGAATGGCAGGCAGTACATCTTTTGAGCACTACCTCAGGATATGCACACAGCCCCACTTTGTCACAGATAGGTAGCAACTGTTCGAGTCATACTGCAACTTGAAAAAGTGACTGTGTTCCGTCACACCAGTGGAACAACTATAGCGAAACAACCTCATGTGGAAGCTGCAATGCATGCAGTACTACAATAGCTTTAGAATCATGGATGGGCTGTGAATAAAAGCAGAACACAGTAAGGGAACTACTGTGAAATTTGTCAGAATCATATGGAATAGAACAAAAAGAGAAGTGCCAACTGCAGGAACACAAAGCATACAGAAAATTGTTGTACCCAAAATCAAACAGATACAAGTCTTGTTAGGAACAATGTGATTTAGAACTAATATTGTGCTCCAGCTACCAGGTATCCTGGAAGAAGGTTGATTTTAAATGGGGTCTAAAACAGCAAACAGCATTTGAGTACGTGAAGAAAGCTTTACAACAAACCACAGGACTGAGCCTAGTAAACGCTCTGCAACCATTTATTTTCAAAATGACTGTTTAAAACAATGTTATATCCTTGTGGCTTTGGAAAAAAGACTACACCAACCAGTAGTAGTCATTAGGATTTTGGTACAAAAGTTTTACTAGATTTTGGTACAAAAATTCTACGGGTGCACAAGTATGATATGGCACCCTACAGCAGCAGCATGCACTAGCCGTATGCTGCTCTGCTTCATGCTAAAAGAAAAACAAAATAGAAAATAGTGACTAAAACTAAATTACAGATGTGGTGATGGAATTTAAAATAACGAGTCAATATTGCACCTGGAGTGTCTTAAATACTACAAAAATTAGCTACACTTGTTATTTTGGAATATGTAAATGCCAATGAGCGACAGCACCCAAGACTATTAAAATCTCCTACATCTGAAGCTCCTTCCTTTGATAACCTGATTGTAGCAGACAAAGGGAAAGCACAGTTCTCTGATGGTTTTGCTAAAATAGACAGAATTGGCAGAAGTGCACGGTGGTGGTATACTGCCAGCAAACTTGAGACTATACTACACAATGAAAGTTATGCAAGCTTCAGTAATTTATTTATTTATCCTTTTGTTGACCTGGTTAGTCCCACTAGGCTAGTGGCCTCATTTTCAGGGGAGACTTGAGGTGGTATTTTAACTACTTTTAATTAGCCTGCACAGTTAGTACCAGTCATCAAAAATTTGCTGCCTATGGAATGAAGTTTACACTGACACCTGGGGAGCGTATACAAGACAGGCAACTTGGTTGCCTGTATAGCAGCAAGGTTAAAAGATTTATGGCAAGCCCTTATGGGGAGATTAAAAAGACAGGCAAAAAACTCTGGAATACAATCCAACAGTGCAAAATACACGTCGAACACACACATGTCCACGTGCAAGATGCTTTCAATAGTATCTAGCTAAACAAGCTTGTTTAAGGTAAAATGCAAGTATACATTTAGTTAAACAAGTATATTTGAAAATATGTACAAGAAAAGTACAGTTGTGTACACTTACCATAAATGTAGATGTTCGAGTGTATTCACTGTTGCAGTCATCACATTTGGGTTATCCCTGCCAGGGTAGCCCTCGGCTGGCCCAAATACCAGAGGCTTAGTATTTCTGCGTTGGTTGCTGTCACTGCAGGACTGACATCAGGTCGTCAGTAGTATAAAGTAAGGCAGCCGACGCCATTACATCAGTTTTTCTTGCCCTAACTTGTCAGGAGCCCCCAAGTGGGAGCTAGGTTCTGGTGGAAGAACTCCACCAGTAGAAAGTAAATACCAATATGTCCCTTGTAAGGAAAGAGAAGAAAGAAGAGGGGGGTGGAGGGAGGGAAACCAGGACTGCAACAGTGAATACACTCGAACTTCTACATTTATGGTAAGTGTACACAACTGTACTATGTTCTTCGTGTTTCACTATTGCAGTCATCACATTTGGGTTGATTCCCAAAGCTGAGGAAAAGGGTGGAGGCAGTCAAGAAAACTAGGGGCTGGCTAGAATGCCCTGCAAGACTGCTGAGGCAAACCCTGCCCTGGATTTGGAGAAGATAGGCAGGTGGTAATGTTTGGTGAAGGTGTGAACAAATGTCCAGGTGACAGCCTCCAGGATGTCCCTGGTGGGGACTCCTCTGAGGAAAACTGCAGAGGTGGAGGCTGCTCTGGTGGAATGAGTCCTGACCCCCTTGGGGGGAGGCTTTCCATGTTGTTTGTAGCAGAAATGTATGTAGTGTGCTATCCATTTGGAGATGGTTTGCTTGGAGATGGCTTTGCCTTCTGCCCCTGCAGCAAAGCTAACCAGTAATTGAAAAGACTTTCTGAAGGATTTAGTCCTGTCAAGATAGAATCTGAGCTGTCTGTGCACATCTAGAGAGTGCAGGATCCTTTCCCCCTTGTTCTGTGGGTTAAGGAAAAAGGTGGGCAAATTAATGGATTGGTTGAGAGCCACACTGAACACCATCTTGGGCATGAAGGATGGGTTAGTCCTGAGGGATACCCTGTCATCATGGACTATGATGAAGAGTTCCACAGCCATGAGTGCTTGCAGCTTGGAGACTCTTCTGGCTGAAGTGATAGCCAGAAGGAAAGCTGTCTTCCAGGAGAGAAATGTTAGCTCTGCTAAAGAGGCAGGTTCGAAGGGGAGGGGGGGTGAGCTTTTCCAACACAAAGTTAAGGTTCTAAGCTGGGGCTGGCGCTCTTCTGGGTGGCCTCAAGTTGCTAGCCCCTCTAAGGAACGGTTTGATCAAAGGGTGTGAGAAAAGGGGCTGCTCAGTGGGAAAATGAGCAGAGATAGCAGAGACATGAATTTTAATAGAGGAAAAAGAGAGTCCACTGTGTAGCAGGGTAAGCTAAGTAATCCAGGATGGAGGGCTGTGCTGTACTGGCTCCCTTAGCCTGAATCCAGGCGCAGAACCTCTTCCATTTGTCAGCATAAGACTTCCTAGTGCTAGGGCATCTGGCCTCACTTATAACATCTAGAACCGGTTTGCTGAGTTTGGCAGATTGATCGGGGGTTAGGGAATAAGCCAAGCTGCCAAACTGAGCATCTGCAATTGGGGATGCATGAATTCCCCTTCCCTCTGGGTCAGGAGGTTTGGAATTTGAGGGAGATGCCAATATGGCAGAGGGGACAGGCTGCTCAGCAAGGGGTACCAGTACTGGCGAGGCCAGTCTGGAGTTATAAGAATTGTCCTTGGTTTTTCCTCCTTTATTTTGAGCAGTACCCTGGGGATGAGAGGTAGTGGAGTAAAGGCATAGACCGATAGATTGACCCAAGGGAAGGACAGGGCATCCACTTTCCAAGCCATGCAGTGATGCTCCCTGGTGCAGAACTTGCTAAGCTGATGGATGCTGTGGGAGGCAAAGAGGTCGACCTTCGGGGTGCCCCATTTCTGAGTTATTAGGGTGAAGGTTCTTCTGTTGAGCTGCCACTCATGTGGGTCCAGAAGATTTCTGCTTAAGTGGTCTGCCAGAGAGTTGAGAGAACCCAATAGGAATTGTGATAACAGGTGGAGTTGCATGGCAGAGGCTGTGTGCCAAAGGGTCATGGCCAGCCTGCATAGAGGGCAGGACTGAGTCCGTCCCTGCTTGTTGATATACCACATCACAGTTGTGTTGTCTGGTTTGATCAGGAGAGCCCCTGGGGAGAGAAAGGGCTTGAAAGCTATCAAGGTGTGCTGGACAGCTATCATCTCTTTTTGGTTGATGTGCAGATGGATTTGTTATGGGCTCCATTGGCCCTGTATGCACCTGCCGTCCAGGTGTGCACCCCAGACATAATCAGATGCATCTGTGGTGAGGGTCTGGGTGGCGTGATGTGGTGAGAAAGGTAGTCCTTTGCTGAGGGGGCATGCTGTTGCCCACCAAAGAAAATCTTTTCTGAGGCAAGGTATTATAGGTATAAGAGTCTCCAGGTCTTGAGAGTGTTGACACCAAAGGCTTTTTAGGTACCATTGAAGTTTCCTCATATGCAGTTTGGCATATGGAAGGAGAAGAATGCAAGATGCCATGAATTCCACAGCTTGCAGGATTTTCCTTGCAGATAGTTGGGGTCTGGTGGCTAGCTGAAAGAAGTAGGCTTTCATGAAGGTTTGCTTGTCTGGTGCAAGGAAAGCCATCTGGGATGCTGTGTCCAGGCTTGCTCCCAGGAATATAATCCTTTGGGTGGGTACCTGTTTGGATTTCTTTTTGTTGATTGTGTACCCTAGGGAGGTTAGTAGGGACTTTACAAAGGCCAGGTGCTTGAGCAGCTTTTCCTGGCTGTCTGGCTGAATTAGGCAGTCTAAGCATGGGTTAATCTGGATATTCCTTTGTCTGCAAAAGGTAGTGGCCAGAGCCAGACATGTTGTGAAAACTCCGAGAGCAGTAGATAAGCCAAAGGGAAGTGCACAGAACTGAAAGTGTTGAGATCCTGCCCTGAAACTGAGATATTTCCTGCATGATTCCCTGATAGGAATGTGGAGGAAGGCCTCCTTTAGGTCTACGGTGGCTAGCCAAGCAGATTTGGAGAACATGGGTAGCAGCTGCTGGAGGGTTAGTATTTTGAATTTTGGGATCACCAGGAAGGTGTTTAGAATGGATAGATCGAGGATGGGGCACCAGGTGCCCTCTTTCCTGGGTACCAGAAAAAGTCTGAAGTAGAAACCTTGGCCTTTCTGTTCTGCGGGAATGTGGTCTACTGCCCTCATGGAGAGCAGGGAAAGGTCTTGCTTTTGCGCCTCTGCCCACTGGTTTGGAGGTAGATCTGGGAACCCTTTTAGAGTTGGGAGGGTGTGGAAAGCAACTTTGTATCCCTGGGACACTATGTTGAGAACCCAACAGTCATTGGTAATGGTGGCCCAGGTGTTTGCATGAAAGGAGAGTTTTCCTCCTAGGGGTAAGTGGAGGTGGGGGAAGACAGTCATTGTGAGGTCTTACCATAAGGGGGTGGCTTAGAACTCCCTGGTTTTGAAGTGGAGGTAGTCCACTGCTTAGATCTCTGCATTCCCTGTGGCTGCTTTCTGTGGGGTCTGGTTCCCCGGGGTCTGGGCTGAACTGATCTGGTGGGAGCAGGAAAGGACCAGTGCTTGGAGGGGCAATGCCTGCTGGACCTGTAAGAAATCCTTAACTGTCTGCATAGATTTTGCTTTTTCTTCCATCTTTTTTAAAATCTCTTCTGCCTTAGTGCCAAATAAGTTGTCTTTGTGCAAGGGGGCATCCAACAATTTAGATTTAACATGATCTGGCAAGGGCTGTTCCTTAAGCCAGGCATGCCTTCTAAGGACAGAACCAGAGACTGCTGCTCTGCAAGAAGCTTCTTGGGCATCAAAACCACAGTGCAAGGTGTGTTTAGTTACTTGACTTGTAGAATGCATTAACTCTTGGAACTCTTTAGATTCTGTACAAGCAGGAAAGGAAGACCTTTCTTTGTTTGGTGAGTTCCAGGGTTTATTGCTGAAATTTTAGCATATGGAACTGACAATTTAGTGCTCTGACAGCAAGAGTAGCTGAGGTGTATACTTTTTTACCCCATCTGTCTAGTGCTGGGGAATTCCTATCTGAAGGGGTGGGATTCTTAGCAGAGATTGCTTTCATTCCTTTAGGCCCTTGAGAAATTACCTCAGGGTCAGCAGTAGGATTTTTAAAAAGAAATTTGTGAGAGTCAGGGACTCTGTAATACCTGTCTGGTTTTCTGGGTGCAGGAGCAAGGGTATCAGGAGTCAAGCTGGATTCCAGGAAAAACATCCGCCACAACATCCAGGACTGGAGGGATGGCCAGGGGTCTGTGCTGTGGAAAATCTAAGAATTCCCTGAGTCTCTTTTTAGACTGAGGGTAGTCCTGACTTTCCCATTGGAAATGCTCCCTTAAAGTGTGAAGGGTTTCCCCAAAGGAAAAATCCTCTGAGGAGAGGCTGAAGTAATGGAATCCTCTGCATCAGAATCCTCATAAGCAGAGAGGGGTTGCATGTCTTCAGACTCAATGCATCAGAGTCATCGGACTCCTGTTCAGACAAAACTACAGGGGACAGATCTCTTTCTTTTGGAAGGGGTAGCTTGGCTGCCCCTGATCAGCATGATAAGGTCTTCCACCATTTTAAGCATTTGAGACTGAGGCAAGGAAGCAGGCGCCTGAGATTGGGTTGTCGGTTTCTTGGGTGTGGTTCGTAACCTGGGCCTAAGAAACTTGGTAGTTTTCAAAAGAATGGTAGTCACGAAAGAAGTCGTCGGTTTGTGTCAAAAACTGGTAGTGCGAAGGTCTTCCTCAGAAGCCAGTGCCTGCACAGCGGCTCCCGACCTATTCAAGGTAAAGACGACCTCAGGATCATTAGTCAAAGAAGAGTTTTGTGGCATACCGGACTCTGAAAGGGTCTCGGTAGCGGCCTGCAAATCCACAGAAGTGGGCATCAGGGGCTGCGAAAGCACCTCACTGAGGACCAGAGAACTGACGATTAGCTTAACGGGAGCATTATCGGTAGGTTTGGACCTGTGCAGTCTGTCTCTGTCTTTATCTTTAAGTTTCTTCTAAAGATCTACTGTAGGACGGCTTACCGAAGCCATAACGGAATTCGAGGACTGTAAGAGAAAATATATAGCTACAATAAAGGCCTGACGACGCATAGTTCTGGTGATGAACAAAGTACAGAAGTGACAGTGGGGGACATCGTGGTCTGGGCTTAAACAAGTGAAGCAGTAAGAATGAAAATCTCGGTGTGGTATTTGCTTTCCACAGGCAAGACAATTGTTAACTTTTTCTGACATCGGTTAGTGCAAGAAAAAAGGATCCCCAACGGGGTACTTAGCTTTAGAAGACTTCAACTTCAATTCAGAAGACAAAACTCAGGTAACGGCCAACTGGTACTTGTGCAAACTGCTTCCAGTTCGGGCTCCAAGGCAAGAAAGACTGATGTAATGACATCGGCTGCCTTACTTTATGCTACGGACGACCTGACGTCAGTCCTCAATCGACATCAACCAATGCAGAAATACTAAGCCTCTGGTATTCGGGCCGGCTGAGGGCTACCCCAGCAGTAATAACCCAAATGTGATGACTGCAACAGTGAAGCACGAAGAACATCATTCTACTTTCTGATATGTAAAGTTCGAGTACTAGTGACAACAGACAGATAAGGCGGCTACTGCTAAATGCAATTTTCCAAATAGTATATTAGAATTCACAAACTGATGTTGTGTGAAACAGAAAAGATTCTGTTGACGTGCTGTCTGCATACTATAATGTGAGTAATAGCTGCCACATGTGCCTTTCTCTCTTCAGCATCTACAATCTCCTGTAAATTCTGTTTCTCCTCCCATGATGCACTACTTCCTTCTCAAGAACAAGTGTGGGCACTGTAATCTATACAATGAAAAATAAGGACTACCCTAGCACGAATGACAACCTCCAAGTCAATGAATAGATGACAGTCTACTAGGGGGAAGGTGGGTGATTAGGTGCATTACAGTATAAAAGCAATGGGCCAACACCAACAGGCTCTACCTTTATGGTAAACAGATAATTTTCACTGTAGCATAGCTGATCCAATCTGTATAATGTAATGGGAGTCTTCAGCAGACAAGGATGAGTGGTCTCAGAAAGTACAGTTGTGTACCTACCATAAATGTAGATGTTCGAGTGTATTCACAGTTGCAGTCATTACACTTGGGTTATCCTGCTGGCAGGCTACCCGCAGTTGGCCTGAATTCCAAAGTCCTGGTCTGGCGTTGGTTGCTGTCGCCTCTTCCCTGACTTCAGTGCGCCAGGGGTATAAAAGATGCAGCCAACACCATTTTCTTCAGTTTTTCTTGCCCCAGATGTCAGGTGCCCCCAAAAGGGTAGGCTGTAAAAATTATGATCATAAAAAGCATGCACATAACCTTCATCTACAAGAAAATACACCACATAGGTTGTATAGAATAGAGAGGTACAGATAAGTCCCAGCAAAGAAAAAAGGGGGATGGTGGGAGGGTAACCTGGACTGCAACAGTGAATACACTCGAACATCTACATTTATGGTAGGTACACAGCTGTACTATGTTCATCGTGTTTCACTGTTGCAGTCATTACACTTGGGTTGAATCCCAAAGCTGAGGTTGGGTGGCTGGGCCTAAATAGAGTTTGGAGTGGCTATGAGGCCCTGCAGAACTGCAGTGGCAAAGCTTGCTCTTGATTTAGAGTAGAGAGGTAAATGGTAGTACTTAGTAAAAGTGTGCACTGAAGTCCATGTTGCAGCCTCCAAAATGTCCTTGGTTGGTATTCCTCTGAGGAAGGCTGCTGAAGTGGCTGCTGCTCTGGTAGAATGTGGCCTAATGGCCTTGGGCACTGATTTGCCATATTGTGAATAGCAAAAACGAATGCAGTGGCCTATCCTTTTTGAAATAGTCTGCTTTGAAATGGCTTTTCCTTGCGAACCTGCAGCACATGCCACTAAGAGTTGCTCAGTCTTTCTGAAGGCTTAAGTCTTGTCCAAGTAAAAGCGTAGCTGTCTGTGTATGTCCAAAGTATGCAGAAGTCTCTCCCCCTTATTCTGTGGGTTTTGATAAAAGGTAGGCAAATGTATGGTTTGGTTAAGAGCCACGCTGGACACTACCTTAGGCATAAATGTCGGGTTTGTCTTTAGAGAAACCCTGTCCTGATGGAAAATAATAAATTGTTCCACAGCCATTAGTGCCTGTAACTCTGAGACTCTTCTTGCTGAAGTTATTGCTAGGAAAAGAGCGGTTTTCCATGACAATTATTTCATCTCTGCTGTATTGGCTGGGTCAAAAGGAGGCAGTGTGAATTATTCCAAGACAAAATTGAGGTCCCATGCAGGTATTGGAGCTCTCCTTGGAGGTCTTATGTTTATGGCCCCTCTGAGAAACTGTCTTAGCAGTGGATGAGACAAAATAGGTGGGTCCGTATTGTAATGAGCTGAAATGGCAGAGGCATGGATCTTAACTGATGAGAAGGATAGGCCTTTGTCCAACATCTCAGTTAGGTATTGCAAAATCTGAGGAATATTTGGTACAAGCGAGTCAATTCCCTGCGCTTGGTTCCAAGCACAGAATCTCTTCCATTTTTCTGCATAAGATTTTCTGGTGCTGGGCCTCCTGGCCTCCAAAATAACATCCATAACTGCTTTAGACAGAGGTGTGTTCTGAATGATTACATTATCCGCCATGCAGCCAGATTTAGGGTTCTAAGTTGGCTGTGCAGGATCTGATTGTTCTGTTGGGTCAGCAAATGAGGTATTAGAGGCAATGTCCAGGCTGGGCCTTGAGACATGCTCTTTAGGATTGGTTACCAGTGCTGGCATGGCCAGTCTGGGGCAATCAGTATCATTTTTGGCTTCTCTTGTCTGACGTTTAGGAGAACCTTGGAGAGGAGAGGCAGAGGAGGGAAGGCATATACTGTAAGGGCTTTCCAGCTGAATGAGAGGGCGTCCACTTTCCATGCTTGCTTGTGATAAGTCCGAGTGCAGAATCTCTGTAGCTGGCAGTTGTTAGGGGAGGCGAATAGATCTATGTCTGGGCATCCCCATTTCCCTGTTATTATGTTGAAGATTTGTGGATCTAGTTTCCACTTGTGAGGATCCATGAGGTTTCTGCTTAGTTCGTCTGCCAAAGTATTTGTCTTTCCTGACAGGAATTGTGCTTGCAGATGTACTTGATAAGTCATGCTGTGTTCCACAAAGTCATGGCTTGTCTGCAGAGGGGGTAGGAATGTGTGCCCCCTTGCTTGTTTATGTACCACATGACTGTAGTATTGTCCGTCTTTATCAGTAGTTGTCCTGGATGAAGTAGGTCCTTGAAGGCTGTGAGGGCATTTTGTACAGCTAGCATCTTTTTTTGATTGATATGAAGATGCATTTGGTTTGTGGGCCATGTGCCCTGAATGCATTTTCCAGCCATGTGCACCCCCCAGGCATAATCTGATGCATCTGTTGTTAGTGTCAGCCTGGTAGTGGGCGAGGTGAATGGCTGTCCCTTGTTGTGATGACAGGCCTGTGCCCACCATTGACATTCCTGTTGCAGGCAGGGAATGAGAGTAATTACTGTTTCCAGGCTGTGGAAATGTTTAGTCCAAACACTTTTTAGATACCATTGTAGTTTCCTCATATGCAGTCTTGCATATGGAATTAGTAGAATGCAGGATGCCATGTAGCCCAGAGCCTGTAGAATTTTTCTTGCAGATAACTGGTTCTTTGTTGCCATGTCTTTGAAGTAAGAAGTCAGATGCCTTTGTTTGTCTGGCGTGAGATAAGCCATCTGGGCAGCTGTATTTAAGCTTGCACCCAGGAATATTATCTCTTGAGAGGGTACTAGTTTTGATTTCTTTTTGTTTATGTGCACCCTAGGCAAATTAGTAATCTTTTTACAAACGCCAGAAGCTGTAGTAGAATATCTTTGTTCTTTTCTTGAATAAGGCAGTCGTCCAAGTAAGGATATATTTGAATTCCTTTTTGTCTGCAAAATGCAATTACTGGTGCCAGGCATTTTGTGAAGACCCTGGGCGCAGTAGATAAGCCAAAGGGCAATGCAGAGAATTGGTAGTGCATTGAGCCAGCTATCAATCTGAGGTATCTTCTGCAAGATTGTCTGATTGGGACCTGCAGGTATGCCTCTTTGAGGTCCAAAGTTACAAGCCAAGCCTTCTTGTCCAGTATGGGCAGAAGCTGCTGTAGAGTCAACATTTTGAATTTTGGGATGTCCAGAAAAGTATTTAGAATAGACAGGTCCAGAATTGGTCTCCAGGCTTTGTCCTTTCTTGGTACTAAGAAAAGTCTTGAGTAAAAACCTTGTCCCTGCTCTTGTTGTGGCATGAGAGATGAAACTTGTTTTTGTGCCTCTTGCCATTGATTGCGTGGCAGGTCTGGCATACCTTTAACCTTTGGAAGGGTGTGAAAGTGGAAACTGTAGCCCTGAGAGACTATATTTAAGACCCATTTGTCCGGGGTGATCTTGTGCCAGTTTTGTGAAAAAAGTGCTAGCTTTCCCCCTAAGGGTGCTGCCAAAAAATAAGTGCTTGGCATTGGCAGAGGGAAGTCACTGGGACTGTTTTCTATAAGGCTGTGATTTGTCTTCTCCGCTTTTGGAGGTAGAAGCATCCCATTGTTTGGGCCTGTATGAGCCCTGGGGCTGTTGCCTGCCTCTAGGGCATCTGAATCTGCCTCTTTGTGGCCTGCCTGAGACTGGAAAGGACCAATTCTTACAGGGCCAGTTCCTGCTAAATCTGGGTGGCTGTACCTGTAAGAAATCCTTTACTGTCTGCATAGATTTTGCCTTATCCTCCATTTTCTTCAACACCTCTTCTGCCTTAACACCAAACAAAGTATCATGTTGCTGTAATGAAGCATCCAATAATTTTGCTTTAACATGATCAGGCAGATTCTGTTCCTTTAACCAAGCATGTCTTCTAATAACAGAACCTGTAACAGCAGCCCTGCATGAGGCCTCCAGTGAATCATAGCCACATTGCAAAGTATGTTTTCCCACTTGTTCAGCTGCATGCAATAAATCCTGCAAACCTTTGTTCTCAGAACATTCAGAATTTGCCAACATTTTTTGTTGATTTTTTTGCTGATATTTGAGCATATGAAATTGACAATTTAAAGCCCTTACAGCCAAGGTAGCAGAAGTGTAAACTTTTTTCCCCATCTGTCCAAAGCCCTAGAATCTCTATCTGAGGGGACAGGGTTTTTGGCAAAAGCAGCCTTGACTCTTTTGGGACCCTGTGAGATAGTTTCTGGGTCAGCAGCATGGTTTTTGTAAAGAAATTTATGGGAGTCTGGGACCCTGTAGTATCAGTCCGGCTTAACAGGGGCAGGAGGTAAAGAGTCTGGAGACAGGCTCTGAAAAAAAACAATCTAGAACAAGGGGAATTGCAAGAGGTCTGTGCTGAGGAAGTAACAGAAAGTCTCTAAGTCTTTTCTTAGAATCGGAATAATCCTGGCTCTCCCAATGGAAATGCTCCCTCATGGTATGCAGGGTTTCCCCAAATGAATAGTCCTCAGGAGGAGAAGCTGAAGGAATAGAATCTTCAGCATCAGAATCCTCATAGGGAAGAACAGAATATCCCTGATCAGAAGAGGAATCTGAGGAAATGGAAACCTGATCAGAGGAATCATATTCAGTGTCTTGCCTAGTCCTCTATCAGGAGGGGGATGGGAACCCCTGATCAAAGTAATTAGGTCTTCGGCCATTTTGAGCATCTGTTTCTTAGGCATAAAAGTCTGTCCTGGAGAATGCTGTACTGGTTTCCTTGTCTTTAAAACTGTTTTTAGACTTTGTCTTGGATGCTGAAGTAGGCTTTATATAAAGTTGTGTAGGTCTGAAGACACCCTCAGAAGCCGATGCCTGCTCAGCGGCTCGGGACCTATCTGAGGGATTAATTTCCGAAGGGCCAATACCTTGATATCCAGAGGGAGTCGGAGGCGGCCTGTGGCTCTGAGGTAGCGGGAGTCAGGGGCTGCAAAAGCACCTCACTAAGCACCGGCGAACCGGCGACTGGCCTAGAAGAGGCTTTGTCGTAGGTTTTGGACCTCAGATGCTTGTCCTTGTCTTTATCCTTGCGTTTTTTATGAATTCTGGTCGTCGGTTGTTCCGACGGCATTATGTAGTTAAACCTTCTGCCAAAATAATGAAAAGCAAAATTATACCGACACTTAATAGTGCGTTGGTTAAATGTAGCACAAAATCGACAACTAGCAATGCCGTGGTCAGGGCCTAGACAAGTAATACAGTAAGAGTGGAAATCCTTATGAGGTATTTGCCTCCCACAAGAAATACAATTGTTAACTTTTTCTGACATCGGTCTGAAGCAAGAAAAAAGTTTCCCCAATGGGGTACTTAGCTTTATTGAAGACTTTGGATCTGAAATTCGATTTCGAAAATCTCAGGAGTCAGCCGACCAGCACTTGCGAACTGCTTTTGCTTCAGGCACCACGCGGCAAGAAAGACTGAAGAAAATGACGTCGGCTGCATCTTTTATACCCCTGGTGCACTGACGTCAGGGAAGAGGTGACAGCAACTCACGCCGGATCAAGACTTTGGAATTCAGGCCAACTTCGGGTAGCCTGCCAGCAGGATAACCCAAGTGTAATGACTGCAACAGTGAAACATGAACATCAATATGTTCCCTGGAAGATGGCAGTACTAACGTCTGCCCAGGATCACAATACGATATTGAGATTATAATGCTTAGCAAAGGTATGCAAACAAGTCCATGTTGCTGCCACACAGACATCATCCACTGACAAATTCATGAAAAGGGATGCTGGGATCACAACAGACCTTGTGCAGTGAAGTATTGGTTTCAATGGTAAGGTTCTTTTATTAAAAGAATATTTAAAGGTGATGCAGTAGGATAGCAACCTGGAAAATGAGACTTTTGTTACTCTACTGCCTAGTCTAGTGGAGGCAAAGGAAACAAAATGATAATCTTTTCTCATATCTTTCATAGGGCCTAGACAGAAATTGAGTTTTCTATGAGCATCTAGACAATGCAATTTAAAACTACCTCTGCTGGAGTAAAGGAGAAAGAATACTGGTATGAATGTTGGGTCAGTCATAAGTACCAACCTGTATTTGAGAAACATAAGATATGGTGGTTTTAGAAGTCGCAGTGGTACAGCGGTAGCATTGTTTCCTCACAGCAAGAGGTTCTCCTGTTCAATTCTCGGCTGGAGTGCCTTCTGTGTGGAGTCTGCATGTCCTCCCCATGGTCAAGTGGCCTCCGAAAGACATGCCTGAATGGGCGAGCCTTCGCTGAAGGTTGGGCATCGGGCTGGCAACTCGGCAGGAGCTAGATCTTCCTGTGGAGTCTAGACAAGAAGATTCCTCTTAGAAATGCTTTAGAGCCATGATGGGTGGCTAAGGAAATATCTGAAAATAAAGACTCCAACACAAACACAGCAACAAAATAAATCAGTGTACCTTAATGTAAGCGCTTTCGTGAAAAAGTCGCTTCATCAAACAATAATACACAGCCATAGCACATAATATATACTTGAATTAACATTCAAACAGACCTATCAAATCCACAATCTAGTTAGTTTCCGGGCAACAATGTAAACAATGTGCATTTCTTTTAACTAAGCTTTAACATACATACATATGAACACTCAGTTCTCCTCTGTTTACATTCTATTTGAATGTTGAGTATATATTATGTGCTGTGGATGTGTATTTTTGTCTGATGAAGCTACTTGTTCATGAAAGTGCTTACATTACAGTACACTGATTTATTTTAATGCCGTGTTTCGGGGTTGGATTCTTTATTTCCAGATATCGTGATTTTTCAGTGGTTCCAACACCATTACTTCATTACTTGCGAAGGATGAGTGCGTGTGTGTGTGTGTGTGCCTTCTGTGGAAGGTTGGGCGCCGGGCTGGCAACTCGACACAATAAAACTCCACTGCAAATCATAAGCGGACAGGTGATCAGCTGTGGCGACCCCTAACCAGGAAAAAAAAGCCAAAAGAAGAACAACAACAACAAGAAGTGGGGCTAAGGAAATATGTTGAGACCTCAGTAATAAGCAAGCAAGGCGGCAATATTTATTTTCATAGTAGAAAGCTAGAGCCTTTTATTGAACAAATCTGCTAAAAAGCAGAATTGATGAGAGAGGCAGTGACTGGGTCTAGTCCTTGTGCTGCACACAAATAAAACTTGAACCACTTGTCTTTATATGTTTTTTTTTATTCTGGTACAGGGTTTCTACAGTGCTGCAGTAAAAGGACCAATCTGGAATGCTAATCTGGGTCTCTGGCCACTAGTGGATGTGGAAGTTATGTACTCACCATCTGAGCTGTTGCTTTTCGTTTGTCTTCAACCTGTGGGACACGGATCCAGGATGGATCCGACTCGGCTGCATTTCTCCAGCATTAGATCCAAACTCCAAGCTCCTCCCCTACCCACAATGCTCCTGTCTCCTTCCTCCCTTCAGATCGAGCTTGCTGCCCACCATAGCATCCCAACCTGACTTAATGCCTTACCCTTTGGCACAATAATCCATATAGTATCATAAGAAAAAAACAGTTATGCCAAAGAAAAGGCCATGTCTTTTCCAGCTAGACCACCACACAGCCCACGTAAGGCAGGAGGAAGGAGGGAGGAACGGCTGAAGACAAATGACAAGCAACAACTCAGATGAAATGTTATGGTGAGAGTACATAACTTCTTTATCTGAAGTTGTTGTTTTCATTTGGTCTTCTACCTCTGGGACAGAGTCCCCAGCTACCAAATTCCTGGAAGGCCCTCATGGAAGGATATTCTGGAGCATGGCAGAGCCAAAGGATGCCCTGCTTCTGGATAGAAGATCCAACTTGCAGTGGGAAATGAAAGTATGCAAAGATGCTCATGTAGCCGAAGAGCATATCTCATCCAATGAAACTCTTGACCAGAAGGCAACTGAAGTAGCCATAGATCTAGCAGATTGTGCCTTAATGTGACCTGGTGGAGATAATCCCTTCGCTGAATACACCACAATTATACATTGAGAAATCCAGCGAACAAGGGTGACCTTCGACACAGGTTTTCCTAAAAAGGGCTTAGAGCAGGAGACAAAGTGTTGGTCAGACTCACGGAAAGATTTTGTTCTATGCAAGTAAAAACATAACTGTCTATGAACATCCAAAAAGTGTAACTTGTAATCTCCCTTATTTTGGAAATTTGGAAAGAAAACAGGGAGATTAATTACCTGATTAATATTTGATTCCGAAGCCACTTTTGGAAAGAAAGAGGGATTAGTGCACAAGGACCCCCTGTCCTTATGAAAGACCATATAAGGAGGTTTGACCGAGAATGCCTGAAGCTCTGAGACTCTCTTGGCTGACATAGCAGCAATCAAAAAGGCCATCTTCCAGGACAAGAATTGCAGATCCACCAAAGCTGCAGGTTCAAAAGGGGATGAAACTAAAGCCTAAAGAACCAGCATGCGATCCCAATGAGGCATTGTATCCATCTGTGGCCTAAGTATTTAATAACCTCCTCCATCCTGGTAAATCTACTACCCCAACCCCTGAGAAACTCACTGGTAAAGATCCAGAAGTAGCCAATACCTTTAACACTTTTTTTACAGAGACCATCCAGTCCCTAGCCAATCATCTACCTACTTCTTCTCCCTCCTTAACTCTTCCTAATGATTCACCTCCTCTCTCCTTTAACCTACAACCAGTATCTACCTCCTATATTCGTACCCTATTAAAAAAACTGAAACCGTCCACCCTTGCGGCCGATCATCTCCCAGCGGAATACCTACAAATAGCGTCTGATGTCATTGCCTATCCCGTGTCAATCTTGATTAACAGATCCATAACTGAGGCTACCATCCCCCCCATTTCGAAAATTTCGTACATCATTCCACTTCATAAGGGAGGCTCATCCACTGAAACATCTAACTATAGACCTATCACAATACTGTCTCCAATAGCTAAAATTATGGAACGGTGTGTTCACAAACTCCTACACTACCTCACCCTCATTAATCTTCTGTCTACAACCCAGCATGGTTTTCGCCCCCATCACAGTACAACCACTGCCCTCCTCTCCTTTGTTGATTCAGTCAATAGCAACCGTAACAAAAAACTAATATCCTCTGCTCTCTTTCTTGATCTATCGAAAGCTTTCGACATGGTTAACCACCAGCTATTACTCCACACCCTGCAAACCCTACATCTTGACAACTTAGCTCTAAGCTGGTTTAAGGACTACCTTTCTGGCAGGCAACAAGCAGTCCAATGGCAAAATAGTCTATCTCACCTGCTCTCTAACAACATTGGTGTTCCACAGGGCTCCATACTTGGTCCCCTTCTTTTCTCTGTTTTTATAAATGATCTTCACACAGTCATCCCCAGAGCCACCTGCATTCAATATGCAGATGACTCTACCCTGATCTGCTCTGATCTTTCTCTCCAGAATCTTCAAGCAGCCACCCAACAATGTTTTGCCAAAGTCGAAAATGGTTCTCCGACCTGAAACTCATACTAAACCCAACTAAAACCAAGTTACTTCTATTTTTCCCCACGTCTACCACTCCCCTAGCACAAGAACCCCCACCTGCTAATCCTAGGACCTTTTTTGTGCAATCCTTTAATGGCACCATCATTGAGCCTGTCTCCTATACCAAACTATTAGGTGTCACTATTGACCACAAGCTTAAATTCGATATGCACATTGCCCAAACCATTAAGTCAGTTAACAAGAAGCTAGGCTCAATGTACAGAATCAAGAACTTTCTTACTCCTCATGCAAAATTAACCATTGCTCGTACCCATCTCCTTTCCACCCTACTATATGCCTCCCCGATATTTTCCTTCCTCAATAAACGTGAGCTTAATAACCTCTCTACTACCTATCATCATATTGCCAGATTCATAACCGGTACTCCCTATCGTACCCACCATTGCCTCAACCTCAGGAAACTTGGCTGGTTAGAACTGCCCAATCTTCTTAAATTAAACCAACTCACGGAAGCATTCAAAATAATTAATCAACCAGAAAAAAAACCCTCGCTGAGCAAAATCCTGACTCCCTACTCCAACTTAAGTTGCCTTCGATCCTCAAACAGTATTCAGGTATTAACCATCAAATCCAATAACTTGGGCAGCGATGCTCTTTATGCTAACTCCATTGGAAAGCAATGGAATTCCCTTCCCAACTACCTAAGGCTCATGACTTCACTCAATCTATTCAAAAATAATCTCAGAGAATTACTTAAGTCTCACTGGTTATGCCCATGTCCCAACCCAGATTAATTCCATAGCTCACACAGTACCTTTAGTCTCTTCTTCGTCTTAAGTTTTTATCTAGCATTTCACTATCTCCACATGTATCCATGTCATGTGACCAACTCAACAAATGATTGTCAAACTATCAGCATGTATATGTAGATGTTTTATTGTTTTATTATTATACTAATGTAGTTTCTTCTATCTAATTGTAGTGTGATACTTCTCTTAATTGTGGGAGCTTTTCTCCCCGGGCCTCTACTGAAAAAGGACATGTATCCAGCTAGACTAGCCCGGTCAACAAATGTAAAATAAATAAATAAATAAAAAATAAAATAAATAAGTAGAAAGGTACCATTCAAAAAGGCTTTGCAAAGCTTAGAGGAAGCTAGAGAAGCCGAATTATCTCCTACACGGAAGTTGGATATAGCTGCCAGTTGGACCCTAACCGTAGAAAAGCTGGCACCTTGTTGAAATATACCTGCCAAAAACTCTAGAATAGCCGGAACTGGGGAAGTAAAGGGGTATAAATCACACTGAGATGCCCAAATAGGAAAGCGTTTCCACTTGCTGGAATAAACCTTCCTGGTAGAAGATTGATGAGCCGCAACTAATATCTTCTTGATCAGTGTAGATAACCCGGGAGTCCTGATTATCATGGGAATTGGAACAGCCAAGCAGTGATTTTCAGACTGACCAAATCTCAGTGAGGAATCCCTAAGGGATGAGAGATCAGATCCGGAACCGGATCTAATGTCTAGGGAGGACACACTACACGAGACCACAGGTAAGGGAACCATACTTGGCGAGGCCAGAATGGGGCAATGAGGATGACTAAACTCTCCAGCCATTGAGTTTTCTGAAGGAATTTCAGGATAAGAGGAAGAGGAGGATATGCTTCCAAAAGACCAGAGGGCCAAGCATGAACCAGAGCTTCTCTGGGAACTTCCTCCATTGGGGGGTCAGAGTGAAAAACTCACTACACTTTGTGTTGGAAGGAAAGGCAAAGAGATCACAGCAAGGCTGACCCCACTTTAGAAAGATCTGTTTGGCTACTGAAGGATTCAGAGACCACTCGTGAGGCATTAGGATAGACATGCTGAGCCTGTCCGCTAGGATGTTGGACCTCCCTGGAATGTGCGTTGCCACCAGGAAATGGCCAGTGGACATTGCCCACTCCCACACACTCATGGCTTTGTGACACAGGGGATAAGACCTGGTTTCCCTCTGCTTGTTTATGCACCAGACTACAGATATACTGTCTGGATAGCAGTCATCCCTACAGGAAGATGGGCATGAAGAGCTTGCAACACTAGGAGCACCGCCCTCATCTCCAGGACGTTGATATGCAATCTAGTCTCTAGGGAGACCAAATGCCTTGGACTGTCCTTCCCAAGCAATGCCTCCCCCACCACAGTAGGGAGGCGTCAGTAGGGAAGGAAGAATAAATGGGCGACCTTGATGAAGATCCAGGGATCAAATCCACCACAGGAGAGAATCCCTGCATGTTTGAGATAGGCAAACAGGATGGGACAATGGTAGATCTAGAAGAGACCACTGGACCGCAAGAGTCCACTGAAGCACCCTCATGTGCACCCAGGCCATGGGCACGAAGGTAATTATGGCTGCCATGGACCCCAACACCCATAAGACCAATTCCACTACAGGCGACTGAACTTGAAGGATACACAAGACATGGTGTTTGAGGGACTGAAGTCTGTCTGGAGTTATAAAAACCTTGGTCTGAACAGTGTCCTACCAATCTCCAATGAAGTCCAGAACTTGAATTGGATTCACCAGGGATTTGTTGAGATTTATGGTCATGCCCAACTGGTGAGCTGTCTGGAGAAGGGAATCCCTGGCTTGGCAGAGTCGATGCCTGGAAGGGCCAGAAAGGAGCCACTCATCCAGGTAGGAGAAGACCTGGATACCCGGCAGCCATAGGTGAGCCACTACCACTGCCGTCACTTTGGTGAACACCATGGGGGCTGTGGTGAGACCAAAGGGTAGTGCTCTGAACTGGTAATGATTGGCCTCCAGCCAGAAGTGGAGGACCTCCGAGAGTGTCTGTCCATTTTAATGTGGTAGTATGCATCCTGAAGGTCTACGGAGGACATCCAGTCGTTCTCCTGCAGGAATGGCAGAATAGACTGGAGATTGACCATCCAGAATTTCGTCTTGGCAACCAATAGATTTAAGGCCGAAAGATCTAGAATGGGTCTTAAGACCCCATCTTCTTCGGCACTAAAAAGAATCTGGAGCAGATGTCTAATCCAGACTGGTTGGGGGGCGGGCTGGATGACTCGCTTTTCGAGCAGCTTGGAAATTTCCACTGCTGCTGCCTCCCTTTGTGCGGGTGGAATGTCCAGGAGATGTCTGGAAGGGAGTGGTGTATGAATGAACAGGACTGAATATCCTCTGGATATGATCTGCAACAGCCAACAATCATCTGTGACAGACTCCCAGACTGCTGGGTGTAGCGAAAGTCATCCCCCGACTGCCTCCAGAGATAAGCAGCTGGGACAACCCTTCAGGGCTGCTGCACAGGCCAGTCCGGGAAGTAATCCTAAGACCTTTGGTTCCTCGGACCCCCTCTGCTGCTAGGACGGCAACTGTCAAATCCCCCTCTGCCTCTGGGGGAAGGCAAGTCCTGAGCATCCTGGGAATAGCCCCAAGACATCTGGAACCACATCTTCTTTGCCCCTTGCTGATTCCTGGAGAAGGTTCGTTGAGGTGTTGAGAAGTGGATTCTGACTGCAGACAGAGTCTTCCTGTCCTTGTCGCTCTGGACCAGTGTGTCATGTACCGACTTTTGAAAGAAAGTGGAACCATCATATGGGGTGTTTGTAAAGGACTCCTTAAAGGGCTCCAAGAAGGCACAGAGTCGGAGCCAGGCATGACACCTGATGGCAACGCCTGGTTTGGCAGCTCTAGTGGCACCCTCAGTAGTATGAGAAAGAAGTCACACAGAGGTGTTGGCAATGGAGAAGAGGGTGGCCATCCATGAGGAGAAAACCTTTTTATCCTCAGCTGACATGGACTCTGGGGTAGTCTCAGCGACATATTTAACTAGGTCTCACTGAAGTCTAACCATGTGTGCTATGTAGTTCAGTGCACATACCGTGAATGTTGCTGAAGTATAGACCTGCTTCCCAAAATGGTCCATGGACCTGGACTCTTGGTCTGGTGGGTGAACCATGAAGCTCTCCTGCGTGAGCTCCTTCTTGGGGACTGCCGCCATCAACGTGGCATATATAGGGGATCCCTTCGCCCAGTGCGGTTTATCCAATGGGGCACTGAGAATCTTATCAGGACATTTGGGGACAGGCTCCACCATGTTGCGCTCCTTCCACGCTCGAGATGTAATGAGATCCACCAGCGGATTAACAGGAAGGGATGTCCAGGATTTAGAAGGTCCTTCGCCAAACGCTTCCAGGAACACAGACTCGTCATGGCTGAGTTTTTGGGCAGACCACCCCCCCCCCTCGCTGGCAAAGGATCTCCATGATGTCTCCAAAGGAGCTATCCTCTGGGGGAGACTGGGGGGACACTTCTAGGGGGGACCCCTCCCCTTCCTCCACGTTGGTGTCCTCCATGTGGGACTCCAGCAGGGAGTCTAAGTGTCTCCTTTTACATGTGTGTTTTCAAGGAACTTCCTCAGGGGGAGTCTCTGGGGAGGACGCAAAAACATCAATTTGTTCCTGTGGGGGAACTCCATGGGGCAGAGAGGCAGCAGGCTGTCCCTGCGGGGCCAGTATGGCAGAATCCAGACCAGATACAGAGGGAGCCAGGATGGACTCAGAGGATGAAAGCATCAAGGGTTCACTGGAACTGAGAGGACCCTCTCCACCACGTTGAAAGCAGAAGCAGAACACACACCCCTGGAGCTGGGACTGTGACTGGGTCCGTAATCCTCTGAACCAACAGGGTAGCTGGAGCCGAACCTCCAGGTGCAGAGACTCACAGCGGGCAACTTGGCTCCAAAAACTTGGAGTCAACACCACCATGTTGGATCCGACGCCAAGGTCACAGTTCCGAGAGCTGGTCGGCTCTGACCTCATCAGAGCCGACCTGTTAAGGACAATGGTCAGCACTGAAGTACAGGGTATCACTGGCGTCGACCCCTTGATGCAGAGGGGTCTCAGACCCAAATACTCCAAAACCGGGGGAAGGATTGGACAAGGAGTGATGGGTCAAAGACAGACTTGCATGCCTCCAGCCCCAGAGGGGGAGAGGGCAGGCAAGACTCCCATCTGAATCTGTGTACAGAAGAATCTCTGCATCATCCTGTCCACCTCAGCTTTGGTGAAGCTGTGGGTGGACCAGGATGAAGAGGCCACCGACACCGTCTTATAGGGGTGGTGAGGGGAGGCCGACACTGAGGAACGGACCCAAAACACCTCCGGCTCCTGGGAGAAACAAGGGCAATGGAGCCAGTAGGAACCCAAGCTAGCAGCCGGGTGAAATGTCACCACAATCTCGGCTGAGGAAGACCGGCCAGCAGACCGCTTTCTTGGCCTATCCCGGTCCCTATGTTTACACTTCTCTCCATCCCCAGTCCTTTTAGCAGGAGGTTCAGTCCCAGAAGCCAGGGCGGAGGAAGCAGTAGAAGTGGCTGAAGCCACTGAAGCAGCTTGGACCTCTGCTGAGAGTGGAGGGAGGAAGCCCTTAAGGATGAGCTTATTCCTCTTGTCGATCAATGCACGGGGACTGAACCAGAGGAATCAAGGTGCTGGACCCCCCCAAGCAAACTACGCAGACAGTGTGGCCATCCACTGGAGAAAGCTTATGGCCACACTCTGTGCACTTTCTGAATCCCAGTTTGGATGTCTCCGCCATGGGGATGGAGAGAGAAAACCCAAAGCACTCACCCACAAACAGACATGAGAGAGAGGGGAACAGAAACTAGAAAAGTGTTTTTTTTTTTTTAATCTAAAGTACCGAAGCCTGAGCACAAGATGCAAGAAAAGTGAAGGGGAGATAGAAATGGATGAAGACTAGCTAAATACCAAAAAATGTACCCCCAAAAAATCACTTAGAGCGCAGACCAAGATGTGAACATTAGACATGGCAAATGAGATCTGAAGGGAGGAAGGACACAGGGGAATTATGGGTAGAGGAGGAGCTTGGAGATCATATCCGATGCTGGAGAAACGTGGCAGAGTCAGATCCGTCCTGAATCCGTATCCCACAGGTTGAAGACCAAACGAAAACAACTTCAGATCAGTATATTTAACTTGAGAGAAAACATGTCCTGGTGAGACTTGCTGGACAGGTGAGACAACAGCTTTGGATGATGCTCAATGAGGACTTGCAGTAAGTATTCCTCAAATGGCAAAAAAGCATCTTCATCATAGACATACAGTGGATATAAAAAGTGTATACACCCCTGTTAAAATGCCAGGTTTTTGTGATATAAAAATGAGACCACAATAAATAATTTCAAAACTTTTCCCACCTCTAATGTGACTTATAAAGTACAGTTGTGTACACTTACCATAAATGTAGATGTTTGAGTGTATTCACGGTTGCAGTCATTACATTTGGGTTATCTGCTTGCAGTAGCCCTCAGTCGGCTTGATTAACAAAGTCTTGGGTCCTACATCGGTCGCTGTCTCTTCTTCCGTGATGTCAGGTCGTCAGGGGCATAAAACATGCAGCTGACGTCATTACATCAGTTTTTCTTGCCCCAGATGTCAGGTGCCCCCTAATGGGAAGCAATTAAATCTATAAATATACAAGGTTAAACCTCAAACAAAAAAGCTAATACAACAAAAAACTTTTAAGCATTGAAAAGGAGAGAAGAGGTATAGCCAAAAGAAGTCAGGGGGCTGGAAGGAGGGTAACCAGGACTGCAACAGTGAATACACTCGAATATCTACATTTATGTTCAGTGTACACAACTGTACTATGCTCGTCATGTTTCACTGTTGTAATCATTACATTTGGGTAGATTCCCAAAGCTAAGGATGGGAGGAGGAATTTAGATAGCATTAGGACCAGCTATAAGGCCCTGCAAAACTGCAGTGGCAAAGCCAGCTCTGGATTTAGAGAAAATTGGCAAATGGTAATGCTTAGAGAAAGTATGTACAGAATTCCAGGTAGCAGCTTCTAGGATGTCCTTGGTAGATACGCCTCTGAGAAAGGCTGTAGAGGTAGATGCAGCCCTGGTTGAGTGGGGTCTGATCCCCTATGGGATAGGTTTTCCATGGTGCTTATAGCAGAAATGAATGCAATTCCCTATCCATTTGGAGATGGTTCGCTTTGAAATAGCCTTCACCTCTGTCCCTGCAGCAAATGCCACCAGCAGTTGTTCAGATTTCCTTTGAGGTTTAGACCTGTCCAAGTAGAATCTAAGTTGTCTGTGCACATCTAAGGAGTGCAGTATCCATTCCCCTTTGTTCTGTGGATTACGAAAGAAGGTAGGCAAATGAATGGACTGATTAAAGGCCACACTGGATTCCACCTTTGGCATGAAAGAGGGATGGGTCCTGAGGGACACCCTGTCCGCATGAAAGATGATGAAAGGCTCCACTGCCATAAAGGCCTGTAATTCAGATACCCTTCTTGCTGAAGTGATGGCTAAAAGGGAAGCTGTTTTCCAACAAAGGAATTTTAAATCTGCAGTAGCAGCTGGCTCGAAAGGTGGAAGGGTGAGTTTCTCCAATACAAAGTTAAGGTCCCAGGTTGGAGTTGGAGCTCTCCTGGGTGGTCTTAAATTTTTGGCCCCTCTGAGGAACTGCTTGAGAAGTGGAAGAGAGAAGAGGGGAGGATCTGTGTTATAATGAGCTGAAATGGCTGAGGCATGAAATGTTTACTGAGGAAAAAGACAGGCCCTTGTGAAGCATCTCAGTTAAGTATTGTAAAATCTGAGATAAATTGGACACTGCTGTGCTCATCCCTTGAGACTGGTTCCATCCTTTCCATTTTTCAGCATAAGATTTTCTAGTACTAGGCCTCCTTGCCTCTAAAATGACATCCATCACTGAGTGATGGTAAAGGAGAGCTTAGGTAATTAGCCCAGCTGCTAGGTTCAGGGTTTGAAGCTGAGGGTGCAGAATCTAGTTCTCCTGCTGAGACAACAGGGTAGGAGTCTGAGGCAGGTGCCATGGGACTAACAGTGACACTCTGCGCAGGAGGGGATACCAGTGTTGCCATGGCCAGGCTGGTGCAATTAAAATCATCCTTGGTTTGTCTTGTTTGATCTTTAGTAGTACTTTTGAGAGCAGAGGCAGAGGAGGAAAGGTAGAAGCTGATAGTTTTTTTCCAGCTGAAGGGCACAGCATCCACTTTCCAAGCTTGTCTGTGGGGAGTCCTTGCGCAAAATATTTCCAATTGATAGTTCTGGGGGGAGGCAAATAGGTCTAAATCTGGGCTCCCCCATTTGCTTGTCAACATGTTGCAAATCCTTGGGTTCCAGTTTCCACTCATGTGGGTCCATGAGGCTTCTGCTTAGTCCATCTGCCAGTGTATTTAGTTTTCCTGGCAGGAATTGTGCTTGTAGATGTACTTGGTAGCTCAAGGTCGTGTTCCACAATGCCATGGCTAGTCTGCAGAGGGGGTAAGAATGTGTACCCCCCTGCTTGTTTGTGTACCACATAACAGTGGTGTTGTCCATCTTTACCATTAATTGTCCTGGAAGAATGTGGTCCTTGAAGGCTGTTAGAGCATTCTGTACAGCTAACATTTCTTTATGACTGATGTGACTGTGCATTTGAATTGGGTTCCATTTGCCCTGAATGCACTTCCCTGCCAGGTGCGCCCCCCACCATGCACAGTCTGATGCGTCTGTTGTTAGGGTTTGGGCGGCAAGGGGTAGTGTGAATGGCAGTCCCTTGCCCACCAAAGGAACTCTAGGTGTAGACAAGGAATGATAGGAATCATTGCTTTTAGATCCTGAAAATGTTGACACCATAGGCTTTTTAGATACCATTGTAGTTTCCTCATATGCAGTCTTGCATATGAAATTAGAAGAATGCAGGAGGCCATGAACCCCAAGCCTTGCAGTATTTGCCTTGCAGATAGCAGGGTTCTTGTGGCCACTTGTTTGAAGTAGTTTGTTAAGTGAATTTGTTTCTCTGGCGTGAGGAAAACCATCTGGGAAGTTGTATTCCATCTTGCTCCCAGGAACATAATTTGTTGACAGGGTACCAGGTGTGATTTCTTTTCGTTTATGGTGTACCCCAGACAAGTTAGCACCCTTTGTACAAAAGCCAGATGATTCAAAAGTATGCACTGGTTTTCTGCCTGAATTAGACAATCGTCCAGGTATTGGTATATTTGAATATTTCTTTGCCTGCAAAATGCAATGATTGGAGCTAGGCACTTTGTAAATACCCTGGGCGCAGCAGATAAGACAAAGGGCAGTGCAGAGAACTGAAAGTGCATGTAGCCTGCTTTGTAGCGTAGGTCTCTTCTGCAAGATTCCCTGACTGGGATGTAACCAGGCATCTTTGCTTAGCATAGGAAGCAACTGGTGAAGAGTCAGCATCTAGAATCTTGGAATCACCAAAAAGGTGTTTAGAGTAGGCAAAGTCCAGGATAGGACAACATGAATTGTCCTCTCTGGGTACCAGGAAAAATCTCAAGTAGAAATCTTGTTCCTTTTCCTCTTCTGGTACCAATTGAATAGCCCCAATGCTTAAGAGAGAAAGTACTTGCTTTGGTCCTCTGCCCACTGATCTGGAGGTAGATCTGGCCAACCACTTGGAGTTGGTAACATGTGGACGTGAAATCTGTATCCTTGGGACACTATATTTAAAACCCATTTGTCCCGGGTAATGAGTCCCCAGTTCTTTGCATGAAGTGCAATCTTTCCCCCCAAAGGGGCAGTCAGTTGAGAAGTGCTTGGAAGCTTTAAAAAGAAGTCATTGAGGCAGTTTACCATAGGGGGGGAGTTTTATTACTCCCAAATTTGGAAGTGGAGGGCCCGCCCCCCACTGCTTAGTCCTGTGCATCCCTTGGGACTGAAGCCTGTGTGCTCTGCTGGATCTGGGTTTGGACTGAGAAGGTCTGGGAGAGGCAGGAAAGGACCAGTTCTTAGAAGGTCAATACCTACTAAATCTTGGAGGTTGTACTTGTAAAAAGTCTTCAACAATTTGCATAGATTTAGCTTTTTCCTCCATCTTTTTAAGAACAACTTCTGCTTTGTTGCCAAACAGGCGGTCCTGACTTAAGGGAGCATAGAGTAAATTCGCTTTAACATGATCTGGCAAGGATTGCTCCTTAAGCCAAGCATGCCTTCTAAGTACAGACCCAGTTACCGCAGCCCTGCAAGATGCCTCTAGTGAATCAAAACCACATTACAATGTATGTTTACCAACTTGTTCAGCAGAATGCATAAAATCCTGTAAATCCTTATTTTCAGCACAATCAGGAATCAACATAATTTTCTGTTTAAGCAAGTCAACATGCAGCTGATACTTTAACATATGAAAAGTACAGTTTTGTACCTACCATAAATGTAGATGTTCAAGTGCTAATACAGCTGCAGTAATCACAGATGGGTTTTCTGCCATCAGGCGGGTCCTCAGTTGGCCGAATTCCAAAGTCTAGGTCCGGCGTCAGTTGTCGTCACTTTCTTTCCTGACGTCAGTGTGACAGGGGTATATAAGACACAGCCGACGCCATATTCTTCAGTCTTTCTTGCCCCAGATGTCAGATGCCCCCAGAAGGAAGGCAATACATAAATTCTATATACATATATATATATATATATATATATATATATATATATATATATAGAGAGAGAGAGTCAAGCAATGCAATATAATTAAAAAACAGTAGTTGCAAGCAAATACACCACAGAAGCATAACCCAAATTAGGTTGTATGAGGAGGTGTTAGCCACTAGGCCTTTACCAAGAGGGGACGGAGGGAGGGAAACCTGTACTGCAGCTGTATTAGCACTCGAACATCTACATTTATGGTAGGTACAAAACTGTACTATGTTCATCGTGCATACAGCTGCAGTAATCACAGATGGGTAGAATCCCAAAGCTACGCACAGGGTGGTAGGCACTAGATGGAACTGGGAGCAGCCAGAATGCCCTGCAACACAGCAGTGGCAAAGCCTGCTCTAGTTTTGGAATATAAAGGCAGGTGGTAGTGTTTTGTGAAGGTATGCACAGAACTCCAAGTGGCTGCCTCCAAAATATCTTTGGTAGGGACTCCTCTGAGGAAGGCTGTAGAGGTAGCTGTGGCCCTTGTGGAGTGGGATCTGATGCCTGTAGGAACAGGTTTGCCATGAAAGGAGTAACAAAACCGTATGCAATGGCCTATCCATTTTGAAATTGTCTGTTTGGAAATTGGCTTCCCTTGAGCTCCTACAGCATAGGACACAAAAAGTTGTTCAGATTTCCTGAAGGGCTGTGTTCTGTTCAAATAGTAACGTAGCTGTCTATGGATGTCTAAGGAATGTAGCAGCCTTTCCCCTTTGTTTTGAGGATTGGGGTAAAAGGTAGGTAAGTGTATTGCCTGATTTAAAGCTACCCTGGATACTACCTTAGGCATAAATGAAGGGTTGGTTCGTAGGGAAACCCTGTCCTGATGGAAGATGAGAAAGGGCTGCACAGCCATGAGGGCTTGTAGTTCCGAAACCCTACGAGCTGAGGTAATGCCAGAAGGAAGGCTGTTTTCCAGGACAAATATTGCAAATCTGTAGAGGCAGCTGGTTCAAAGGGAGGTAATGTTAATTTTTCTAGAATGTAGTTTAGATCCCAGGCTGGTATTGGTTGTTTCCTTGGAGGTCTTATATTCTTAGCTCCTCTGAGGAACTGTCTTAAAAGTGGGTGAGAGAATAAGGGTGGATCACTGTTGTATTCTGCAGAAATGGCTGAGGCATGAATTTTGATGGAGGAAAATGAAAGTCCACTGTTCAACAGCTCAGCTAGATACTGTAATATCTGAGGCAAATTCAGTTTTCTAGGATCCTGGCCTTTTTTCTCATTCCAAGCGCAAAAATGTTTCCATTTTGCGGAGTAAGCCTTTCTAGTAGATGGCCTTCTGGCCTCCAAAATGACATCCTGCACCTCTTTGGAGAGTAGGATCTGCTGTGGTGTTAAGGAAATTTCCATGCAGCCAGATTGAGAGTTTTCAGCTGACTGTGAAGAGTTTTGTAGCTGTGTTGAGTCAGTAGAAGAGGCATTAGAGGTAGGGTCCAGGGAGGAGTATGTGTTAGGCTCCTCAGGAGTGGGTACCAGTGTTGTCTTGGCCAGTCTGGAGCAATCAGTATCATCTTCGGTCTGTCTGCTCTTGCTTTCAAGAGCACCTTGGGCAGAAGAGGCAAAGGTGGGAAAGCGTAAACTGCCCATGTTGCCCAACTGAAAGAAAGGGCGTCCACTCTCCAGGCCTTTGGATGAAAGGTCCTTGAACAGAACTTTTTCAATTGATGGTTCCTGTGGGAGGCGAAGAGATCTATGTCTGGTCTTCCCCACGCTTGGATTATCTCTGTAAACACTTGAGGATGCAACTTCCATTCATGTGGATCTGTCATATTTCTGCTTAGATTGTCTGCCAGCATGTTTTCCAATCCTGGCAAGTACTGTGCTTGAAGTTCGATTTGCCATTCCAGAGCCAAGTTCCAAAGCGACATGGCTAGCCTGCACAGGGGGTATGAATGTGTTCCACCTTGTTTGTTTATGTACCACATTACTGTGGTGTTGTCTGTTCTTCTCAATAATTGCCCTGGATGCAGGAGCTCCTTGAAAATTGTAATTGCATTTATCACTGCTAGCATTTCTTTTTGATTGATGTGAAGGTGCTTTTCCATTTGGGACCATTTGCCCTGAATGTACCTGTCTGTCATGTGCGCCCCCCAGGCGTAGTCTGAGGCGTCTGTTGTGATGACTTGATTTGCTTGAGGCTTGCAGAATGGAAGACCTGTGTTTGTTTGATATGCTTGGGCCCACCACAGAAATTCCTTTTGCAAACATGGAATTATTGGTATTATCGTTTCCAAACTGTGGCTGTGTTGAGACCATAGGTTTTTTAGGTACCACTGAAGTTTCCTCATATGCAACTTTGCACATGGGATTAGAAGAATGCAAGATGCCATGAAGCCCAGAGCCTGCAGGATTTTCCTTACAGTGAGCCTGGTACAATTTGCTAGTATTTTGAAGTAATGAGTTAGTTGCCCTTGTTTTTCTGGTGTAAGGTAGGCCATCTGTGTGTTTGTGTCCAAGTTGGCACCCAGGAAAGTTATTTTCTGAGATGGTGTTAGCCTGGATTTCTCCTTGTTGACTGTGTATCCCAGAGAATTCAATAACCGTGTTACATAAGCCAGATGTTCCAGACGTAGATGCTTGTTGTCCACTTGGATCAGGCAGTCGTCCAAATAAGGGTAAATTTGTATCCCTTGAAGTCTTGCAGTAGGCAATTACTGATGCCAGGCATTTCGTGAATACTCTGGGCGCAGTAGATAAGCCAAAGGGCAATGCAGAGAATTGATAGTGGATTGAACCTGCAAGAAATCTGAGGTATCTTCTGCAGCTTTGTCTGATTGGGACATGCAGGTATGCCTCCTTGAGGTCCAATGTTACCAGCCAAAACTCCTTGCCCAGCATGGGAAGAAGCTGCTGTAATGTGAGCATCTTGAATTTTGGTACGAGTAGAAATGTGTTTAGGATGGATAAGTCCAAAATGGGTCTCCAGTCGGTTCCTTTCCTTGGTACCAGAAAAGTCTGGAATAAAAACCTTGACCTTGTTCGTGAGTAGGTACCTCTTGAATAGCTTTCATGGCCATAAGCTTTGAAATTTGTATTTGAGCCTCTGCCCTTTGATTGTGTGGCAGGTTCGGCATGCCTCTCATTTTTGGAAGAGTGTGAAAGTGAAATCTGTAGCCTCTGTTTATAATGTCCAGGATCCATTTGTCTGTTGTGATAATATGCCAATTTCTTGTAAATAATGCCAGCTTTCCTCCCAAGGGTGCTGCCAGCTGAGACTTGCTTGGCACGGAAAGGGGGAAGTCATTGGGTTTGTTTCCTGTATTGCTGTGCACTGTCTTCGCCACCTCTTGTTGCTGGAGTTTGCCATTGTCTGCCTCTATATGATCCTTGAGGTTGTCCTCTGCCCCTTGTGCCTGTATCTACCTCTTTGTGGCTTGTCCGTGGCTGGAAAGGACCAGTTCTTTGCAGGCCAATTTCTGCTAAAATGTGGTGGTTGAACCTGTAGAAAAGCTTTGACAGTTTGCATAGATTTAGCTTTTTCTTCCATTTTCCGTAGTATCTCCTCAGCATTAGTACCAAATAGTACATCCTTTTGTAAAGGAGCATCTAGTAGCTTAGCTTTAACATGGTCAGGCAAGGTTTGTTCTCTAAGCCAGGCATGTCTACGAATGACTGATCCTGTCACAGCAGCTCTACTTGAGGCCTCTAGGGCATCATAGCCACATTGTAAGGTGTGTTTACCCACTTGTTCTGCACTATGCATCATATCCTGCAACTCCTTCAAATCTGGTTGTTCAGGTTGAGACATTTTATTTCTTAACTGTGATAACAGAAACTGCTGATATTTAAGCATATGGAACTGACAATTTAAGGCCCTCATGGCTAGGGTGGCCGAGGTATATACCTTTTTCCCCACCTTTCTAAGGATCTAGACTCTCTTTCGGAAGGTAGTGGATTCTTAGCAGTAGAGGCCTTCATTCCCTTGGGGCCTTGAGAAATGGTTTCAGGGTCAGCATTATTGGCTTTTGTAAAGAAATTGGTGAGAGGTAGGAACTCTGTAGTACCTATCAGGCTTGACTGGGACAGGAGGCAGGGAATCCGGATTTAGGCAAGCCTCCGAGTAAACATCATCAAGTATGTCCAAGACAGTAGGTATCGCCAGAGGTCTGTGCTGAGGTAACAAAAGAAATTCCCTAAGTCTTTTCTTGGAATTAGAAAAGTCTTGACCTTCCCAATGGAAGTGCTCCCTCAAGGTGTGCAAGGTTTCCCCAAAAGAGAAATCCTCTGGGGGAGATACAGAAGGAATGGACTGCTCAGCATCCGAATCTTCAAAAGGGGAGTACGAGTGGTCCTCTTCATCAGAATGTTCTGAAAAAATGGAATCCTGGTCAGAAGAGGGAGAAGCTTCCTCCACTCTGGGTCTCTTGTCTGGAGGGGGCTGGGAACCCCTGATAAGAGTAATTAAATCCTCAGCCATTTTTAGCATCTGCTTTTTAGGCATGGGGCCTGGAGATGGGCCCTGTGCAACAGGCCTCTTGGGATGCATGGCTGATTTGGACTTAGTAAAGGCCTTAATGGAGAAGGAAGATGAGGGTCTAAAAACACCATGGGTGGAAGTGGACCTATCCACATTAGGAGGCTCAACACTCACAGTGGCTTTGGTGGTTGTAGTCTGGGTATGGGCCGAGGTACCTACGATCTCGGGTACAGAGGACACCGCCAAAGAAGTGTCATCAGGAGCTGCGTAGGCGCCTCGCTGAGAACCGGACCACGTGTAGCCGGTTTTGGCATGGTGTCGGTGGAGACCGCAGGCCTCGCGTGTCGTTTTTTGGACAAAACGGTAGTCGGAGTATCCGATGACATTTTATAATCAAAGGTTTTACCAAAAAAGTGTTGGGCGAACTCCGCCCGACGCTTAATAGTGCGTTTATTGAAAGTAGCGCAAAAGCGACAGGCCGAGACGTCGTGGTCTGGGCCTAAACAAGGTATGCAGAGGGAATGGAAATCCTTATGCGGTATTTGCTTCCCACAAGAAATACAATTGTTAACTTTGTCTGACATCGGTCTGAGGCAAGAAAAGTTTCCCCAACGGGGTATTTAGCCTTAAAGAAGACTTCGGTTTCCAATTATTCGTAATTTCAGGAGCTGGCCGACCGGCACTTGCGAACTGCTTCTGCTTTGGGCACCGCGCAGCAAAAAAGACTGAAGAATATGGCGTCGGCTGTGTCTTATATACCCCTGTCGCACTGACGTCAGGAAAGAAAGCGACGACAACTGACGCCGGACCTAGACTTTGGAATTCGGCCGACCGAGGACCCGCCTGATGGCAGAAAACCCATCTGTGATTACTGCAGCTGTATGCACGATGAACATCTGGCAATTCAAGGCCCTAATGGTCAAAGTTGCCTAAGTGTATACCTTCTTACCCCATCTATCCAGTGCCCTAGTCTCTCTATCAGAGGGGTTAGGATTTTTGGCAGTAGTAGCTTTAATACCCTTAGGTCCCTGTGAAACAGTTTCAGGATTCGCAATAGGATTTTTGAAAAGGAACTTGTGAGAGTCAGGATCCCTGTAATATCTATCAGGTTTTCTGGAAGCAGGAGGTAAAGAGTCAGGGGCCATATGCTAGATTCCGAAAAGGCATCATCAACAATGTCCAGTACAGGAGAGTAAGAAATCCCTAAGCCTCTTTTTAGAATCAGAGAAATCCTGACTTTCCCAATGAAAAAGCTCCCTGAGAGTATGCAAGGTTTCACCAAAAGAGAAATCCTCTGGAGGGGAAGCAGAAGGAATAGAGTCCTCAGCATCAGAATCCTCACAGGTAGATAAGGGTAAATCCTGGTCATCAAAGAAAACAGAAATTTCACAATCCTGGTCAGAAGTATCATAAGCAAACTCAGTCCTAGGTCTCGTAGAGGGGGAAGGTTGGCTTCCCCTGATTAAAGTAATAAGGTCTTCAGTCATTCTTATCATTTGTTTTTTAGGCATAGAGGCCTGACCATGCAGTCTGGGCGTCAGTTTTCTAGGCATGGTTTGAGTTTTAGGCCTTGAAGAAGAAGATGGCGTCAGTTTAATATGCAAATCAGTAGGCCTGAATACACCCTCAAAAGCCGGACCCATCCAAGGTAGTGACATCCGCAGGTTCCACAGCTGAAGCATCTCACGGCATACCAGACTCCGAATGGGTCTCAGTAGAGGCCTGCGAATCTGATGTAGCAAGTTTCAGGGGCTGCGAAAGCACCTCACTGAGTACCGGCGAACTGGGCGGCCTGTTAGTGTCTTTAGCTTTGCATTTTTTCGGAATGTCGGTAGTCGGATGACTTACCAAAGACATATCGGGATAATTGAACCGAGCACCAAAAAATTTAGAAGCGCAAATATACCGATGACGGATAGTTCATGGTTTAAATAAGGCACAAAACCGACAGCGAGGGTACGTTGTGGTCAGGGCCTAGGCAAGGAATACAGTATGAATGAAAATCTTTATGAGGTATTTGCTTTCCACAAGAAATACAATTATTTACTTTTACTGACATCGGTTTAGAACAAGAGAAAGTTTCCCCAATGGGGTACTTAGCTTTTAGTTGAAGACTTTGGTTCTGAAACTTGAAAACGAAAATTGCAGGAGTCGTCCGACCGGCACTTGCGAACTGCTTCTGCTTCGGGCACCACACGGGAAGAAATGTAATGACATTGGCTGCATGTTTTATACCACTGATGACCTGACGTCAAGGAAGAAGAGACAGCAACCGACGTAGGACCCAAGACTTTGTTAATCAGACCGAATGAGGGCTACTGCACGCAAATAACTCAAATGTAATGACTGCAACAGTGAAATACGAAGAACATTCTGTACAGTTCAACTGAAAAACAAACAAATCTGTTAGCGGAAAAAATATAAAAAAATAAAAAGTGTACGATAAGCTGGTTGCATAAGTATGCAAACCCTTAAATGCTTATATCCTCTGTACATACAGACCACTCATGAGGCTTTGTCTCAGCTTCTCTGCTAATGAACTGCAATTAGAAAGCACTGAGTTAATAACTCATTCCTATGAACTCACTGCTTCCTGATAGAGAGGTAGGATCTGGCTTCCTCCTTGTTTGTTGATGTACCACACAACTGACATACTGTCAAGACTGGATGGCTACTGCACCTTGGAGAAGGTGGCCCTGAAATTACTACAATGTTAGAAGGATAGTCCTCATCTCTTTGATATCAATCTGTTTCCCATCCACTCGTCAAGGTTTCTCTTGAAGAGTGTTAGCGAGGAGCTCTGCCTAATGTAGACTGGAATCTTGTTCCAAAGCATGGGAAGTCTCTGTGACAGGAATCTATCCCTCCAGCACATCCTATTTACTGTTGTGGTGAGGTTTAGATCCATAGGGCGTGTGGCTTGAGGGGATAAGCTTTTCTTTAGGTGCAGCATGTCGATCAGTTTTGGGTTGGACATTGCCTTGTATGTCAGGCAGAAATCATCTCTGAGTAGGCGGTATGCAACCAAGTGCAGCTGGAGTTTCTTCAGTCGAGCTGCATAAGGCATCTGTTTGAGGCCAGTGATCCTCTTTTGATCTGGATGCGAACCCTTTTGTGATAAGGTGTGCCACATAGAAAGATTTTCTAACCACTTTAGCAATGTGATTATCAAAAGTGAGTTTACTATCTACTTGGGTCCCCAGATCCCTTATTACGTCTTCCGTATTTAGGGGACTACCACCTATGTGGTAGTTTGTGGGTACTTTGTTTTTTCCTAAGGGGATGACTATGCACTTTTTGGCATTTAGCTTGAGGCCATGATTTTGACACCAGATGTCTGTCTCAGTGAGATCCTTTTGGAGGATGTCTGTGTCAGCCGGAGAGTCAATTACAGCCCCTAGTTTGCAGTCGTCTGCGAACTTGATCAGCCATAGTCCTCCTGTGCTTGCCTGTACCTCTGAGAAGTATATGCTGAACAGGAGGGGTCCTAGGACTGAGCCCTGGGGAATGCCACTTGTAACCGGTTTAGAGTCAGACCTAGCTCCCGCAACTCTTACCATGTGGGTTCTGTCCATGAGCCAGTTGGCAACCCATCTTGTGACGGAGGGGTTTATGTTCAGGCTGGTGAGCTGGTCTATAATACCAGAATGGGGAATGGTGTCAAAGGCCTTTGTGAGGTCTAGGTAGGCTGTGTGTACAACCTTTCCCTCGTCTATAGCCTTGGTAACTGCCTCAAAGAAGTCCACCAAGTTTAGGAGGCATGACCTGCCCTTAACAAAGCTGAACTGGGCAGGGTCCAGTGTTTGGAGGTTCCCAATGTCTCTGTTAATGAGTTCCATGATGATGCACTCCACAGCCTTGCAAACCAAGCTAGTCAGGCTTATAGGGCGATAGTTCCTGGGGTCTGTTGTGGCTTCATCTTTGTGGAGCGGAATAACCGTTGCTGTGCGCCACTCTATGGGTACGTAACCTGTGGAGAGGCTGAGTTTGAACAGTGTGTTTAGGTGAGGGGTTAGTTCATCTTTGAGCTCGTGTAGGACACAGCCTGGGACTCCGTCTGGTCCCATTGATGCTGTGTTTTTGCCTTTGGAGAGGGCTGTTTTAACCTGAGTGTCTGTGATTTCAGGAGCTCTACTTTCTTCTGGTATGGTTATGGACCCTTTTGGGGGTGAGAGGGGGGTAAAGTTTGCGCTGAACCTGTCTGCCAGGATGTTGGCAATATTGGTCAGTTAAGTGTATTTTGTACCATTCTGCACTAACTCCGAGCAGATCTGAACATTGCCACTTAGATTCTTGACATAGCTAAAGAATGCATTGTGGTTATCGTTGGAGTCTTTGGCAATTTTTCTTTCGAAACTCGCCTTGAATGATTTTATGAGGGATCGTCGTTTCTTGCTGATACTGATCAGGGATGTCTTCCCTTCTTGGGATTTTACTCTTTTCTGTACTAGTTTCCTCCTTCTATTGTATAGCTTGTTTATGGCAGGAGTCCACCAGACTGGTTTCCTTTTCTTGGAGGAGTGAGTCTTGGTTTTGCTTCGGATAGCATGATCCATGCATTCTTGTAGGTGCCCATAGAATGCATTAGTAAAGAATTTTGCAGCTTGGACAATGTTATCCTTTAGCATGGGTGCTTTAAAACTTTCCACCTCGGTCTTAAGTAATGCATGAACAAAAACCATAGGAATACCTGGATCCTACAGGTAGCGTTCCCATCCAAAGTGGTGGCTCCCTTGATTCGTAGCCCATAAATGATCCCCTGAATGAGAGGAAACATTAAACCCCTGACAGAAATTGGAGCGAGAACGCCGCTTTGTATTGTTTAAAAAACAGGTGGCTCCCTTGATTCGTAGCCCATAAATGATCCCCTGAATGAGAGGAAACATTAAACCGCTGACAGAAATTGGAGCGAGAACGCCGTTTTGTATTGTTTAAAAACAGGTGGCTCCTTGATTCAGAGCCCATAAATGATCCCTGAATGAGAGGAAACATTAAACCCCTGACAGAAATTGGAGCGAACGCTTTGTATTGTTTAAAAAACAGGTGGCTCCCTTGATTCGTAGCCCATAAACGATCCCCTGAATGAGAGGAAACATTAAACCCCTGACAGAAATTGGAGCGAGAACGCTTTGTATTGTTTAAAAACAGGTGGCTCCCTTGATTCAGAGCCCATAAAAGATCCCCTGAATGAGAGGAAACATTAAACCCCTGACAGAAATTGGAGCGAGAACGCCGCTTTGTATTGTTTAAAAAACAGGTGGCTCCCTTGATTCGTAGCCCATAAAAGATCCCCTGAATGAGAGGAAACATTAAACCCCTGACAGAAATTGGAGCGAGAACGCTTTGTATTGTTTAAAAAACAGGTGGCTCCCTTGATTCGTAGCCCATAAATGATCCCCTGAATGAGAGGAAACATTAAACCCCTGACAGAAATTGGAGCGAGAACGCCGCTTTGTATTGTTTAAAAAACAGGTGGCTCCCTTGATTCGTAGCCCATAAATGATCCCCTGAATGAGAGGAAACATTAAACCCCTGACAGAAATTGGAGCGAGAACGCCGCTTTGTATTGTTTAAAAAACAGGTGGCTCCCTTGATTCGTAGCCCATAAATGATCCCCTGAATGAGAGGAGACATTAAACCCCTGACAGAAATTAGAGCGAGAACGCCGCTTTGTATTGTTTAAAAAACAGGTGGCTCCCTTGATTCGTAGCCCATAAATGATCCCCTGAATGAGAGGAAACATTAAACCCCTGACAGAAATTGGAGCGAGAACGCCGCTTTGTATTGTTTAAAAAACAGATGGCTCCCTTGATTCGTAGCCCATAAATGATTCCCTGAATGAGAGGAAACATTAAACCCCTGACAGAAATTGGAGCGAGAACGCTTTGTATTGTTTAAAAAACAGGTGGCTCCCTTGATTCGTAGCCCATAAATGATCCCCTGAATGAGAGGAAACATTAAACCCCTGACAGAAATTGGAGCGAGAACGCCGCTTTGTATTGTTTAAAAAACAGGTGGCTCCCTTGATTCAGAGCCATAAATGATCCCCTGAATGAGAGGAAACATTAAACCCCTGACAGAAATTGGAGCGAGAACGCCGCTTTGTATTGTTTAAAAAACAGGTGGCTCCCTTGATTCGTAGCCCATAAATGATCCCCTGAATGAGAGGAAACATTAAACCCCTGACAGAAATTGGAGCGAGAACGCTTTGTATTGTTTAAAAAACAGGTGGCTCCCTTGATTCGTAGCCCATATATGATCCCCTGAATGAGAGGAAACATTAAACCCCTGACAGAAATTGGAGCGAGAACGCCGCTTTGTATTGTTTAAAAAACAGGTGGCTCCCTTGATTCGTAGCCCATAAATGATCCCCTGAATGAGAGGAAACATTAAACCCCTGACAGAAATTGGAGTGAGAACGCCGCTTTGTATTGTTTAAAAAACAGGTGGTTAAACAAGTACCGTTTACCTTTATCTGATCGCTGCCTTATAGGATCCAAGGTTACTAAAGTCTTCAAGGTTACTTTAGTTTTTAGGTCTTAGAATTTCACCTAAAACTAATATTGGACACGGGCAACTGACTTAGAAATTGGTGCCTGAAAATTAAAACTAAAAACAGAAAAAGGCTGTATAGCCTGCAGAATATCTCAGAAAAATAAAAGTTAATTATCCTGCTGAGTACTTTGCCTGAAAATTAAAACTAAAAACAGAAAAAGGCTGTATAGCCTGCAGAATATCTCAGAAAAATAAAAGTTAATTATCCTGCTGAGTATTGGGGACTGTTTTAAACTTAGCCCGCGAAACTCTGCTATATTTATTAACTCCTCCCCCACAAGCGAGGTTTCAAATAATACTGCAGTTACCCGCCATTTCTAAAACCATAGGAATACCTGGATCCTACAGGTAGCGTTCCCATCCAAAGTGGTATGTCTTTTTTGTAGTAATGTAACTAAATTTTGTTATTGCCGTCTATTTTGTACATCTTGCCTGGAAAAGGCATATGTATTTTGCTACTCCTTGAATCCATTGTCTGAATGTCGCTATAGCGATAGTTACGCTAAGAACTTGATGTAATAGTTTTCATGTGTATTTTGTTACTCCTGAATGCATTATCTGAATGTCGCTATAGCGACAGTTACGCTAATGAACTTAATGCAATTATTTTTTTCATGTTTAACAAATTATTGCTAGTGTTCAGCTACATTTTCTACCTAATGAATATCTGTTAGCGACTTTCAGTTAGAGTTGAGAAACAATTGTTTACTGCCTCTGGCTCTGGTATGGTGGCACATTCTACCTATATTCTGTGTGTAAAGCTTACATTTATTGTCTTCTTCACTGCCTTCTAACCCTCGCTCCTGGCCTCCCTCTTTTATCCTAGGTGGCTCCCTTGATTCGTAGCCCATAAATGATCCCCTGAATGAGAGGAAACATTATACCCCTGACAGAAATTGGAGCGAGAACGCCGCTTTGTATTGTTTAAAAAACAGGTGGTTAAACAAGTACCGTTTACCTTTATCTGATCGCTGCCTTATAGGATCCAAGGTTACTAAAGTCTTCAAGGTTACTTTAGTTTTTAGGTCTTAGAATTTCACCTAAAACTAATATTGGACACGGGCACCTGACTTAGAAATTGGTGCCTGAAAATTAAAACTAAAAACACAAAAAGGCTGTATAGCCTGCAGAATATCTCAGAAAAATAAAAGTTAATTATCCTGCTGAGTACTTTGCCTGAAAATTAAAACTAAAAACAGAAAAAGGCTGTATAGCCTGCAGAATATCTCAGAAAAATAAAAGTTAATTATCCTGCTGAGTACTTAGCCCCGCTACGTTCGCCCTCGCTACGCTCGGGCTCTCTTCGCTCCCCTCCCTGCCCCCAATTTCCACCCGCCCCCACTACCTCTACATTTATAGCCATAAAACCACTCCCTCTAGAAACAGGTCCAATCACTGCTGTTACCAAACAATTTCCCCACCCAATCCCTGTAAACTCCACCAACCTAGTATTCTACCCACTCCCGCCCTCTCCCCCTCCCTCTCATTCTATAAATCATCCATTCTTTCCCTCTATCATTCGGTAATAGCATTTTCTACGGCCCATTACCACAAGTACTTAAACATGTGGTATTTCTTTCTTCTTCCATTGCTATTAACCTCCTATTTCACAACATTGTATGAAACCCAAAATCTGGTATTACTCTCTACTACTACACCAGAGACCAATACTATTGGTATTAAATTCACTAACTATTATCATGTTTATGGTACTTGGGAAGAAGCAACCTCCTGCTCGCTGCTACCTTATCCAACTACCGCAAAAAGAAATAAAAGCCCCAAACTGAAACAAACTTATAAAATTTTAGATAAATTCCTAAAACTTATCTCCAAACTTAGACTTAATCTGCTTCCTCATGGCGATATACACCCCAACCCTGGTCCTACCAGTATTGACCAGCATTCCTCTCCTAGCATTGACCTTAGTTCCAATCCCATTACTGCCCGCCCTACTAATTCTCTTCTTACCTGTCATCTGAACATCAGAAGTATCAACAACAAGGTACATGAACTTCATGCAGTACTAGTAGACCTTTCCCCAGAGATCTTGTGTCTAACTGAAACTTGGTTAAAACCCACAACTACCGACAATGAAATACTAATCCCTGGTTACAATATACATCGGAGAGACCGAGTCCCTAGGAAAGGAGGTGGGGTAGCCATACTCTATAAATCTGATCTAATTGTGTCTATTGATGTTATGCAACCACCTCAAATTAACAATGCAGAAATACTTATTTCCAAGCTCCAGATTAACAGCAATAAATTTATCTATATAATTTGTATGTATATTCCCCCAGGAAATAATATAGAAACTCTCAAATCCAACCTTCACTGGATATCTACTCATTTCCCTCAAGAGACCTTAGTTCTCGGAGACTTCAATATAGATTGGACTACCTGTGCCCCTTCAGCTCCTTCTATACATATTAACCTCTACTCTTTCAAGCAAATTATTAATACTCCCACCAGGCTAGGGAAATCTAACCAGAAAGACAGTATACTTGACTGGGTGCTAATAAATAGTCATCCTGATCACTATGCATCTGGTACTCTCCCCGATAGCTTAAGTGACCACCATCTTACCTACATTATTAAGCATAAGATAGCCATTCCTAAGCAACCCACACTCAGAGCTGTTAGAAACAAAAAGAAATTTGACTTAACCAAATTTCAACTAGAATTAAATTCTTGTAGCTGGACAATACTAAAATATCTACCCTTAGATGAAGCAGTGCTATACTTTAACAATAAATTCCTAGAAATTCTTAATTTCCATGCTCCTATTCGTTCAAAGATGTTCCTTGGCTCTCAAAAGAAACAAGGCAGAAAATTAATCTCAGAAACAAAGCGTGGTCTGCCTGGCGTACTACTAAACTCCCTCTGGACCAAAGTAAATACAGACAACTTAGGAATGAAACTAAAAGGCTAATATTACTAGATAAAAGACAATACTATTGTAAATTGCAAACTGACCACCAAAACTGTCCGCAAAAATTTTGGGCTGGACTAAATCAACTTCTTCACCCTGGTTGTACTACTACCCCTGTCCCTGCCACACTCATTGATAAATCCCCTGACGATGTCTCTAATAGTTTTAACCACTTCTTCACTGAGACAATTCAAACTCTGTCTAATCAATTACCACCCAGCTCTCATACCTTTGACTCTCGTACATTCAAAAATATTCCCCTACTTACCTTTCTACCTGTAGCAACTTCATTTATTTGTAAATTAATCAAAAAACTAAAACCCTCCACACTCTCAGCCGACCAACTCCCAGCTGAATATCTGCAAAAAACAGCTGAGGTAATTGCTTACCCAGTGTCAATCCTCATCAATCGCTCCTTAGCAGAGGCCAAAATCCCCGAGATCTGGAAGATATCTTATGTAATTCCTCTCCACAAGGGAGGCACTTCCACAGATCTCTCTAACTATAGGCCCATATCCATACTTTCCCCTCTAGCAAAAATAATGGAAAAATGTGTTCAGAAACAGTTCATGCAACACCGAATCGTCAACCAACTACTGGCTGATACCCAACATGGTTTCAGACCCCTCCATAGTACTACCTCAGCCCTGCTTGTCTTTTCAAACACCATTAACACCTATCGTAACAATAATAATATCTCATCTGCACTATTTCTGGATCTGTCGAAGGCCTTCGATATGGTTGATCATAAACTTCTAATCAACACATTGCCTTCACTTGGTCTGGACACCATTGCTGTACAATGGTTTAGTTCCTATCTATCTGGCAGAAAACAAGCAATTTTATGGCAGACCAAACTCTCTAAGTTACTACCCAATACATTGGGAGTCCCGCAAGGATCTATTTTAGGGCCGCTATTATTTTCCATCTTTATCAATGATCTGCATACAGTTATTCCTAATGCCAGTTGCATACAATACGCAGACGATTCTACGTTAATATGCTCTGGTACTACCCCTTCAGATTTACAATTATTAACCCAGTCTACTTTCAGCAAAACAGAAAACTGGCTCTCCAGTCGTCGCTTGATACTTAATCCTAAAAAAACTAAAATGTTATTGTTTCCACCAACTAAAAGGTCCTGCTCCATCAATTTTACTATCCAAGCTAAGGATGGGACCATAATTTCTCCGGACCTTTCGACAAAATTACTAGGGGTAACCATAGACAACAAACTAAAATTTGATATACACGTAAACCAAATGATTAAGACCATTAATAAGAAGCTAGGCTCTTTATATAGAATAAATAGCTTCTTGACCCCCCAAGCTAAAATGGCCATCGCCCAGACTCACCTTCTCTCATCACTCCTGTACTCGTCCCCCTTACTTCACAACATAAGTAAAACTGTCATGAACAAACTCTCCAATTGCTATAATCATATTGCAAGGTTTGTTACTGGGTCACCATATAGGACCCATCATTGTACCAACTTAGCCAAGCTCAACTGGACTGAGCTTCCTAACCTTATCTCTTACAACCTACTAGTCCTTATCCACAAAATTATATACAACCCTGAATATGCTCCTTCACTCAAAATGCTGCTTCCCCTTTGTAATAACCCACGACCATTGAGGTCATCCAACCGTCTCCTAATCCAAACATTCAAAACTAATAACTCTGCTGGTGACTCCCTTCTCACCAACGCTGCAGGTAAAATTTGGAACAAACTTCCCCATGATATTATATCCATCTCTACTCTAAGTCAATTCAAATCTAAGCTAAAAACACATCTGGGTTCAATGCGAAATTGCCATTGCCTAAACCCGGGATAGTCTACTCTAGGCTTGACTAACAGCCTTAACACCTGAATCTCCTACATCTCCTTACTATACTAATCCTCTTACATCTTAAATAAATTAGATGGAATAACTTATCATGCTCTAATTTTGTATGTAAAATTGCTTACACTGTTATTTAAATGTTTTTTGTCACATGTGTTTGGAGCTTTTCTCCCCGGGCCTCCGCTGAAAATGGACATGCATCCAGTCGGATCCTCCCGGTCAACAAATGTAAAATAAATAAATAAATAAAATAAAAAATAAAAATAATGTGAAGTTTGATTTTGAAAAGTTTTTCACAGTGGTTTCCTTGTCCGGGGGTGGGGGCGGAATGTGGATATCCAAAGTGATTTGTTTATGGTCAGAACTAACCAGTGAGGGGTTGACCTCCGGTGTGGAGCACCAGTCGCCCAAGTTAGTGATGACCAGGCCCAATATGTTGTCACCTCTGGTGGGAGTGTTGACCAGTTGATCCAGGGCATTTGAGTTTATAAATTCTAGGAAATGTTGGGCAAGGAAGTTAGTACTTGAGTAGTTCTCCCAATTAATGTTTGGGTAATTGAAATCACCCAATATTAGGGTATTTGGTAGGACCTTTATATTTTCTAGTGTTTCCAGAAATGTGGAATGGGCATCCTGGGACATGGTGGGTGATCTGTAGCAAGCTACAATTTGAATTGCAGTTTTGCCCGTTGTTAGTTGCACATGGATGATATCTGAAGCACCGTGCTGTGCCACTAACCTGGAGATGTGGGTATCCATGACGAATATGGATACACCCCTGCCTTTTGCATTTCAGTCCGGGTTCTGTGGCCGAAATGTATGGTATGAGTTGTAGCCTGGTAGTGCTGGGGTACTCTCTGGAGCCTTAAACCAGGTTTCTGTTACTGCACATATATTGATTTTCTCCATACTGAGGAGTGCCTCAAGTGCGTGCATTTTGAGGTTTAGACTTCTGGCATTGAGTAGCATCATCTCAGTTTTTTGTTACCTGTGTTATTTATGGCGGTGGGTTTGCCATTTGAGCCTTGCCTAAAAAAGGCACTATGGGGGTGGCAAGAGCCTTGGCCAGTATTCGAAAGCCTAAGGGTGACAGGTGCAAGCCGTCTCTAGTGAAGCAGCATGGCTTGTCGAACATGTCATCCCAAGCGGACAGACACTGGATCCCCTTTGAATGACACCATAAACTTAGCCAATTGTTGAAACTGATAATTCTTTCTTTATACTGTGGTATCATTCTTGGTTAGGGGAGGATGCTACTCAGGGTCAGGGTCATACCAGCCTGGGCTACAAGATCAGAGAGCTCTTCCATGTCTCTTTTCATGAAGTCCAGGGAGGAACTGCTCAGGTCATTCACACCAACATGGACAATGACAAAGTCGTATTTGTACTTGTTCTGGAGTGACCTGAGTACTTGTGTTATGCGGCGGATCCTGGCACCTGTCAGGCAGCCAACAGTAATCTTCTCCTTATTCAGCCTAGTGAGTGGGATGTCAGTGTGCCTGACTATACAGCCACCTATTACTAGCATGCTGGGTATGTTATTTTGCCTTAAGGGCTGTGATTGCATGGCACACTGGTTTTGTGAAGTATGTAATTCATGATTTGTGTTGGGGGGGGTGTGGCGGTTGCTTGGATGTCTGCTTTGGTGGTCTCTGTTGCTTTTGCAGATTTTTATTTAGAGCCTCTGAGTATGTTTCCTTGTATTTATGTGTGTTTTTTGCCAGTGCTGGTTTAATGGGTCTATGTGAGACTGGTGGTGTGATGCAAGTATTTCCCTTCTCCTCTTGGCTGTCTGATCCAGCCTTGGGTTGAGAGAGCTTAGCCTCCAGTTTGGCTGTATAATTGCATCTCTCACATATATTAGTGTTTGGTGGTAGGAGGAGAGGGTTGTCTGTGTACATGAGGCAGTTTGTAACATTGCCTCAAAATGCCCAGATTCACCAGTTGGACTGGAGAGTATGCCTGAAACTGCCCTTCGGACATGCCTGGATAGGTACAGTGAACTGTTTTACTGAATAGCTGGTAAGGCTGAATAGACAGCCTTGTCCTTCTGTACAGTATAGGAGGGTCTAGTGCTAGGGTTTATAAGTGCTTGCTATGAGTTTTGAGCAAGTGCTGGGCTGAGAAATGAATGGCTTGAGTGTTTAAGTTGAATGTTTGTCTAGTTCCAAGGGAAAAATTGAAGAGGAGACTTTGTGGAGCCGGGAATAGTTATACCCTAGCTAACCGGCGCTGCCTGGCGTGCAAAACTGGGCAAATGCAGTATTTATAGCAGGAAAATGAAAGAGGGAGAAATTAGCCCAAAATGGCCAATAAACTACTAATTTCTGGCCTGAAACCACTCCTCCAGGGACAGATAGGCCGCTCAAAGCTCCCCTCTCTCACAGGTGAACAGAGAAACTTCCTTCTATCCAGGTAAGGTATGGACAAACACAGAGATGTGTAACACAGCCCGGAATTCAGCACAATCTGAAAACTGGACTATACTAGCTTAGAAAGGCAGGAAACAAGTATATATATATATATATATATATATATATATATATATATATATGTGTATATATATGTATATATATATATATATATATATATATATATATATATATATATATGTGTATATATATATATATATATATATATATATATTTTCCCCCCCCCAGAAAATAAAGCAGATACAATCAAAAAACCTCTTTAAATTCACAGAAAAGGATACTTATTGTTACATATCTCAGATCAGAGTTGTAGTCAATGCCACTAGTAATAAAGTAGGAAGAAACACAAATACAGTAAAAGAAGATGAATATAATGCATTTTTTATATATATAAAAACAATAGAAAACGAACAACTGATTTGAACAAGTTACCAAATTAACCAGAAAAAAAGCTCAAAACTGAGCCCTGCTCCAGCAGTCTTCAAACAGACAAGTTCTAACTGCACACTCCTGCTGCTAGGGTGCAGGGGAACCTTCTCCAAAAAAGATGGCCTGGGTCAGTGCTCAAGTTATACAGACAAAGCTAGATTCAGCAGGCCTGAATCTGGTCTATGCTGCAGCAACAAAGCGCACCATTTTCAGAAAGAAACAGTTCAAATAAGCAGGCACAATAAGCCTGTGACCAGAAATTCCCAGCTCAGAAAGGCAGAATCCAGCCTCCCACAAGAGTGCAGACCACACCTTCTTCATGTAAAAAAAACTGTCCCAAAGCCCAAGTGCTTAAACCAGAAACAATACACTTTAGAATAGACACTAAGCCTTCAATCAGCAACTCCCAACTTAGAAGGATGTAAGCTTCCTGTCCTGCCACAACAGTGCAGACCAAAAACCCTCCTAATGTGAAACAACTGGTCTAAAGCCCAAGTGCATAATCCAAAGGCTTAGAATAACAGTTACAATTTAATCGGCTACTAACAAGCAGTAATAAATGCAGCAGAATAAATGCTATTTTAAGTAATTTTAAGAACAGGGAGCAAGAGCAAAATAAATAAAGTAGGAAGAAACACAAACACAGTAAGCAGATGAATAAAGTGCAACAATTTTTTTTCTCTCCATATTACGTTGTCGCCTCACAGTAAGATGCTGTCCGGTTCGACTCTGTTAGAGCGTCTTCTGCGTGGAGACATGCGTGAATGGGCGTACCTTCGTTGAAGGTTGTGCGTCAGGGCTGGCAACTCGGTACATAAAAATCAACTGCCGATCATTAGCGGACCGGAGTTCCTCTGTGGAGACCCCTAACCGGGAAAAGCCGAAAGTCACAACATTAGGTAGAATGAGCTAAAGACACTAGACTGGGAGGAGTGTCACAGATCAAATATACAGTAGGGGCAGGCAATTGCAAAGCCACCAAGTATAAAAAGAAAACACCAATACGGAGGGCAGGATGGGGGAAAAATCATCTCAGAAAAACAACACTTTCAACACAAATCAGAAGCCAGCAAATATGATCATAAATAAATCAAGCAAAAGCAATTAGAATACTGTAGAACTTTGGAAAGAAGTGCCAAAAAATATATACTTATCAATTTATATCTTGAGTTGTTCCAGTAGCACTCTCAGTCAGAACTCAATTAGATTCAAGCAATGAATAACAGGGAATCTTAATTATACTAGCAAGCCTTGAGACAATCAGATATAACACACAAGTTGTATGGCCAGTACTTAACAGAGCAGGATTAAGGGTGGGGGACAAATTGCACTTTCCACTCAGAAAAATAACACTTTCAACACAGATCAAAAGCCAGCAAATATGATCTTAAATCAATCAAGCAAAAGCAATTAAAATACTGTAGAACTTTGGAAAGAAGTGCCAAAAAATATCAATTTATATCTTGAGTTGTTTCAATAGCACTCTTAGTTTTTTCATTGATGGTGTATCCCAGTGAAGTTAGAAGTCTTTTTACAAATGCCAGGTGCTGAAGTAGCAATTCCTGACTGTCAGCCTGAATCAGGCAATCGTCCAAGTATGGGCAGATTTGAATATTTCTCTGTCTGCAGTATGCAATGGCTGCAGCCAGGCATTTTGAAAATACTCTGGGCGCAGTAGATAAGCCAAAGGGAAGTGCAGAGAACTGAAAATGCATAAAGCCTGCCCTGAAACATAGATATTTCCTGCAAGACTCCCTTATGGGGATGTGCAGATAAGCTTCCTTTAAGTCTAGGGTGACTACCCAGGCATCCTTGGCTAGCATAGGAAGAAGCTGTTGCAGTGTAAGCATTTTGAATTTTGGGACCACCAGAAAGGTGTTGAGAATTGACAGATCCAGGACAGGGTGCCAAGAGTTCTCTTTTCTGGGCACCAGGAACAACCTTGAGTAGAAACCCTGTCCCCTTTGTTCTACTGGAACAGGTTGAATAGCCCTGATATGGAGAAGGGAAAGTACTTGCTTTTGAGCCTCTGCCCACTGGTTTGGAGGAAGGTCTGGCAACCCACTTGGTGTTGGCAGTGAGTGGAAGTAGAATCTGTATCCCTAGGACACAATGTTTAGAACCCATCGGTCCTGAGCAATGGACATCCAGTTTTCTGCATGAAGGGCGAGTTTCCTCCTAGGGGCGCATGTACTTGGGCATGGCTGGGAAGGATAATTGGAAAGTCACTGTGAACTTTTTCCATAAGGGGTGGCTTACCACTCCCTGGTTTTTAGGTGGAAATACTCCATTATTTAGATCTCTGCATACCCTGAGACTGTAGTCTTGGTGGTGTGTTTCCCCTGGGTCTGGACTGAAAAGGCCTGAGAGGGACCGGAAAGGACCAGCTTTTTGAAGGCTAATGCCTACTGAATCTAGGTGGCTGCACCTGTAAGAAATCTTTGACTGTTTGCATATATTTAGCTTTTTCTTCCATCTTTTTAAGAATTTCTTCTGCTTTTGTGCCAAACAAAGGCTCCTGATTTAATGGAGCATCTAGTAATTTTGCTTTGACATGGTCAGGCAAGAGTTGTTCTTTTAGCCAAGCATGCCTTCTCAGTACAGACCCAGTGACAACAGCCCTGTAAGATGCTTCTAAGGCATCAAACCCACACTGCAAAGTAGGTTTACTAACTTGGTTTGCAGAATGCATTAACTCTTGTAAATCTTTATTTTCTGGAAAATCTGGAAGTAACACCATTTTTTGTTTAATTAGTTCCATCTCAGCTGGGGTGCCTTCTGTGCAGAGTCTTCATGTCCTCCCTGTCGTCACGTGGGTTTCCTCCAGGTACTCTGGTTTCCTCCCACATCCCAAAGGCATGCAGTAGGCAGACTGGACCCTCTAAATTGGCCCTAGGTGTGAGTGTGTGCATGTGTGTGTGCCTTCTGTGGAAGGTTGGGTGCCAGGCTGGCAACTCGACACCGTAAAACTCCACTGCCAATCATGAGCGGACAGATGATCCACTGTGGCGACCCCTAACTGGGAAAAGCCGAAAGAAGAAGTAGTTCCATAATATGTTGCTGGTACTTCAACATGTGAATCTGGCAATTTAAAGCCTTGATGGCAAGAGTTGCAGAGGTATATACCTTCTTACCCCATCTGTCTAAAGCTCTAGAATCCCTGTCTGAAGGGATAGGGTTTTTGGCTGTAGTAGCCTTAATGCTTTTAGGTTGGCTGTAGTAGCCTTAATGCCTTTAGGCCCCTAGGAAATGGTCTCTGGATCCGCAGTAGAATCCTTAGAGAGAAATTTGTGAGAATCAGGTACTCTGTAGTACCTGTCAGGTTTTCTAGGAACTGGTGGTAAGGTGTCAGGAGTAAGACTGGACTCCAAGAAGACATCGTCTATAATATCCAGGATAGGGGGTATAGCTAGAGGCCTGTGCTGAGGCAAATTTAAAAATTCCCAGAGTCTCAGTCCTGGCATTCCCAGCGGAAATGTTCTCTTAAGTTATGCAAGGTTTCACCAAAAAAGAAATCCTCTGGAGGGGAGGCAGACGGAATGGATTCCTCTGCATCTGAATCTTCATAGGTAGATAAAGGTATGTCCTGGTAATCAGAAGGGTCAGAGTCATCAGACTCCTGGTCTGTAAAATCAGAAGGAAATTCAATTCTTTGTCTTTTAGCAGGGGAAGGCTAACTTCCTCTAATTAGAGTAATAAGTTCTTCAGCCATTCTAAGCATTTATTTTTGTGGCTTGGGAGGATAAGCATGCACTTTGGATGTCAGTTTTCTAGGCGTATGCGAACTCTGGGCCTGAGAAACTCGGTAGTTTTAGTAGGAAATGAAGTTGTCTGTTTAATATGAATATCAGTAGGTCAGAATACACCCTCAGAAGCCGGTGCCTACACAGCGGCTCCGGACTCATCCAAGGTAGAGACATCCACAGGTTCCATAATTGAAGAAGCATCTCGCTGCATCCGAATGGGTCTCAGCAGAGGCCTGTGAATCTGTAGAAGCGGGCATCAGGGGCTGCAAAAGCACCTCACTGAGTACTGACGGACTGGCAACAAGCTGAACGGAAGTGTCGTAGACAGTTTTTGACATATGCGGTTTGTCTCTATCTTTGTCTTTGCACTTTCTTGGAAGATCAGTAGTCGGATGACTTACCAAAGCCATTTCGGAATACGGAGAAGGACAGCGAAAGAAGTTAGCTACAAAAATAGCCCAACAACGAATGGTTCGGGCGTTAAGGCACAAAACCGACAGCTACGTACGTCGTGGTCTGGGCCTAAACCTTCGTGACACAGTAAGAACAAAAATCTCTGTGAGGTACTTGCTTTCCACAGGCAAGACAATTGTTAATTTTTTCTGACATTGGTTAGAGCAAGAAAAAAGAATCCCCAATGGGGTACTTAGCTTTGGAAGACTTCAGGTCTGAAACTCGAAAAAATGAAAATTTCAGGTAGCGGCCGACTGGCATTTGCGAACTGCTTCCACTTCAGGCTCCTACTCGGCAAGAAAGACTGATGTAATGGCGTTGGCTGCATGTTTTATACACCTGACGAACTGACATCATGGAAGAGGCGACAGCATCCGACGCTGAAATCCCAAGACTCTGGTATTCGGGCCGACTGAGGGCTACCTGCAGGCAGATAACCCAAGTGTGATGACTGCAACAGTGAAACACGAAGAACATCCTACCACATCCTTAGGGAGCTCTGTTGCTGCATTACTCAAATTGGGCTGTTTGAATTTCTGAAGCCATATGTTCCTCACACACTTTTAATTCCTAATAAAAGATCTTTCAAGGGCTGAAAACTTAACCCCAAAAGCAGATAAAATCTTGTCTCACTGCTCACTTTGCTGCAACAATTCTTTGACTTTTGGTCTAAATAAAGTGTACTCAAAGATGGTGTTGACAAAGGCTGCCCAGATGTGATCAAGAAATCGGGTTAGCCTGAGCCAATCTTGCTGTCTCATCATAATGCCTGATCTTACTGCCCTTAATGCTCATTCTGCTGCATTGCAAAATAAGTGCATGGAAAGCACTGCTAAATACTCGCTGAAGACACCTGTGACTCCAGTTGTTTGTGGGCCTACTCAGGTGGCAAATTACTAAGGGACCCTACAATTTTGTTGGCTAGCTCCATATGAAATCTCATCATATGTATCAGGTAATTTATGGAACATATAGAAAGGGTACTGGAGGCATACGCTTGCTTTCTTAAGCAAACCATGACTCTGTACTCCTTGCCCAGGGGATGGATAACCTGAGCATCTTTTAAGGTCTCCCTTTTTGTAGCAGCTGAAACAACAATAAATTTCACAAGTGGTCCCTTGATCTACTGGGGCCTGTCCTTGGCAGTCCAAACCTTGCCTACCAGGTATATGTTCTGTTAAATCAGGTTCCTTCCATATTTGTTGGTTGAATAAGTCCGCCATCTTGCAGGGGATGGGACCACCAAGGCTGCTGATGTGGTGGGCTAGAATTTCTTCTAAAAGACATCCTCCTTAGTAGGACAGTGCAGCAGGATTCTTCTCCATCTTATATTTTAACAGTGCAGCAGGATTCTTCTCCATCTTATATTTTAAGGATCACCACAAACTTGGGCTGTTCAACATGAGAATGAGAAGCCTCTCCCTTAACCAGACTTGTGTCTGTGGTGAGAGACTCTGAGGGAAAGGTCTAAAGTTTCCTCTTGCATCTTCACTTTCTGGGTAAATTTCCCAGCACTTTTCTCAGAGCAGAAACTGATGAGAGAATCTTCAGCACCAAGGAACTGAATGCGGAAAGCAAAGATATTGTGAACATCCCTGAAGGGGTTGAGGTTGATGTCAGGGAAGATACACTGGTGCCAACAACCCTGGGCCTAGTGATGTCAAGGGGAATAAGCATCAATATCACAGGTGCAGCTCGGTTCAACACCATAGTAAAAAAAAATCACAGCTGACGATAAATGAAAAGGCACAGGTTCCAACTTTGGCCCCAGTACTCCTGGCACTGAGACAGGGCTGAGGGTTGGAACTGAAGAAGTGGAAGGGCATGTCTCTAGCAACCCTAAAAACACGGCTCTGAGACAACACCTAGCAACAGTTTGACCTGTAAAAAGGCCATCACTATTTTTCTGATTCAAGCTGACCTGCAGGTTATACACCACTCCAGAGGACCTGACAGAAAGAGTTGACTGGGAATTTAAGAATTTGGACAACCTGTGCACTACAGAGAAGCTGCTCAGTCTTCTCTTTGGAGCAAAATGTGAAAAGCTTGAACAGTCAAGACTAAAGACACTTGAAAAGGAGTAGTTGGAGGCACCAAAGGGGCTTGAGAGAGCCCAGGTTCACAGCAGTGTGTACAGCCTCTGATTTGGAAACCTTGGCCGAGGGGTGCAATTGTGGTTTTCTCTGGCCTCCACATCTTTCCTTCTCTGAGTGGAAATCATCCCCGAGGGGGTCCACTTTTAAAAGGCTGTTCAGGATAAACTTGTCCCTGCTGTTCAGGAGGGTCTGCTAACTGAAATTTTTGAAAATCGGGCATTCTCCCCTAAATGTTCTGATCCCAGGTAGATGAAACACATATCATGTGGATCCAGAGGGGGGGGGGGGTCTTAAGGCTATATATTTTTTTAAATGTTTGTAACACAGAGGCCTGTTTCCTATCCATTTTTTCAAGTAATCCAACAGTAACTGCAAACTAATAGTAGAATAACCACATAATACACCAAGGAGGCACACAAACCTCCTATCACCAGTATGCTAGGTGATGCTTACGAAATTTAAAATTAAGGTTAACCATACCCACTAACAAATATGATCAATTGACAGAAAAAAAAACTTTGACAGAAACTAAAGAAATATGATAGCTGTGGGCTACTAACTAGTAACAGAAATACAATAACAATAAACTACAAAGTGTAACTTACAGAAAAAAAAAGCTTACTATTCACCGGATAAAAAAACAGCAAAGCTATTAGCTGGAGAAAAAGAAAGGAAAGAACATATGAAGAAAGTTAAGAAATTGATGACAGGCACTACTGAAAATAAGAAATAGTATGAAGAACTTGGTGACTTGCAGCAAAAATGGTATCTGACAAACATTTCTGAGATGCTTGAAATGGCAATGAGATCTGGAGAAAAAAGCAACACATCATGGCAGAAGGGAAGGAGCTCGGAGCTCAAGCTTACAGAACATTTTAGAAGTTGTTTCATCTTTTTCCATACGACCTTATTTATTTTTTTTTTGCAAAACAACTTTAGACAGTATCCCTGCAAACATATTTTAATTGTATTTGAAGGACAAACCTGTAGTATTACACAAGCATACAAGCACAGCCTTAATAATGGAAACGTAATATCCTCACTACATTTTAGGAATATCTAGGGTATAGGCATTGACTTGCTTTTATTTAGTCTCACATTTAATATGCTTTCCAGAATCTGCAACTTCACTAGGGCCCTCATGTCCCTTCACTGCAGGTATATATGACCTGATCATCGCACACACGAGACTGAATACACTGAGATACACTTGCTTGGATCACATGAAGATGAACATGATGGAGTTCTCAGAATATGCATCTGAATTCGATGTGAATGCAGTATTGAACTGTACCCTAGTACCACTAAGAATGATGCCTCAACACAAACAAAAGGTAATGGCTCAGCTACTACATTCAAGGGGGATCCAGTACATTTGTATAAATATAAATAGATAAATGATCTAAACATTTAATCAACAGTAAAATGATCAACAGCAAAATATCTCAAAGTAAGAAGATCTAAACGTAAAAATATCTAAACACAAAAGAAAGACAAAACTGAGGTTATACTGAAAAAAAGGTTTATGCTCTTTCCCCACTACTGTGCAACCTACAAGGTCACATAACAGCGGGGAAAGGGCATACACCCTTTCTTATAACTCCAATTTTGTTAGTGTTTTTTAGTTTAGATTCTTTTTACTTTTAGATATTTTGCTGTTAGTCAAATATTGTTTAGATAATTTCAGGTAAATATATATTATTTACCAGTCTGGGAGGAGAAGGCTGACAACCCTGTCTGCTTTGCTAGGTGATGGCCAGCATCTGTCTGTCTGTCTCTCTCTCTCTCTCTCATAACAGTCCATATATTGGTCAAGATTTTTTCCTCCCCACAGTGCCTTTTATAGATAAAGCCACTCTTCTAAAATTACATACATAGCCAATCAAAACCAAAACAAGATGGCACTGCACAAAGCATGAACCTTTAACAAAAGGTTGCATTCCTTAAAGACATTCCTAACCCTGAAAAATACAGACATATGCGTAGTTACTGACATGTGATTTCAAATTGGAAAATGCAGTGCATGGATTTTAATGCCTATTACTCCTTCAGACTCGATGCCAAACTCTAAGGTATAGCTGGAGGGGCACCAGGACACCATCTGTGGTAAAAGGCAATTCCATCTTCAGACTCCGTGCAGGACAATGACTTTTAACTCAAGCACACCCATCTCACAATAAACAAAACTTAGTGCCACATCTCTGCCAACTACTGTACCCCCTTCCATGACTCAAGCAAACCACAAGCCATTTCTAAACACACTGACATCCCTCCACTATACAGACCAACACTGTTCTCTTGGGTTACTTCAACTACCCACCCCCCCCAACTGGGAAAATCTATACGATCATAAATAAGTTGCACAAAGATTCCTGGATTTCAGTGTCGACTCATTAGACCATCTAGTTTAAACAGTAATGAGGAGCTCAGAGATACTGAACTTGGATCTCATCAACTTAGCCTCCCTATGGCGTGGACTACAGGTCTATCTATAGCTACTTAATCACAGGTTAAATCTGACCATCTTGCAGTTAACAAGTTAGTTTCAGTGTAAGACATGAGTTACCTTGTAACTCCTCCATCTTCAGAGACTACTCTAAGGTAAATCTACTCCAACTAATTGATGACCTGATAAAACATTCTCACCCTGATAACCTCACATCACACATGGTCTTATTCATGGAAAATATGTCCACCTCTAGGCTTGCATTGAGGCCTCAGTCCCCATAAGCATAACGATAGTGCAAATGTAAAAACAAACCAATCTGGTGAAACCCCAGTATTAAGAATCCATACAATAGGAGGAAGGTACTCAAGTCCATAAAAGCAAAATAACAATCCATCAGCTAGATAACTCAAAAAGATCAACAAAGAACTTTGAAACAAAATCAAATTGTCCAAAAGCAAGTACAAAGTGGGAACTGCCACCCATGTTAGGGATAATCACAGAGCCTCCTTCAGCTACATCAAGAGCCTCAAAAGTATACATTGAGTTAATACAAAATAACACCATTACCTGAGGACATAGCCAGCATGTTAATGGGCCAATACAACTAAAACTTTTCTTCCCTCTCTCTCTGTCTAACTAAGCCTTCTGAGCAGCAAGATCGATTAAGGCATCAGAATTGGGGCCACCCAGGACCCAAAAGCTACAAGAAACACACACTGATCAGGATTTTCTGTGGATACCCTCCCTCACTATTTCTTTAATTCCAGAATGTCTCCATAGGAAATACCTTCAGTGGGGGGGATCTTGGGGAACCTTATCCATCATCTTAGTCAGTGCCTTTGGTGGAAGACTCCAGGGAGTCTATATGCTTCCACTTACAAGAACTTTTCCAGGGAATGTGTCTCAGGGCTTCTGATAGAGACATCTCAGAGTCAGACAGGGAGATCAAAGGATTTTTGTCCTTCCTTGTTTTTTGATATTCCACATGAATGTGGTATTTTCTGTAAGAACTCAAAGTGTTCCTGGACACCTGAGGTGATGAACATATTGAACATTCAGGGTCAGCGTTTTCATTTCCTTGACATTTATATGTTTGCACTTGCCTTGCCTTACCCACACACACACACTGGACTTGTGCTTGTGTGTTCACAGTAAAAGCTACACTAGCCAAGTGTGAAGTATCTGTGGAGACTTCCTGATGGGGGGAAGGAACAACAGAGGGCACTCCTAAGTTGAGCAACATCTGATTGATCCACCAATAGAATTTTCTTGTCATGAAGGGCAAGATTGGAATTGGGAAGTTCAGAGGGTGGCAGTGTTGTGCCCAAATTTACTTGGCATACCACTGAATTTTCCTCATGTGGACTCTGGAAAAAGGTATCACGTGTACCGTCAAAGTCATGCACCCTAGGGCTCTGAAAATCACTTGCTGAGCTAATTTATAAGGGTAGAAGAGACTGGAAGCAAGAAATCACAAAACGCATCCTAGAAAAATAGATTCTGATAAAACTGTACTGTGAACTTAGTCACATTTAGGGGAAACCATGATGAACAGATCCATAGTGAACTGAAGATCCTGTAAAAGTTTGTCTTTTAAGGAAAGCTTGAATAAAAGATTGTCTAAATAAGGATACAAGTGGATACCCTGGAGCCTGCAGAATGCTATAACAGGGGCAAGACATTCTGTAAATTCATCTGGGGCTGTAGAATCCCAAAGTAAAAAAATTTAAGAAAGTTCTCTGACTTGAATGAATAGTAATGTAAAGATAGGCACCATCCAGGTCCATGCTAACCAGAAAGGCTTGAGGAAAGCTCATATGCAGAAGACTTTGGAGAGATAACATTGTGAAGTTTAGAACTCAGAGAGGTGTTCAGGATCAATGTATCCAAAATTAGTCTCTGTGTGCCCTCTTAACTACGAACAATGAATAGTCTTAAAAAAAAGTCCTGTTCTTTTGGGAGGGTGAGGGACTAATAACATGATTCCGTGATGGTGCAGATCTTATAGGATTATCAGAACCAAGTGTTCTTGCTTTGGAGGAACCGGCAAATTAAAAAAGGAAGAGAAGGAAGATTTCAAGTTAGTTTGTAGCATTTCTGAATTATGCGGAGAATCCATTTGTCTGATGTTATCATCCAAACTGGCATTGACTCTATGACTTCCCAAAAGGCTGTTGAAGGGCTGGCTGAGAGGAGGGGAAAAGCAGGGAAGTTGGTAGTCATGTTTGAAGGCTTATATGCAAGAAGATCTTACAGGTCTCTTCGGAACATGATTTAAGTTTCTCCTGCCAATTCATTTTGGAGATTTTTTTTTACTTCTTTTGCTGAGATATTTGCTTTTTGTAAAAGAAGGGCACAACCTTTCCTCTCTCTCATAAATTTTTGAAAATCTTGGCAGGTGTTAGACCAAAAAGATAGTCCCTGTCTAAAGGGGCGTCAAGCAATTTAGCCTTGACATCAATATGCAAGGATTGCATATGTAACCATGAATACTTTCTTAATGCAGATCCAATTGCTAAAGCCCTAGGAGACGCATCAGCAGAATCTTAAACACACTTTTGATCTTGCAACCTGAGTAGCAGAGTTAAGCAAATAAGATTTATTTGCCAGTCAGGAAAATCTGAAATTTGAATGTTCATGTTATTAAAATGGGCAAAAGATACCTGGCCAGGTAGTTAGTGTCACCAAATGAAAAGTGAACCAGTAGTGTACACTTTTTCTTTTATAACTATCCATGGCTCTCATATCCTTGCCATTAGGCACCACAATAGTAGGGATTAATAGCTTAGTTGCTCTACTGAATTCAACAAAAATCAAAGCAGGATCTGAGGAAGGATCTGGATGCAGAAATTTATGAGAGTCTAATACCTGAAGTGAAACAAGTGGAACTGAAAGCATCTCTTAAAGCATCCAGGAAAGGAGTGATGTCTGAAGGCTAAGGAACATCCACATTTAATAAGTCAAAATGTCTTTTTCGACCATAAGAGCGTTGTTTTTCCTTCCACAGGAAATGCTTCAGTATCTTTAAAATAGTGCCACCAAAAGATGATTCCTCTCAAAAGGAGTCAGGAGAAAGGAAGTCTTCATCCTCTGACTCTCAGTCTGTAGGTGAGTTAATCTGTGAGGAATAATCCAAAGATTACACATATGAATCAGAAGAATCTTCTTCCTGTAAAACAGTTTCTCTCTCCTTCTTCTGAAGGGATCAAAAAGGGAGTGGAAAGAAATTGAGGAGGCTTTAGTGACATGAGAGCTTTAAACAGTCCTTGAAAAAATTATACCACTCCTGTGGTGGATCAGGCTGGCATAGAAGTACGAGGTATGCTTTGTTTTTTGCTTCCTCTTTCTAGGAGTATCAGCAGAAATAATGCTTAGAGTCGATGACGCCTGATGTACCTCAGTAAGGAAACTTGGGATGTCCTTTTGAACAAGGATCTGCTGAATGCCATCTGGTACCCCAGAAATTGCCAGAAGAGATTTCCCTCTTTGTAGCCTTGCTTGTCGTTTGATCAAATAAATTGCACATGGCTTATAGCTGCACCTTGTCGGCCTCCAGAGGGGGTCATATCACCAGAAAAGTACAGTTGTGTACATAAGCATACCATAACAGTAGATGTTCAAATGGATCACTGTTGCAGTTAAAAGAAGTTATGTCTTACCATAATGCTCCATCTGTGTTGTTGATCTTCATTCATTCATTACTGATGGGTTATCGGTTCCGTCCTCGGAACCGAGCCGGCCTAATACCAAGCTTGCGTCAGCCAAAAACTCTCGAGCCAAGATCCTACTCACAATGCTCTGCTCCGTTACCTCAGATCGAGTTTGCAAGTTGTTAGATAAAAGCAGAGGCTACCTCTGGTCATAACAGACCTACAAGAATGGAAGGAGGACCATAAGAAATCCACCAGGAACCTCCGGAGGGGGACAGAGGATGGGGAGTAATGAATAAATGAAGATCAACAACATAGATGGAACATTATGGTAAGACATAAATTCTTTATCTGATGTTGTTAATCTTCGTTCATTCCTTACTGATGGGATAGAGTCCCAGCTACCTGTATCTGGGTGGCCCTCATGGAAGGACATTCCTGAGTACTATGGAACCAAAAGAAGCTCTTCCTCTGGAGGCCAAATCCAATTTGTAATGAAGAATAAAGGTATGGGGGTTGGCCCAAGTTGCAGCTGAGCAAATGTCATTGAGGGAAGCCCCAGCATGGAAAGCTGCTGAAGTTGCCACATACCTTGTAGAATGGGCTTTCACTCTGTGAAGCAAGGTGATGCTGTTCTTGCTGTAGATGAAGGTAATGCAATTTCTCAACCATGAAGCTAATGTAACTTTAGAAACAAGGCGACCTAGTCTTGGTCCAGAAAAAGACAGAATAATTGGTCTGATTTACAGGTAGAACTTGTTCTGCCCAAATAAAAATGGATTTGCCTGTGAACATCTAGGGAGTGCAGGCAATACTCTCCCTTGTTAGAATGATTAGGAAAAAATACTGGGAGGTCAATAGACTGGTTGATAGACCACTCTGACACCACTTTCGGTAAAAAGAAAGAATTAGTTCTCAGTGAGACTCTATCCTTATGGAAAATAAGGTAGGGACGTTTGATGCATAAGGCTTGAAGTTATGACAGACATCTGGCCGATGTGATAGCAACCAGAAACAAGGTTTTCCAAGACAGATACTTTAAATCACATGAAGATGCAGGTTCAAAGGGGATGCTGTTAGGGCTTGCAGAAAAGTACACTTGTGTACACTTACCATAAATGTAGATGTTCGAGTGTATTCAGTGTTGCAGTCATTACATTTGTGTTATCTGCTTGCAGGTAGCCCTCAGTCGGTCTGATTAGGTCCTGCATCGGTTGCGGTCTCTTCTTCCATGACGTCAGGTCATCAGGAGTATAAAACATGCAGCCGATGCCATTACATCAGTTTTTCTTGCCTCAGATGTCAAATGCCCCCCTAATGGGGAGCAATTAAATATAAAAGTACAATGATATACCTCCAACAAAAAAGCAAATACACGAAAAAGGCTTTTAAGTATAGTAAAGGAAAGTAGAGGTATAGTCAAAAGAAGTTAGGGGGCTGGAGGAAGGGTAACCGGGACTGCAACAGTGAATACACTCAAACATCTACATTTATGGTAAGTGTACACAACTGTACTATGTTCTACGTGTTTCACTGTTGCAGTCATTACATTTGGGTAGATTCCCAAAGCTAAGTTTGGGAGGAGGAATTTAGATGGCATTAGGACCAGCAATAAGGCCCTGCAAGACTACAGCTCTGGAGTTAGAGAATATTGGCAAATGGTAATGCTTGGTGAAAGTATGTACAGAACTCCAGGTAGCAGCTTCTAGGATGTCCCTGGTAGGGACACCTCTGAGAAAGGCTGCAGAGGTAGATGCAGCCCTGGTGGAGTGAGGTCTGATCCTCTGGGGGATAGGTTTTCCATGGTGCTTATAGCAGAAATGAATGCAATGGCCTATCCATTTAGAAACAGTTTGCTTTGAAATAGCCTTCCCCTCTGCCCCTGCAGCAAATGCTACCAGCAGTTGTTCAGATTTCCTTTGAGGTTTTTTCCTGCCCAAGTAGAATCTAAGTTGTCTGTGCACATCTAAGGAATGCAATATCCGTTCCCCTTTGTTCTGCGGATTGGGAAAGAAGGTTGGCAAATGAATGGACTGATTAAGAGCCACACTGGATACCACCTTGGGCATGAAGGATGGATTGGTTCTGAGGGACACCCTGTCCGCATGAAAGATGATGAAAGGCTCCACTGCCATAAGGGCCTGTAATTCAGATACTCTTCTAGCTGAAGTGATTGCTAAAAGGAAAGCTGTTTTCCAAGAAAGAAATTTTAGGTCTGCAGTAGCAGCTGGTTCGAAAGGAGGTACGGTGAGTTTCTCCAAAACAAAGTTAAGGTCCCAAGCTGGGGTTGGAGCTCTCCTGGGTGGTCTTAAATTTCTGGCCCCACTGAGGAACTGCTTGAGCAGTGGATGAGAGAGGGGGGGGGGTTCTGTGTTATAATGAGATGAAATGGCTGAGGCGTGGATTTTAATGGAGGAAAGAGACAGGCCCTTGTGAAGCATTCTCAGTTAAGTATTGTAAAATCTGAGGTAAATTGGACGCTGCTGTGCTCATCCCTTGAGACTGGTTCCAGGCACAGAATCTTTTCCATTTTTCAGCATAGGATTTTCTAATGCTAGGCCTCCTTGCATCTAAAATGATATCCATCATAGGTTTACTGAGAGATGGTAAAGGAGAGATTATGTAATTAACCAGGCTGCAAGGTTCAGTGTTAGAAGCTGAGGGAGCAGAATCTGGTTCTCCTGTTGAGACAACAAGGAAGGAGTCTGAGGCAGGTGCCATGGGGATAACCATGACACACTGCGCAGGAGGGGGTATGAGTGTGGGCAAGGCCAGTCTGGAGCAATCAAAATCATCCTTGGTTTGTCCTGTTTGATTTTTAGTAGTACTTTGGAGAGCACAGGCAGAGGGGGGAAGGCATAGACTTATAGGTTTTTCCAGCTGAAGGATAGAGCATCCACTTTCTAGGCTTGTTTGTGGGGAGTCCTTGTGCAAAATCTGTCCAATTGGTAGTTCTGGGGAGAGGCAAACATGTCTATATCTGGGCTCCCCCATTTGTTTGTCAACATGTTGAAAATCCTCGGTTCCAGTTGCCACTCAAGTGGGTCCATGAGGTTTCTGCTTAGTCCATCTGCCAGTGCATTTAACTTTCCTGGCAGGTATTGAGCTTGTAAGTGCACTTGGTAGCTCAAGGCTGTGTTCCACAATGCCATGGCTAGTCTGCAGAGGGGGTAAGAATGCTTACCCCCTGCTTGTTTATATACCACATAACAGTGGTGTTGTCCGTCTTTACCACTAGTTGTCCTGGACGAATGTGGTCCTTGAAGGCTGTCAGAGCACTCTGTACAGCTAACATTTCTTTTTGATTGATATGCAGGTGCATTTGACTTGGATTCCATTTGCCCTGAATGCACTTCCCTGCCAATTGAGCCCCCCATGCATAGTCTGATGCATCTGTTGTTAGTGTTTGGGTGGCAGGGGGAGGTGTGAAAGGTAGTCCCTTGTTTTGGTGGCAGGCCTCTGCTCACCAAAGGAACTCTAGGCGTAGGCAAGGTATGATAGGAATCATTGTTTCTAGATCCTAAGAATGTTGACACCATAGGATTGTAGTTTCCTCATATCCAACCTTGCATATGGAATTAGAAGAATGCAGGAGGCCATGAACCCCCAAGGCTTGCAGTATTTGTCTTGCAGATAGCAGGGTCTTTGTGACCACTTGTTTGAAGTAGGTTGTCAAATGAATTTGTTTCTCTGGCATGAGGTAGGCCATCTGGGAAGTTGTATTCAAGCTTGCTCCCAGGAATATAACTTGTTGACAGGGTACCAGGTGTGATTTCTTTTTGTTTATGGTGTACCCCAGACAAGTTAGAACCCTTTGTACAAAGGCCAGATGATTCAAAAGTATGTCCTGGCTTTCTGCCTGAATTAGACAATCGTCCAGGTATGGGTATATCTGAATATTTCTTTGCCTGCAAAATGCAATAACTGGAGCTAGGCACTTTGTGAATACCCTGGGCACAGTAGATCAGCCAAAGGGCAGTGCAGAGAACTGATAGTGAGTGTAACCTGCTTTGAAGTGTAGGTATCTTCTGCAAGATTCCCTGATTGGGATGTGCAGGTATGTTTCTTTTAAATCTACTGTTGCCAACCAGGCATCTTTGCCTAGCATAGGAAGTAATTGTTGAAGAGTCAGCATCTTGAATTTTGGAATCTCCAAAAAGGTGTTTAGAGTAGACAGGTCCAGGATAGGATGCCATGAATTGTCTTTTCTGGGTACCAGGAAAAGTCTAGAGTAGAATCCTTGTCCCTTTTCCTCTTCTGGTACCAGCTGAATAGCCCCCATGCTTAAGAGAGAAAGTACTTGTTTTTGGGCCTCTGCCCACTGATTTGGGGGTAGGTCTGGCCACCCACTTGGTGTTAGCAACATGTGGAAGTGAAATCTGTATCCCTGAGACACTACATTTCAAACCCATTTGTCCTGGGTAATTGAGTTCCCTGTTCTTTGCATGAAGAGCAATCTTTCCTGACAAAGGGGCAGCCAGTTGAAGGAAGACATTGGGACAGTTTACCATATGGGGGAGTCTTATTACTCCCGGATTTGGAAGTGGAGGCCCCCCACTGCTTAGTCCTGTGTGTCCCGAGACTGAAACCTGGGGTTTTTGCTGTGTCTGGGTTTGGCTTGAGAAGACCTGGAAGGGGCTGGAAAGGACCAGTTCTTAGAAGGCCTGCTAAATCTAGGAGGCGGAACTTTTAAGAAATCTTTAACAGTTTGCATAGATTTGGCTTTATCTTCCATCTTTTTAAGAACTTCCTCAGCCTTGTTGCCAAACAAGCAGTCCTGATTTAAGGAAGCATCCAACAATTTAGCTTTAACATGATCAGGCAAAGACTGCTCCTTAAGCCAAGCATGCCTTCTGAGCACAGACCCAGTAGCAGCGGCCCTGCAAGAGGCCTCTAATGAATCAAAACCACACTGCAAAGTATGTTTTACAACTTGATCAGCAGAATGCATTAAATCCTGTAATTCTTTATTTTCCACACAATCAGGAATCAACATCATTTTCTGTTTAAGCAATCCAATAACATGTTGCTGATAGTTTAACATATGAAATTGGCAGTTTAAAGCCCTAATGGCCAAGGTTGCAGAAGTGTAAACCTTCTTACCTCATCTATCCAGCAACCTGGAGTCTCTATCAAAAGGGGTAGGATTTTTTAGCAGTAGAAGCCTTAATGCCCTTGGGCCCCTGTGAAATAGTCTCTGGGTCCACAATAGGATTTTTAAAAAGAAACTTGTGTGACTCAGGAACCCTGTAGTATCTGTCTGGTTTTCTGAGAGCAGGAGGCAAGGAATCAGGCGCCAAACTTGATTCTGAAAAAACTTCAACAACAATGTCTAGTACAGGAGGAATAGCTAAAGGCCTATGCTGAGGTAGGAGTAAAAAATCCCTAAGCCTCTTTTTTGAATCAGAAAAATCCTGGCTTTCCCAGTGGAAATGCTCCCTTAGTATGTAAAGTTTCTCCAAAAGAAAAATCTTCTGGAGGGGAAGCAGAGGGAATGGAGTCCTTTGCATCAGAGTCCTCATAAGTAGATAAGGGCAAATTCAGATCATCAGAAGAATCAGAAAAAACAGAATCCTGGTCAGAAAATTCATAAATCACTTCAGTCCTAAGCCTCTTAGAAAGTGGGGGTTGGCTACCCCTGATATGAGTTATTTTATCTTCAGCCACTCTTATCATTTGTTTTTTAGGCATAGAGGCCTGAGCATGTGACCTGGGCGTTGGTTTTTTAGGCATGGTTCGAGATTTAGGCCTAAGTGAAGAAGGAGGCATAGGTTTAATATGCAAGTCTGTAGGCCTGAATACACCCTCAGAAGCCAGTGCCTGCACAGCGGCTATGGACCCATCCAAGGTAGAGACATCCATGTGTTCCATAGTTGAAGCATCTCGCGGCATAGTAGGCTCTGAATGGGTCTCAGTAGAGGCCTGTGAATCAGAAGTAGCGGGTATCACGGGCTGCGAAAACACCTCATTGAGTACCGGCGAACTGGAGGCTGACTTCAGAGAAGCGTTGTTTGCAGTTTTGGACCTCGGCGGCCTGTCTTTATCATTATCTTTGCATTTTTTAGGAATCCCGGTAGTCGAATGGCTAACCGGCGACATTTCTGGATAATTAAACTGAGAACCGAAATATTTAGAGGTGAAAATACATCAACGATGGATAGTGCACTGATTAAATAAAGCACAAAACCGTCAGCAAGGTACTTCGTGGTCAGGGCCTAGGCAAGGAATACAGTACGAATGAAAATCTTTATGAGGTATTTGCTTTCCACAAGTAATGCAATTATTAATGTTTACTGACATCGGTATGGAGCAAGAAAAAGGTTCCCCAATGGGGTACTTAGCTTTAGTTTAAGACTTCGGTTCTGAAACTCGAAAACGAAAATTTCAGGAGTCGGCCGACTGGCACTTGCGAACTGCTTCTGCTTCGGGCACCGCACGGAAAGAAAGACTAGTGTAATGGCGTCGGCTGCATGTTTTATACCCCTGATGACCTGACGTCATGGAAGAAGGGACAGCAACCGACGCAGGACCCAAGATTTTGTTAATCAGGCCGACTGAGGGCTACCTGCAAGCAGATAACCCAAATGTAATGACTGCAACAGTGAAACACGAAGAACATCCAAAGACAAGTCCCAAGGTTGTACTGGTTCTCTGAAGAGAGGTTTTAAGTGAAAAACGCCCTTCAAGAAAGTCTTACAGAGTCTGTATGACATGAGAGAAAAGTTCTGGAAGCCAAAGTGGAAATTAGAAATGGCAGCTAAGTGAACAAAAATAGTAGAGGCTGATACCCCAGATTGAAAGAGATTTGATAAATAATCTAATACCACCGAAACTGGGGCTGACAAGGGGCCCAATTGTCTGTTCGCTGCCCATAATGTAAATCTTTTTTATTTGCTGGGCTAGGTTAGCCTGATGGATGATTTATGAGATGCAATAAGAATATTGTGCACCAGGAAAGAGAGGTTATCCTGCCTGGTAACCATTGGAAGTGGAGAAACCAAGCTGTCAGCTTCAGGTTTGTTAGATTGGGGTGGGTCAGACCCTGTGGATGGGAGATCAACATCGGAGTTGGATTGAGAATCCATGGTCAATCTAGCATGTGAGGCCAGAGGAAGGGGAACCAAACTTGCCGAAGCCAATACGGAGCAATGGGGATTACTTTGCTCTTTAACTGCCATGCTTTCTTCAAATATTGGAAGATGAGGGGTAGAGGAGTGTAAGCATAAAGCAGACCCGGGGGCCAAGTGTGGACTAGAGCATCTCTCGGTGACTGTCCCTGAGGGGGGATCAGGGCAAAGTAGTTGCTGCACTTGTAGTTGACTGGGGAGGTGAACAGATCGCAGCAAGGCTGGCCTCAGCAGTTGAAAATTTTTGCCGCTATCACAGGATTGAGGGACCACTTGTGAGGTTGTAGAATGCACCTGCTCAATTTGTCCGCTATCACGTTGGAGCTCCCAGGAAAGTGCGTTGCAATTAGAAAGCCGTTGGAAGCTATCTCCCATTACCATATTCTCAAGGCCTCTTGGCATAACGGGTAAGATCTGGTACCCCCTTGCTTGCTGATGTACCAGACTGCTGACATGTTGTCTGACTGGATTGCAAAAGTCTCTGACGGAAGGATCGACTGGAATGCTTGCAACGCTAATAAGCACTGCCCTCAGTTCCAGGACACTGATATGCAAATGAGCCTCTGTCGCCGACCAGGTGCCTTGGACCGAGCTTCCCTGACATAGCCCCCCACCTCATCAGGGAGGCGTCCGTGGTCACCATGGCTTTGGGCTGAAGGGTCAAGACCATTGTTGGGGATTTTGAGACATCCACCAGAGCAAATCTTGCTTGCATCTCCGAGTTACACTTGTCTGAAAAGACAAAGGATGCTGTAGAGAGTACCACTGAGTGAGAAGTAGCCACCGAAGAAGTCTCATGTGGAATCTGGCCAGAGGAACAATGGTGATCGAGGTTGCCATCGATCCCAAGAGTTGGAGTACGGACCGAGAAGAAGATATGTGGTGGCAGATTAGCGGCTGAATCTTTTGTCTTATTCTTTGAAGTCTGTGATCCGGGAGAGATGCTGTGCAATTCCTCGTGTCCAACAGAACTCTGATGAATTCTAAAGACTGTGCCTTGGTCGTGTTGGGCTTCTCCAAGTTTATAGTTATTACCAAGTGTTCAGCTGTGAGAAGAGTGTAATCTAGGGCTTCCTCTAGTAGACACTTGGTGGGGGTGGCAAGGAGTCAGTCATCTAGGTATGAAAACGCCTGGAATCCTTGAAGTTGCAGGTGAGTGATAACCACTGCCATGCATTTGGTGAACACTTTGGGGGCTGTAGAGAGAGAGAAGGGAAGTGCTTGAGCTCCTATGCGGAAGCATAGGTATCCTCTTGAGCGCTTGCCCATTTTATATGGTAATATGCATCTTGAAGATCTATAGAGCACATCCAGTCATCTTCTTCCAAAAGAGGAAGGATAGACTGAACTGTGACAATCCAGAATTTCTCTCTCTTTACAAATTTGTTTAGTGTGCTGAGATCCAGAATCGGTCTCCAGTCCCCTGTCTTTTTTGGCACTAAAAAGAATCTTGAGTAAAAACTGGATCCTATCTGGTCTGGGGGACCGTTTGGATGACTCTTTTTTTGTAGCAGCTTTTGGATTTTGTGTGCTGTTGCTTCCCTTTGATTGGTTGAGATGTTGGGTAAATTTCTGGATGAAGTGGGATAGTGATGGAAGGGAATACTGTAGCCTCTGGATATCATCCATTGTACCCAAGAATCGGTGGTTATGGTTCACCAGGCAGTACAAGGAAAAAAGACCCCTGACTGCTTCCAGAGGTGAGCAGTAGGGCCAATTCTTCAGGAGCGCTGGTAAGGTTGCCCAGAGAAAGAATCTCTGAACCCCGGTTTCATAGACCTCCCCTGCCCCGAAAGGGGCGTCTTCCATCAGAGTTTCCCCATCTACCCTTAGGGGAGAACTCGGCACGTGCTTCATGGAAAGAGCCCTGTGATTTTCTGTACCACATCTTCCCACTCCTCTGATTTCTGGAGTAGAAATGTTGAGGGGTGGAGTGTCAGACACCAATGGCAGACAGGGTCTTACCATATTGTTCGCACCTTGCCAGCATATCTTTAACCTTTGGCCCAAACAATGAAGCGGCCTCGATGGGGGCATTCATAAATGAAGACTTAAAGCATTCCACAAAGTCGCAAAGGTGCATCCAGGCATGACGTCTTGTGACTATGCCTGCGCCTGCTGCTCCTTCCATTAATTGTGAAATGAGGCGCATGGAAGAATTGGATATCGATTCCAGGGTGGCTAATTGAGAAGCTACATTATCACGCACCTCATCAGAAACAGCTCCTGCCAAGGTTTCAGAGAGTTAGTTGATAAGGTCTCTCTGGAGCCTCGGAAAGTGTGCTATTTAGTTCAAGTAACTTACAGCGAAGGTCGATGAAGCAGACACATACTTGCCGAGTCTGTCTATTGCCCACAACTCCTTTTTGGGCACATGGACAGTCTGGCTTTCTTCTGCCAAGTCATTTTTGGTTGCAGACGCTACCACCATGGCATCTACTGAAAGATCTTTGGAACAATGAGGAGGGGGAGATAAACTTTTGTCAGGCCTCCGAGGTATGGCTTCCAAAGTGTCAGGAGCCTTCCATGCATGTTGGAAGATGAGCTGGACAAGCTCAATGGCCGGTGGGGTAACCCAGGAGGTAGGGGACCGGGCAGGAAAGGCCTGCAGGAATACAGATTCCTCTGAGGAAGGGTTGGAGGACTTCCAGTCTCCCCTCTGTCTTAGGATCTCGAGGATGTCACCAAAGGACACCTCATCAGAGGGTGACCATGGGAACCCTTTACCGTCATCAATGTCCGTATCTTCGGTTTGAGACTCCTCAGTGGAGTCCATGTGCTTCCTCTTGCATGAAGCCTTGCAAGGGACTGCCTCAGTGGGGAGCTCTGGGGAAGATTACGAGGAGGAGATCTCCTGAGGGGGAGAAACCTGAGGCCCTTGTGCCTGGGGTCCGGTAGTTGTGCTTGCGACAGCTGTGACACAGAGGGGTCAAGGACTCCGACAGGGATGTTTTGCCAGCAGAGGCAAGTGCCCTCTCCCTGGCATGGAAGGCCGAACTGCCCAAAGAGGCATGGGAGCCTGGAACTAAGCATGACAACTTCAGAACCGTGGTCACACCCCGCTCCGACGAGCCGACCCCCAGACCCGGTGTCTCAAGAGGACTGTGCAGTGTGAGGGGAGGAGGATTTCTGGAGGGTTGCCACAGAAAAAAATGGTGACCCAAGAATGCCTACCCCCAAGGCACAGCCACTAGCCTGAGAAGGGCCCGATGCCCAGTGGACAGAGGGCCACAAGGACGTCTCCGGCTCCAAAGTGAGGTCCAGTGTTGGTGTCGAAGGAAGGGAAGCTGCTGTCGGAGGAAGGGGTTTTGATGCTTCCCTGGAAGTCGAAGGAGGCATGTAAGAAAGAGTCTGTGGAGAAATACAGTCACCTGCAAGAGGGAGCGCAGCTTTAGATGGGTGAGTGAGCCCCCTGGCCACAAACAACTGATCGACAAGCCGCAACACATCCCGTTCTGAGAGGCTCCTGGTCGACCTCAGAGAGACCTGATGGAGATTCTGGCCTATCTAAAAAGGGGCTGTACTGACTTCCCACAAAAGGATCTAAGGAGGGAGAGTATTTAGTTCTTGCGAGTTCGTGTGATACAAAGCCCAGAACCAAGGGTGGGTGCACCAAGGAGAATGGTGCCGAGGGCATCTGCGCTGACAAAGGTGGCACCATAGGCGTCAGTGTCTGCACTGTGAAAGGTGATGTGGCGAATGTCTGCACCAAAGAATACGGTGCCGCCAAAGGTGTCTGTACCAGTAATGACAGTGCCGAAAGTCACTGCACCGAGCAGGTTGGTACCGAAGGCATCTGCACCATAGAGGGCAGTATCCTGGAAGTTGACTACATCGGCAACGATGGAGCCGAAGGAGTCTGCACCAATAGTGCTGAAGGAGACTGTACCTGTAGAGATGGTGCCAGGAGGGTCTGCACCGTCAGTGGTGCCAAAAAGGGCTGTGACGAATCTATCAGAGCCATAAGTGTCTGCACCAGGAACTCTGGTGCCGGTGGAGATGAAGAAGGCATACCTGGAGTGCGAATAAACTGGGGTGGTGCCGAAGTTCAGGCCGAAAGGACCACAGGTAGCAGCATCGTGCCTGAAATTTTTACCTTTCTGTGAGTCAACTCCTTAAGATTTTCAGAGGGAGATGAAGTGAGCAACCTCAAGGAGGAAGAAGAAGAACTCCTCTCATGGGGTTTAAAAGGAGGGGGTGAGCCCCTCCAACCCATAGATAACCTCTAGGAAAAGAGTATTAAGGAAGCCTTCTAGGATAAGTTTATTCTTCCTTTCATTTAGAGTCCTAGTCAAGAAATTTCTACAAATCCCACAAGGAGGGTCCACTGAAAGGTGGGAAACATTGAGACAATAAACACACAAATCATGGCCATCAGAAAGCAGTAACTTACGCCACATTCTGTACATTGTTTGGAACCAACTCTACTTTTCTTATCCGACATTGTGATATCAAAGGAGAAACTACAACACTACTAAAAGGTTAAGAAACTACCCAGAAGGGTAAGAAAGGGGGAGAAGAATTACCAATGATAGTAATGGAGAATTACCTCAAAGGTAAGAAAAAGGAAAATACTATAGGGAGAGAGTCTCAAAGATAGAGATAGTAAAGAACTGAAAACTTTCTAAACACTAGTAATAGAAAAATTTCAAAGTTAAACACTTAGCAGAGAGAGAAGGCTTGACATGGCTGTACAGCAACATGGCAAACGAGATCTGCGGTAACAGGGAGCAGAGCTTTGTGGGTAGGATCTTGGCTTGAGAGTTTTTGGCTGACGAGCACTTTTTTTTTAAGGCCGGCTCGGTTCCGGGGATGGAACCGTTAACCCATCAGTAAGGAATGAACAAAGATTAGCATCATCAGATCATATAGTTATATGGGATGCATTCTGCCATGGAACTGATGTCCAGCCATAATATGAAAGCTTTTGGGTGCCTTCCATGTGCACTGTATGTCCTTGAGGAATCTTGAGGGTGTGCCAGTATAAAATTAGATGTGTGGGCACCAAAATGCATAGATTTCTGGCCTCTCTAGGAAAGGGAGATGGACAAACTGGCCAGTTTGGTTTCATATCACAATGTGATATTTATGAGCTATGAGAAAAATGGGATAGGAAGAATAGGAACCCTACCCTGGACGAAAAGTATCTCTAGGAAGAAAGAAAAATGAAAACAAGCTAAGAGGAATGGAGAGGGTACTGCAACAGTGATCAATTTAAACAACTACAGTTATGTTAAGTTTACTTAGACATCTCCACTATGTTCAGAATTAGATCACTGTTGCAGTAGTATACAGCTATATTGGACAATTCATCAAGTAACCAGAAAGAAAAGGACGAAACCAGGCAAAGTCCACAGGCCAGTATGTAAATCCAGAAGATCAGATAAGAACGAAGAGATTAGTAAACTCACTTTAATAAAACAACACAAGGATTAAGTGCTTTCGTTACAAAAACTTCATCAGAATCACTGAAACATTCAAGACACCATCCTTAAACACCCCTCCCAATGAATCACATGACTCAGTTCACAAACACATTTAAACAACTAGATGGTTAAAGTAACCTCCTGTTAGATTAAGAAACAAAAACATAATAAATAATTACACATTCCTGAGTTACCTAAAAAATCAAAAAAGTCCCAAATCATAGGGGGCTTCACACCACATAGGACCTGAGCCTTGGAACATTAGATATAGACAAACTCTCATTTAAACCGGGGGGGGGGGGTCGTGGCATTCAATCTAATCTGCCAACGTAACTCCCTTTCTTCCAGGGCATCCTCCCATGCCCCCCCCCCAAATCTTTTGGTATATACTCTAGTACAAAAACCTGGAAACAATGATCAGAATATTCCATGACATGTTTAGCCAAGATATTCCTTTGTTCATAATTCTTAATGTCTAAAACATGCTCATAGATTCGCTCTTTAAATTTTCTCTTGGTTTTACCCACATAATAATTACTGCATGTTTGACACATAGCCAGGTATACCACCCCAATGGTATTACAACTGCTGAAAAATTTGGATCTAATATTCATGTTGTTAGCAAAAATTGTGTGACTGCACTAACTCTGATAAAAACACTGTGAATGTATTGGTTCTTTGTATGGAGCTAGTTTTGAAATACAATTCTGCATTTCTGGAAGGTCTTTATTTTAGACAAATCAAGGGGGTAGTGATGGGAGCCGCTTGCGTGGAATTTTGTACTAGAGTATATACCAAAGGATTTGAGGGGGACCATGGGAGAAAGGGAGTTACTTTGGCAGATTAGATTGAATGCCACAACCACCCCACCCCACCCCAAGCTTAAATGAGGGTTTGTCTATAGCCAGTGTTCTAAGACTCAGGTCTTATGTGGTGTAAAATGCTCTGTCAACACTTTTTATATTTTTTAGGTAACTCAGGAATGTGTAATATTTATTATGTTTTTGTTTCTTAACTTAACAGGAGGTAACTTTAATCATCTAGTTGTTTAAATGTGATGTTTAAATGTGATATTTAAATGTGTTTGTGAACTAAGTCACGTGATTCAACTGGAAGGGTATTTGAGGATGGTGTCTTGAATGTTTCATTGAATCTGAAGTTTTTGTAATGAACGAGCTTAATCCTTGTCTTGTTTTAATAAATTGAGTTTACTAAAATGAGTTTATTAGTCTCCTCGTTCTCAGCTGAACTTCGGTATATAGGACAATTGCCAAAGTCTTGACAGCTATAGAGGAAGACTGATGATCAGAGCCCAGGAACCCTCGAGAACTAATCAAGCAAATCCTATTCTGCCCCTGGAAAGAGTCAATCTTGTAATATTTGGTGAGGATATGTAGATAGCTAAGTAACTGCCTCTAGAATAAGTCTAGAGTCCATCCCTTTCCAAAATGCCTTACAAGCATCCGGATCTCTGCTATAGTAAGGTTTAGCTTTCTAAGGTAGGAAATGAATGGAATGGGATAGCCATTTACACAATGCCTGTTCTGACACCGGTTGTCCCTTTATTCTTTCTAACATAACAAATACAAAGCTGGTCCAAAGTTCTAAAGTCTTTTGTTGTATCAGTGTAGTATCTGAGTTGTCTATGGGCAATCATTGTATGCAGGATTCATGAAAGACCATAGAAAGAAGAATGCATTGGTAAAAAGTAAATTCTGAGATCACTTCTGGCATAAAGGAAGGATTAGTTCGTAAAGTCACTTTACTGACACTGAAATATGAGGAAGGGTTGGCTCACCATCAAAGCCTGCAATTGGATACTTGTCTAGACAAACTCAGAGCAGTAAGCAAAAAAGGTTTCTTAGTCTGGAATTTTAAATTGGCCTGATGAACTGGCTTACATGGTGGCAAAGTGAGATTTTCTAAAATATAGTTGAGCTACCAAGAAAGAGTCACCTATTTCGTTGGCGGATGGATATGCAAAACCCCTTTAATAATTTGCTTTACTCAGAATAAGCACAAAGGGGAGGAACACAAGACAGACATGCAGAAATGGCAAAAGATGTTTTTTACAGAAAAATAAGAAAGGACTGAACTGAGCAATTAACACAGATAGTGGTGAACCAGAAGGGCTGCTGCTTTGTTTGGGTCCTGGTTCTTGTGTCACCAACTAAAAAATGTCTTCAATTTGGCTAAACAGGATTTTCTAGTTGCAGATTTCCTAGATTCCTTTAACAACTGTTACACATTTAGAGAGAATGTGCCCTAATGGGATCAAAATTCTATCATCCAAGCAGTCAAATGTAGGTTCTGCAGGCTGGGGGATACCACAGACCCTTTGTCTTGTATGAGTACAACCACTCTGCTTGGAACTTTGTGGTAATTGTCCTTGGCCACTTTTCACAAAAAGGGAGAAAGTACAGTTATGTAAAAATCTTACTATAACAGTAGATGTTCTTCTCTTCACTGTTGCAGTATTCATAACTTAAGGGATCTCCTGCCAAAGATAGTTCAACATTCGGCCAGTACACCAAATCCTTTAGCAACTGCAGGCATCATAAGTCACATGCACGCTCCCCACACAAGGCGTAGGGCATAAAGGTGATGTATGGATGCATACACTCAAGAATGAAAATGCCTCAAGAGGGAACAAGAAAAACATGTGTATCCAAAAGGAGGAAAAGGAGAACAGCCTCTCGGCCAGGAGGGCAACAAAGAAAAGGCTAGAGCACAAGGGACAAGAGGGAGAGAGTAAATACTGCAAAAAAAAAAAAAAAAGAAGAGAAGGACATCTACTGTTATGGTATGATTTTACAAAACTGTACTATGTCCTCACATATCAAGCTGCAGTATTCATAACCTAAGGAAGAGTATAAAAGCTTAAAAGGAAACATGCTAGGAGGTTGGCATGGAAGAGCCCTCCAGAAATTGAAGGTATGAACAGAGGACCAAGTAGCAGCCTCAAGGATGGAACTGGTATCCTGTCCCTTAAAAGAAGCACCAGAAAAGGCATCCACACTGGTAAAACAAGTCTTTACTGATGAGGAAAGATATTTATCATGAAAAGAATAACTAAAAGAAATGGCCTTAGAAATCTAGGAAGAGATGGTTTGCTTAGTAACTGCCAAATCCAAAGACCTGGGTTGAAAGGAAACAAAAAGCTGCTTAGATTTGCAAAAAAACTTTAGTTTTATCCATTGGTTAGGTAACCTGTGGCGATTGCCCCTAGCCAAGTCAGAAAAAAGGGGGAACCAATGCTGTCTGGGCCAAAAGGGAAACACTAGCAAGATTTTGGTAGAGTCCTGCCTGATGTTGTGCAAAACTGTTGGTAACAGAGGAGGGGGAAGGCATACAGAAACATCTCCTTCTAAGGAAAAGACAGGGCATCCACTTTTCAAGTCAGAGATGGGACTTGAACAGAATAGAGGAAGCTGTCTGTTGAGAGAGGAGACAAAAAGATCTACCTGAGGAATACCCCACTGACGGACAACATCCAAGAACACATCTCTGTAAAGCATCCATTCATCAGCTTATGTGCTGAACTTGCTCAAGGAGTCTGCCACTAGACTGTGCTCCGAGGGAATGTAAACTGCCTGAAGAGTCACTTAAGACTTGACAGCTAGACCCCAGACCTGAACAGAAGGTAGAACCTTGTACCCCCTTGCTTGTTGACATAACAAATCACTGTAGCACTGTCTGTGAAAATGTTAAGGGGCCCTGGATAAAAGAGGGAATGAAAAGATTAATGAACTAGAAGCAGAGCCCTCATCTCCTTTATATTGATGTGGTCCACTCTCTGATGAAGAGGCCACCTTGAGAAATCTGAAGGAGGCCTCTCATCCTCTGAGGTATCAGTAAAGAGTTACTGAATGGGGACTGTAAGCTGGAAAGGAAGTCCTGAGTTAAGGGAAAGTTGATGAGTACACCACTGAAGCTTGAATTTAAGATGGGGAAGAAAGGGTATTGGGAAGTCCAGGGGCTGGTAAGGTTGGAGCCACACTGATTTCATATACCACTGAAGCTTTCTCGTGTGGAGCCTGGCCAGAGAGAACATGGGAATGGTGGAAGCTATGAACCACAAGACCCTGAGAAATTCCCTGTCTAGGACTGAAGCCAGAGGAAGAGGAGACTGGGACCTTGCGGACAGGCAAAAATGCCAGCATGTGGATGGTCTGGAGCCTGCAACTAAAGAAAATATGATCGTGAGAAGGCATCAGAGCTGATTTCTGGAAGCTTATGATGGAACCCCAAACTCTGCAACAGGGAAATAGTACGCTGGTGTTCCTGAAGCAGAGCATTGGGAGAAGAAGCTTGACTGAGCAGATCTTCTAGACAGGGAAGGATCTGAACTCCTGTCATCCTGCAAAAGGCAATGACAATAGTGAAGCATTTGGTGAACACCCCTGGGGCAGTAGAGAAGTCAAAGGGCAAAGCATGAACTGAATATGCTGGAAGAAACAGAGAAACAAAAATTTCCTGAAAATGAGAGGGATAGGGATATGAAGGTAGGCATCTTTGAGCTCCAGAGAGACCAGAACGGCCTGGGGTAGAAGAAGGGGAAATAAAGAGTCTGAAGAGACAACATTCAAAAGGAAAGAATCTTTCAAAAGGCATTGAGCTAGAACATTTCCAGATTTGGTGTCCAAGTGCCTTCCTTTCTGGGAACCAAAAACATTCTGGAATAAAAAAATCCCTACCTGGGCAGGAGGCACAGCTTGAAAGGCACTCTGGACCAAAACAAAATGGAGCACCTCTGGGCTAAGACAAAATTGTTCCTGAGGAGGTTGAGGGATGCCTAAAAGGGAGGAAGGGACTTCCAAACCATGAAATTTCCCCTAGCAGATAATGGACAGAACTCAAGAATCTGTTGTGATCATTAATTTGGAAAAGACAGAGGGATAAGGGAACCTGGCTGAGGGAAAGAGGAAAAAAGTTGTCAAATGTAACCTGGCTTATTCTGTAAAGCAGATTTCTTTGAGGTAGATGCTTAAGTAGACTTAGCAGGAAGCACATGTCTAGTACCTTTTTCCCTTAGGTGGAGAGTGAGACTGTCTACAAACAAAAGCAGATTTGGAGGGGTAATTCCTCTGAAACTTAGAACAGGAGAAACAAAAATATGTTTCAACTCCTGCAAGACTTTACACTTATGCTGGAGAGGCTTGAAAAGTTCAACAGTATCAGCATCAAAACAAATTTCATCATCCAAAGGAGCATCCAATAATTTGGCCTTAATGTCACCAAGCAAAGCCTGAAAACGAAGCCAAGAGTAACGCCTCATAACAGAACCAAAGGCAGCAGCCCTGGAGTAGGCATCAGTTGTTTCTGAAAGAGGGCTAGCAACTTGAGAGGTACAGCCCAACAGGAAAAGGGCAGAAACCTTAATCTCAGAGTCAGGAAGGTCAGAAAACACTTTGGAAACCTGAGAATGGAGGGCCAAAACATATCTGGTCATATCAATTTGGTAGTCAATGGCCCAAAAGGATAAAGTGGCAGCAGTGTAAACCTTTTTGTCCAGCCTCTCCACAGTCCTGCTATCCTTCTCTGGGGTTCCTATTGGAACACTGAATTTTCAATTGTTCGAATAAGTAAAGGTCGACCTTTAATGATCGAACAATTGAAACTTCGAAATGTTCAAAATTAACATTAAAAAAAAGAAAGAGTAAAGGGTGTAGGCAGGGGAGCAAGTCCCTCTGCACCACCCACAGCCCCTGCTACTTAAATATACCAACTCCGAGATCACTCTACAGTTTAGAAAAGGGAAATCTTCCCTTTCCATACCGTAGTTCATTAAAGTGCGACCTCGGTATTCAAAGTTCCGAAACTTCGATTTTCTAATAGGTAACCTCTTCTCTGAAGGAAGCAATTTGGTAGAAAGCAGCATCTTGGAGGGCTTAAAAGAAGAGAAGAAAACTAAAAAACTGTGTTAGGTAAAACCTTGGTGCAAAAATAAATCCAAGTAAAAAAAGTAAAAAATGTACCAAGATAACACACAGCGAAACGTTTCTTGGAGGACTTGTCAGAACAGACACTCTGTAAGGGTCAGCAGAAGTGCATTTATAAAGGAATTTACATTCACATTCATCAAGCACCTTGTAAAATCTATAAGGTTTCTTAGGTGCAGGGGGCTGAGACTCGGGGACCACAGAAGCTGCCGAAAAGATATGCAGGAGGGCATCCAGAACAGGAAGAACAGCTGATGGCATAAAAGACTCCATCTGGAGGAGATAACACTTTTGCTGAATGTCAGAGACTTGAGAAAGTACAATTGTGTACACTTACCATAAATGTAGATGTTTGGGTCTATTCACTGTTGCAGTCATTACATTTGGGTTATCTGCTTGCAGGTAGCCCTCAGTCGGCCTGATTAACAAAGTCTTGGGTCCTACATCGGTTGCTGTCCCTTCTTCCATGATGTCAGATCGTCAGGAGTATAAAACATGCAGCCAATGCCATTACATAAGTTTTTCTTGCCCCAGATGTCAGGTGCACCCCTAATGGGAAGCAATTAACTATAGAAATACAATGATATATCTCCAGCTAAAAAGCAAATACACCAAAAAGCTTTTAAGCCTAGTAAAGGAAAGTAGAGGTATAGCCAAAAGAAGTTAGGGTGCTGGAGGGAGGGTAACCAAGACTGCCACAGTGAATACACTCGAACATCTACATTTATGGTAAATGTACACAACTGTACTATGTTCTTCATGTTTCACTGTTGCAGTCAGTACATGTGGGTAGCTTCCCAAAGCTATGGTTGGGAGGAGGAAATTAGATAGCATTAGGACCAGATATAAGGCCTTGCAAGACTGCAGTGGCAAAGCCAGCTCTGGCTTTAGAGAAAACTGGCAAATGATAATGCTTGGTGAAAGTATGTACAGAACTCCAGGTAGCAGCTTCTAGTATGTCCCTGGTAGGAACTCCTCTGAGAAAAGCTGTAGAGGTAGATGCAGCCCTGGTGGAGTGAAGTCGGATCCCCTGTGGGATAGGTTTTCCATGGTGCTTATAGCAGAAATGAATGCCATGGCCTATCCATTTAGAAATGGTTTGCTTTGAAATAGCCTACCCCTCTGCCCCTGCAGCAAATGCCACCAGCAGTTGTTCAAATTTCCATTGAGGTTTAGTCCTGTCCAAGTAAATTCTGAGTTGTCTGTGCACATCTAAAGAATGCAGTATCCGTACCCCTTTGTTCTGTGGATTGGGAAAGAAGGTTGGCAAATGAATTGACTGATTAAGAGCCACACTGGATACCACCTTGGCCATGAAGGATGGATTGGTTCTGAGGGACACCCTGTCCACATGAAAGATGATGAAAGGCTCCACTGCCATAAGGGCCTGTAATTCAGATACCCTTTTTGAGGAAGTGATTGCAAAAAGGAAAGCAGTTTTCCAAGAAAGAAATTTTAAGTCTGCAGTAGCAGCTGGCTCAAAAGGAGGTAGAGTGAGTTTCTCCAAAACAAAGTTAAGGTCCCAGGCTGGGGTTGGAGCTCTCCTGGGAGGTCTCAAATGTTTTGCCCTTCTGAGGAATTGCTTGAGCAGTGGATGAGAGAAGAGGGGAGGTTCTGTGTTATACTGAGCTGAAATGGCTGAGGTGTGAATTTTGATGGAGGTAAAAGACAGGCCCTTGTGAAGCATCTCAGTTAAGTATTGTAAAATCTGAGGTGCATTGGGCGCTGCTGTGCACATTCCTTGAGATTGGTTCCAGGCATAGAATCTTTTCCATTTTTCAGCATAAGATTTTCTAGTACTAGACCTTCTTGCCTCTAAAATGATATCCATCACAGGTTTACTGAGGGATGGTACAGGAGATATTAGGTAATTAGCCAGGCTGCTAGGTTCAGTGTTAGAAGCTGAGGGTCCAGAATCTAGTTCTCCTGCTGAGATAACAGGGAAGGAGTCTGAGGCAGGTGCCATGGGGATAACTGTGACACACTGCTCAGGAGGGGGTACCAGTGTTGGCGTGGCCAGTCTGGAGCAATCAAAATCATCCTTGGTTTGTCCTGTTTGATTTTTAGTAGTACTTTGGACAGCAGAGGGGGGAAGGCATAGACTTATAGTTTTTCCAGCTGAAGGACAGAGCATCCACTTTCCAGGCTTGTTTGTGGGGAGTCCTTGTGCAAAATTTGTCCAATTGGTAGTTCTGGGGAGAGGCAAACAGGTCTATATCTCGGCTCCCCCATTTGCCTGTCGACATGTTGAAAATCCTTGGTTCCAGTTTCCACTCGTGTGGGTCCATGAGGTTTCTGCTTAGTCCGTCTGCCAGTGTATTTAATTTTCCTGGCAAGAATTGAGCTTGTAGGTGCACTTGGTAGCTCAAGGCTGTGTTCCACAATGCCATGGCTAGTCTGCAGAGGGGGTAAAAATGTGTACCCCCCTGCTTGTTTATGTACCACATAACAGTGGTGTTGTCCATCTTTACCATTAGTTGTCCTGGAAGAATGTGGTCCTTGAAGGCTGTCAGAGCATTCTGTTCAGCTAACATTTCTTTTTGATTGATATGTAGGTGCATTTGACTTGGATTCCATTTGTACTGAATGCACTTCCCTGCCAGGTGAGCCCCCCCCCCCCCCCCCATTCATAGTCTGATGCATCTGTTGTTAGGGTTTGGGTGGCAGGGGGTGGTGTGAAAGGTAGTCCCTTGTTTTGGTGGCAGGCCGCTGCCCACTAAAGGAACTATAGGCGTAGGCAAGGTATAATAGGAATCATTGCTTCTAGATCCTGAGAATGTTGACACCATAGGCTTTTTAGATGCCACCGTAGTTTCCTCATATGCAGTCTTGCATACGCAATTAGAAGAATGTTGTAGGCCATGAACCCCAAGGCTTGCATTATTTGTCTTGCAGATAAGCAGGGTTTTTGTGGCCACTTGTTTGAAGTAGGTTGTCAAATGAATCTGTTTCTCTGGCGAGAGGTAGGCCATCTGGGAAGTTGTATTCAAGCTTGCTCCCAGGAATATAATTTGTTGACAGGGTACCACGTGTGATTTCTTTTCATTTATGGTGTACCCCAGACAAGTTAGAACCCTTTGTACAAAGGCCAGATGATTCAAAAGTATGTTCTGGCTTTATGCCTGAATTAGGCAATTGTCCAGGTATGGGTATATTTGAATATTTCTTTGCCTGCAAAATGCAATAACTGGAGCTAGGCACTTTGTGAATACCCTGGGCGCAGTAGATAAGCCAAAGGGCAGTGCAGAGAACTGATAGTGTGTGTAGCCTGCTTTGAAGCGTAGGTATCTTCTGCAAGATTCCCTGATTGGGATGTGCAGGTAGGCTTCTTTTAAATCTAGTGTTGCCAACCAGGCATCTTTGCCCAACATAGGAAGTAACTAATGAAGGGTCAGCATCTTGAATTTTGGAATCTCCAAAAAGGTGTTTAGAGTAGACAGGTCCAGGATAGGACACCGTGAATGGTCTTTTCTGGGTACCAGGAAAAGTCTTGAGTAAAACCTTGTCCCTTTTCCTCTTCTGGTACCAGCTGAATAGCCTCCATGCTTAAGAGAAACAGTAGTTGTTTTTGGGCCTCTGCCCACTGATTTGGGGGTAGGCCCAGCCACCCGCTTGGTGTTGGCAACGTGTAGAAGTGAAATCTGTATCCCTGGGACACTATATTTAAAACCCATTTGTCCTGGGTAATGAGTTCCCAGTTCTTTGCATGAAGAGCAATCTTTCCCGCCAAAGGGGCAGGTAGTTGATAAGTGCTTGGAAATTTTAAAAGGAAGTCACTTAGGCAGTTAACCATAGGGGGGAGTCCTATTACTCCCAGATTTGGAAGTGGAGGCCCCCCACTGCTTAGTCATGTGTGCCAACTGGGACTGAAACCAGGGTTTTTTGCTGTGTCTGGGTGTGGCTTGAGAAGACCTGGAAGGGGCTGGAAAGGACCAATTCTTAGAAGGCCAGTGCCTACTAAATCGAGGAGGCTGAAATTGTAAGAAACCTTTAACAGTTTGCATAGATTTAGCTTTATCTTCTATCTTTTTAAGAACTTCCTCAGCCTTGTTGCCAAACAGGCAGTCCTGATTTAAGGGAGCATCCAACAATTTAGCTTTGACATGATCAGGCAAAGACTGTTCCTTAAGCCAAGCATGCCTTCTGAGCACAGACCCAGTAACAGTGGCCCTGCAAGAGGCCTCTAATGAATCAAAACCACATTGCAAACTGTGTTTTCCAACTTGTTCAGCAGAATGCATTAAATCCTGTAATTCTTTACTTTCCACACAGTCAGGAATCAACATTAATTTCTGTTTAAGCAATCCAATAACATGTTGCTGATACTTTAACATATGAAATTGGCAGATTAAAGCCCTAATGGCCAAGGTTGCAGAAGTGTAGACCTTCTTACCCCATCTATCCAGCACCCTGGAGTCAGAAGGGTAGGATTTTTAGCAGTAGAAGCCTTAATGCCCTTGGGCCCCTGTGAAATAGTCTCTGGATCTGCAATAGGATTTTTAAAAAGGAACTTGTGTGACTCAGGGACCCTGTAGTATCTGTCTGGTTTTCTGGGAGCAGGAGGCAAGGAATCAGGGACCGAACTAGATTCCAAAAAAGCATCATCAACAATGTCTAGTACAGGAGGAATAGCTAAAAGCCTATGCTGAGGTAGGAGTAAGACATCCCTAAGCCTCCTTTTTTGAATCAGAAAAATCCTGGCTTTCCCAGTGGAAATGCTGCCTTACAGTATGTAGGGTTTCCCCAAAAGAAAAATCTTCTAGAGATGAAGCAGAGGGAATGGAGTCCCCTGCATCAGAATCCTCATAAGTAGATAAGGGCAAATCCAGATCATCAGAAGAATCAGAAAAAACAGAATCCTAGTCAGAAGATTCATAAACCACTTCAGTCCTAGGCCTCTTAGAAAGAGGGGGGTTGGCTACCCCTGATTAGAGTTATATCTTCAGCCATTCTTATAGTTTGTTTTTTGGGCACAGAGGCCTGAGCATGTGGCCTGGGCGTCATTTTTTTAGGCATGGTTTGAGATTTAGGCCTAAGAGGAGAAGGAGGCATGGGTTTAATATGCAAGTCCGTAGGCCTGAATACTCCCTCAGAAGCCGGTGCCTGCACAGTGGCTCTGGACCTATCCAAGGTAGAGACATCCACGGGTTCCATAGTTGAAGCATATCGAAGCATACTGGACTCCAAATGGGTCTCAGTAGAGGGCCTGCGAATCAGAAGTAGCGGGTATCAGGGGCTGCAAAAGTGCCTCACTGAGTACCGGTGAACTGGCAACTAGCTTAGGAGAAGCGTCGTCAGCAGTTTTGGACCTTGGCAGCCTGTCTCTGTCTTTATCTTTGCGTTTTTTCGGAATCCCGGTAGTCGGATGGCTAACCAATGACATTTATGGATAATTAAAATGAGAACTGAAATATTTAGAAGCGAAAATGTACTGACGATGGATAGTGCGCTGATTAAATAAAGCACAAAACCGACAGCAAGGTACGTCGTGGTCAGGGCCTAGGCAAGGAATACAGTACGAATGAAAATCTTTATGAGGTATTTGCTTTCCACATGTAATCCACAATTATTAACTTTTACTGACATTGCTAAGGAGGAAGAAAAAGTTCCTCCAACGGGGTACTTAGCTTTAGTTGAAGACTTCGGTTCTGAAACTCAAAAACGAAAATTTCAGGAGTCTGCCGACCGGCACTTGCAAACTGCTTCTGTTTCGGGCACGCACCAGCAAGAAAGACTGATGTAATGGCGTTGGCTGCATGTTTTATACCCCTGACGACCTGCCGTCATGGAAGAAGGGACAGCAACCGATGCAGGACCCAAGACTTTGTTAATCAGGCTGACTGAGGGCTAACTGCAAGCAGATAACCCAAATATAATGACTGCAACAGTGAAACACAAAGAACATCAATCCCAGTTAAACTCCATCATGCAGGCAACAGTACCCTCAAAGGACAATTCCTTGAAAGGGGAAGCTTGACTAATAGAATCCTCTGCCTTTGAGCCACAGTCCAAGGGGGCAGGAATTTGGCAAGAGTAAGCCGGGGACTTTTCCCCAGAATCCCGATCCTCATCTGAATAGTCTAGTTCTCTGTGTCTTTTAAGAGGAGTGGAAGAACAAGGAGGAGCAGGAACAGACCCTCCTTGAGGAAGTTTTAAAACCATTAAAGCATTAAATAACTCCGAAGAAAATCTTGCCAATCACGTTGGGGATCCTTAACTACAGGGGAAGTATACTTGTTTTTTTTTGTCTCTTTTTAGGATCACAGAAGGTTACTAGACTATTGGCCTTGAGGCCCTTATAAGCCTAGTCAAGAATTTTGCCCATGTTTAGAAAAATCAGCACCCAATGCACTTGTCCAGCAGGGACAAGGGTGGAATCCCAGGGGTATATTTTCTGTTTCCCATCCAGGTTGTGCTTAAAAAGGGGTAAAGAGGTACTCTGCTTGATGTGGAGAGGGAGTCTATTCCATTTGTGCGGGATGTCTGAAGAAAACACCCTCAGACGGTTTGACCCCTGGCAACTTTCAATAAGCTTAGAAGAGATGTCTTCCCTAAGATCTATGGAATCGCCCTTGGTTTCTCAGGTATAATCACCAAAAGGTCCCCCTCAACGTCTGTATAGCAGATGTTTGTGAAGCCTCTGAGAAACTGCAAGAAGTCAGATCCATGCTGGCCTCCAATGGGGTCATAGCAGAAGAATCTGAGGCAACCACTGGACAATCCTCTGATCTTTCACTATCCTTGAGTGAGACAGGCTGGACAGCAGCTGTGTCAGACCTAAGTTTTTTGGTCTTGTTCTTGGCAGACGGCTGGCCCAGAGGATGGAAAGACTCTGCCACAGCACCTTCAGCCAACAGCTTAAGTAGATGGTTTTCAAGGTAAATAGATAAAGAGGAGAGACAACTACACAGGATCTTAGGGAGAAAAGTCTGGCAAAGCGAACACTACCTCATACTTGTCAAGAAAAGACACTGGTCATGACGGTCTTTATGGAGAATTTGCCACCCACACTGACATTTTCCCTTTCTGGATAATGTGATCCCAACAGCACTAAATGAAAAAGAAAGATTCATTAAAAAAAAAAAAAAAAAAAACAGGGCACTTATCTGAAACACTGCCTGGTAACCAGCACAGCAGAAGGGTATTCAAACTGACGTTCAACGATGGCATTCTGACTGGCAGCAAAGATATTCTTTGTATGTGCATCCCTGAATCACCTTTATGCCCTATGCCTTGCAAGGAAAGTGTACTTGTGATGCATGTTGCCTATAAGCACTAAAGGCTTTGGTCTACTGACCAGTCACTGGGCTATCCTTGGCAGGAGACTCTAAGTTATGAATGCAACAATGACATGGAAGGACATCCAATGTTGCCTGGAGCAAAAGGGAGTTACCAAGATCACTTGTGAGAGTCCTTCTGGATCTTAAAAAGAACTCTGGTTATCAAAGGAAAGAGGGAGAGGCATGCATAGGAACATTCCTGTCCACAGGTAGGAAAAAGCATCTATTTCCCAGGCCTTTTTGCAAGGCGTTCTGGAGCAGGCTTTCTTTAGCTGTCTGCTGTGAATGAAGGCAAACAGATCTATTTGGGGAATTCTCTGCTGATGGATAATTTGAACGAAGACCTCACTGTGTAACGTCCATTAGTTAGGTTCATAGGTTAGTATTAGGCTGGCTGCCCTTGTGGGCCATTTTAAGCTTAGCCAGTTACCCCATATATAACAATCAAACCCTGCACCATGTGTCTGTAAGATAAACACCTTAACCATTACGTTAACCATTACGCCAACCTCTGTGTGGTCGCCACACTGTTATCAGACTTTATGTAAATAGCCTGAAAGGATAAACTGTGCGAAGCTGAAATTTCCCAGGCTATCACAGCTAGTCTGCAACAGGTGTCCCTGTTTTTGTTTATATATAACACAAAAACAGTGTTGTCTTTGATTATCAGAAGAGGTCCTGGAGCCTACAAATGATTTAAGGCACCTGTGTTTGCATTATGGGATGGAGAAAGAGGGGAACTGGAAGACCTGGACTCAGTAATGTTTATCCACCAAAGCAGTTCTTTCCTGACAAAATGGAGCATTGGGATTTGGAAAGATACACAGTATGGGTGCTGCATAGACACTGATTTGAAAATCCATTGTATTTTCCTCGTGTAATCTGGCAAGTGGAATCATCAGGACAGTGGGAGCTAAGCATCCCAAATTCTTGACATATTCCCTTGCTGTAGCCGTATGTTGTTGAAAAGCTGCAGAAACTGGCACTGATAAAGTTTGTCTTTTCTAGAAGAAGACAATCCATCATTATACATTTGTCTAGTAAGCAGCCTAGAATATGACTCTTTGAGAAGGAAAGAGAGATAAATTTGCTAGACTGAGGTGAAAACGTAGGTTTTGAAATACATTCCTGAGAAATTGTAGAGATTCTTGACAGCTTTGAAGACAGTCTGCAAAAATAAGGCAATCAATTAAATGTGGAAAAAATGTGAATGCCTTGCAGTCAGCAAAAAACAATCACTGGCACTATACATTGAATACCCTTGGAGCCGTGGAAAGACCAAAGGGTGAATAACAGAAACGAAAATGTGAAACAGAAAACCTTAAAAAGTGTCTGCAGTGTCTTTGAATGGCTATGTGATAACAGACATCCTTTAGAGCCAGAGTCAACAAAAAACAGGAGGAATCAGAGACAAAAAAAAAGACTGAAGGGTGAGCATTTTGAATTTTGAATGTTTATCTAAATGTTTATGACAAGTCCAAGTACAGGTTCACTCCTTTTTAGGCAGTAGGAAAATTCTTGAATAAAATCCTTTTCCTTTTTGAAAATCTGGAACGGATTCTATGACACCTTGGGCCAACATATGGGAAATGATGGAAGGAAAGAGACAGATGTGATTTTTGGTTTGGAGAGGAAGTAGTCCCACTACCACCTGTGTCCATTTTGGATAATTTCCAGCGCCCATGAAGTGTGTTGTGCTCTGGTTCCACAGGAGGAGATAAAAAGACTGCCTGCAAGGTTTAGAGTGTGGTAAGGGTGGAGTGAGGAGGAGGTTAGAAGGAGAAAATAGACAAGTACTTATCTTGAGCCACACTTCGGCCTAGGCAGCACCTTCTTTTTTTTTAAATGCCCTGCCAATGTTTTTTGTATTGTTGTTTCCCAGATTTCTATTGGGATTGTTAAAAAGATTTTCTGTAGACGATCCAAGGACTGGAAAGGTAGTTCTGGTTATACTTATGAATGGGAGACTATTTTTTTTTATTTAACCCCCTTAGATGAGGTCCCCTGTCTCATCAAACCTTTACAAAACTTCAGCTGAAAGCATACCAGATAGTACTCTTTGTCCAAGGGAGTATTAATAATCTGTACCTTGACATCTTCTGACAGATGTTGGGATACAAGCCATGCACATTTACATAATTTACCCAGCTGCAGCTCTTTGGGAGACTGCATCAAATGAACACTTTAAAGAATGTTTAGTGACTTATGTCACAGAAGAAATCATGCAGAGTAAGTAGGGAGGATTTACTGTCCCAAGTGGGTAACTCCACAACTGCCTTGTTCATGTCAGCAAAAGCTGCAAGGAGATATTTTGCCATGTAAGCATGACAGACGACTGTCCTGAATATTAGGACAGAGGGTGCATAAACCCCCCCATACCTGTCAAAAGCCTTTCCATCACTGTCAGAACGTACAGGATTACTAGCAGCAAGGTGATTAGAAGTTCCTTGGCTACGGAAACCACAGGGGTGCAAAACAGAAACTTGTGGGATTGCTGTACCTTGTAAAGCCTGACAGATTTTTTCAAGTTCAGGGGGCTGACTGTCAGGCATAGTATATACAGCACTGGAGGTAAAACCAGAACACCAACTACAGGAGGGATGGCTAAAGGATTAGGGGTCTCTACCTACAAAAGATAATATGTTTTTGAGTCTCAAATATTTAATTTTCTTACCAATGGAAAATGTCCCTCATCCTACCTATGACGTCTGAAATTGAAATTTCTTCTGTTGGAGAATCTGAATAAATATTTTCTTCAGACTTTAAGGAGTACTGAAAGACAACTAGAAGGCATAGTGCAGCCCACTCTCTTCAATGTCAGACTGGGAGACACTATCTGAAGGAGAGGGAGACCTTTTACTCTTAAAATAAGAAGCAAGGGAAGTAGGCTGTAAAGACAGAAGAGCACTAAAAAGGCATTTAGCAAAGGAATACCATTCCTCTTTAGACTCTTGAGTAGATGGGGATGAAAGAAGAGACACATTTAGTTTTCTGACTTCTCTTTTTGTGTCCAGAGACAAACTCGGAGTTGTACCAGACATATGGACTTTGATACAGGAGCAATTAACTTTTCCCTAAGTGGCACTTGGGGGATACAGTCTGCCCCTTCCAAAATCATTAAGCAAGGTTCTCCCTTTTTGGCAGTAGGCATACACATGGCTCTAGAGAAGGTGCCAGACTCCCAAACCTTAATGGCATCCTTGAAACAGCAAAAGAAGGGCTGAACAGAGAGGTGGATGATCCAAAGACTCCAATAAGGCCATAACACAGTTTTCCATTGAGAGCTGAGGTGGGAGTGTGAACTAAAAGCAGCTTTAGAATCTCTGTAACCATATGCCTTTCTTAGGAACCGGAAGAGGGACATGTGAGGTACTGGAATCAGAGTCTATTGTCATTTTTGAGAGCCTTAAGCTATTTTTTTTTTTTTTTAGAAAAAATGCTAAGGGAGCTGAACCGATTTCTGACAGTTTTTGGTATAAAGGTTAAACAGATACTATGAAAGCAGACATCATGCAACTCCCCCTAAAGGGAACAAAAGCACACTGTGTGGGAATCTTTAGAAGGAATTTGCCTTCTACACAGGCACTTTCCTTTTTTCCTAGACATAGACAACAACAAATTACAACTTTCTTACAACAACTGAAGGAAAGCCCATAAAGCAGTACTTACCTGCTCAAAAAATCAAATAAACCAACTGGTCAATCACTGAACATGCAGAGATAGTCTGACTGATATCTTCAACGGCAAGAAAAAAGAAGTTATGTACTCACCATAAAGTTCCATCTGTGTTGTCCATTTTCATTTATCCTTGACATATGGGGATCAGTTATGCAGCTCACAACAGCCAAAAACTCTCGAGCTTGGCACTTATCCACAATGCTCCTCTCCTATTTACTTCAGATCAAGTTTGCTGAAAAATGGACAGAAAAAAACCCCCAAAAGCCTTCACAGAGACCATATCTGGAACCATATAAGAATAACAATACGTGATATATGTCTATTATCCATCAAAAACTTCAAGGGCAGGGGGAAGGAGGGAGGGGAGTAGAGGATAAATGAAAATGGACAACACAGATGGAACATTATGTTGAGCACATAACTTCTTTACCTGATGTTGTCAATTTTCGTTTTATCCTCGACATGTGGGACAGAGTCCCCAGGTACCTCAGACCTTGGCATGACTCAAGAAAGGATATTCTTGAGCACCACAGAACCAAATGACGTTCATCCCCTGGAGAACAGATCCAATTTGTAACGGGTAATAAAGGTATGAGGAAAAGCCCAAGTCGCTGCTGCACAAATATCATCCATAGAAGCTCTAGACTGAAAAATTGCTGAAGTAGCTACAGCTCTTGTAGAATGTGCCTTTAAAGGCCTAGGCAAATAATTTTCTTATCATAAATGAAAGAAACACATTCTTTGAGCCAACTGGCTAGAGTCACTTTGCTCACTGGTTGGCCAAGTTTTGTAGATGAAAAATAACACAAATAGCTGGTCATACTTTCTCAAATTCTTAGTCCTGTGTAGACAGAAACATAACTGCCTGTGAACATCTAATAAATGTAAGCAGTATTCATCTTTGCTGGCAAAGCTGGGAAAATACTGGTAAATTAACAGTCTGATTGATACTGGTCATTGATACTACCTTAGGGAAAAAAGAAGGATTGGTTCTTTGTGGAAAATTAGGTAAGGAGGTTTACATGATAAGGCTTGTACTTCTGAAATTCTTCTGGCAGAAGTTATTGCAACTTAAAATATAGTTTTCCAGGATAAAAACTTCAGATCACATTTATCTGATGGTTCAAAGGGAGGTTGAACAATGGTCTGCAACACTAAGTTGAGATCCCAAGGTGGGTTAGGATCCTAGCAAGAGAGTTTTAGCATGACTATTCCTTTTAAGATGGCTTTGCAAAACTTATGAGAAGTCAAAGGGAATTCTTCAAAACCATTATGGAAATTAGAAATAGCTGTTAATTGAATTTTGATTGCAGACCAGGAAGCACCTGCCTTAAAAAGTGAATCTAAAAATTCTAAGATTTTATCGATGGCACTGAAAAGGGATCAATATTGTTGTCATGGGCCCAAAAGGTAAACCATCTCCATTTACTAGCATAGAGTTTACGGGTAGCTGGATTATCAGAGGCTAAGAGAATATTGCGTACGAGGGAAGAAAGTGAAGGAAGCCTGGCTATTAACTGAACTGAAGAAACCAAGCTGTCAGCTTGAGGTTCACAATGTTTGTATGGATTAATCCCTCTGGATGTGACAGAAGGTCTGGAGTCAGGTCCAGAATCCAAGGCTGTTGAATCAGATAAGGCCAAAAAGCGAAACTATATTGGTCGAGGCCAGTAAGGTGCAATGAGGATTACTTTACTCTTCAGCCTGATTGCTTTCTGAAGTAATTTTGTAATTAGAGGAATTGGGGCAAAGGCATACAGTAGTTTGTTGGACCAAGTGTGGAGAACAGCATCTCTTGGTGACTCCCCCAGAGGGGGGGGGTCAGGGCAAAGTAATTGTTGCACTTGTTGTTTAAGGGAGAAGCAACTAGGTCGCAGCAAGACTGGACTTACTGATGGAAAATCTTGTCACCTTTGGTCTGAGACCACTCGTGAGGCAAGAGAATACACCTGCTTAATTTGTCTGCTATCACAATGAAACTCCCCAGAATGTGTGTTGCTATCAGAAAGTGATTGGAATTGATTGCCCACTGTCACACTCTGAGAGCTTCTCAACACAGTGGATAGCATTTGGTTCCCTCCCTGTTTGTTGATGTACCAAACCACTGACATATTGTCTGTTTGAATCGCAATTGTTCCCAAAGGAAGAGCAGTCTGAAAGGTTTGCAACACTAAAAGCACTGCCCTTAGATGCAGGACACTGATCTACAAAAGTTGGCCTCTGTGGGGGACCAAGTGTCTTCAATGGCCTTGCCAAGATAATGCCCCCACCCCATTTGTGAGGCGTCCGTGGGCACTATGGCTTGGGGTTGTGATGGGACAAAGGGGTGACCTAGAAGAATGTCTTCGGAATGTATCCTAAAACCCTTTCTGCAAAGTTTGGTGATCAAAATCAGGTCCAACATGAGTTGGTGCAACACTGACCATTGAGATAGTAACACTCACTATAGAAATAAATGGATTTTTTTACCAGAAGGAGAAAGCAGCAGAAAGAAAACTATCAACAATGACAGATCAGAACACACCAAGGTGTACAGAAGAAAGAAAAACTATCAACAATGACAGATCAGAACACACCGAGGTGTATGGAAAGAGAAGGAGAGGACAATTTTAAGAGAGTTAGAAAGTAGTAATGGGTGGGTTAATGACTAAAGCAATAAAAAAGTAGAAAACTCTTTCAAACGTTGTAAGTATATCAATAAAGCAACACTTAGCTCTAGAGCAATGGCGAATGCGTCTGTCATACGGAGTGGCAAACGAGATCTAAGGTAACTAGGAGAGGAGCATTGCGGGTAAAGGTCAAGCTCGAGAGTTTTCGGCAGTTGCAAGTTGTAGTAATGGCTGAGTCACTTCCGAAGCACGGAACCGAACACCATATGTCAAGGATAAAATTAAAATTAACATCGGATGTTCTGAATTTTGGTGCCCATACATTTGCTTTTATACCAGCATGTCCTCTAGTTTCTTCAGCAGTATTGTGTGTGGAAGGATATGTCTCTTAAAGCTATATACTACTGCAACAGTGTTCAAATAATAAACATTAGCAATAGAAACCCGGCAGTCCAAGGGCTCATCATATGCCTCAACAGAGGTGTCCAGGTCCAACCAAATGACAGGAACCTCTAAAGGTACATGATTCTTGACTTTTTTTTTTTTTTAACCTACTGTTGGATGTCTAAAAGAAACATCTTGGAAGCTGTCCTATAAAGTCTACTACTTCTGGTTTCCTTTAGCCCTGTGCAAGCTCCTAAAGTTTCTGGTTCTCTAAATATATTTTCAGAGATCCTAAATGACTTTTCATTATCTTAAGAGATGAAGGATTTATAAATGGAGCATTCCATAAAGTTATGGCTAGGATCTTGGCAGAATAAACATATAGAATGATTGTCTTTGAAAGCAATCTGCCTACAGCAGTCACATTTACCTCTCATTGCTGACATAAAACAAATACAAAATTAATCAAAAGATGAGTGACATAAGAAGGGTCCCCAATGGGCCTAAGGCACCAAGTTTTAGTACACTGGCCAAATTTACAGCATCATTATCAGGATACTTCCCAGTAGTGAGCAACACTGCTACAGTGAAAAAAGTGAAGGATATCCCCAACACTTCCTTAGAAATAAAATCACAGGTATGAACTCACTTCACTATGAACATCTAAAAAAAGAAGTTATGTACTTACCATAACATTCCATGTGAGTTGTTATCTCGCCTTCATTCTTTACTGATGAGTTCGGAGCCAATCCCTCGGCTCCGATACGGCCAATTGCAAAGCTCGAGGTCTTCAAATAGCTCAAGGCCAAGTCCCTATCCCATGATGCACCTAGAATTACCCCAGATCTTGTTTGCTGCAAATGATAATACCATACGTCATTCTTTCACTCCCAAGAGAAAGGTATAGAAGGACTGAGTAATTAGGACGGATCCAGCATCTCGGTCATCTATCAGTCCAGGAGGGGGTAGGCGGGAGGGACATAAGAATGAAGGTGAGATGAACAACTCACATGGAACATTATGGTAAGTACATAACTTCTTTATGTGAAGTTGTTCAATCTTGCTGTTCATTCTTTTCTGATGGGTAGCGTCCCAGGCACCATCAACCTCAGGTGGCTCATGGGAGTATATTTCTCAGGACCGTCGATCCAAAGGAGGCCCTGCCCCCTGGAGGCCTTGTCAACTTCGTAATGAGTGATAAAGGTATGAGGTTTTGACCAACTGGCTGCTGCCCAAATGTTATCAATCGGAAGCCTGGCAGAAAAAGCAGATGATGTAGAAACTGCTCTGGTTGAGTGAGCTTTAATCTTGTGTTACAAAGGCATATTAGCAGCTGAATAGGAAAAGGTGATACAATCAGATAACCATTTAGACAGAGTTGTTTTAGCCATTAGTCTACCCTTCCTGGAGTCCGAGAATGAAACAAAAAGTTGGTCTGATTTCCTGAAATCTTTTGTTCTATCCAAATAAAATCTGAGCTGTTTGTGAACATCAGGTTTGTGCAGCATATACTCTAAATTGTTTGAATGGTTGGGGAAGAAGACTAGCAAATCAATAATCTGGTTGAGACTGGTTTCAGTGCAAACTCTGGGCAAAAATGAGGGGTTCATTCTAAGTGAAACTCTGTCAGCATGAAATATCAAATATGGAGGCTTGATGGATAACGCCTGAAGCTCTGACACTCTGCGGGCAGAAGTAATAGCTACCAGAAAGATGGTCTTCCATGATAAAAATTTGACAAGAGGAAGCTGGTTCAAATGGTGGAAGAATTATCCGGGAAAGCATAAAATTTAGATTCCATGGAGAATAAGGAGATTTCACAGGTGGTCTAATATGAAAAGTCCCTTTGAGAAAGGCTTTGGATAACTTGTGAGACATGATATTTAACCCTTCAAATCCAAGATGACAATTAGAAATAGCAGCCAATTGAACATGAACTGTCATTGCTGCAGCTCCTTTGTTAAAAATCATAGTTAAAAATCATAGTTAAGAACTCTAAGATGGAGGCCATAGGGGCTTGGTAAGGATCAATATTATTTTTAGAAGCCCATATAGAAAATTTCTTTACATTTGCTAAGATATAGCTTCTTAGTAGAAGATTTATGAGAAGATAAAAGGATCTGTTTTGTCTCATTGGAGAAGTTATGGTACCTGGCTATGATGGGAACTGGAGCAGCCAAGCTGTCAGCTTCAGGGACTGCAGAGAGGGATGAAGATCCCCGACAAATGCATCAGAAGGTCTGGAACTGGGTCCAGAATCCAAGGATCCTCCAAAAGATGAAGTCGAAGGAAGGGGAACCAAATCTGACGAGGCCAATGAGGGGCTATTAGAATGATGGTCCTTCTCAGGGTTTTTGCTTTCTGTAGAACCTTGGGTATCAACGGGATTGGTGGAAATGCATAAAAGAGACCCGGAGGCCAATCGTGTACGAGTGCGTCCCTTGGGGCTTCTCCTGGAGGGGGAATCAGGGCAAAGAAGCTTCTGCATTTCGTGTTCATGTGACTGGCAAAAAGGCTGCAGCAAGGGTGGCACCACCTGTAGAAAATCCTGTCCGCTATATCTTTCTTGAGGGATCACTCATGGGGCAACAAGATATCCCTGCTGAGCTTATCTGCTATAATGTTGGATTTTCCCGGGATGTGCATTGCCAACAGAAAGCGCTGGGTGGATACAGCCCACTGCCATACTCTGAGAGCCTCGCAACAAAGGGAGTAAGACCTGGTTCCTCTTCGCTTGTTCAAATACCAGACCACCGACATGTTGTCTGTTTGAATAGCAATCGTAACCAGAGGAAGAGAGTCCTGAAAGTACTACAATGTCAGAAGTACTGCTCTCATCTCCAGGACATTAATATGCAGATGTGTCTCTCAATCGGTCCATGTGCCTTGGGCTGTCTTTCCCTGAAAATGCCCCCCCACCCTATCAGGGAAGTGTCCGTGGTTACTGTGGCCGCTGGAGGGGGTAGCTGGAGGTGTCCTATCATGACATGAAGTGAGGTCAACCACCACTGAAAGTCCTTTTTGCAGGAATTGGTTATCATTATAGTGTGAGACATGGGAAGCTCTTGGTAAGACCATTGAGTGAACAACTGCCACTGTAGTATCTGCATGTGCATACAAGCTAGTGGAATGGCTAAAATTGTTGCTGCCATCATGCCCAATAATTTCAGAATGTCTGATGCTGATGCTCTGTCTTTAGATATCAGAACGCTGACATGCTGACGAAGAAGAAAGACTCTTTCTACTGGGAGCCTTAGTTTGGTGGTGACGGTGTCCAACTCTGCTCTGATAAAAACGATATACTATGATGGCGAGAAGGCAGATTTTTCTGAGATGATTGTAATGCCCAGATGATTGCAGAGTGACAGAGTGGACTCCCTGGCCTGAATGAGTTGATGCCTGCTGGTGGTGGTAAGGAGCCACTCGTCCAGGTATAGAAACACATGGAATCCTAGACACCTCAGGTGAGCCGTGACCACTGCCATGCATTTGGTGAACACTCGGGGCTGTAGTGAGACCAAAGGGCAGGGCTCAAAACTGGTAATGATTGGCTCCCAGCCGGAAGTGCAGGTGATCCTTGGGTGTTCTGGCCATCTTTATGTGGTAGTACGTATATTGAGATCAATCGAGCACATTCAATTGCCTTTCCCTGAGAAGGGAAGCATAGACTGAAGCGTGACTATCCAGAACTTCTCTTTCTTTACGTATTGGTTCAGTCTGCTGAGGTCCAATATGGGTCTCCAATCCCCCGTCTTCTTTGGAACCAAAAAGAATCTTGAGTAGGTTCCAGATCCTGTCTGGTCTTCTGGGACTAGTTGGATGACTCTTTTTGTTAACAAAATTTGGACCTCTATTGTTGCCTGTTCCCTGTACCTGGGTGGAACGTCCGGGATTTTTCTTATAAGTGGAGGGGGTGTAGAGAATGGGATGAAGTAACCTCTGGAAATGATACTTTGTACCCAGCTGTCTTTTGTTATTTTGAGCCAGGCATCTGGATACAAAGATAAGCGACCCCCAACTGCCTCCAGAGCAGGACAGTCGGGCCTCCTCTCAGGAGCGCTGGTAGGGCTTCCCAGAGAAGTGATCTCTGTCACCCTGGTGTTGTGGACCCCCTCTGCCATGAGGGCAGAATCTTCTATTATTGCCCCTTCCTCTGTCTCTGGAGGGGGGTTCACCACATGTGTCCTGAAAGGCTCCTTGGGCTTTTCGGAACCACATTTTTCCTCCCCTTTGACCTTTAGGGTAGGGTCGGGTAGGGGTGGAAAGATGGACCCTGACAGCAGACAGAGTCTTTCCGTCCTGTTCACACCTGGTTAAGGTTTCCTTCACTTTAGGCCCAAAAATGGATGAGCCATCCAAGGGAGTGTTCGAGAAGGATGACTTGAAGGGCTCCGCGAAGGAACACAAGCGCATACAGGAATGTCTCCTAAGAGCAATTCCTGTACCTGCTGCCCTACTTGTTCCATCAGCTGCATAAGATATGAGGCACATGAATGAGTTGACAATAGAATTAAGGGTAGCAAGCTGGGCGGCAGCTTTGTCAGAAGCTCCTGCAGCTACTGTACCCTGAAGAGCATCTCCAAGCTACTTAAGGAGATCTCTTTGTAACCTGGTAAAATGGGTCAAATAGCTGAGCGAACGAAGAGCAAAGGTTGCTGAAACATGCGCTTCCCATATCTATCCATAATCCTGGAGTCTCTGTTAGGAGGATGGATAGATGAGGAAGTCTCAGACAGTTCCTTTTTGGTGGCTGCCACCACCACCATGGCATCAACAGGAACACCTTTTGTTAAAAATGTTTTGTCAAGGGGGGAGAAATTAATTTATTCAGCCTCCTAGGGACAGGCTCCATAGAATCCAGAGACTCCCACTCCCTTCATGAGACCAGCTGCATCAGATCATCAAAGGGCGGAGACACCCAAGAGGTGGAGGGCTGAGATACAAAAGCCTTCAGGAGAACTGACTCATCCTCACTAGGGCTTTTAGACTGCCAGTCACCCCTCTGCCTAAGGATTTTAAGTATCTCAGCAAATGAGATATCCTCAGAGGGGGACTGTGGGGACCCTTCTCACTCATCTAAGTCAGTATCTGATGTTACAGACTCCTGTGGGGAGTCCAGATGTTTCCTCTTACACAATCTCTTCCTGGGAACCTCACCAGTGGGAGCTTCTGGTGAGGTCTCGGAAGAGTAGGGGCCACCCAATGGGGCTTCCTGAGGCTCTGGGTCTCTACGCTTTGTCAGGATGTGTGAGGCAGAAGCAGACACAGGCACTTTAGGGGAGAAGGAAGGCAGACCTGAGGTCGAGGATGTCTAAGGAGACATGACTCTCCTCATGGCATCGAAAGCACCTCTGCTCCGATGCAAAAGAGCCAACGGATCCGAAGAAACTATCAACACCCCCGGTACAGGGACAGTGGGCTCCGAGCCAGAGGTATGAGCCGAGCTCATCCGAGCAGAGGCCCCGAGAGGCAGAGTCGGAACTGAAAAGTCGGTCCGATTGTCCTTCCCGGATCCGACCAGAGAGTGTCGGCTCCTAGAGTCCTCGATCAGCACTGAGAACGTCAGAGTGCTGAAGACACTGGAGCGGGCATCGACTACGAGGGCTCCACTAATATCAGGTCTGACTCCTCTGGCTCCGAAGGACCAGCACGGCTCGGAAGAGGAATAGTTTCAGCTGGTGCAAGGGTCTTCAGCTCCGAAGCCATTTGGGTCGAAGCTGATAACATTTTTGCCAAGGCCGGTGCCAATAACAGCTTCTGCACCACATGATCCACATCCAGGTCTGACAGACTGATACAGGATCGAGAGGAGTGTACCAAAGGTGGTACCGATTGAAGTAGTGAACTCTTAGGCGCTTCGGACACCAGCTCCAAGACTGGGGACTGGCTCCGAAAGGTAAAGACTGTCGACTCAGATGGCAGTGGAGCTGAAGTCGAAGACTTTTTAGATTTTTTTGTGTCCGAAGTCTTGGAAGACTTTGAGGACTTGCTGGATCCATCTTGGTCACTCAAAGCCTCCTGAAATGACGGTTTCAACAACCCTCCATCAATCAATTTTCTCTTCCTTTCTTGTAAGACCCTAGAGTAGAAGGAATGGCATATAGCACAGCTGTCTTGTAAATGTAGAGCTCCTAGACAGTATACACAATTAACGTGGCTGTCTGTTACAGACATCTTTGGGTCCCACTTTAGGCATTTTTTAAACCCAGACTTAGGGTGCTTGTCTTGGTCAGCCATTTGAGAAAGTTTACTGTCACACAATACAAATTTGGCAGTAATTAACTGCAAGAAGCCTTAAAAAAATCAGGCTAAGTCAAAAACACACAGCAGAAATGCAAAGGTCAATATATATATATATATATATATATATATATATATATATATATATATATATATATATATATATATATATGTATATGTGACAGTAAAAGCCTTTACTGTCACCCAACTAACACACAATATAAGCAGACTATGCAAAAAAGGAAAGATAGCTGTTAAGAAAACACACTGCCTAAATATCCTATGAATTATCCAAGTCAGACAAATTACTGTTAATACATAAAAACTGTAACAGTAATTATAACTTTAAGCCTTTCCTAAAACAACTGAAGGCTAAGCACACTAAAGAGAAAAAAACTCTACACACTAAATTTTTATATCCAAAAATGTGACAACAGTTACTAAGCACACTCTAATAACTAGCAAAAACTTTTAAACTAAGCCTAAAACATGAGGCCACTAGAAGACTTTATAACACACTAAGGGAAGGGACTAAAATGCAGAAATACACACTATAAAGCTGTAAGAGCTTTGTAAAACTAAGTATACCAACTATCTAAATATCAGAATAAAGAAATAGAAAAAACCTTTACTGGGCCGAGCTAATTCAGAACCTCCACTCTATTGTAGCGGCAAACTAGATCTGGGGTAATTCCAGGTGCATCATGGAATAGAGACTTGGCCTTGAGCTATTTGAAGACCTTGAACTTTGCAATTGGTTCCAAACCCATCAGTAAAGAATGAACGGCGAGATTGAACAACTTCACATTCCCTATTTATTTCATCTGTTTTCTACAGACTATTTGGCGACCTTTGTCATCTTGCAAGACTACAAATTACCCAGCTCTAGTGGGCCTCCTGCATGTTCAAAATCAATAACACTACAAAAATACCAGCAAAAGGGACCAGAACCGTAATACTTCATTCTGGCATAGAGTGCTGGCATTACAGATATGGCATACAAATAATCCACTTTGATAATATTAAACAAATGAGCACCATAACCTTCTTGAAGTCCAACAGTCCCTTATGGGTAGGGTTAGCAATTACTGGGATTTAAAGTGGATGGGCTTCAAATGGCCTATGCACTGAACTTTTTAATAGTTATGAATCTTTGGTCCTGGCCAATACAAAGGCAAAACTGATGATCTTTCTTAGTGGACCATCACATGAATGGACAAAGATTCTGCTGTTATTAGTAGGAATATGAAGTGACCATCTGACAATCGTAATAAAAGCCACACCAAAGCAGTTTAACCATGACTTTTTATGTGAAATCTTCATAACGGAAAATAATTGAGAAGGGGAAGAAATGTCCTCTGATTTTATATCATATTTAAGTTACTAATGTTAATCTTAACAGTGACAGTGAGGGCATGGAATCTGCAAGGAAATGATACAAATATTTCTTTAGAAGACCTCTCCCCTGACAGAAGGAAAAATGAAACCGACCTAAGTATGCCTTTAAGGTAAATATCAAGTTACCAGAGCTGATATACAGTCAACAATGCACACAAACTGAAGAAGAATGACTTAGAATGATTGTCTTTGAAAGCAATCTGCTTGCAGCAGTCACATTTACCTCTCTTTGCTAACATGAAACAAATGCAAAATTAATTAAAGATTAATAACACAGAAAGGGTCCCCAATGGACCCAAGGTGTCCAAGTTTTAGTACACTGGCCAGATTTATGACATCCTTGTCATCAGCAAGTATGGTGATCCTTCTGCAGAATTATAACTGTAGTCAAGTATACGATTAATACACAGCAGTGATCACATTTATTCACTTTTGATAAAATCAGTTTTCATTACCGTTTTTTTACTAGTGTAATAAAATTCTTCCAACTTACCTCACTTCTGAATATGGAAGCCTGCTCTTTACAACCTGGTAGTCGCTGGATAAAACTGGCTACCTAAAAGAAATATTGGAATAATGGACAACTAAAGTAACTACTGAATGTACTAAGCAAGCAGTACAACATAAAAATATACATTTTAAAAGATAATGATAAAAACTTTTCTAAACTCCACAGCACTGCATTTCTAATCTTTTTTTTTTTTTTGGTTCTTCCACCTTCTCTCTCATTGGCATGCTTATTTCAGGGAAGGGAGGGTCATACCAAAACATGGTAGTTTGGACTCCCCCTCAGACTAGGGCTGAAATGGAGATTGCAGGTAGAAAGATTAGCTACCCCACTTCTCTCCTACTGTAGATTTAATCATGCTGAGCAGCTCAGGGATGTTTTTCTAGCCCTAACTCCCATTGGTGTGATGATGATGACTATCTAGCTGGGCAAGCTAGAAAAACTGGTTCAAGCTTGTGCTCCAGACTGGGCCCAAAGGTCAGCCAGGCTTTCCTTGCTTCTCTCACCCTTCCCAGCTTGCTACAGCTCAATGATAACCACGGCCCTCATACTCCCTCCCCTCCAGTACAGTGATGCCTATCCTCCCTACCTCACCATCAAGCACCTAAGCCACTAACTGAACTTGGGTTGTTTAGATTGATATTCAGAACACAAAATTGCTTCTGTTGATCTGTATAAACCAAGCACAAGACAGAGAGAATGTATAAAACCTTATTTTCAGTTTTCAAGTTTATTTAATACCTTGATTTTGCACAGTCATAGCACGACTTACTGACAAACCACTGCTTTAAGGGCAACAAATTGCAAGGAGGCAATTATGCCAACAGCTGATAGGCATGTTATGGAAAGACATACTTGCTACTCATGAAATCAGGCATGATAAGAAGGTGTGTGTGTGTGTGTGTGTGTGTGTGTGTGTGTGTGTGCGTGCGTGCGTGTAAGCGCACACGCCTACAATCAGCATACAGTGCTAATATATGTCCTGTGTATTCATACAGGATAGGTATGCAGACTGGGGTGCACTATTCTCTAAAGGTCAGGAATAAGAAATCTCTTACTGAGGGGAAAAAAATGAAGGCACTTGTGGCACTGAACCATTCTTCATATATAAAAGGGCACTTCAAACATGCTGTTCCTATAATCTGTGCATCTATGTGCATGTCCATCTTCATTTAATTGGGATAGACCACCTGGGCACATATTCGCTTTTTCAGAGGAGACCCAAGGATAAACTCTCCACAAAATAATACACAACTGAAACAGTGAAGAATAAAAAAAATACCTGTATTTGTTGTAAATCAATGAAATCTGAATGTAACCACAGACATTCAAGAAATATATGACAAATACAATGCACCAGCAATACCCCAAGAATTTAAAATATAAGAACACAGTAACAAATAATTACAAATACGAAATTCCATATTCTGAGTACTGCAATCATTTTTGTAAGTTAGTCTAAAGAATACAGTTCAAGTGCATAAAACAAGGTTGTAAGTGGAACAGAAGTGGATGAAAACAAACCACAGATGTATCTGCTTAGAGGGCAGGTATTAATTTATGTTGCTACAATGCAGAAAGGTGGTGCGTCTCTTGCAAGGTATCGATATTTAGGTCTCTTTCCAATACAGGGCCCCTATCAAAAATTCCTTGAAATAATAAGTCACTCTCAAATCATGGACTTTCCCCTCTCTGATATTTCTTCTCCCATTTCACCACAGACTATAGAATATAGTGCCAACATTGCAGTCTTCTTGTTCAGCAAGCTCATCAGGAACGGCCTAAATACAGGCTGGGTCAGGATAACCCATTTCCTCAACTTTTACTTCATTATCTGGGTGGGTGGACTTGCCTATGGAAACTTTTCAGCCATGATCTGAGATTCCAGGGAATTCACAACCACAGAGCACACACACACTATATATATATATATATATATATATATATATATATATATATATATATATATATATATATATATACATATATATATATATATATATATATATATATATACACACATATATATATATACATATATATATATATATATATATATATATATATATACACACACACACACACATATATATATATATATATATATATATATACATACACATATAAAGTATTTTATGAGCACATAGCAACACTGTGTGACATACTGTACTTCATGCATAATAATGACATCAAGCTTAACATTTTCTATGATTAGTAGTAAGTTCTACTGCAATTATTTGCCAACAACACCCTAAGAACAGCAGACACGCAAGCAAGGTGGAACAAAGGGGGGTAGCTGCCCTGGGCCCAAAGTGTCAGGGATGCAATCAGCAGCTGCCAAACAAGCAGTAGTGCAGCACTGGCATTCAGAAATGAATGCTGACATTGCACTTACTGCTAGGGGTGAAACATTTAGTGTGGTGTTTAGCTGTAACAAGTCACTTATCATAGTTTGCAAATAAGACATTTTAATTTTGGTCCTCAGCTTTTGCAAAACTTTTTTTGGCCTTCAACTTAGTTAAAAGAGTTCTCCAGATGAGGAGACTGCACAAGGCACCAGAATAGCTACATATGGTTCTGAAAGATAAGCACAGCCATTCTTTCAACTAGGTCATCAACAGCCCAAGTCGTTGAACCTGGGTTGCCTGGTTGCAGTCAGGGCTTTATCCCTCTGACACTGATGCAGCTGAATTTTTTTTTTTTTTTTGAGTTGATAACTAGGCCCTGGTCAACAAGCTAGCTCCATGGCAAGCTGAGGCTTATTGTTAAAGACTTTGCTGTAAGGTACTTAATAGTTTCACATGTACATAGATAAATACTAGGCAATCAGATTACAGATTACAAGCCTTACTGACAAAATACATTCAAAAGTTCCCTCCAGTCTCAAGCAGGGCAAAACAAGACAGACTGCACGAAATTTGAGCCACCCCATCCATATATTCAAGGTTTACCTTGAAGGTTGCAAGGATGCATTTCTGCTTGAGATGTAACAGAAATACGTTCCAGAGGTGGAGGAACATGCTGGAATTTGAATATTTAACTCCATTGTGTCTTATTTCCACATCAGTGAAGGTTTAGGCCCTTTCACCAGCTATTTGAGCGATCAGTTGTTCGACAAAGGAAAGGGACCATCAAGGAGAGTTGGGTCTTTCATAGCTTGAAAGGTCAGACAGACATCGCCACAAAGGTGTTTATAACAGAATGAGTAAAGTGAGACTGAAAAAGACTGAGGATGGCAGTTAGTATGGATAAGTTAGAAGTCTTGAAGGCCGTTAATCTTTTGCTTAGGAACCTCTGAGGTCTTCCAAGTTGAGTGATACGTTTTGACAAACACATCACAAATGGCATTATATTCAATAATGGAAATGATAACAGATTAATAAAGGGAAGACTTCTTTGATGAAGTTCACATTATTAAAGTGAATGAAGGCGCTAAGTTGATTTAGTCCGAGAGTGGTCACTGATTTCGTTTCGTACAGGTTCTTTTTTTGTATTTTGCTATCTGCTACAATTTTCGTAAGTTGTATCCTGATAATACATTACCCCCTGCAGTGCCTAGATCCCTTACTACAATGTCTGACCGGAAGGATTTGTTGACCATATGGTATGATGTTGAAATGCTTTGTTTACTAAACTGAACTATACTACATTTTTTCACATTTAATTTTAGACCAATGCCCTTGCATCCATTGGTTACATTGTCTAACCCATGCTAGATCAACTGAGAGGCAGTATAGGAACAAATACTGTCAACTGCTTTACACTTGACTCAGTGGCATGATTATGATCTTCACCTCAGAGAAATAAGTTGAAGATTTTGATCCTGACCTCCAGCCACTGTCTGCATGGTCTCCATGTTTTTCCTGTGCCTGCTTGGAGTTCCTCTCACCTCCCCAACACATACTGGGTTATTTCTGCTTCAAGGATGGAAGGTGCTGCATTCAAACAAAGAGTTCAGAGTTGAACCTGAAAGTAATGCTAACACAGTTTATCCAAAAATGAACGCAGTTGTCAACAACAGCACAGACTCTAGGTTCTGCCTATCAGGGAAAAAGTCATGTAGGCCATCCACTTTAGGCATCAACTGAAGTGAGCTGTGTCATCTAAAAAAGAAATATGGATGACAGACTATGAGCTGCATCAGAGCTAGACACTTGGCAGTGTAAAATTAGGAGCTAGATGATATGATCACATTGACTAAAGTCTCCAAAAAGGAGTATGGGTAGTTGCTAGTGTTAAGTGGGTTGAAGACCTGACCTACTCCAACTTCAGCCACGGACCCATGCTAATGATGGAAGAAGGTCTGCATAACCCTGTATCTACCATAAAGCCCAGCATCTTGGAGGTGGAGAAGATTGGATATTCTGGACACACAGGTGGAAGGGCAGTGCAGCAAAGTCTTTTGGCCTGGGATCCAGAGTCTGCTACTCAGAGGGAGGAGAGACTAGAAACTGTGAAGAGGGAGAGTCTTAAGAGGGATGTCATCAGGCATGTCTCCCAAATATGCAACAAAATCTAGAAGATTTAAGATTTTTGCTTGGAAATGTTATATATTTATACCCAAGTAGACTCCAGAGAATTTTTCCTTGGGTAGATAACAAATGTTGGAGGTGTGACAGGGAAGAAAGAGGTAATTGGGAACATACTTTCTCGGGAGTGCAGTGAGTTGGTGGACTTTAAGGATTTCCTGCGGAATGCACTGTCAGAGATGCTGGGTGGGCAGATTGGTGTGACGAGGGAGATGATTTTTCTGAGCTATGATACAGAAGAGAAAATGCCTAGACATGGTAAGGCCTTACTGTCTCTAAATATGGTGGCTGCCAAAAAAGCGATTACTAGAAAATGGAAATCAAAATTTAAACCAACTACATTAGAAGTAGTGAATATAGTAAGAGAGATAAAACAATTGGAAGTGAGATCTTTAGAAAAAGGTAGGAGCAAACTACAAAGGAAAAAATGGGAATTGTGGGAACAATGCATACAGGGGTGGAATGAGTTTTAAAAAAGACAGGACTTAAATGAGCTATGCAATGTCTGACTGACAATGATTGGGTAGATTATAAGTGAAGTATAATGTCTGCAACTAGGATTATGCCAATATGGTTTGTGATATAAAATGCTTGCAGCTGGGATTATGTTGATATGCTTTGTTTTCATTTACATAAATGTACGATTGCCTATGTCATAAGTGATAATTTAATAAAGATGTTTCTTGTTTTAAAAAAAAAAAGAAGATGTGTCTGCTGTTTGGAAAATGGAGAAATCCCTAAGAGTGGAAGAACCCTCCAGATCTTTGAATAATAGCCTTTCCTTATGGCTTGGAATACCCATTTCTTCTGGGTTATTTGTTGCTAAGCTATGTAAAAAAGGGAAAGCCTTCTCCTATATTCTGGGAGGTGATGAGGGGAGGGGGTGATGGCAAGAAGTTGCTTGGAGAAGTCACTGCTGCAACCTACTGGGAGCTGGGTCAAAGGAGTCATCATCACTGGCAGTGCAGGGTGGGGCAACTGTGGATGCTACTTCGGCTTTAGGGACACAGGTTTTTCCATGACGGACAGCAATACTTCAGGACACAGATGGGTAGCCATAGTCTCAGACTAGGTCTCAGGAGGAGTTTTCCCACTTGTAACAGATTCTGCCCTCACCTTCCTGAAAATGAATCAAATACATCAGAAGTCAGAGCATGCATTGCAGCCCTGGACCCAACCAATATTTGCTAAGTTCCAGTTTATGAGCTTGTAGAAAGAGCCAAGGATAAGGCAGCCTCCATAGGTGTTGTGCCGCAGGTCTCTGGCCCTGCAATTATTGATGTTGGGGGCAGCTAATGATCAGCGATTAACAAGCCAGTTTGGGAATGAGGGCATCAACAGGGAATTGTCAGCCTCCTAAACCACCTCTTCCTTCAGATACTTCTTTTAGTGTTTCAGGAATGTCAGCATGGGATAGGCAGACAACATGGCATGCCTCTAGGTCTAACACCACCTTCAGAGAGGTTTTGCTGACAGAAGTTGGCTTAACTTCTGATAGGTCTTTTACTGAAGAAAAAAAAAATGAAAAAACTGACAACTAGGGACTCTGTGTTCAGGACCTAAACAAAAATGGTGGTAAGGGTGAAAAAGTCCTTGGTGTGGAATTTGCTTTCCACACCAGAGACAATTACTAACCTTCACTGACATCAATTTTAGGGGAAAAAATAAAATAACGGTAGGACAATACAGTAAAAGCTCCAACAGACTCCTTAGCATCAAACTTTTAAGAAACATAACTTTTTTGGGGAGGAGGTGCCAACCCTTCCAAGATCTTAGCAAAAAAAAAAATACTAAGCTAAAATATAAATAAATAAAATTAAGAGTTATAAGCCACAGTTAAACCTTAGTAAACTAAAAGACCAGGGTCAGTTAATAAACATTAAAGTGACATACATTGAAGAATCTGTCAATAACAGCATTCCAACAACAAAATCATGCTACAAATATGAGCTTAATGTTTGCACTTATGGAGAGGCAATATGATATCCAGCAGATATAGCATGTTTCACAAAAAAGGCACAAAAATAAAAGTTAAAAAAACATAGGTTGATAACTCCCTATCATTTGACCATCCCATGGCAACAGTCAAGAAACCATTCTACTTGCACAAGTAATCACCAAGAGAGTATCATGCAGATCCAAGGAGGTCATTATTCCCCTTACATTCATCATTGATTAGGCCAGTTATCGAGTAAAATGCCCGCTTTGGGATTTACCTCACTAAAAATATCAAACTAGAAAGGCTACAGAGATTCCTAATCAAGAAGACCACAACCCTAAAGAATCTGAGCTACCATTACAGGATGAAAACACAGGTTCACAGGAGATTACTAGGCTAATGTCCCAAAAGCCCTTACAAGCCTAGCCAGTTTTACCTAAATTTTACCCAATTTTCTACTCCTAAGGGAAAGATAACAAGGATCAGCAAGTGAGGTTTTGACTATTTTTTACAGACTGCCTCTATCCATAAGAGACATGGGCACCACCCCAGGACTGAATTTGTGATTTCACATCCACTGGTCCAGACTGTGCTTGAAGATGACCAGGGGAGGGCTTTGCTTCACGTGAATAGGAAGGAAGCCTATTCCAGAAGAGGGGAAATCTCTGGGAAATGTATCTATCTCTCGAGCATGATCTATTCATGTCACAGATAAGGTTTAGATTTTTAGAGCAGGTAATCCTCATGCAGTTAGTTTTGCAAATATGCAACATCCCATCAGGGCAGGGGCAAAAACTGCTTTGCTTTGTAGGTCAGGGACAGATCACCCCTCAGTAATCGACAGGAAACTGAATACACTGCTATGGCTTTTAATCTGTCAGCATATGACAGGTTGGTTACACCCTGTATTTTTTTTTGGCGAGAAATCTCTGAGGATGCTCCAGCTGTTGCAGGTGCCTGGTGAGGTACATGCCAAAGGGTGCAATGTACTCAATTATTGGTCTGATGAGGGCTAGGAACAGTGGTACAATGACATCCTTAGATCTCGATGCTATGTCCTTACTTATAAGCTGAGCCACATAAAAGGATTTACACATCACTGTAGACACACAGTGATCAAAGTTTAACTTACTATCTGAGTACCCAGATCTCTAACCACTGGGTTCACTCTTAGAGGGCGATTTTGTTGCTAAGCTATGTAGCAGTGGTACTATGACATCCTTAGATCTGGATGCCATGCCCTTACTTATAAGCTGAGCCACATAAAGGGATTTACTCATCACTGTGGACACACAGTGATCAAAGTTTAGCTTACAATCTGAGTACTCACATCTCTCACCACTGGGTTCACACTTAGAGGGCGATTTTGTTGCTAAGCTATGTAGCAGTGGTACTATGACATCCTTAGATTTGGATGCCATGACCTTACTTATAAGCTGAGCCACATAAAAGGATTTACGCATCACTGTGGACACACAGTGATCAAAGTTTAGCTTACTATCTGACTACCCAGATCTCTCACCACTGGGTTCACTTAGAGGGTGATTTTGTTGCTAAGCTATGTAAAACAGGGAAAGCCTCCCCCCCTATATTCTGGGAGGGGATAAAGGGTTGATTGGAGAAGTCATAGCTGCTCCCTCCTGGGAGCTGGGTCAAAGGAGTCCTAAAGGGTAATATTTTGCACTTCTTCACATTTAGTTCGAGTCCACGACTCTGACATCAATCATTAGTCTGTGTCAGATCTTTCTGTAGGATATCAACTTCATTTGGGTAGTCACTGACAACCTTCAACTGGAAGTCATCAGGAAACTTGGTTAGTCAAAGGCCATCTACATTTGCCCTGACACCTAGAAGTATATCCCAAAAAGCAGGAGGCCCTGCACTGAGCCCTGTTGTACTCCACTGGTGACTGGCCTCTTGCTGATGTGGATTTCCCCACTCTAACATGAGCCCTATCTATGAGCCACTAGGCTATCCAACTGGTGATGCATATGTTTATGCCCAATCTTGTGTTATAATACCCAAGCTGGGTATTGTGTCAAATGCCTTGACCAGGTCAAGGTAGGTGGTATGCACTCTTACCCTCATCTATGGGCTTGGTGACCTTCTCAAAGAAGTTCACCAGATTGAGTAGGCAGAACCTGTCCTTGACAAAGTTGAACTGGGCTGGATGTAGAGTCTGGAGATTTCCTATGTCATTGCTAATCAGGCCCATGATTATCCTTTCCATAGCCATGAATATGAAGTTAGTCAGACTTATAGGTCAGCAGTTTCCTGGGTCAGATGATGGTCCCCCTTCCTGCAGAGGGGATGACTGTTGCTGTCCTCCATGCTCTTGGGACAAAGCCTGTCTGGAGACTTTGGTTAAATAGACATCCAAGTGGATCTGCTATGTCATGTTTCAAGCTATTTAATAGGCACCCTGGGATTCTGTCAGGGCTCTTTGATGCTGTGTTTCTAGCTTTAGAGAGCGCAGTGGCAACCTGTATTTTTGTAATAACAGGCAAATGAATGGTAGGGGATATGTCATGGGAAGTGCCTGGAGGTGATGAGGGGGTGAGATTTGCGACAAATTAATTGGCCAGCAGGTTTGCTATTTCGTCTGGCTGAGTTTACATAGTGCTATCTACAGCCAACTCAGCACACTGCTGACTGCCTCCCTTAAGATTTGGACATAACTAAAAAATACTTTGTAGTTATCCTTTGCTTGGAAGGCTCTTTTAGTCTTGTACTTAGCTTTCAAAGAGTTGACTAGTTCTCTGATTTGCCTGTTGAGACTAATGACAGATTTTTTCTCTGAGGTGCACCCTGCGACTAACTTCAACAGGAATTTCTTCCTTCTGTTGCTCTGTTGTATAGCCTATTTGTGCCAGGGGTCCACCAAGGTGGCTTGTTCTTCCAGCTAGACCTGGGTTTAGTTTGGTCAGGTAGTGTTATTTCTATGCAGTTGTTTAAGTGGTTGTACAGGGCATTCATGTATACTTCTGCAGCTGCCAGAGTTTTTGGTGTTAGGGGAAGTTTTAAAATTACCTATGCTATCACTGTTTTGTTAAGTGTCGTACATACTTTTGACAAGAGACATACCTAGCCTACAGTATTTATGGAGACCTGATTCTCTAGAAGTCTAACTGTTCCAATAACACCAAAAACAGGGACCTAATTATTAACCAACAGATAAACAAAACACAGTGAATAGACAGTTATCAGACAACTCCTCTCCCACCTCTGAAACATAATTCCCCTTCAAATTAAACAGTCCAACTCACTAGCATCCTTCAAACAAAACCTGAATGACTGGATGGATCCCAACATGTTTACACTCCGTGAGAAAGGGAGTACAGTCTGTGGGTGGGTGCTGGCAAGCTGTATATGGATAGAAGACTAAACTGCCTTGAAATATATACGTACCTATGATTTTTTGGTAATGTAGGGGTGAAATTTTTGTGTGTGTAAGGTGAGGGCCAACAACTTGTCCACTGACAGGTAAGTGAAGGCACTACTCTAAGTTACAGAGGTAAGCAAAGGTCAATACTAGTGCCTTGGGGCTGTGAAATACAAAGGGTAGGCAGTGGCAGTATAAAGGGGTCTGACATTATGATTAACACCAGGAAGTGTATAGATGTGCTTATATTTTACCCACTGTAGTTGAGCGATACCAGGTGTTGTTGATAATTTTAGACCTTTATACATTATCACTCTACAGGCATATTCTCTCAATCCTTTGGCACATGACAGCTATGATACACACATCCTGTCCAAGCCACTTGCTGCAATGGTCCTGTTCCACCCCCCAACCCATGTACCACTGGTACTACCACTTTCTGGCATCCTTTGTTTCTTAGTACAATGACACTGGGAATCTGACATCATCATCTACTTGGCCTGGTGACTATAATTTAGTTCTCTGACTTGCGTATCAGTTGCAAAGCTGGTCTGCTGACATCTCCCCCACCCCCAACTCCATAGGATCACAGGAAGTTACTAGGCTATTGGCCCTGACGCCCTTATAAGCCTAACCAAGAGTTTAGCCCATGTTTAGACAAAACAGCACCCGATGCCCCTGTCAAGCAGGGACATGGGGGGAATCCCACGGAAGTATTTTCCATTTCCCAACCAGTTATCCAGTTTGTGCTTATAAAAGGGGTAAAGAGGTACTCTGCTTGACATGGAGAGGGACTCTATTCCACAGATGGAGGAGCCTCTGGGACACAAATCTGTCCTGCCAACAAGTCCTACTGATGTCACAGACTAGGTTGAGGCAGTGCGTGCGGGTTACTCAAGTGGAGCTTGACTTGCAGATATGCAACAGTCCCATCAAGGCTGGGTATGAGATCGCCTAGTATGCCAGACAAAGGTCACCTCTGAGGAGTCTGTATTAAACTGAGTAGAGGGATAGGGCTTTTAGCCTATCTGTGTATAGTAGATTTTTGAGGTCCTGGATTCTCATGGTGAGGAACCCCTGTGGTCTCTCCAGCTGCTGCATGTGCTTTGCGAGGTACATGTCGAATGGGGCATTGTACTCAATTAATGGGCCTCATAAGGGAAGAATACAGGGATGTTATGACCTCCTTGTCCCTGGATGACATACCCTTACTTATGAGGTGGGCCATGTAGAAAGCTATCTGTACAATGGAAGCAACATGGTGGTCAAAAGTCAGGTTGCTATCAATCTGGGTGCCCAAATCCCTCACGACTGACTGCGTGCTTAGGACATTGTTATTAATGTAATAACTTGTGGGGACGTCACTCTCTCCAAAGGAGACGATAATGCATTTTTTGGTATTCAGCTTGAGACCATGTTTCTGGCACCAGTCATTTGTTTGGGTGGGACCCTCTTGGAGGACATCCACATCACTAGGGGAATTGATGACAATGCCCAGCCTGCAGTCATCTACAACCTGGTCAGCCACAGCCCATTGGTTTTTGGTCTGTACCTCAGAAAAGTATATCCCAAATAACAAAGGTCATAAGACCAAACTCTGGGGTACTCTGCTCAATACAGGTCTACGGCTTGAGGTGGCTTCCCCTATTTTGACTAGGTGGGTTCTATCAGTGAGCCAGTTAGCTACCCATCTGGTAACATATGGATCTGATGCCTAGTTGAGAGAGTTTATCTATTATGCCCAAGTGGGGAATAGTGTTGAAGGCTTTGGCCAGGTCAAGGTAGGCAGTGTAAACCGTCTTCCCCTCATCAATGGCGTTGGTGACTGTATCAAAAAAATCAACCAAATTTTACAGACACGACCTCCCCTCAATGAAGCCAAACTGTGTGGGATCGAGTGTTTGCAGGTTGCCAATGTCCTTGTTAATGAGGTCCATGCTTTTCAGCCCCAAAACTTGGAACGTACTACAAAAGGAGGGGGAGTATCAATATTTGTCAAAGATACCCACACCTCCAGGTTGGTGGCACAGCACAAAGCATCAGAGACTATCCATGTGCAACTAACAGTGGGTAAAACTGCCTTCCAGTTCATAGCCTGCTACAGACCACCCTCCCAAACCCAGGAACCCCACTCGGCCTTCCTGAGAACACTGGAAAATATGAAGGTGTCTCCAAACACCATTATATTGGGTGACTTCAACTACCCAAACATAGACTGGGAGCATTACTCTAGCTCCAACACCCTAGCCCAAAGGTTCCTAGAATTTATAAACTCAAATGTTATGGAACAACTTGTTACCACTCCCACAAGAGGGGAAAACATACTGGACCTGATCATCACCAAAATGGGGACTCTATGCTCCAGACCAGAAGTGTATCCCTCACTGGTAAGATCAGACCATAAACTAATCTCACTGGATATTCACATCCCGACTCCACCCCCTGCCCTGAAAACCACAGTGAAAAACTTCTCTAAAGCAAATTTCACACTCCTCAAAACAGAGGTGGAATCCTTCAAAGCCCCCGGGCCTGTGAAAAATATGGCCCAGAGCGCAGAATCCTTTATAAACGCATTCTATGAACACCTTCAGGAATGCATGAATCATGCAATCCCAAATAAAACCAAGACCCAATCCTCCAAAGGCAGACGTCCTGTCTGGTGGACCCCAGCCATAAACAAACTATACAATAGAAGGAGGAAGCTACTACATGATAGAACAAAATCCCAAAAAGGGAAGGCATCTCTGATCAGTATTAGCAAAAAACTACGGGCACTCATAAAATCGTCTAAGGCCAGCTTTGAGAGAAAAATTGCACAGGACACTAAGGATAATCACAAGGCTTTCTTTAGTTATGTTAGGAACCTGGGTGGGAATTCCCAGATATGCTCAGAATTAGTCCAAAATGACAAAAAATACACCGAACTCACAGACATTGCCAACATCCTAGCTGACAGGTTCAGCGCAACCCCCCCCCCCCCCACCAAAAGGGCAAATATTTATCCCAGCACAGTGCTGCCCCCCTGACATCTCAAGATGCTCAGGTAAGAGCTGCCCTCTCCAAAGCAAAAAATACAGCATCAATGGGACCAGACGGTGTCCCGGGCTGCGTCCTACATGAACTCCAAGAAGGGCTAAACCCAAACATAAAACTACTGTTCAATCTCAGCCTTACTACAGGATATGTACCCAAAGAGTGGCGTATAGCAACGGTGGTCCCTCTCCAAAAAGGTGGTGCTTCAACGGATCCTGGAAACTATCGCCCCATAAGCCTGACTAGCTTGGTCTGCAAAGCTATGGAAAGGATCATCATGGACCTCATAAATAAAGATATTGGGGACCTACAGACACTGGATCCTACCCAGTTCGGCTTTGTTAAGGGCAGATCCTGCCTCTTAAACCTGGTTGATTTCTTTGAAATAGTCACCAAGACCATTGACGAGGGGAAGGTGATCCACACAGCCTACCTAGACCTCGCAAAAGCATTCGATACAATACCCCACTCGGGCATTATAGATAAGCTCACCAGCTTAAATATAAATCCCTATGTCACTAGATGGGTTGCAAACTGGCTCAAGGACAGAACCCACATGGTTAGAATTGCTGGAGCCCTGTCAGACTCCAAACCAGTTACAAGTGGCGTCCTCCAAGGCTCAGTCCTGGGACCTCTCTTGTTCGGTATATATTTCTCGGAGGTACAGGCCAACACGGAAGGACTGTGGCTGACTAAGGTCGCAGATGACTGCAAACTGGGCATCATAATCGACTCTCCAGCCGACACAAGCATCCTCCAAAAGGGCCTCATAGAAACAGACAACTGGTGCCAGAGCCATGGCCTCAAGCTAAATGCCAAAAAGTGTATAGTCATCTCCTTTGGCAAAAACAAAGTGCCCACAAATTACCACATAGGTGGTAATCCATTAAGTACAGAAGAAGTAATTAGGGACCTGGGGACCCAAGTTGATAGCAATCTCTCATTTGACAATCACGTGGCCAAAGTGGTTAGAAAAACATTTTATATAGCCCACCTAATCATGAAGGGATTCACATCTAGATCAGGGGAGGTCATCGTGCCTCTTTACTCATCCCTCATCAGGCCCATAATTGAGTACAATGCCCCTTTTGGGATGTACCTTACCAGACAACTGCAGCAACTGGAAAGACCCCAAAAGTACCTCACCAAGAGGATCATAGGGCTCAAACAGATGCCATATGCTGCCCGGTTAAAGAAACTCCAGTTCTACTCAGTGGCATACCGCCTGCTCAGAGGCGATCTGTGCCTGACGTATAAAGCCATGTCCAACCCGGAATTAATGGACATGTTGCACCTCAGAAAATCCAAATCCCATCGAGCTACGCACTCGAGAGACTTGAACCTCAGCACTGAAATAAATAGGACATGCTGGAGGGACAGATTCATAACCCAGAGGCTCCCTTCACTCTGGAATAAAATCCCAGTCCAGGTTAGGCAGAGTCCCTCATTGACTCTCTTCAAGAGGAATCTTGATGAGTGGATGGGAGATCGTAGGTTTACCCCGGGTATCACTTCTGTGTCACTGTTAGACAGAGGCACAGTATACTAACCTCGAAAAAAGACATAGCAAAATTAATTTAAAATGGGTGGCGAAAGCCAAACACACTCTGGCTAGGCTTATAAATGCCCTAGGGCAGATAGCCTAGTATGAACTTATGATAATCCGCTCCATGGCCTTGTAGATCAGGCTAGTTAGGCTGATGGGGCTATAATTTCCTGGATCAGTGGATGCTCCACCTTTGTGTAAAGGGATGACAGTGGCTGTCCTCCAGTCAGTTGGGATAAAGCTGGTACTCAGGCTTTGGTTGAAAAGGGCGCCTAATGGTGCTGCAAGTTCCTGCCTGAGGTCATGTAGGATGCAGCTTGGGATGTTATCGGATCCCATGGAGGCTGTATTTTTTGCCTTTGAGAGAACAGTGATGATCTGATCCCTAGATATAAGGGGAAGGTGGCAGGTACTAGGAGTGTCCTGATTTGCTGATGGGGGGGGGGGGACAGAGGAGTGAAATTTTCGCTGAATCTGTCAGCCAGCATTTGTATATGTGGTGCCCTTGACCAGCAATTCTGAACAGATCTGGATGCTGCCTTTCAGATTGTGGACATATGTGAAGAAGGCCTAATGACTGTCTCTAGTAGATGTGGCCAATATGGACTTGAAGTTTGCTTTGGAGGATTGCACTAGTGCTCTTATTTGCTTGTTCAGGCTAAGGAGATATTGTTTCCAGTTGGGCACCTGCTCCTTCTTGGTCCTGGACAACATTTTTTTTTCTTTTGTTATAGAGTTTATTTATTGCAGATGTCCAGCAGACAGGTTTACTCTTCCTTGCGGAGGATGATTTAGTCCTGTCAGGTATTCCTGATTCCATGCATCTATATAAATGTTTGTATAGTGCTTTGGTATAGTTCTGGACACTGGTGCCAGTTCCTAGAGAAGGGAAAGGGCTGTGAAGCTGTTTATACCATCCCTCAGGAGGTTGTAATCAGCTTTGGAGAAGTTTTTTTGTTTGACTCTAGCTTGAGGGGGGTCGGGGGAGATGGTGACTTCGACAGTGACCACTTTATGGTCAGATCTTAACAGGGAGGATGATACTGCAGGGATGCTGCAGTGATTACTCATGTTGGTTAATACAAGTCCAAGATATTATCACCTCTTGTGGGGATATCAACTAGCTGTTCCAAAGCATTTACATTGACAAAATTACAGAATCTCTGGGCATTTGTGTTCTGGCATGAGTAGTTCTTCCAGTCTATGCTGGGGTAAAGTCATCCAGGATCAAGGTAAAGGGTTGAATCTTGATAGATTCGAAGAGGTTCCAAGAGTTTTGTACATTACTTGAGATGGAAAGATGTTCCAAACATACAATGTGCAGCAGTTACTTTCAGTAAATGAAACTTGATCAAACAGGTATAAACAGAAGTAGACCAACACTGAAAGAACTGGATAAGCGAGTTCAAAAACAGAACACTGTACAGTGCAATGTAAAATTCTACCACAGTAGCGTAGTTAGGGCAGAACAAGAGGGTTAACTGACCTGGGCGCAAAGTGTTGGGGGGCACCATCAGCTGATCCCAATTTGTCTTTAATACAATATTGACTTTTAAAAGCAGGTTTTGCATTTGCAGTCAAACGTGAGCACCGTAGTGCAGTTTAAAAAAAGAAAAATAATTTTTTTGAAGGAGGGGCAGGTTATGGAAACTGGATCTGAATGGCTGCAGCAGGAAGGAGGGCATGTGTACTGTGATCTGTTTATTATAGTAAAGTGCTTTTTTTTTTGCTCTTCACTTGAAGAGCTGAGGGGCTAGAGGTGCTGGTTCATGGCACCAGCACAGGGCAAAGGTTGACCCAGCTTATGCTTCTGTGTTACCATAATATAGTACAGAGAAGCAACACTGAGACTTACAGGAGTACAATATCAGACTGTCTTAGGGTTAGCAATGGAGCTGGGAGGTTTTGTAAAGCAATGGTTGGTACTTGCATATTATTACAACCAGATTCCGAACAGAAGAAGCAGCTCATTTCCGAGCCCCTCTCCTGACGATACACATTTTTAAAGTTACTTGGTAAGTGCGTGTCAGTGAAGTGTCTTGCATTACAGTGATTTTCAGTTAAACATATTTAGCTGTATGAGAAAATGAAAGACAAAACATTTTACCGTCCACTAGCACAGCATAACAAAACTAAGTTTAAAATGCTGCCACTTCGCTTGCTTTACAGTATTAAGGATGTACACTGAAGGTTGATTTCCAAAACACATTAAATCTGTTGTGGAAAACAGTGTAACGGCTTATGCAGATTAACATTCACTTTCTATTCAAAGTCTCTTCCTTTTGAATTATTTACATTTGGAACTCATGGCATTTTATGCATAATTATATTTCTGAAAAGTACTTTTTCATTAAGTTTCGAAGGCTACCATCCCTGTTAGAGATCGAACAGTCTGACATTTTAGCAGATCCATTTTTCTCCATCTTGACTTGCATTTATTATATTTCTCATATTCTGGAGTTGTGAGTTTCATCAGTTATTCCATTGATGACTGTGAAGCAGCAGCTGTGTGTACTGTAATTTTCATTAAGTTACATCGGTAAAGGACACTACCCAGGAAGAGGAATTTTACCGTTATCCCACTTCCTGTCTCATAAGCAATGTGACAGAAAACTACTTAGGAGTTTACACACGCCTTCTTAGGTTTATCATAAATCATTTCACGAAAACATCGCAAATTATCCCACGTTCGGAATCTGGTTGCAATAATAAGTAAGTATCCAAAGGTTTAGCTGCTATGCAATGGACAGGAAAATAGTGTTCTTTAGAACATAAGAAATTTAGTTACCAAAGACTCCAGCTAACCAAAGCACAGTAGTGTTTCCTGCCAACCAATGGCATACATTGCTCTCTACAAGACAGTCAAAGCAATCCAATACAGTATTGCTGCTCCATTTTAAAAGACACTCGGGTAAAACCATTTCTTCATTACAGCACAAACAAGGTGCTTCATAAAGGAACCAGAAAGGTAAAAATCTATGCTACTTTACTGTAGAAAGTTGAAAACATTAATCATCAAATGATGCCTTTAATTACTACACCTGCCATGTTCCTAGTTAAGCTATGTAATTTAGTATGCTTAACTATAAAGAATATGACAGGGTCTATGAAGGATGAGAAGTGTGATCCAGCATTTTAATATAGTCTTTACTACATACAACTGAAATGGTGTGAGCACTTGCAAGATAGCAAAAGAAATGTAACAACTTATTTTTAAATTCATCACAGATGATGCTCTAGTAGAGTTCAATAATAAGAAATAACATAAAAGAAAAAGAAGTTATGTACTCACCATAACATTCCATGTATATAGTCCATTTCCCCCTTCATTCTTACATATGGGATAGGAGCTGCTCGGCCTATTTACAAGCTGGAAGTCTTCTAGATGGCTCGTGGCTAGGTAGGTATCTCATGGTGCACCAGTACAATCCCCAGATCTTGTTTGCTGCTAAGAGAAAAATAAATATACAGAAAGAAGCCAATACTAAAAGATCTCCAAAGAATAATGAAAACAACATTTTTCTGTCTCCAGGTACTTCCAGGATGGGGGTAGGAGGGTGGGTTCATAAGAATGAAGGGCGAGATGGACTACAAACATGGAATGTTATGGTGAGTACATAACTTCTTTATGGTCTGTAGTCCTATCTTGCCTTCATTCTTACATATGGGACAGCGTCCCTAGCACCTTATTCTTGGGTGGCTCAAGGAAAACTACTCCCGAGTACCATGGAACCAAAGGATGTTCTACCCCTGGAGGTTAAATCCAATTTGTAATTAGTAATAAATGTGTGAGGGGTAGACAAGTTGCTGCTGCACACATATTATCAAGTGGGACCCTGGCTTGAAAGGCTGCAGAGGCAGACTGAGATCTCGTAGAATGAGCCTTGATTTTGAAAGGTAAAGGTCTACCTTCAGAGGTGTAAACGTAAGCTATGCAGCTAGAAATCCAATTTGAGAGTGTCACTTTGGAAAGTGATAAACCTGACCTGGACTCGAAAAAGGAAATAAATAATTGATCTGACTTCCTGAATTCCTTAGTCCAGTGCAAATAAAAACGTAATTGTCTATGGACATCCAACTGATGAAACTTGTATTCTGCTGATGGAAGGATTTGGGAAGAACACCGGACGTTCTATGGATTGATTCAAAGTGGAATGGGAACAGACCTTGGGGACAAAGGAAGGATTAGTATGGACAGATACTTTGTCTTTGTGAAAAATCAGGTAAGGGGGTTATACAGACAATGTTTGTAACTCTGACACCTGTCTGGCCACCAAAAACAAAGTCTTCCAAGACAGAAATTTCAAAGGGGATGAATGAAAAGGCTCAAAGGGTGGTGATGTCAATTTGGATAACACAAAATTTAAAATCCATGAAGCAACAGGTTCTTGAAATGGGGGTCTTAAAGTGGCACCTTTAAGGAAGGTATTGCGCAGCCTATGTGACATCAGATTAGAATCTTGTATGCCTAGATGAAAACTAGAAATCGTTGCCAAGTGAACCCCGATAGTGGCATCTGCAGATTCCTGGAGGAAAAGCTCAGATAAAAACTCCAAAACCTCCAGAATGGAGGCGGTATAAGGGTCAACATTCTTTTTCTCAGCCCAGATAGAGAATCTCCTCCATTTGCTAGAATATAGTCTCCTAGTGGAGGGTTTATGAAAGGACATAAGGATATGAGTCACGGATGGTGAGAAGTCGTGAAGCCTGACTAGGGATGGAAATGGAGCAGCCAAGCTGTCAGATTGAGGGTGTGTAAGGTGAGATGAAGCGAGCCTGACATGTGGGTCAAGAGATCTGGCACTGGGTCCAGAATCCAAGGATCATCTAGGAGAAGAAGCCTGAGAAAGGGGAACCAAATCTGATGAGGCCAGTAAGGAGCAATTAGGATCAAGTTTGCTTCCCAGCTGTTTCGCTTTCTGAATAACCCTGGGTATGAGAGGAAAAGGAGGAAAAGCATAAAGGAGACCCAGGGGCCAATCGTGAACAAGTGCTTCTCTGGGTGACTCCCCCAGAGGGGGGATGAGGGACAAATAGCTGCTGCATTTGGCATTGATCGGGCTGGCAAAGAAATTGCAGCAAGGCTGTCTCCATCTGTGGAAAATCTGCTCCGCTATTTCATGTTTCAGAGACCACTCATGAGGCATCAAGATTGCCCGGCTAAGTTGGTCGGCTGTCATGTTGGTTGTCTCTGGAATGTGCATTGCCACCAGAAAATGCTGGGAAGATATCGCCCATTTCCAAACTCTAATGGCCTCTCGACAGAGTGGGCATGATCTGGTTCTGCCTTGTTTGTTGATATACCATACTACCGACATGTTGTCTGATTGTATTCGTGAAGTGCTTGCAACACCAGGAGCACCGCCCTCATCTCTAGAACGTTGATATGCAGGTGAGCCTCGTGATCTTGCCATGCGCCTTGGATAGTCCTGCCTAGATAATGCCCCCCCCACCCTATCTGTGAGCCATCCGTGGTCACAGTGGCAACGGGTTGGTGAGGAACAAATGAAGTGCTGTGGTTAATGGTTGAGTAGAGTCCATCAAATGAGGTCCTTCTTGCAAAAGTCTATCAGCAGTATGTGAAGAGATAATGGTAGGTGCTAAAAGGACCATTGGGACGACAGCAGCCACTGAAGAACTCTCATGTGTAGTCTGGATAGCGTCACAAGTAACATGGCTCAAGCCATGGTCCCTAGAAGCTGCAGAATAGTCTTGGCCTTGACTTTTCATAAGGGGAGAAGACATTGAATTTGAAGAACCAGATTCTGTGCCCTTTCTACAGGAAGATGAGCCAACATGTCTACTGTGTCTATCTCTGCATCTATAAAAATCACAGACTGAGAGGGCAATAAGGCAGATTTTTCCCAATTTATAGAAATCCCCAACTGGGACAAAGCTGAATGGCAGCATCCCTGGTCTGAAGAAGTAGATGCCTGGTGGGGGCAGTCAAGAGCCAGTCATCCAGATACAGAAACATCTGGAATCCTCAACGTCTCAGGTGAGCTGTCACTACTGCCATACACTTGGCAAACACCCTGGGGACTGTGGTGAGACCAAAGGGCAGAGCACGAAACTGGTAATGACTGGCTCCCAGCCAGAAGCGCAGATGACTCCTCAACGCCCTGTCCATTTTTTATGTGATAGTAAGCGTCTTGGAGATTGGGTGGAACATCCGGGATCCCCTTAGGAACAAAAGGTGGAAGAGAAAAGGGTATGACATAACCTCTGGTAATAATTATTTGTACCCATTTGTCTTGAGTGATACTTAGCCAGGCTTCTGGATACAAAGAAACGTGACCCCTGACCAGCCCCAGAGAAGCACAGTCAGGCCCCACATCGGGAGCGCTGGTAAGGCCGGCCCAGAAAGGAATCGCAGCATCCCTGGTTTTGCAGTCCACCCCTGCCTCTAGGGCAATGTCTACCATTTCCTCCTCCTCTGCTTCTAAAGAATAAGTCACCCTGTGCATCTTGGAAAAACCTCTGGGACTTCTTGAACCACATTTTACCACCCCTTTGACCCTTAGGGTATGGTCTATAGGGGACAGCAAAATGTACTCCTATGGCAGAGAGCGTTTTTCCTTCTTGTTCGCAGTGTCCTTTACCTTGGGTCCAAACAATGAAGAACCGTCGAAGGGGGCGTTGGTAAAGGTAGACTTGAATGGTTCCACAAAATTACACAAACGTATCCAGGAATGACGCCTTAGGGAAATTCCTGAACCCGCTGCTCTACTCGCTCCATCGGCTGCATACAAGATAAGCCTCATGGATGAGGTGACAATAGAGTTCAAGGTAGACAATTGGGCAGACACCTTGACAGGGACCCCCTCAGTACATGTACCTTGTAGAGAATCTCCTAACTTCTTAAGGAGATCTCTCTGAAGCTTCAAGTGTGCAAGGTAGTACAGCAATCTAAGAGTAAATGCCACTGAAGAGAAGATATGCTTCCCGTATCTGTCCATCTTCGAGACTCCTCATTCGGCGGATGAACTGAACTAGAAGTTTCCGCTAGCTCCTTCTTAGTGGCCGCAGCCACCACCATAGCATCTACGGGAATACCTTTAGACAAAAATTCCTTTTCTCTGGGTGCAGAAAGAAATTTATTTGGTCTCCTGGGGACTGGCTCCACGGCATCAGGAGTATCCCACACCATCCGACTAACTAGCTCCATCAGTTCGTCGAAGGATGGAGACACCCAAGAGGCTGATGGTTGAGACCCGAAAGCTTTCAGGTACACTGACTCCTCATCAGAAGGGGTGACACTGGGCCAGCCGCACGTCTGCTTAAGGATTTCCAGAATGTCTACGAAGGAGGCCTCATCAGAGGACGACTAGGGGGACCCTTCTGACTCATTGAGGTCAGTGTCTGAGGTAAGAGATGCATCCTGGGAGTCTACATGCTTCCTCTTACATGTTCTCTTCCGTGGGGGCTCCTCAGTAGGATATTCCTGGGAAGTCTAGGAAGAGTGGGGGCCACCAGTCGGTGGCTCCTGAGGCTGCGGGTCTCTGCTGTCCAGGGAGGGAGTAGGAGCTGAGACAGAAGCAGGTGCCCTAGGGGGAGGAGTATCGGTACCCCTCGTAAAAGCTGATGATCGGGACAGTACACTCCATCATCTCGAATGCCGACCTCTCCAGCTCCGAAGACCTCCTATGCTCCAAGGAGACCGAGGATGCTATTGGTTCAAGAGCCATCGGCTCCGAGATAAATGTAGGATCTGAGCTCACCCTCGCAGACGTGCCGAGAGGGACTCTCGGAACCGAAGAGGTTCAGCTCCAGGCGTCCCTGTCAGGGCCAACCTAAGAGCTTCAGTTCCTAGACACCATGGATGGCACAGAGAGTGTCGGAGCAGAACTCGGCTCTGAAACAACCACAGGGGGAGCTGGAACCGAGGGTTCCACCAGCGGTACCAAACACTCTGGCTCCAAAAGACCAGCAAGGCTCAGAGGAGGAATCACCGAAGGGGGAGCGGACTCAAGTGGCCCTGGAACTGACTGGGTCAGAGCCAACAACAATTTTGGTAAAGCAAATGACTTCAAAAGTCTCAGCACTACCCTCTCCACATCTTCTTCCGATAAACTCATGGAAGACCTGGAGGACAGAGTAGGAGAACGGGATATCTGCAATATTGGTGACTTCAATGTAGGGGAGACCGGTAAACGTTCCAAAGACCGGCTCCATTGAATACTCTCAGTGGTCAGTATGCTACTTGGCACCGACCCTGTAATCACAGTAGTACAACTCTCAATCAGCTCCGAGCTCTGTGAGGCCAATGAGACAGTAAATTTGTCAGGCTTAGTAATTTTAACAGGTGGCTATGAGACACCAGCTGGTGTTGGGGAAGGCCTCTTAGAGGACTTAGATTTTTCTTTTTTAGATCCCTGAGATCTAGTACAGGAGGAACAGCTAGCCAGATCTTCCTCAAAGGAAGGTTTTAAGAGACCTTTTAGAATGAGTTTATTTTTTCTTTCTAGCACTAAGAGAGTGGCAAAATAAGCAAGTTTCCTGTAAGTGGATGGCCCCAAGACAGTAAACGTAGTTACTGTGGCCATCCGTTATGGACATCTTCTGTGAGCATTTTATGCATATTTTTTAAAGCCAGATGGCTTATGGTCCTTGCTTTCCTTAGACACAAAAGATGAGCTCACACACACAGAAAGAAAGAAGGGAGGACTAGATCCTCTAACTTAAATGGGCCTAGACTGGGCAGGAAGAAAGAAAGGGAAACTAGGTCCTCTAACTAAAACAGACCTAGTGGTACAGAAACAATTAGAGAATCGCGCACACCCAAAACAAGAATAAAGTCTAAATTGTGGAAATTACTAACAAGGTGAACAGAACCTCTTTCTGTTTGCAACACTGCTTTTGTTCTTCTTTCGGCTTTTCCCGGTTAGGGGTCACCACAGCGGAACGCCGGTCCGCTAATGATTGGCAGTAGATTTATATGGTGCCGAGGTGCCAGCCCGACGCCCAACCTTCAACGAAGGCACGCCCATTCACACACGTCTTTCAAATGCCACTCGACCACGGGGAGGACAAGCAGACTCCACACAGAAGATGCTCCAGCCGAGAATCGAACGGGAGAACCTCTTGCTGTGAGGTGACAATGCTACTGCTGCACCACCGTGGCTTCACTAATAACAAGAAATATTAGCAAGCAGAAAAACCGCAAAAGGTTATGACTTATAACTATTTAAGAAACACACACACAGCCTAACTGAGCGCAAAAGGCACCTACGATTACTAATATCTAATTATGAAACAAATTTATTAACAAGAGAAAACTGGCACACAGGATACCCAGTACTATAAGGCCACGGCCAACTGTACTTAAAAAAAACTGCACACAAACGGAGCACTAGTAACGCTAAGTATACTAACTGCAAAAACTACACTAACTATAACTATACAATGCTATAAAGGTAAAAAGTACAGTTTTGTACCTACCATAAATGTAGATGTTCGAAGATCCACATTGCTGCAGTCCTTACTTATGGGTAGTCCGCTGTCCTCGGTCGGCTCGAATACCAAAGTATTAGGCTGACGTCGGTCATGGGCGCTCAGCTCTGACATCAGAGCGTCAGGGTATAAAAGCGCATGACCGACGTCATATCCTCAGTCTTTTCTTGCCCCAGATGTCAGAAGGCCCTAAAACAGGATACCTCCCAAAAACATGCCCAACAACAACCATCACCCAAACCATATTACCATGCCAAACTACAGAGGGGAAGGAGGGAGGGTAAATTGGACTGCAGCAATGTGGATCTTCGAACATCTACATTTATGGTAGGTACAAAACTGTACTATGTTCTTCATCTCACATTGCTGCAGTCCTTACTTATGGGTAGAATCCCAAAGCAGAGGTAAAGGGAGGATGGCAAAATCATAAAGCATTAGGGGCTGCTAAAATGCCCTGTAATATTGCAGAGGCAAATCCAGCCCTAGACTTAGAATAAAGATGCGGAATCAAAGGCAGAGGCCATGGAGGCTCCCGTACTAAACTCCTCAGTAGTGGGTACCAGTGCTGTCGAGGCCAATCTGGCGCTATCAGAGTCATGGATGGCTTGTCTATTCTGGCCTTCAGGAGTACCTTGGGAATGAGAGGCAGTGGTGGAAAGGCATAGACATGAAGATTGCTCCAACTGAATGATAGAGCATCCACCTTCCAAGCTGTGGGATGAAACATTTTTGTGCAAAACTTTGGCAACTGGTAATTTAGTGGAGAAGCGAACAGATCTATGTCTGGAGTCCCCCATAACACTGTCAACTTTTGAAACACATGAGGATCCAGTTTCCACTCGTGAGGATCCACAATTTGCCTGCTCAACACATCTGCTAAGGAGTTCTGTGCTCCTGGTAGAAACCTTGCCTGAAGATTGAGGTGTAAACTGAGAGCAGTCTCCCACAAAATCATCGCTTGCCTGCAAAGAGGGTACGAATGGGTTCCCCCTTGCCTGTTGATGTACCACATGACAGTAGTGTTGTCTGTTTGAATCAACACCTTTCCCGGGTGAAGTAAATCCTTGAAAGCCATCAATGCAAATTGAACTGCTAACATCTCCTTCAAGTTGATATGCAAATGTTGAAGTCTGACAGGCCACGTGTCTTGCACCCATTTTCCACTGAGGTGTGCTCCCCAAGCCTTGTCCGAGGCATCTGTCGTTAGAATCTGACTCGCCTCTGGTCGGGTCACAGAGAGTCCCTTGTTTAGGTGACATTCCTGAGCCCACCACAAAAATTCTTTCTGAATGCAAGGTATTATCGGAATGACAGTGTCTAGATCTTGGCAGTGTTGTGTCCATACATTTTTGAGATACCATTGAAGCTTCCTCATATGCAGTTTGGCATTGGGAAGCACCAGAATACAAGATGCCATGAACCCCAAGGCTTGAAGGACTGTCCTTGCAGTCAGCCTGGACTGTAGAGATATTTGATGGAAATAAAGAGAAAGGCTTCTTTGTTTGTCCGGGGTCAAAAGGCCATCTGGGAAGCTGTATTCAGTCTCACACCCAGAAAGCACATGTCCTGAGAGGGTACTAGACTGGACTTTGTTTCGTTCACAGAATACCCTAGGCATCTTAACACTACCATCACATACTGTAGATGATGAAGAAGTTCGTCTTTGTGTTGTGCAATAATCAGGCAATCGTCCAAATAAGGATAAATCTGTAGTCCTCTTAACCTGAAAAGGCAATCACTGGAGCCAGAACCTTTGTGAACACTCTGGGCGCAGTAGATAAGCCAAAGGGCAATGCAGAGAACTGATAATGTAAATTTCCAGCCAGCAGGTACCTCCTGCAACTGGGCCTGATAGGAACATGAAGATAAGCCTCTTTGAGATCCAGAGTTACCATCCAGTGATCTTTTCCCAACAGAGGTAAAAGCTGTTGTAACGTCAGCATTTTGAACTTTGGAATGTCCAGATAAGTGTTGAGGATAGATAAATCCAAAATTGGTCTCCACGTGTTCCCTTTCTTTGGTACTAGAAACAGGTGAGAATAAAATCCTAGTCCCACTTCTGACAGAGGAACTGGCTGTATAGCTCCTATTTGAAGAAGCAAAGAAATCTGCTTGTGAGCCTCTATCCTTTGCCGAGGAGGAACGTCTGGCATGCCTTTGAAAGGAGGCAATGTATGGAAATAAAACTTGTAGCCTCGGTTTATAATGTCCAATACCCATTTGTCCTGGGTGACTAAAAGCCAGTTTTGCTTGAAGAGTGCTAACTTTCCTCCCAAAGGAGCTGCCAGGCAAGACGAATCTGGCAGCTGAAAATGCAGGTCATTGGGCCTGTTTACGAAAGGACTGGCCCCTGCCCTCACCTGCAGGTTGTGCAGGAGAACTCCAAGTTCTAGGCCGGAATGTACTGTGAGCTCTGCCCCTGCCACGTCTAGATCTACCCCTAGATTGAGAATCAGAAGAAGGGTAGGACCACCCCTTAGTAGGCCAATTTCTACTAAACTTTGGAGGTTGCACCTGCAAAAAATCTTTAACAGTCTGCATAGACTTAGCCTTGTCTTCCATTTTCTTCAAATCCGACTCCACAGGGGGACCAAACAAAACTTCAGACTGTAAAGGGGCATCCAGAATTCTAGTTTTAACATGCTCGGACAAATTCTGATCCTTAAGCCAGGCGTGCCTACGAAGAACTGAACCAGTGGCAGCCACCCTAGAAGAGGCCTGTACAGCATCAAAACCACATTGCAAAGAATGCTTACCCACCTGTTCATAAACATGTACTAAATCCTGCAATTCTTTGCACTCTATGCCCTCTGCCAAAGCATCCACTTTAGATTTTACCTGAGAAAGGAGGAAATTCTGATACTTCAACATATGAAACTGGCAATTTAAAGCCCTCATTGCTAAAGTAGAAGAGGTATACACCTTCTTACCCCATCTATCCAAAGCTCTAGCTTCCTTATCTAGAGGAACCGGATTCTTTACAACAGAGGCTCTAACACCCTTAGGCCCCTGACTAATAGTTTCTGGGTCCGCCCTAGGACTCTTATACAGATATTTATGAGCCTCAGGCACCCTGTAATATCTGTCCGGTTTAACTGGCAGGAGGCAAAGAATCTGGATTAAGGGAAGCCTCCGAGAAAACATCTTGAACAACATCCAAAACAGGAGGTATAGCCAAGGGTCTATGCTGTGGTAAAACAAGAATTCCCTAAGCCTCTTCCGTGAATCAGAGAAATCCTGTCCTTCCCACTTAAAATGCTCCCTCATGGAATGCAGAGTTTCTGAAAATGAAAAATCCTCTGGAGGAGAAGCAGAAGGAGTGGAATCCTCTGCATCAGAATCCGAATAAGGAGGAAAATCTAGAATATCTTCAGCAGAAGACTCTGAGTCATCTGAGGCCTGATCCAAACTTTCCACCTCTGGCTCCACCCTGGGCCTCTTATCAGGAGGGGGCATAGAACCTCTAATTAAAGTAATCAAATCTTCTGCCATTTTAAGCATGTGCTTTTTAGGCACAGACCCTGAAGTACCTGGAGGGACACCAGAGGAAGGCAAAACAGACCTGCCCTTAGAAGAAGCCTTAGAAATAGAAGCAGAAGGCCTAACCACCTTAGGCATAGAAGGGAGAACAGTAACTTGAGAGGCCCCTTCAGCCTGACCTGACTCCTGGGAGGCCACATCCTGCAAAATCAAAGTTTCCCCCTGAGACTCAACAGAAACTTCAGCCGGATCCACCTGCTCTACTGTAGCTTCTGCAGGACCGGCGTCCGAAATGGACGAATCAACCTGTCTAAGTTTCAAGGATTTGTCTTTGCGCTTCTTCGTGGAAGCGGGCGTCGGAGGATCCGACGGCATATTATAATTACACCGCTTACCAAAGACTAACCTAGCACAATCTAACCTTCTTTTTATAGTGCGCTTATTAAACCTAGCACAAAACCGACACCCGACTACGTCGTGGTCCGGTCCCAAACAAGGAATGCAAAGAGAGTGATAATCCCTATGCGGTATCTGTTTCCCACAAGAAATACAATTATTCACTTTTTTTTCTGACATCCGGAATTAACTGAGGCAAGAAAAAACAAAAATATTCCCCAACGGGGTACTTAGCCCAACTTGGTTTCGGTCTGAAACTCAGAATTCGAAAATTTCAGAACGCCGAACGGCACTTGCAACGCTGCTTCTGCATCGGACCATGCGGCAAAAAAGACTGGGGATATGACGTCGGTCATGCGCTTTTATACCCTGACGCTCTGATGTCAGAGCTGAGCGCCCATGACCGACGTCAGCCTAATACTTTGGTATTCGGGCCGACCGAGGACAGCGGACTACCCATAAGTAAGGACTGCAGCAATGTGAGATGAAGAACATCAGAAGAATTATCCAAAACTTTTGAACAAATTTGAAAGACTTAGCCAGAGCCAAAAAGAAGCACATCCGAACTCGTCGACGCGGCAAACAAGATCTGGGGATTGTACTGGTGCACCATGAGATACCTACCTAGCCACCAGCCAACTAGAAGACTTCCAGCTTGTAAATAGGCTGAGTTGGAGCCAAGGATCAGCTCTGATCCCATATGTAAAAATGAAGGTGAGATAGGACTACAGAACATTAAACATTTAAATGTTATTTCAGCATATATGATTACCTTAGTAGAGCACTTCAAAACATCAGGATATACTTCTTACATTCAGATTAAAGTAAGTAAATGGATGCAATGGAATTCCAATGGACAAAACTAAGAACAAGTTTACGAAGAGATGAGAGTGTATGACGATATCAAAAAAATAAATAAATAAAATGATACAAAAGTCTCCTGCAGAAACATGCCGTTCTGGATTTAAAAAAAATAAACATGCTGAGCTAATGCCTAATTACTTGGCTAAGCCCATTAAAACCTCTAACTCGAAGGGACAGTAAAGAAGCAACCACTTTTACTGATGTGTGTGTCCTTACCTTGTTTATAGGCATGTTAAAATCTAAGTAGGTTCAAAGGTAAATACTAGGCTAACCACTACCATGGCATTCATAAGCCTAGCAGTGCAACCCAACCCAATTGTGTCCCTATGTATCACAAGCATTATGAGGAGGAATGCTACTTTGGGGGCACAGTCACTGTCTACGTCTATCAATTTCCCATTTTCCATCCATTGGTCAAGGTTACACTTAAACATGGTTAGGTTTGAACTCTGCTTCACATAGATGGGCAGCCTGTTCCAGAGCATGGCAACAGTATGAAACACATCTGTCTCGCCAACATGTCCTACTCATGTCACAAGCAAAATTTAAATATTTGGATCTAGTGGTTTTGATGCAGTTTATTTTGCATTTGTGCAAAAGGTCTATCAGAGCTGGATCCGAGGATGCCTTGTATGCCAGGCATAGATCACCTCCTAGTAACCTGCAGGAGACAGAGTATACAGATAGGGCTTTAAGGCAATCCATACAAGAATCACATTAAAGCTTATGCCTGTGCAATAATCCTTCTCCATAGTATATCCAGATGTGCAGTAAAAAATAATCATCCATGTAACAATGTTGCAGGGGGATAACCTCACTCCCCCAAAGATATTCCTGGATGCTCCCATCTTATCATGGTTAATCACACCAAATGATTCAAACATGGTCTATGGACTACAACGTTAAATGGAACTGCATGTGCACTGCCTATGAGCTACTCTTCTTTGTAATTACACCTGCCTTACCCAAAACTAAACTCTATTAGAGTTCCTTACCTCTTCGATTGTCCATTTTGCCACACTCTTTGCATTGAGGCCTGAAACTTCTGGAAGAAGCTTGCAATGATGTTCCCAGCAGAGATGGAGCCGATTTACTGGATTGGATGAGAGTGAAGACATAAACACAGACTGGTGGAGTATCTGCTGTAGTGTAAATTCTGGGTCTACAAAGAAATACAAAGTTCCAGTCAGAATTTAAACACTGTTCACAAGACAATGACACACCACTAATATAGCTCGAAAATAAACATGCTGTTGCTAATTCCTACCCTCTGCTCCAGTGTCAGTACAATTCTATAAATTGCATCTGATAAAACTCTTAACAGACAAGGAGTGTAGAACACACTGCTGTGGTGGGCAGGAGCCATAATGAAAATTCTTGTCCTCCAGTCTGATTATCTCCAATTTTAGGAAGAGGTTAAAAACAGAATAACAACAAACACAACCCTAAAATAAAAATATATAAAAAAAAGGATTTTAAAAAAAGGTTTTATACTGAGTCACTCTAAAAAGTAAAAAAAATAAGGAAAAAGAATGAAAACTTTGCAAAAGAAACACAACAAACTGATTTCAGAAAAGCATTTGATGCTGGTTTTGCAGACTGTGACAATGAGGTAACAGAAGTAGTAGCATGAATCAGCAAAACCAGCCTCAAATGCTTTTCTGAAATTAGCTCATCTGTGTTTCTTTTGCAAAGTTCCACTCTTCTTATTTTCTACTTTTTAGAGTGACTCAATAAAAAGCATTTTTTTTATTCCTTTTTAGATTTTAACTAAAATGTTGTCCCTCTGTGGTTCTGTCATGTTCCTTGACAAACTTAGTAAGAAGGCAATTAGGTAGACAATGGAAAAAATGCCAATGAGAAGCTTGGCATTTTTCCCGCTGTCTTGTGAGGAACATGAGAGAACCACAGAGGAGCTTTCTTTTATTTTAGAAAATGTATATTAATTCACACTTACTTATTCTATCATTTTCTCAAGTGAATAATATTTTAAAAGTGCCCCTGATAAGAAGCGGTCTTGTATTTTTGTGTTATTGGGACTGTATGTGTGTGTGTGTGTTTAAGGCTGCTCATAGTACAGTGCATCTTGCTTTGTCCAGCTGTGGTTCTGTCATGTCTTTGTGGATGTGTCCCTCAATGACGAGAAGCTTGTCGTTTTTCCCACTGTTTTGCGAGAGCGTGACAGAGCCAATTCCAATTAAAAGCATTCTAAAAAATGAAAAATGTTTTAAAATAAAATACAACAGTAACTCTGTATAAATGTAAATTGTATTTTTGGGACTGAGTGTATGCGTGTGTGTAGGAAATGAAGTAGTGAGATGCGATGACAGACTGCAGGAACCATTATTTGCTGCAAGAAATGGTCTTTGCATAAAACAAATTGTATTTTTGGGACTCTGTGTGTGTGTGTGTGTGTGTGTGTGTGTGTGTGTGTGTGTGTGTGTTGATGGGAGTGTGTGTGCTTTGGAACAGACTCTCTTTTTGCACATCCATTATAGTTATTTCCTAACTTTTTCGAAGTCATACTCACTAAATGGATGGGAGACTGCATTTTCACACCTAGGGAATGTAGAACAATCTGTTTACTATGGAGGACTGTTATTACTTATGAGAGATGTGCCTAAGCTTCTAGATGGTAAGTTAGTCCATAAGCTTAGTAGCAGCCCATGAACCAACAAGCCATCTAACTCCTTGTGACTGTCCTTCCTGTTGACTTTTAGCATTTTACACCACCAAGATAGAGGAATTTTCCTTAAAAAGGGTGAAATTTTATTTTTTGGCATCTCATCTTGTGTGACTGCAGGGGGGGGGGGGGGCTGGGATTCAGCAAATAAGGCTGTGAACATCCTGAAAGAAGTTGTATTTTTTTTAAATGTCTGCACACCATGGTGGTCTGCATATGAGTGCACAGTGTAACACAGGTGTCTTATCACCTTTGCCTTTAATAAGCATAATTATATTTGTGGTTGTCAGTCAGTCAGTCCCACAGAAGGATGCAAACACCCAGAGCTAACATTTTGTCTTCACTTTGTTTGAAAACATAACACACACTGTCACAGGCAAAACACGCACCTTCACTGGAAGAACAGCAGGTATCGCCCATGACTTCCACATTTTTGTACTTACTATTCTGTAAACCAGCCTCCTGGTTGAATCTGGTTGGCTGTTTCAAAGTCAAGGCTACTACTGTCAATGCGGCAAAGTAGTGGTCTACCATCTTGACACTCATTCTAAGGATGTCCAACTTTTGACTTTGTATTTATCTCATTTTGTGGCACAATGTACGATACCTTGATAAACTGCAAATAAACAATGCCTGTTGATATATTTGTCTGCACTGTGTGTGCTACCCTGTTGATGTCCTTATAATGATGCTTTGGATTGTGATCTTTCCAGAATGATATTTTAGTTCCCATTCAGTGTGAGAAGAAAACTGTTAAATATTTTCCATCATTCCTGTTTCTCTTATAATTCATAATTGCTGGGTAACAGCTGATAGGAAACTTGGCATCAGGCTTCAGAATAATTAGCATTGTAAAACCTCTTCCGTGCTGGTGCTCATTGGTTACCTCAAGTGCCGATCACTGAGCTGGAAAACTGTGACTACTAAACCACACTGCAGGGTGGAACAACTTCAGTTTTTCAAGGGGTGGGTGCAGTGAACATTACCAGCTGGTTTACAAAGCATAGGTCTGTAACCTATAGAATTGGGTCAGAGTAATTTTTAAACTTTCAACTATATTTACTTGAAAAGTTGCTAGAAAAGGGAGATTTGTTTTAGACAAAGTGTGGAGGAAATGATGTAATGAGATGCGAGTGTGTGTGTGGTAGTACTTAATGAAGCAGAACTACAAAACCTACAACTGCACAGAGCTGGTGGCAGTGCATCCCGGTGTGTGTGCGCGCACGCATGTGTGTATGTGTGTGGAGGAAATGATGTAGGGAGATGCGACAGTGTGTGAAGTATGTGTGTGTCTCATCTCAGTCTTCCTAAACTCCTCCTCTTTGCAGTTTATTGCTTTTATTCACCCTTGCATATAGAACAATACCTCTCAACTGTCCAGATTTTTGCCTCATATTTTTGGTTTGTTCCTCATAAAATGTGTGTGTGTGTGGTTTTCAGGCACATCTCTGAGGATTAAAGTCACTAAATAATGACATACATTTCAGTTTTCAGACTACATCTTCTTCAGAAATATGCACACTAACACAAAGCCTGTTATACTATCAACTTTCTAAGTTTCTAATAGCAATATTTAAAATCTGTCTGTATTTTTGGGCCTTTGTCCCTCCCATTATTTTAGGCTTTGTCCAGATTTCTTGCATTAATAAGTTGAGCGGTATGTATAGAGCACCTCTCCATTTGTCTATCCTTCTAATTATTTAATGTTACAGTGCTTTTTTTGAGTAAGAAAACATTACTAGTAGCCTGGTTACTTCACAATGGCAATCAATATCTGTTTTCTACCATCAAAAGTGCCTTTTCCTGCTCTATCCAATCAATAGCACACAATCTTTCTTTACCTACTGAAATATGGTCAGGGCAGAAAGTAACAAAAATAAAGTGCCATCACCATTTATTGTTTTCCTACTTCCTAGCATGGTATATCACCCCCCCCCCCCACATGTCCTATACCAGAACTTATCTGCGTACTATGTTCTCAGAAATAAAACAGCCATTTCTTAGCGCAGTCTATCTTTACATAATAAGCCTTCACCTTTCAAGCATCTGCTGCAACCTCTGCTATTTCCACTTTTTTTTGAGTCTCCCAACATTTTAATGTACTGATAACAACAAAGACATTGCAGGGTAAAATGGAATTCAGAACAGCAACACAACTACTACCAAATTCCTCCAGCGAATCAACACAGCTGTAAGATGGTAAAATGCACCCAAATAACATTCACAGTAAGAAACTGTTTGCTGAATGTAAAAATAAAAAAGGAACGAGAACCAGGTCCACTAATACAAAATCTTTTAATCAATCTAACTGCTTTCATCCTTGTCTAAAGACTTCATCAGAAGATACTAAAACATAAACTGTCAGTCATTACGTATACGTTCATATTAGGCTATCTGCCCTGGGGCATTTATAAGCCTAGCCCGATTGTGTTGGGCTTACGCCACCCCTTGATTTCAGTATACTGTGCCCTTTTTAAAGTTTAGTTTACTGTGCCTCTGTCTAATAGTGACACGGAAGTAAACCCCGGGACAAACCTACGATCCCCCATCCACTCATCAAGATTCTTCTTGAAGAGAGTCAGTGAGGTGCTCTGCCCAACATGAATTGGAATTCTACTCCAGAGCGAAGGGAGCCTCTGGGTTATGAATCTGTCCCTCCAGCATGTTCTACTTATTTCTGTGCTGAGGTTCAAGTCCCTCGAGCGCGTGGCTCTAAGGGATTTAGATTTACTGAGGTGGAGCATGTCCATTAATTCTGGGTTGGACATAGCTTTATATGTCAGGCATAGATCGCCTCGAAGTAGGCGGTATGCAACTGAGTAGAGCTGGAGTGTTTTTAACCGAGCAGCATATGGCATCTGTTTTAGTCCCTTGATCCTCCTGGTGAGGTACTTTTGGGGTCTTTCTAATTGCTGCAGGTGTCGGGTAAGGTACATTCCAAAGGGGGCACGATTACCTCTCTTGATCTAGATGTGAATCCTTTCATGATGAGGTGGGCTATGTAGAAGGTCTTTCTAACCACTTTGGCAATGTGGTTGTCAAAGGAGAGATTGTATAAGCCTATATCTAATAAAAATGCACCATTCATTAAGAAAATAATTCAAACATTTAAAGATCCTGAAGTTGGTATATACAGTTGGGGTGGGGGCATAGCCCCCCCCCCCCCACCTAGGTGAGTTTTAGATAGTGCGGTGTGTTTTAATGTTGTGTTGGGCAAGTGTTTATTTGTCTCTGGAATATTTGCTTGGTTCGGGATTTTCAGTTTTGTGGTCTTTTGTATTATGGTATTTAGAAGTAATCCATGTGTGCGCATGCCTATATGTTATTCTGAATGGATCTGGTGTGTGTGTGTGTGTGTGTGTGTGTGTGTTTATTGTCTCGCTAATGACGGAGGGACAATATTTTACTTAAAGACTAAAATACTGTTCCTCTGTCATTATTACAGTGCTTTCTATTGAAACTGGCTTACTGAGACAGAACTACACAGGGACACAGAGCCAGACCAACAAATCTAATTTCACTGAAAAGTATACTAAAAATTCTGGACAGCCATTAAAGAAATCTTGCATCCTGGACTCAGCCCTAACACCTCTCCAAATAACTCATTACACAAAACCACAACACAATTCAACTCTTGTTTCACTGATAGTATAGCATCTCTAACCAAGGAATCCCAAACATCTAATCCTAACCCTGCCCTGCAGCCTTGTATCACCACATCCACTTTCACCTTCAAACTTATGCCCACATCCTATACAGAACTACTCAAATTCAAACCATGCTCTATTTCAGCTGATGACCTTTCAAGCGAATACCTTAAAGGAGCAGCCAGCGACATTGCTTACCCTGTCTCAATCCTTATAAATAGGTCAATCCAGGAATCCCACATTCTCCCTCTATAGAAAAAGTCAAACATTATCCCTCTGCACAAAGGAGGAAATTCAACAGACATTACTAACTTTAGATCTATAGCAATCTTACCCCCCCCTCCAAAATACTTAAAAATAATTCAAAAACAATAGTGAACTACCTCCTGAAAGAAGAACTCCTGTCGTCCACACAACATGGTTTCTGTCCTTCTCACAGTACTAACAAGTGCACTTCTAACTTACATTGATGCTGTCAATAAAGCTAGAGATAATGGTAAACTAATCTCCTTTTATTTCTAGGCTCATCGGAAGCCTTCAACACATTTTGTCACAAAAAAACTCTACTTCAAATGTCCTCATTAGGTCTCTCTCAGTCCACCCTTCGATCATTCAAAAGTTATCTACCACATAGGTATCAGTCAGTAAAATATCACCACCTTTTTTCCATAGTTCCCAGTCACCACTGGTGTACCACAAGGCTCTATCCTTGGCCCCCTCATCTTTAATATTCTCACCAACACCCTCCTCACATCCACACAACAAGCCTCCCTAACACAGTATGCAGATGACTCCACACTCATTCGTACATCTGATAACATGACACACCTCAAAAAAAAATTACTTGAGAAGCTTTAACACAGCAATTGAAACATGGTTTTGTAACTCACAACTCATGTTCAATCCTAAAAAAACAAACTACTACTTTCCCCAAATCCCTCTCCCATGAAAAAACAAAAATTAAATTCCTCTCTTGATAATACACAACCATTAACATCACTTCTTATTGCAAATTATTAGGGATAGTGGATGATCATCTTAAATTCGACCTGTATATACAAAATCTCGTTAGAAAAACTCATCAAAAACTAAGGATGCTTTATAGAGCCAGAAACTTTCTCACTAACACAACTAAAGATACACTTGCCTATGGTGATTCCATCCTTACTAGTATCACAAAAATCAAAAACTGAACAATGTTATAACTGTTGCTAAATTTGCAGCAAAAAACCCTTTCAGAACCCGCCACTGTATATCACTTGTTGTTGTTGTTTGTCTTTTGGCTTTTCCTGGTTAGGGGTCGCCACAGCGGAACTCCGGTCCGCTAATGATTGGCAGTAGATTTTCACGAATGCCGAGGTGCCAGCTTGACGTCCAACCTTCAACAAAGGCACACCCATTTAAGCATGTCTTTCAAACGCCACCCAACCGCAGGGAGGACATGCAGACTCGACAAAGAAGGCACTCCCCGCACTCTAACTGAAAATCGAACGGGAGAACCTCTTGCTATGAGGCAACAATGCTACTGCTGCACCACCGCGGCATTAGCCACCACCACTGTATATCACTAAAAAGCCTAAATTGGTTAGAACTATACCATCAATTAACATATACACTTCTTACCACCTATAAAATTATCCAGAATCCAACTGCTTGTCCAGCACTAAACATTCTACATAACTATGTTCCTAGTTGGCCATTATGACCTAATGAATGTAAAACTCCCGTCTGTCCACAAATCTATCAAATTTGCTGGGCACGGTCTGTACTCTCTATCCGTCAGAACAATACCCTCCCTCTCATCTTTCTAAACCATTCTAAAAGACTTCATAGCCAAAAACTGTCTCTGTTCTTGCTCAACACCAGGATAAAGAATGAATCAAGCCACAAATGACAACTATGTAACTAAAGCCAAACCAGGTGAACTGCACCACAAACCACTGACTTTACTTAAAATACATTAAGCACATGGAGAGCTTTTGTCCAATATAGTGACTTCATCAGAATAAAAAGTGAAGTACAAAGACGTACTACAAATGCTCTAAAAACCCTCACTCAAAACTTCATGGATAACAAAGTTAGTCAAAAACAATTAAGTAATTAATTAAAGACCACCCCCCAAAGCTAGTTAAGAGAAACTCAATAAATATGAAAAAAAACGTTCTAAATTACTGCAGAAATGTACAAAAAACCCTCCAAAGCATATATGGTTCAAAAACTATAACACTAGGCAGTAATAAACAACGTATGAAAAATGCATATATTGATGACGTGCAGCTGAAAATACCTCCTAATTAAAACAACAAAATACAATGTACAACTACGGGTTTAAATTAAAATTTTAGACATTGGAAAAGTTAATGAAAATATTTTGTATATAATTAAAAAGCTGTTTTATATTTAAAAAGTTATTTAATGCATATTTTAAATGGTAGTGCTAACCCGAACCATAAAACTCTTCTAAAAACTGAAAACAACCATAGTACAAACAAAATAGTAAACCATAAGCATAAAAGAAAAATGTAATAATTTATATAAATAAAGATGCTTTTAACTGCAAAATACTACTAATGGACACCATATCATTTAAATCTAATTCTACTAATGGGTGTGGTTTAAGTTGCCACCTTAACTCTCTGCATTCTAATAACTCCTTCCAGGAATCCCCGAACATACCCTATATTACTTAAAACGTAAAATTTGAATTGATGAGTGTTATTAAAATTAATGTATTCAAAACGTGTGTTACACTCATCCTTCTTATTGATATCATATGCATGGTGATAGATTTTTGTTCTCAATGATTTCTCGGTTTTGCCAATGTAAAAAAACAGGGCAAACTTGGCAGTGTGCCACATAAACAATTCCTGTACTGAAACAATAAAATCTTTGCTTCAAGAAAACTTCACCGTAATCAACAATGTGAAATGTGGAACCTCCCAAGATGTAACAACACTGACTGCAATCTCCACATTTCTTCATATAACTGTCTGACATAATTCCCACTTTTTCAGTAAGAGATTTGAAAGAAACAGCCTTTTTATAAACAAAGGAGAGGGAGGGATCCAAAACACGAAACTGTTCACCAGCCATTTGAAGTATGTTCCAATTTTTACATACCACTGACTCAATGTCAAAATAGTCAAGATTGTAATGAGAACCAGGGCCTTCCCATAACTACGTACTGCCTTAGATTGTGTAATGTCCCAGTGATAAATTTCCCTTTCCTTATTAAAGGAACAAAAATCGACTGTTCACGTTTAGATGCGACCTCACCCACAATCACATTAATAAAATTAGATGGGTAACCACATACTACAAAAATCACCTTAAGTATGGCAGTTTTATGAAGAAAAGTCTCATGCTGTGAGATCATTCACGCAAGTCTAACCACTTGGTCATTTACCATTGCTTTCTTCTGCTGTAGTGAATACCAACTAGTATATAACACAACAATGAATTTGAATAAGTTGGCTTCCTATAAATCCTTCCTATAAAGATAAAAACAGCTTGTGCTGTTACCATAACATTCTACCTGTGTTGTCTATCCTTATTAACTTCTGGATCTCGGTTCTGACCCTCAGAACCGACTCGGCCATTTCACTAGCTTTGAGATTCGAAGCTCGAGCTCCTCCTCCCTACCCATAATGCCTCCATCTCCCAAAGTATCTCAGATCAAGTTTGCTGTCACTATTTACCCACTGTCTGCTAAAAACAAACTATCAATAAACAGGAAAAGCTAGAACAACAGGAGCTCAAACAGGAACAGTGGTTCCATGAACATATCCATCAGGCCACTCGAAGTCTTGGACTGGGGAAAGGGGGAGGGGTTAATGAAGAATGAAGATAGACAACACAGATGGAATGTTATGGTAAGAACATAATTTCTTTATCTGATGTCATCTTCATTCGTTCATTCACCTGTGGGATACAGTCCCCAGCTACAGAAATCCCGGGTGGCCCTCATGGAAGGATTTACTGAGCACAGCAGAGGCAAAGGCATTCCTATTCCTGGAAGTGATGTCCAATTTATAATGAGTAATGAATGCATGAGGATTAGACCATGTAGCACCTGCACAGATGTCATCAAGAGATACTCGACCAAAAGGCTTGAGAAGTTGTCACAGACCTTGTAGAGTGAGCTTTAATCTCATCAGGTACAAGAATGTTCTTAGAAGAATAAACAAAAGAGATACAGTCTTTTAACCATCTTGCTAAAGAGGTCTTAGCAATTGCTTTATCTCTTTTATTGTCTGAAAAAAGATATAAACAATTGTTCCAATGTCCTGAAACTCTTAGTTCTAAGTAAAAACGTAACTGTCTATGCACATCAAGAAAATGGAGAGTGTATTCTCCCTTATTTTGAAAGTTTGGGAAGAAAACAGGAAATTAATGTAGTGGTTGATAATAGCTTCTGTTGCAACTTTAGGCAAGGAGGATGGGTTGGTGTGTAAGGTTATCCTGTCTTTGTGAAATATTAAATACAGGAACATGGAGGAAAGGGCCTGTAACTCAGATTCTTCTTGCTGAAGTAATGGCCACCAGAAAAAGCATCTTCCATGAGAGAAACTTTAAATCTACTGGGGCTGCTGGTTTAAAAGGGGGATGAACCACGGCCTGCAACATAATGGTCAAGTCTCAATGGGGAGTAGGAACTTTAATGAGAGGATGAAGTAGAAAGGTACCCCTAATGGAAAGCTTTGCAAAGTTTTAATGAAGCGAACGAAGAAAAGTCCTCTCCCAAATGAAAATTGGAAATCGCAGCTAACTGAACTTTGATGGTGGAAAAACTAGCCCCATCATTAAAAAGGGGAGCCAAAAAATCCATCACCACTAGGATGGAAGCTGTAAAAGGACCTACTTGTTTCTGTTGGGCCCGTGTGGAAAGCCTTTTATACTTACTCTTATAAATCTTACTGGTGGAGGGTTTATGGGCAAAAATCAAGATCTTCTGGACAGGGGATAAAAGCCTGGGATGTCTGGCCATCATCGGAATTGCAGAAACCATGAAGGTAGTTTCAGGCTTTGAAGGTCTGGGTGAGGGTGCCCCTAGGGGTGAGATAGTTTCACTGGAGGGCAAATCAGATGAGAACAAAGATAGGTGAATCAGACATGTCAAAATCAAAAGGGAGTAATGAGGATTACCTTCCTCTTTAACCTGAACACCTTCTGCAAAAACTGGGGAATTAGGGGCAACTAGGGAAATGCATAGAGTAGACCGGCAGGGCAACCCTGGACTAGAGCATGCCTTGGTGACCGTCTCCGTGGTAGGATTAAGGCAAAGTATCTACTGCATTTGTTACTGGGGGGGGGGAGGCAAAAAAAGGCTCAGCAGGACTGACCCCATCTTTGGAAGATCACGTTTGCCGTGGAATGGTTCAGAGACCACTCACGAGGCATCAGTTGGACTCGGCTGAGCCTATCCTCTAGGATGTTGGACTCTCCCGGAATGTGCATTGAAAGTGGTTGGTGGAGATTGTACATTGCCATACTCTCATAGCTTTTTGACAAAGGGTGTAAATACTTGGTTCCTCCCTGTTTGTTGATGTATCAGACCACTGACATATTGTCCAGCTGTATTGCAATATTGCCTAGAGGATGAAAGCTGTGTAGCTCTTGCAATGCCAAAAGAACTGCTCTCATCTCTAGGACACTGATATGCAAGTTGGTCTACTGGGGCATCCACATGCCTTGAACCATTTGACTCAGAAAATGCTCCCCCACCCCGCCTGGGAGGCATCGGTGGTCAAAGTGGCATTTGGAGTAGGAAGAATAAAGAGTCATCCTCGAGTAACATCTGCAGAGTCAAGTCACCATAGCAGAGTTTCTTTGCACACTTGGGAAAGTCTGATGGGAAAGCTTAGAGGATTTTCTGTGGAAGGACCATTGAACCGCTAATGGCCATTGCTTGATTCTCAAGTGAAGATGTGCTATGGGTATAGTGGCTGCCATAGAACTGAGGGCTATGAGAATCAAACTCACTGGAGGGTTTGGTATGGCTAGAATTTGTTTGACATGAAGGCATACACTTGTTACTCAATCTACTGTGAGATAAGCCTGAAAAACTGTTGTGTCCAGATGAGCCCCTATGAAATGTATCACTTGAACTAGTTCCAACTGGGATTTATCCAAGCTGAGAGTTATGCCAAGGTGTGGAGTCAACTCCAAAAGGTAATCTCTGGACTGAACCAAACGATGCCGGTTGCAGGAAAAGCTGGCTCTATTTGCAGATGATGATATTTTATACATGACAAGATCAGAAAGGCCCATTTACAGTGTTGTGGAATATTTTAAGACGGTTTCAGATCTTCTTGGGATACAGAATTAAAGAAGCTAAAACAAAGGCAACAGCGGTAAATTATGTGCCCACACACAAACTGGTCCAACAATATCCATATTTAAGGGGACATGAAAATATGAAGTATTTAGGAGTATGGATTAGAAATGACTCTGTTGTGGGAGCTAAGGATATGTGGGAAGAGACTAAACAGAAAATAATACAAAAATTAAGAAACTGGAAGCTTTGTTATATGGATATGGAGATTAAGATACAAGCAATTAAAATGTTTTTCGTCCCTTTAGTCTTACATACAGGTCAAGACTTATTTTTATCAACCAGAGGAGCTGTGGATAGCAATTAAAAAAAAGTTGAAAGATTGTATCTGAGAAGGGAAGACAGCAAGGGCCAAGCGGGATAAGCTGATTCTTTCAAAGATGCACCCCGCACGTTAAGGCTGATGCACAGGCCCAAAACTCCTAAGTATTTCTCAAAAAACAAAGCCAGCACCAAATAGGCATATTCATATTTCCCTTTAATGTGGCAACACCATAAAAATCAGACCGGTTTCGGCAACCTTGCCTTCTTCAGTGATAAATACAAAAGCACATATCACCAGTATTTATATCATGATCAATCACATAATTAAAAATCAACATTTAAAGCAGCAGCAGCTCCATTTATTAGGGCTATAATCACATACATAAACTACATATGGTCATTAAGCCCTGGGAAGAATAAAGCCCCAAGTTTAATGATCCATCCTCTTTCTTTCTTATTCAATATTGCATGCCATCCCAATTTCTTTTTTCTCACTATAAAGAATCTTAGAAACTATTTTTAAAAAGTCCTATGAATCCTTATATAAATGCACAATGTTGGCACCCACCTCATGAAGTTGGTAATCAATAAAATGAGCTACAGTATAAGTTTTTGAAAATTTAGCATCAACAGTAGGGTGCAGGAGTGGATCAACATCTTTGTGCACTTTAGGGATCCCCAAAATAGTGGAGTTTTTGAGTCCATGACCTTTAAAAATTCAAAATCACCCTGGGAAATAAGACCTTATGTTAGAAAATCATTTAACATTACATTAATTCTATTATAAGTGAGGTTTCTTTGATTAACTGATACTTCCTCATAGGTATCATCCATAAAGCAGGTCAAATATTTTATTAATGTGGTCACTGGTATTCATTATAACCAGACCACCCCCCTTTGTCGGGCTTCATTAGTCTGACCTATCTGTTATATATAATTTGTTTCAACAAAGTCACCTCTTCCCTTGTTAAACCTTATCTGAAATTAAGTCCTTCTATTGTGCAAGATCTGCCTAATGTCAGACTCGCGTATTTTCTCAAATAAGGTAATAACAGGGTGCAATGGTGGGATAAAAATGCTAGGTTTGGAACATGAATTATAAATATCCGGGTCCCTCTGTTCCTTGTGTGCAAAATGCAAACTTAAATTAAGCTTGTGGGTAAAAAGTTTTAAGTCGATCAAAACATCGTCAACCCAGGCTCCCCTAGTAGGAATGAAAGTGAAACCTTTCTCAAATAATTGAGCCCACTTGTAGTCAATGGCAAAATCACTGTAATTACAAACTTTATAATCATGGCTGATGTTATATAGAATGATACAACCATCTTCTGTGGTAAGTCCTTCTATTCGCCCCCCCCTCCTGCAGTCCCTCTGATCCTCACCCGCCTGTACATTGCATCGTTGTCTGTTCCATATCTTTTCTGACCTCCAGAAAAATCCAAAGGGGACTCATCATTGATCTGACCCTGGCAGCTCCCATGAGTGAAATCATTATCTGTTAAACCACCCTCAGAGCTATGGTCATGACTGGCACTACCTCCACAACCATTAGTGTCATTAACCTAAAATGTCTGTTTGTATGCTTATGGGGGGGGGATAAGCTACCCCTCGTTCATAGTCAAGTTTGTGTCTATATAACTTCTTTCTTTCTTAGTTTTAATTAAAAGTTATGTACTCACCGTAACTACGCATCTGTGATGTTCATTTTCATTCTTCCTCAACCCACGGGTTCAAATCCAATCCTCAGATCCCACTTGTCACTCTCCTACTTTGGACACAATAGAAGAGTCTTTGTGGGTTCTGTTCAAGCAGCTTTATTTTATACAAACACATCATGATAGAAGATTATTGACTTTAACTTAAGTAACTTGTATACAAACTAACTACTGCAACCATACACGCTCACTCCCTGGCAGCACTCTCAAAATGGCACTAGGAATAGCACGTGCCTCATATACATATATATATATATATATATATATATATATATATATATATACACACACACACTTGCGCACACAGCCTTTGATAAGCTTCTTAAAGACACAGCACATTCTGTTATGCAATCGGATCTATATCCTTCCTCTTTGAGAAACAGATAACGAAATGCATGCAGATATTACAGGTAGTTCTTTGTCATGCATTTATACAAGACTCGGTACATATATACTATACACAGTATACACACTTGACCATATCATGTAACATAAAACTGGGAATTGGGTTTAGCAACTGGAGCTGTCTCTACAAAATGTTCAACCTTGGAAGTCTTTGGAACATCTTCAGGAATGAAATCAGAGGTTGGAACGCACTCTGGGATGGAAACAACATTTGCTTCGCTCTGAGATTTGGAGTCTGTATCACAGGAACAATGCTGTGACGATTCTGGTACAGGAAGAGGTCTCTGATTTCTCCTGTACTCCACAACCTCAGATTCTATAAGGTAGGTTCTCAGCTCGGCACATATACCTGTCACTTGACCAATCCAGTCGAAACCTTTCACAGTTTGTATTCTCACTGTCTCAACTTCCCTCGACGGATGAAGAAATCTGCATGATTTATCATAACTGGACGTCTGGATAGAACGCTTCTTGAATAATTGAGCCTTGATGGTTTTTTATTGTTCTTAGCTTTAGGCCTCAATAAACTGGAACTAATAGGTAGCGTAGCTCTGGTTTGCCTGGAAAGAAGCCTTTGAGCAGGTGAGCCAAGAGTATCTTCACAGGGTATGTTTCTGAGATTTTGCAAATTTTAGCAAATTCAAAAACAGATTGGTATTGCCATGATTTGACCTTTCAAGTAATTGCTTTGCACTCTGCACTGCACATTCAGCTAGACCACTTGACTGCAGATATTCAGGACTGCTAGTAACATGTACAAAGTCCCATTCTCTTGCAAACTTCTGAAACAACTGAAGTGGTTCTCTTTGCAAATGTGGTCTAATACTGTTGCATACTGATCAAGAAGAAAGCACTTTATCAATGTCCTTCAGTAATGAAGGCCAAATTACTAATTCTCTCGATCTTCTCTTAGTGAATGCAGAACCTGGGTGACTGTGATGCAAAATCTGGACATATTCTTGTTGTAAGGAAGCAGGAACAACAATTTTAGGACCTTTGAAAATAATGCCATCTTCCATCAACATTTCATCACTGTAAGGAAAATAGGTTTGCACTTCAGGTGGTAGATTGCTCTGATGGCCATCCAACATTAATGTAGTGATTGAGCTTTTGCAAAATTGGATCAGTCTTTATATGATCTCTTAAGTCATCAAAGCCTAGTGGTAGAAAAATTATGCACTGCCAACATGTCAAAGTCAAAATTCTCTACATCAAGCTGCTCCATCGTATTTCTGAGTGATCTGGATAAGGTATCAGCCAGATAGATTAGTTTTCCTTTTGTATAGACCATTTTAAAGTTGTACTTTTGCAATTTGAGCATTATTCTTTGCAATCTCGCTGGAACTGAATGCATAGGCTTCTTTAGAATAGCAACTAGAGGTTGGTGGTCAGTTTCAATCTGAATAGCTTGACCATCACTATAATCATGAAACTTGGATAATGCAAATACTACTGCCAAAAGTTCTTTCTCAATTTGAGCAAACTGCATCTCAGTTTGGGTAACTGTTCTAGATTCATAGGCTAATGGTCTGCCCCCTTGAAGTATAAGTGTGGCAAGACCAAATTTTAAAGCATCACAGGAAAGAGTGACTGGTTTGTTCACATCATAGTATCTTAATGTAGATGGAGTGGATATTTTCTGCTTAAGGTCTCCAAATGCCTTCTGGTGCTGTTCTAATCATGACCATGCAACATTTTTGCACATCAGCTCTCTTAAAGGTGCTGTCAACTCACTGAAATCTGGTATAAACTTGCCTAAATAGTTGACCATGCCTAGAAAATGCTACAGAGCTTGGAACATTGTCTGATGCTGACATCTCAAGAATAGATGCATGCTTGGTGGGGTATGGTCTCAAGCCAGTGCTGGTAAATAAATGACATAAATATGTAACTTCTGGAAGTCTGAATTTTCACTTCAGAGGATTGAGCTTCAAGTTTACTTCACATACTTAGGTTGCTGTCGCTTAACCATTGTCTCCAACCAATAAATCATCTACTATTATTGCAGAAGGATAACTCGAAAATTTTGATCCATCGCACGTGGAAGACTTCACTTGCAGAAGTTATTCTAAGAATCTGTATCTGCCAAATGGAGTACCAAACATGGTTAGTAATGAGGATTTGTGATCAAGCATCATTTGCCAAAATGAGCACTTTGCATCCAAGACAGAAAAAACAGTGGTATTCGGTATTAGGCCTGTGACCTCTTCGACTGTGTGCATTGGATGATATGGTCTCTTCAATGCTTTGCTCAAATCTCTTGGGTCAATACATATTCTGACTTCGTCTGACCCTTTTTTGTGAGCTGCTACCACAGACGACACCCATTCAGTTAGTTCTGTAACTGGACAAATTACACCTTACTGCACCATTTTATACAACCGAGCCTTAACTTTATCCTGCATAGCTATTGGAACTCTTCTTGCCAGCCTGACTACTGGGGTGACCTCTGGGTCTAATGTCATGGAAAACACAAATGGAAGTTTGCCCAACTTGTCATCAAATGCATCAGCATACTCAGAGAAAAAAACTTCAGAAAAATTGGATGTGATGAACTTCTTTAGTAAAAGAAAGCAGATTCATTCTCAAACTATCTTTGAGACCCAATAAAGACTGGATTCGTTTTCAGACTACATAGAATAACAAGTTGTAATAGTTCTTGGCCAAATAACACGAAAGCATCACTGAGCCTTCGGTCTGGATTTCTTCACCTCCATAAGCAACAAGCTTTGCACTACTGGCCACAATGAGTTATTCATTAGTTCTCACTTTAGCAAATGTGTCTGCTGATATAACATTACACTTTGAACCAGGGTCTACTTTGAGCTCTGTGGATTTACCATTGATCTGGACAGTACAAAACACTTCACTCATTGCTAATAAATTCACTGCATCACCTCTTTCACCAACTACTGATAAACCATCTACATAAAAAGTTGACTGCTGCGTCTCCACTTGATCAACTTGTTTTTTTGTGTGACCTTTCTTTACAACTATGTGAGGTTTACTTGATTTGTAAAACTTTTGGAAATTGTTTCATTTTTTACACTTGTAACATTGCTGACTGAATGCTAAGCACTTCTCTCTTTTAGACTCATGATTTGCAACGCAATTGGGACAGTTAACAAGCACTGAGGATGCTCCTTTAACTGAACTAGTCTTAGAACTTGCTGGAAAGCTACATGGTTTTCCTGGTGAGCCAGGAGGGGATGTGGCTACCATGTGCTTAGGCTTACTTTTGTTTGCCACATGTTGCATGCTCTGGAGCCTGCTGAAACCATGTTCTTGTCACTTGCAAGCATACTTGTGTGTTTTTCTGTCGTTTCATGGATCTGACAAATCTCTATGGCTTTACTCAATGTTAAATCACTGCCAGAAGCAAGATCTTTCTCACTGCAGCATTATTAATACCACACACAAGCCTGTCCTTTATTAACTCATCTTTTAAGTCACCAAACTGACAAATTTTAGCCTTGTTTCTCAGGTCAGTTATATAAGCTGCAAAAGTTTCCCCTGTTTTCTGATCTCTCATGTAAAACAAATGCCTCTCTAATGTAATATTTGTCTGAGGGTTACACATTTTTCTGAACTTGTGCTTCAAACACTCAGGGTCTTCCCTTGAATCAGTCTGTACAACAATATGATGGTCTGCACCTTCTCCTTCATACACTGCTGGTGCATACACAAATTAACACTCTTTCTATGGCCTCTGACCCAGCTAGGTTTAGCAAAATGAATGCTGTGGTGCATGCATCTTTATCTGAATAAGCTGCTTGTATAACAAATATCGTACTCTTACTCAAATATTCCCCAATTCTCTACAATATTCTGATCAAATTCAAGAGGTAAGGGCTTTCAAAATCTGTCTGCCTTATTAACACATACCAATGAAGGGTTTTGCAAATAAGCACACTCACATACACACACACAGAGGGTCTATATTACATTATCGAATGTTAATTTGTTTGAATACGTAAATATCGGCACCACAGTATTGAAACACTGAAATAGCGAAAGCTGTTAATGTCGAACTGTGCATTGTCGAAGAGTTACAGATGGCCAACTCAAGTTTACTGACGTATTACTTTAGAACGGCATCGTATCACACTAATTTCATGAAATAGTAAATACTAAATAATATCAACATTACTGTAATGTGAATTTTAAATAAAGTATTTGTCTATAAAATAATTTTTGTTGCTGAAAAAAATGTATAAGGGAGAAATATTTCATAATCATTTCATCTGGAAGTAATGTTTGATCTTCGTATAAATACACATGAAATACCATAATGTGTGCACGTTAGACTTCAGAGCAAGTGCAATGATTGCTGACACTTCGCATTCAAGTCCAGGTATACTAGGTAATATTTACCACACTGTCACACCTTAGAAATTTGTTCATTAGGTAGTATGCATTATATTTTCTTTATAGCAACGTTAAGTTGCTTAGGCACATTAATTATTAGCATTAGTCATGAGAGGTTGCTAAACTGAATTAACTTTTTACTAGACATGTCGAATATATTTTTTCAACACTACACTTACATTGCTTAGCAATATTCACATGGTGTGTGACATCACTAATTTAAGACTGGTTTAACTAATAGCCGGAATGCGAAGTGTGCCAACTATGAAAATTCGACATTCTAAGTTTCGGCATTTATAGCATTTGCTATTTAAGTGTTTTGATATTGTGGTGTCGATATTTACGTATTCGAACAAATCAATGTTCGATAACGTAATATAGACCCCACACAGATATATGCCAGAAAGTTATGTCAGTATGTGTAACTTTGCCCAATAGCACAACAAGCCTCTGTATAAAGTACAGTTGTGTACACTTAACATAAATGTAGATGTTCGAGTGTATTCACTGTTGCAGTCATTACACTTGGGTTATCCTGCTGGCAGGCTACCCTCAGTAGGCCTGAATTTCAAAGTCTAGGTCCGGCATCGGTTGCTGTTACCTCTTCCCTGACGTCAGTGCGCCAGGGGTATAAAAGATGCAGCCGATGCCATTTTCTTCGTTTTTCTTGCCCAAGATGTCAGGTGCCCCCAAAAAGGTAGGCTAAAAATATGCCAATAAAACATGCATGCACCAGAATATATAATACCTTCATCTACAAGCAAATACACCACATAGGTTGTATAGGCTAGAGAAGAGCAGATAAGTTGCAGCAAAGATAGGGGGGATGGTGGGTGGATAACCTGGACTGCAACAGTGAATACACTCAAACATCTACATTTATGGTAAGTGTACACAACTGTACTATGTTCTTCGTGTTTCACTGTTGCAGTCATTACACTGGGGTTGAATCCCAAAGCTAAGGTTGGGAGGCTGGAGCTAAATAGCATTAGGAGTGGCTATGAGGCCCTGCAGAACTGCAGTGGCAAAGCCTGCCCTGGATTTAGAGTAGAGTGGTAAATGATAGTGCTTTGTAAAGGTGTGCACTGAACTCTAGGTAGCAGCCTCCAAAATGTCTTTGGGTGGTACTCCCCTGAGGAAGGCTACTGAAGTGGCTGCTGCTCTGGTTGAATGTGACCTAATGCCCTTAGGCACTGGATTGCTATGTTGTGAATAGCAGAAAAGAATGCAGTGGCCTATCCACTTTGAAATAGTCTGCTTTGAGATAGCTTTTCCTTGTGATCCTGCAGCATATGCCACTAGTAGTTGCTCTGTATTTCTGACAGCTTTGGTTCTGTTCAAGTAGAAGTGTAGCTGCCTGTGTATGTCCAAAAAATGCAGAATTCTCTGCCCCTTATTCTGTGGGTTTGGATAAAAAGTATGCAGATGAATAGTTTGGTTAAGGGCCACACTGGACACTACCTTAGGCATAAATGTTGGATTTGTCCTCAGAGAAACCCTGTCTGGATAAAAAATGATAAAAGGTTTCTCAGCCATGAGTGTCTGTAGCTCTGAGACTCGTCTTGCAGAGTTTATTGCTAGAAGCAGAGCTGTTTTCCAAGATAAAAACTTTATATCGGCTGTAGCGGCTGGCTCAAAAGGAGGCAGGGTGAGTTTTTCCAAAACATAATTGAGGTCCCATGCAGGTATTGGTGATCTCCTTGGAGGCCTTAATTTTTTGGCTCTTCTGAGGTACTGCCTTAACAAGGGATGAGAAAAGATTGGTGGCTCTGTATTGTAATGAGCTGAAATGGCAGAGGCATGAATTGTAATTGATGAAAAGGATAGGCCTTTGTCCAGCATCTCAGTTAAGTATTGCAAAATCTGTGGAATATTTGGTACAGCTGTGTCAATTCCTTGTGCCTGGTTCCAAGCACAGAATCTCTTCCATTTTCCAGTGTAAGATTTTCTGGTACTAGGCCTTCTGGCCTCCAAAATGACATCCATTACTGCTTTAGTGAGAGGCGCGTTTTGTATCACTACATTATCCGCCATGCTGCCAGATTTAAGGTCTTTAATTGGCTGTGCAGGATCTGATTATTTTGTTGGGATAGTAGATGAGGTATTTGAGGCAAGGTCCAAGCCAGGCACTGAGACAAGTTCCTTAGGATTGGGTACCAGTGCTGGCGGGGCCAGTCTAGGGCAATCAGTATCATCTTTGGTTTCTCTTGTCTGACCTTTAGGAGTACCTTGGGGAGGACAGGCAGTGGAGGAATGGCATATACTGCTAAGCTTTTCCAGCTGAAAGATAGGGCGTCCACTTTCCTTGTCTGTGATAAGTCCTTGTGCAGAATCTTTTTAGTTGGTAGTTGTGAGGAGAGGCAAATAGATCTATATCCGGGCATCCCCATTTCCTTGTTATCATGCTGAAGACTTGTGGATCCAATTTCCACTCGTGGGGATACATGAGGTTTCTGCTTAGTTTGTCTGCCAGAGTATTTATCTTTCCTGGCAGGAACTGCACCTGCAGATGTACTTGGTAAGTCAATGCTGTGTCCCACAAAGTCATGGCTAGTCTGCAAAGGGGGTACGAATGAGTGCCTCCCTGCTTGTTTATATACCACACGACCGTGGTGTTGTCTGTCTTTATCATTAGTTGTCCCGGATGAAGTAGGTCCTTGAAGGCTGTCAGGGCATTCTGAACAGCTACCATCTCTTTTTGATTGATATGTAGATGCATTTGGTTTGCGGACCATGTGCCTTGAATACATATTCCTGCCATGTGGGCCCCCCAGGCATAATCTGATGCATCCGTTGTTAATGTCTGCCTGGCTGGGGGTAAAGTGAATGGCTGTCCCTTGTTCTGGTGACAAGCCTTCGCCCACCAACGAAACTCCTGTTGCAGGCAGGGAATGAGGGTAATTATTGTTTCCAGGCTGTGGCAATGTTGAGTCCAAACACTTTTTAGGTACCATTGAAGTTTCCTCATATGCAGTCTCGCATATGGAATTAGTAGAATGCAGGATGCCATGAAGCCCAAAGCCTGCAGATTTTTTTCTTGCAGATAACTGGGCCTTTGTTGCCAACAGGTTGAAATAGGTAGTCAGTTGCCTTTGTTTGTCTGGCGTGAGATAAGCCATCTAGGCAGTTGTATTTAAGCTTGCACCCAGGAATATTATCTCTTGAGAGGGTACTAGTTTTGATTTCTTTTCGTTGACTGTGTAACCTAGGCCTGTTAGAAATCTCTTTACAAACACCAGACGCTGTAGTAGAATGTCCTTGTTCTCTGCTTGAATGCGGCAGTCATCCAAGTAAGGATATATTTGTATTCCTCTTTGTCTGCAGAATGCAATTACTGGTGCCAGGCACTTTGTGAAGACCCTGGGCACAGTAGATAAGCCAAAGAGCAGTGCAGAGAATTGGTAGTGCACTGAGCCAGCTTTGAATCTGAGGTATCTTCTGCATGTTTGTCTGATTGGGACAAGCAGGTATGCCTCTTTTAGGTCGAAAGTCACAAGCCAAGCCTTCTTGCCCAGCATGGGCAGAAGTTGCTGTAGAGTCAACATTTTGAATTTTGGTATATCCAGAAATGTGTTTAGAATAGATAGGTCCAGTATTGGTCTCCAGGTCTTGTCCTTTCTTGGTACCAAGAACAGTGTTGAATAAAATCCTTGTCCCTGCTCTTGCTCTGGTACTTGATGAATGGCCCTCATGTCCAAGAGGGATGAGACTTGCTTTTGTGCCTCTGCCCATTAATGTTTTGGCAGGTCTGGCCAACCGTTTGTCCTTGGCAGGGTATGGAAGTGAAACTTGTAGCCTTGTGACCCTATGTCTAGGACCCATTTGTCCTGGGTTATGTGCCAGTTTTGAGAAAAAAGTGCTAGTTTTCCGCCTAAAGGTGCAGCCAGAAGATAAGTGCTTGGTGCAGGCAGTGGGAAATCACTGGGACTGTTTCCTGTATGGTTGTGATTTGTCTTCTCCATTTTTGGTGGTAGAAGCAACCCAATGTTTAGACCTGTACGAACCTTGGGGCTGGGATCTGCCTCTTGAGCGTCTGTATCTGCCCCATTGTGGTCTGTCTGACACTGGAAAGGACCAATTCTTTGTAGGCCAGTGTCTGCTAAATCTTGGAGGCTGAACCTGTAAGAAATCCTTAACCATTTGCATAGATTTAGCTTTGTCCTCCATTTTCTTTAACACCTCTTTTGCTTTAACACCAAGCAAAGTATCATGCTGTAATGGGGCATCTAATAATTTTGCTTTGACATAATCAGGCAGACTTTGTTCCTTTAACCAAGCATGCCTACTGATGACAGAACCCGTAACAGCGGCTCTGCAGGAGGCCTCCAAAGAATCAAAACCACATTGCAAAGTATGCTTTCCAACTTGTTCAGCTGCATGCAATAAATCCTGCATTTCTTTGTTTTCTGCCCATTCAGAATTTGTCAACATTTTCTGTTTAAGCAGTGACATAATATATTGCTGATATTTGAGCATATGAAACTGACAATTTAAAGGCCTTATAGCCAAGGTAGCGGAAGTGTAAATCTTTTTCCCCATCTGTCCAATGCCCTATAATCTCTGTCAGAGGGGGTAGAGTTTTTTGCAGTGGAAGCCTTGACCCCTTTGGGACCCTGAGAGATAGTTTCTGGGTCAGCAGCAGGGTTTTTGAAAAGGAATTTGAGAGCGTCAGGAACCCTGTAGTACCCGTCAGGCTTAACAGGAGCTGGAGGTATGGAGTCAGGGGTCAGACTGGACTCTGAAAATACATTATCAACAATGTCCAACATAGGTGGAATAGCTAGGGGCCTGTGTTGTGGTAGTAAAAGAAAGTCTCTGAGCCTTTTCTTAGATTCTGAAAAATCTTGGCTTTCCCAGTGGAAATGCTCCCTCATGGTATGCAAGGTTTCCCCAAAAGAGTAATCCTCAGGAGGAGAGGCTGAAGGGATAGATTCTTCAGCATCAGAATCCTCATAGGAAAGAAGAGAGTATTCCTGATCAAAAGAGGAATCAGATGAAATGGAAACCTGATCTGAAGATTCATATTCTGTCTCTTGCCTAGGCCTTTTATCATGTGGGGGATAGGAACCCCTGATCAAAGTAATTAAGTCTTCAGCCATTTTGAGCATCTGTTTTTTGGGCATGGAGGCCTGTCGCTGAGGCTGTTGTACTTGTTTCTTGGTCTTTAAGTGTGCTTTAGTCTTTGCCTTTGAAGCTGAAGTCGTTTTAATGTATAATTGAGTTGGTCTGAAAACACCCTCAAAAGCCGAAGCCTGCTCAGCAGCTCCGGACCAATCTGAGGGAATAGTCTCCAAAGGTCCAATACTTTGATGGCCTAGGAGACTCCACGTGCGAGTCGGTAGCAGCCTGCGGGTCTAAAGTAGCGAGCGTCAGGGGCTGCGAAGGCGCCTCACTGAGAACCGGCGAACCGGCGACTGGCTTAGAAGAAGCCTCGTCGTCAGTTTTGGACCTCGGATGCCTGTCCTTTTCTTTTGCTTTGCGTTTCTTGTGAATTCCGGTAGTCGGATGGCTATCTGACGACATGGTATAATTAAATCTTCTGCCAAAATAGTGTAATGCAAAATCGTACCGACGCTTAATAGTGCGTTGGTTAAATCTAGCACAAAACCGACAACTAGCAATGTCGTGGTCAGGGCCTAGGCAAGGAATACAGTAAGAATGAAAGTCCTTATGAGGTATTTGCTTCCCACAAGAAATACAATTATTAACTTTTTCTGACATCGGTCTGGAGCAAGAAAAAAGTTTCCCCAACAGGGTACTTAGCTTTTAATGAAGACTATGGATCTGAAATTCGAACACGAAAATCTTAGGAGTAGGCCAACCGGCACTTGCGAACTGCTTATGCTTCGGGCACTGAGCGGCAAGAAAGACTGAAGAAAATGGCGTCGGCTGCATCTTTTATACCCCTGGCGCACTGATGTCAGGGAAGAGGTGACGGCAACTGACGCTAGACCTAGACTTTGGAATTCAGGCCGACTGAGGGTAGCCTGCCAGCAGGATAACCCAAGTGTAATGACTGCAACAGTGAAACATGAAGAACATCTGAACTTTACAAAATAAGTCTCTCTCGGGCACTGTATTACTCATGAAATTACTGTATTGCAAGACATCACCTCTTATCAATGTGAGAAACATATAACTGCTCGATACAAACCTCTGTGTAACTGGACATTGCGAAATAAGTCTCTAGGGCACTGCAACACTCTTGAAATTATCTGTACCCATAATGCCCTATTCCACCATTACCTAGGATGGAATTTGTTACCATACGCCCCTATAGAAAGGTAGAGAAAGGAATAGCTGACAGAGAAAGGAAGGGCTCAAAACCGAAACTGTAGGTTCCAAAATCACAGTCCCACAGGTCTGTTCAGAAACAGAAGGAATGGGGATGGATGGGTGGTAAGCTGTGGAAGAATGAAAACCGACAACATGATGCCTAGTTATGGCGAATACATACATTTTAAATCTGATGTTGTCCTTTTCATTCTTCCTCAACCCATGGGATAGAGTCCCCAGTTAAGAAGATCTTGGGTGGTCCTCATGGAAAAGTATTCCGGAGTATGGCTGAACTAAAGGCGGCTTTGTTTCTAAATATAATATCCAATTTGTTTGTAGCAATGCTTCAGGACATCACCACGGCAATTTTAGTACCTTTAAAAAAAAAAAAAAAATCTTGCTTTTTTCCCACTTTTCTGAGATTTAAAAAAGTTCAGTTACAGGCTTGCTGTTCTTGAATTGTTTGTAAGTTTCTGTGAGGCCATTTTTCGCCTGGGCTAAGGGAAAGTCTCTCTGTTGATCAGTGGCAGTGAAAAACATTGAGCCGCCTGCCTGCCCCTGTGGGAGTGGTTACTGACTTGAAACTGTAGTTTTATTGGCCATTCTGGGTCAATTCCAAAACTCCTTCATCTTCCTCTCTTAAAACCTGGTTGCCTCGTGGTTTTGGCATCTTTTCAGGCTTGTTGGCTGTTGGTGAAGCACACACCAAGAGGAGAAAACGCTGAGAGAAGAAAGAGTCACTTTTGAGACTAAGTATTTTTCCTCTCTTTATTTGCTAAGTTTTTCTGCATAGCCGCCTATTTTGAGCATTTTCTGGCTTGTTAAATTTGATTTCTGCATTAGTAACTGTATTTAGAGCACAACCTAGAGCGGTTTACTGAATTTCCTGTTTGCACTTATTTTTAAAATAATTTTTTTCTCAAAACTTGCATTTTATCTGTCTTTGGCCTAGCACTCTTGTGTGGGGTCATTTACTGCACTGTTATAACTTGCTGATACTTGTTAACCTCTGCTATCTCTGAAAAAACAAAAACAAAAAAAAATATTGCTTTTTTCCCCACTTTTCTGAGATTTAAAAAGTTCAGTTACAGGCTTGCTGTTCTTGAACTGTTTGTAAGTTTCTGTGAGGCCATTTTTTGCTTGGGCTAAAGGAAAGTCTCTCTGTTGATCAGTGGCAGTGAAAAACATTGAGCAGCCTGCCTGCCCCTGTGGGAGTGGTTACTGACTTGAAACTGTAGTTTTATTGGCCATTCTGGGTCAATTCCAAAACTCCTTCATCTTCCTCTCTTAAAACCTGGTTGCCTCGTGGTTTTGGCGTCTTTTCAGGCTTGTTGGCTGCTGGTGAAGCACCCACACCAAGAGGAGAAAACGCTGAGAGAAGAAAGGAGCCACTTTTGAGACTTTAAGTATTTTTCCTCTGTTTATTTGCTAAGTTTTTCTGCATAGCCGCCTATTTTGAGCATTTTCTGGCTTGTTAAATTTGATTTCTGCATTAGTAACTGTATTTAGAGCACAACCTAGAGCTGTTTACTGAATTTCCCGTTTGCACTTATTTTTAAAATCGTTTTTTTCTCAAAACTTGCATTTTATCTGTCTTTGGCCTGGCACTCTTGTGTGGGGTCATTTACTGCACTGTTATAACTTGGTGATACTTGTTAACCTCTGCTATCTCTGAAAAAACAAAAAAACAAAAAAAATCTTGCTTGTTTCCCACTTTTCTGAGATTTAAAAAAGTTCAGTTACAGGCTTGCTGTTCTTGAACTGTTTGTAAGTTTCTGTGAGGCCATTTTTTGCTTGGGCTAAAGGAAAGTCTCTTTGTTGATCAGTGGCAGTGAAAAACATTGAGCTGCCTGCCTGCCCCTGTGGGAGTGGTTACTGACTTGAAACTGTAGTTTTATTGGCCATTTTGGGTCAATTCCAAAACTCCTTCATCTTCCTCTCATAAAACCCTCTTTTGCGCGGTTTTGCGTGTTTCTGTGCATAGCGCAACAGCGGGCAGCGCCGCCTAATTGGGTTTAAACTATTCCTGGCTCCACAGAGTCTGCTCTATCTCTCAATTTAAACACCATATTCTCATTCTAAGGCCCTTCACTGGTCCAATTAAGTAATCCTACAAGTTAGCACTATTAAACCATAAGCACTACTTACTCTTATACTCTCTACGATTACCCTGTCCTCTACTGGTCAGTCTAAAATTCAGTTTCCCTATTACTCTAGCATGTCCAAAGGTCAGTCAATGGTTTCCTCTCCAGTCCAGCTGGTGAATCTGGGAATTTTGAGGCAATGTTACAACCATCTCATGTACACGGACAACCCTCTCCTCCTCCAAACAGGTTCAAATATATGTGAGAGATGCAACTATTTAGCCAAACTGGAGGCTGAGCTCTCTCATCTCAAAACTGGTGTAACCAGTCAGGAGGAGAAGGTAACCTCACACAACACAATTCCAGTATCACATAGTCCCACACATCAGTGAACCAAACACATAAATACACAAAAACATACTCGGAGGCTCTAAATAAAAATCTACCTAAGCAACAGAGACCTCCAAAGCAGACATCCAAGCAAACGCTACCTCAAAACAAAACACACACAACACATAACCCACAAAGTCAGTGTGCCAAGCAGCCACAGCCCTTAAGGCTGAATAACACACCTGATACTCTTGTTATAGGTGACTCTATTGTCAGACACACTGATGTCCCGCTCACCAGGCTGAATAAAGAGAAGGTCACAGTGAGCTGCCTGTCGGGTGCTAGGATCCGACAAATAACGCAAGCACTCTAGTCACTCCAAAGCAAATACAAATATGACTCAGTCATTGTACATGCTGGTGTGAATGACCTGAGATGTACCTCCCTGGACTACATGAAAAGAGACATAGAGGAGCTCTCTGATCATGTAGCCCAGGCTGGTATGACCCTGACCTTGAGCAGCATCTTACCCTCACCTAGAATGATGCCACAGTACAAAGACAAAATGATCGATTTTAACAATTGCTAAAATGTTGGTGTCATTCAAAGGGGATCCAGTGTCTGTCAGCCTGGGATGACATGCTCGACAAGCCACGTTGCTTCGCTAGGGACGGCTTGCACCTGTCACCACTGGGCTTTTGGATATTGGCAAAGGCTCTTGCCACCCCCATAGTGCCTTTTTTAGGCAAGGCTCAAAAGTCAAACCCACCCCCAAAGACAGCACAAGGAACAAGAAACTAAGGGTAATGCTGCTAAACGCCAGAAGTCTTAACCTCAAGATGCACGCACTCGAAGCTCTCCTCAGTATGGAGAACATCGATATCTGTGCAGTGACAGAAACCTGGTTCAAGGCTCCAGAGAGCACCCCACACTACCAGGCTATACCTCATATCATGCTTTTCGGCCCCAAAACCTGGACTGAACCACAAAAGGAGGGGGAGTTTCCATATTTATCAAGGATATCCACACCTCTAGGTTAGTGGCATTGCACGAAGTATCGGAGACCATCCAAGTGCAACTAACAAGCAAGACTGCTTTTCAGTTTAAAGCATCCTACAGACCACCCTCTCAAAGTCAGGAATCCCATTCGGCTTTGCTGAAAACATTGGAGAACATGAAGATCTCTCCGAACACCATTATATTGGGCGACTTCAACCACCCAAACATTGACTGGAAGCACTACTCAAGCCCCAGCACCTTAGCCCAAAGATTCCTGGAAATTATAAACTCAAATGCTATGGAACAACTAGTCACCACTCCCACAAGACGGGACAACATACTAGACCCGATCATTACCAACATGGGGACTCTATGCTCCACACCAGAAGTATATCCCTCATTGGTAAGATCAGACCATAAATTAATTTCACTGGATGTCCACATCCCGACCCCACCCACAGCCCAGAAAACCACAGTGAAAAACTTCTCAAAAGCGAACTTCTCACTTCTCAAAACCGAAGTGGAATCCTTCAAGGCCCCAGGGCCAGTGGAAACTACAGCCCAAACTGCAGAATCCTATATAAATGCATTCTACGGACATCTCCAGGAATGCATGGATCATGCTATCCCAAACAAAACCAAGACCCAATCATCCAAAGGCAGGCGTCCAGTCTGGTGGACCCCTGCCATAAATAAACTGTACAACAGAAGGAGGAAGCTACTACATGATAGAGCAAAATCCCTAATAGGGAAGGCATCTCTGATCAGTACTAGCAAAAATTATGATCCCTCATAAAATCCTCCAAGGCCAGCTTCGAGAGAAAAATTGCACAGGACACCAAAGACAATCATAAGGCTTTTTTCAGTTATGTTAGAAACCTGGGATGCAACTCCCAGACTTGTTCTGAGTTGATTCTAAACGACAAAAAATACACTGAACCCACAGACATCGCCAATATCCTGGCAGACAGGTTCAGTGCAAACCCCCCCCCCCCCCCAAAAGAGCAAGTATCTATCCCGGCACAGGGCTGCCTCCCAAACATCTCAGATGCTCAGGTGAAGGCTGCCCTCTCCAAAGCAAAAAACACTGCTTCCATGGGTCCAGATGGCGTCCCAGGTTGCGTCCTACATGAACTACAAGAGGAACTAATCCCTCAAATAAAACAGCTATACAATCTCAGCCTCACTACAGGATATGTGCCCACAGAATGGCGTACAGCAACAGTGGTCCCACTCCACAAAGGTGGAGCCTCTACGGACCCTGGAAACTATCGCCCCATAAGCCTGACTAGCTTAGTCTGCAAGGCTATGGAGAGGATCATCATGGAGCTCATAAACAAAGACATTGGGGACCTACAGACACTAGATCCTACCCAGTTTGGCTTTGTCAAGGGCAGATCCTGCCTTTTGAACCTGGTTGACTTCTTTGAAACAGTCACCAAAGCCATACATGAAGGGAAGGTAGTCCACACAGCCTATCTGGACCTTGCAAAGGCATTTGACACAATACCCCACTCGGGCATCATAGATAAGCTATTCAGCTTAAATATAAACCCCTATGTCACAAGATGGGTCGCAAACTGGCTCAAAGACAGAACCCACAGAGTGAGAGTTGCTGGAGCCATGTCAGACTCGAAACCGGTCACAAGTGGTGTCCCACAGGGTTCTGTCCTGGGACCACTCTTGTTCGGTATATACTTTTCCGAGGTACAGGCAAACGTGGGAGGACTATGGCTCACCAAGTTCGCAGACGACTGCAAACTGGGCGCCATAATCAACTCTCTAGCTGACACAAACATCCTTCAAAAAGGTCTCACAGAGACAGATAACTGGTGCCAGTGCCATGGTTTAAAGCTAAATGCCAAAAAATGTATAGTCATACCCTTTGGCAAAAACAATGTGCCCACAAATTACCACATAGGCGGAAACCCATTAAGTACAGAGAAAGTTATTAGGGACCTGGGGACCCAAGTTGATAGCAATCTCTCCTTTGTAAACCACACTGCCAAAGTGGTTAGAAAGACCTTCTACATAGCCCACCTCATCACGACGGGTTTCACATCTAGATCAAGAGAGGTAATCGTGCCCCTTTATTCATCCCTCATCAGGCCCATCATAGAATACAATGCCCCTTTTGGGATGTACCTTACCCGACACCTGCAGCAATTAGAAAGACCCCAAAAGTATCTCACCAAGAGGATCAAGGGTCTCAAACAGATGCCATATGCTGCTTGGTTAAAAAAACTCCAGCTCTACTCAGTTGCATACCGCCTACTTTGAGGCGATATATGCCTGACATACAAAGCTATGTCAAATCCAGAATTAATGGACATGCTCCACCTCAGTAAATCTAAATCCCTTAGAGCCACACGCTCAAGGGACTTGAACCTCAGCACAGAAATAAATAGAACTTGCTGGAGGGACAGGTTCATAACCCAGAGGCTCCCTTCGCTCTGGAATAGAATTCCAGTTCATGTGAGGCAGAGCACCTCACTGAATCTCTTCAAGAAGAATCTCGATAAGTGGATGGGGGATCGTAGGTTTGTCCCAGGGATTACTCCCGTGTCACTATTAGACAGAGGCACAGTAAACTAAACCTTAAAAAGGGCACAGTATACTCAAATCAAGGGGTGGCGTAAGACATACAGAATCGGGCTAGGCTTATAATTGCCCCAGGGCAGATAGCCTAGTATGAACCTATGAACCTATTTCATAATAAAAACAAATTACTAAAACAGTAAAGCTTTATGTGAGAGCTTTCGGGTTGTAATAAACCCTTCTTCAGACAAATGGCTTTTCACAACTAAACATAATATAATAATGAAATGTATGATTCTATTAGAATTAATATTAGAGAATAATGTATTTATGTACAATGATGACTATTACTTGCAGAAACAAGGAGTAGCAATGGGCACGCCTTGTGCAAATTCATATGCTAACTTGGTAATGGACCAATAGGAGAAAACCTATGTTTTTGAGTTAGAATATGCTGATAGCATCATATATTACAAAAGATTTGTAGATGATGTGTTTTTTCTTTGGAAAGGAAATGATATTGTTTTAACCAGATTTATAGAATACATCAATCAGACGACAAGTTTTTTGATTTTTGAAGGTAAATGGTCAAGAACAGAGATTGAATTTCTAGATGTTCTCATTATTAGAGAAAATGAAGCCTTTACTACAGCATTATACAGGAAGAACTGTAGAAAACATAATTTGCTTCATCGTACAAGCATGCATCCAGGACATGTCTTTTAAAACATTGTGATAAAGCAAGGAAGAAGAATATCACACCTAACAAGTGAAGATACTAAATGTAGTCAAATTATGGAAAAAATTAAGGAATTAATTTTTGCAGAGGGGTTATTCAAACAAAGAAAGTGATGTTCTCCGAGACCCTTTAGTTATAGATAGAAATGGAAAAGGGAAACCTTATTATAAGAAGAAAAATGATGCATTGAGCAGTGAGAAAAAGGAAAATAGACAATCAGCAATACAAGTTAGGCTGAATATTCCTTTCTCTAATAATAATAAGGAGATACGGAAAGTCATATATAAGAATTGGGCTATACTGAATGCTAATGGAGAAATAATGAATATAGTGGGACCTAAACCCAGTTATAGTTATCGTAATAATAAATCACTGAAAAGGCTATTCTGCTATGAAAATAAAAATAAAATGAAAGTTATTTCCAAGAGACAAGGGACATTCCCTTGTAGAGGATGTAATCAGTGTCCATATATGATGGTGACAGACAAATTTATACATCCAGATACAAAGAGGATATATTATTTAAAGCAGTATGCTGATTGTAAAACAAGAGACATAGTCTATCTAGCGAGCTGCCAGAAATGTAACAATTTTTATATAGGCAAGACAAATAGGACGTTGAGAGAGAGGGTGAGAGAGCATATATATGCAATAAATCACGAAGATGAAACCAATGCACTGGCAGAACATGTGCTAAATAATGGGATGGACCATAAATTTAAATTTATGGTCATAGAGATGATTCTAAAAAATAGTAGATTAGGTAATATTAAAAACTTTACAGAGCAGGAAGAAATTAGATGGATTATTTGCATGCAATCTGATAAAGGGAAGGGTTTAAATGATAGGACAACTATAAAACCATTTCTGAGAGATAGACCATTAAAACACAAATTATAAAGACTATATATACATATGCAATTATGAGCACATGCATATATTTGTATACATATTCAGACATTCGCTATGAAATATTATTATGAAGTAATATTAAGTACTGCTTCATATATAAATGTTATGATTGTTAAAATTTTTGGATATTTATTTATTTTTTGGTATTTATTTTTGATATTCATGAATTTGTAGAGAGCTTATTATATATTTATAGAATAATGTATTAGTTATAGGAAGATGAATGAATAAATTAATGATTATTAATAGTATTAATATGCATGCAACATCTAGATTTTATAATGCAATATATTATTTTAATAATGTTTACATTTATATGACATATATTTAAGACTGTTTTTAACATATATATATATATATATATATATATATATATATGATAAATAAGCTTGCTAATAATGAGAAAGAGGTGAAATGAAACAAAATGTTTTATATTGACATTTTATAATAACATGGTCAATATTTCTTTAAGGCAGATTTTGGCGCCAAGTTTTAAATATTTAAATGTTTGTTTAGTTGTCCTCAACGGACCCTGGAAACTATCGCCCCATAAGCCTGACTAGCTTGGTCTGCAAAGTAATGGAAAGGATCATCATGGACCTCATAAATAAAGATATTGGGGACCTACAGACACTGGATCCTACCCAGTTCGGCTTTGTTAAGGGCAGATCACCAGCTTAAATATAAACCCCTATGTCACTAGATGGGTTGCAAACTGGCTCAAGGACAGAACCCACATGGTTAGAATTGCTGGAGCCATGTCAGACTCCAAACCAGTTACAAGTGGCGTCCCACAAGGCTCAGTCCTGGGACCTCTCTTGTTTGGTATATATTTCTCGGAGGTACAGGCCAACACGGAAGGACTGTGGCTGACCAAGTTCGCAGATGACTGCAAACTGGGCGCCATAATCGACTCTCCAGCCAACACAAGCATCCTCCAAAAGGGCCTCATAGAAACAGACAACTGGTGCCAGAGCCATTGCCTCAAGCTAAACGCCAAAAGTGTATAGTCATCCCCTTTGGCAAAACAAAGTGCCCACAAATTACCACATAGGTGGTAATCCATTAAGTACAGAAGAAGTAATTAGGGACCTGGGGACCCAAGTTGATAGCAATCTCTCATTTGACAACCACGTGGCCAAAGTGGTTAGAAAAACATTTTATATAGCCCACCTAATCATGAAGGGATTCACATCTAGATTAGGGAGGTCATCGTGCCTCTTTACTCATCCCTCATCAGGCCCATAATTGAGTACAATGCCCCTTTTGGGATGTACCTTACCAAACACCTGCAGCAACTGGAAAGACCCCAAAAGTACCTCACCAAGAGGATCAAAGGGCTCAAACAGATGCCATATGCTGCCCGGTTAAAGAAACTCCAGCTCTACTCAGTGGCATACCGCCTGCTCAGAGGTGACCTGTGCCTGACGTATAAGGCCATGTCCAACCCGGAATTAAGGGACATGCTGCACCTCAAAAATCCAAATCCCATCGAGCTACACGCTCGAGAGACTTGAACCTCAGCACTGAAATAAATAGGACATGCTGGAGGGACAGATTCATAACCCAGAGGCTCCCTTCACTCTGGAATAAAATCCCAGTCCAGGTTAGGCAGAGTCCCTCATTGACTCTTTTCAAGAGGAATCTTGATGAGTGGACGGGAGATCGTAGGTTTACCCCGGGTATCACTTCTGTGTCACTGTTAGACAGAGGCACAGTATACTAACCTCGAAAAAGGGCATAGAAAAATTAATTTAAAATGGGTGGCAAAAGCCAAACATACTCTGGCTAGGCTTATAAATGCCCTAGGGCAGATAGCCTAGTATGAACCTATGAACCTATGAACCTATAAAAGCCATTTGTCTAAGAAGGGTTTATTATAACCCGAAAGCACTCACATAAAGCTTTACTGTTTTATTAATTTGTTTTTATTATGAAATAAAAAGTTAAAGGTACTGAAATTGCCATGGTGGTGTCTGGAAGCGTTGCTACAAAGATATTTCATTTTTTTTGTCTGGATACATTTAATCTACAGCTGCTTCTTTGTTTTTACATTTTTGGTTCATTGTGGCAGTGAGTAGTAACATTGCTAATGAAAATGGAAATGAAATCGAGTTGGACTATAAACCAAGAACTTGGATCAGAAGGTAAACATGTTTCCGAAATCGAATTGGCTTTTACAAGATTAATGAAAGCAGAAGTGAATGCTTTACTGCAGTTTCATAGGACAGGCTTACTTAATGCTGGAAATAAAGAGTATGAAACAGACTATGCGCTCAGAGTGATACAACATACACGCAAGATTGAAACTCTGTTTACTAAACTCAAAAATACACAGTGGCAGCGTAAACACATGAAGGCATGTCTCTGCTTCTAAGTAGTGCCGAGAGGGCTCAGGATTTTAAAATGCCAACGTTTGGGCAGCTGTATCCAGAGTTACTTGCCAAATGGCAAAAACTCAACATTGAGACTAGTTACGCCTATATGAAACTGCTTATAGAACAATATATAATAATTGAGAACAATGTTAAGAATGAAATTATTGAGCAGCAGAGAATAATTAAATCATTTCTCAATGACGTGAATTGCAATGAATTTTATGACCATATTCGCGCTTATGTCAACAATCTTGAGTGCAAGTTATTGTTAACCAAAAAGAGGAAACTAGAATGAGACCTTAAAGATTTTGATTTAGGTCATGTCTTCTTTTGGCCGACAGAAGCACAAAGAATGGGGGAGAATTGGAGAACAAAAAATGGGAATAGTGGTCAACAAATTCCCAAGCAGAATCCAATTGTAAATAGAAACATCTTGAATGATCCTCGACAGGATTATATTGAAAATCGACCAGACTGTCCTAATGATATCTCTACACAATCATTGGAAGAAAGAGGAGGCCGATCAACTAGGGCTCTAGTTAGCAGCTATGAAGCCAAGTTAACAACTAATGCGAGTCTAATGACAGATCATAGAATGAAATCCAACACTAAACATACCAATTTAATAGAAGAAGAAGTGATGGCATCCACATCTAATCAAGATAATATGGATGGTATAGTACTACATGAGACTGAGAACTTTAGTGCAGATGTAAGAAGAAAAAACATCGACAGGTATTAAAAACTCTTTTAGACCAAGCTGGTCGTCCATTCCCATTTCCCATCAGGGAAATGAAGAAATGGACTCCCACATGGTTCAATAAGAAACGGAAAATGTCCGGAGAACTGATACACTTACAGAACAAATTTCAGAAGTAAGTGACTCAGACTTAGTATTGAGTTTATCTAAATATTCATTACAGATCCATGAAAAGACATTACTTAATAAAGGACTTTCCTTTATACCGTCTAAGACTGCTGATGTAACTGAGTTTATTCTAGATGTGAAGAATTTTGTTAGGAATATTGCTCTGAAAATGTTTTATAAAAATGAATCTACATATGATGCATGTATTTATAAAAAGCCTAGTGTATTCATACCCCATCTACATCCTATGCTAGAAGCTTTTGAACAATCAGTAGAAAATGATTTAATAAACATGTGGAATAACAAGACTGGAAAGAATCATAAGTTCCACAATTTAAATAGTAAAGAATATGAGGCTTTAATTAGCCTAAGTAATAATGAAGAAATTATAATAAGGCCCGCAGACAAAGGGGGAGCCATAGTCATCCTAGATAAGCATTACGATGATGAAACTATAAGAACTATGTTATATGAAGATGATATATATATATATATATATATATATATATATATATATATATATATATATATATATATAAATTGATCAATAAGATACAGCTCAATAAAATAATTAATAATATGCATAGTAATCTATATGATCTACTTAAGTCCAATGTTATAAATGTTGACCTTTATAGATACTTTTTAGTAGAATTACCTACTATACCAATAATCAGAGGTCTTCCCAAGGTCCATAAAAATTTACATGAACCTAAAATGAGACCGATAGTTGACAGAACCACTCTCTATGTATGTTGAAAATCAACTTAAGGAGCTAGTGTGGAGAACAAACAGTATAATTAAAAACACACAAGAATTTCTTAATACTTTTAGTATAGAAATAAAAAATGAAATTGCCAAATTGGATGCAATGTATGATTAGTAACCTCAGATGTTAAATCACTACTGACAGTGATTCGTAACAAAGAAGGGCTTGAATTTCTGAGATCATTCTTATGTTTCAATCATGTTGACTCTAATATAATAATGAAATGTATGATGCTATTAGAATTAATATTAGAGAATAATGTATTTATGTACAATGATGAAGATTACTTGCAGAAACAAGGAGTAGCAATGGGCACGCCTTGTGCAAATTCATATGCTAACTTGGTAATTGGACCAATGGGAGAAAACGTATGTTTTTGAGTCAGAATATGCTGATAGCATCATATATTACAAAAGATTTGTAGATGATGGTTCTTTGGAAAGGAAATGATATTGTTTTAACCAGATTTATAAAATACATCAATCAGACAACAAGTTTTTTGATTTTTGAAGGTAAATGGTCAAGAACAGAGATTGAATTTCTAGATGTTTTCATTATTAGAGAAAATGAAGCCTTTACTACAGCATTATACAGGAAGAACTGTAGAAAAAACAATTTGCTTCATCGTACAAGCATGCATCCAGGACATGACTTTCAAAACATTGTGATAAATCAAGGAAGAAGAATATCACACCTAACAAGTGAAAATACTAAATGTAGTTAAACTATGAAAAAATTAAGGAATTAATTTTTGCAGAGGGGTTATTCCAACAGAGAAAGTGATGTTCTCCTAGACCCTTTAGTTCTAGATAGAAATGGAAAAGAGAAACCTTATTACAAGAAGAAAAATGATGCACTGAGCAGTGAGAAAAAGGAAGATAGACAATCAGCAATATACGTTAGGCTGAATATTCCTTTCTCTAATAATAAGGACATATGGAAAGTCATAGATAAGAATTGGGCTATACAAAATGCTAATAAGGAATATAGTGGGACCTAAACCCAGTTATAGTTATTGTAATAATAAATCATTGAAAAGGCTATTATGCTAAGAAAATAAAAATAAAAATAAAATGAAAGTTATTTCCAAGAGACAAGGGACATTCCCTTGTAGAGGATGTAATCAGTGTCCATATATGATGGCGAAAGACAAATTTATACATCCAGATACAAAGAGGATATATTATTTATAGCAGTATGCTGATTGTAAAACAAGAGACATAGTCTATCTAGCGAGCTGCCAGAAATGTAACAATTTTTATATAGGCAAGACAAATAGGACGTTGAGAGAGAGGGTGAGAGAGCATATATATGCAATAAATCACGAAGATAAAACCAATGCACTGGCAGAACATGTGCTAAATAATGGGATGGACCATAAATTTAAATTTATGGTCATAGAGATGATTCTAAAAAATAGTAGATTAGGTAATATTAAAAACTTTACAGAGCAGGAAGAAATTAGATGGATTATTTGCATGCAATCTGATAAAGGGAAGGGTTTAAATGATAGGACAACTATAAAACCATTTCTGAGAGATAGACCATTAAAACACAAATTATAAAGACTATATATGCATATTCAATTATGAGCACATGCATATATTTGTATACATATTCAGACATTCGCTATGAAATATTATTATGAAGTAATATTAAGTACTGCTTCATATATAAATGTTATGATTGTTAAAATTTTTGGATATTTATTTATTTTTTGGTATTTATTTTTGATATTCATGAATTTGTAGAGAGCTTATTATATATTTATAGAATAATGTATTAGTTATAGGAAGATGAATGAATAAATTAATGATTATTAATAGTATTAATATGCATGCAACATCTAGATTTTATAATGCAATATATTATTTTAATAATGTTTATATTTATATGACATATATTTAAGACTGTTTTTAACATATATATATATATATATATATATATATATATATATGATAAATAAGCTTGCTAATAATGAGAAAGAGGTGAAATGAAACAAAATGTTTTATATTGACATTTTATAATAACATGGTCAATATTTCTTTAAGGCAGATTTTGGCGCCAAGTTTTAAATATTTAAATGTTTGTTTAGTTGTCCTCAACGGACCCTGGAAACTATCGCCCCATAAGCCTGACTAGCTTGGTCTGCAAAGCTATGGAAAGGATCATCATGGACCTCATAAATAAAGATATTGGGGACCTACAGACACTGAATCCTACCCAGTTCGGCTTTGTTAAGGGCAGATCCTGCCTCTTAAACCTGGCTGACTTCTTTGAAACAGTCACCAAGGCCATTGACGAAGGGAAGGTGGTCCACACAGCCTATCTGGACCTCGCAAAAGCCTTCGATACAATACCCCACTCGGGCATTATAGATAAGCTCACCAGCTTAAATATAAACCCCTATGTCACTAGATGGGTTGCAAACTGGCTCAAGGACAGAACCCACATGGTTAGAATTGCTGGAGCCATGTCAGACTCCAAACCAGTTACAAGTGGCGTCCCACAAGGCTCAGTCCTGGGACCTCTCTTGTTTGGTATATATTTCTCGGAGGTACAGGCCAACACGGAAGGACTGTGGCTGACCAAGTTCGCAGATGACTGCAAACTGGGCGCCATAATCGACTCTCCAGCCGACACAAGCATCCTCCAAAAGGGCCTCATAGAAACAGACAACTGGTGCCAGAGCCATTGCCTCAAGCTAAACGCCAAAAAGTGTATAGTCATCCCCTTTGGCAAAAACAAAGTGCCCACAAATTACCACATAGGTGGTAATCCATTAAGTACAGAAGAAGTAATTAGGGACCTGGGGACCCAAGTTGATAGCAATCTCTCATTTGACAACCACGTGGCCAAAGTGGTTAGAAAAACATTTTATATAGCCCACCTAATCATGAAGGGATTCACATCTAGATTAGGGGAGGTCATCGTGCCTCTTTACTCATCCCTCATCAGGCCCATAATTGAGTACAATGCCCCTTTTGGGATGTACCTTACCAAACACCTGCAGCAACTGGAAAGACCCCAAAAGTACCTCACCAAGAGGATCAAAGGGCTCAAACAGATGCCATATGCTGCCCGGTTAAAGAAACTCCAGCTCTACTCAGTGGCATACCGCCTGCTCAGAGGTGACCTGTGCCTGACGTATAAGGCCATGTCCAACCCGGAATTAAGGGACATGCTGCACCTCAAAAATCCAAATCCCATCGAGCTACACGCTCGAGAGACTTGAACCTCAGCACTGAAATAAATAGGACATGCTGGAGGGACAGATTTATAACCCAGAGGCTCCCTTCACTCTGGAATAAAATCCCAGTCCAGGTTAGGCAGAGTCCCTCATTGACTCTTTTCAAGAGGAATCTTGATGAGTGGACGGGAGATCGTAGGTTTACCCCGGGTATCACTTCTGTGTCACTGTTAGACAGAGGCACAGTATACTAACCTCGAAAAAGGGCATAGAAAAATTAATTTAAAATGGGTGGCAAAAGCCAAACATACTCTGGCTACGCTTATAAATGCCCTAGGGCAGATAGCCTAGTATGAACCTATGAACCTATGAACCTACAAAAGCCATTTGTCTGAAGAAGGGTTTATTATAACCCGAAAGCACTCACATAAAGCTTTACTGTTTTATTAATTTGTTTTTATTATGAAATAAAAAGTTAAAGGTACTGAAATTGCCATGGTGGTGTCTGGAAGCGTTGCTACAAAGATATTTCATTTTTTTTGTCTGGATACTTTTAATCTACAGCTGCTTCTTTGTTTTTACATTTTTGGTTCATTGTGGCAGTGAGTAGTAACATTGCTAATGAAAATGGAAATGAAATCGAGTTGGACTATAAACCAAGAACTTGGATCAGAAGGTAAACATGTTTCCGAAATGGAATTGGCTTTTACAAGATTAATGAAAGCAGAAGTGAATGCTTTACTGCAGTTTCATAGGACAGGCTTACTTAATGCTGGAAATAAAGAGTATGAAACAGACTATGCGCTCAGAGTGATACAACATACACGCAAGATTGAAACTCTGTTTACTAAACTCAAAAATACACAGTGGCAGCGTAAACACATGAAGGCATGTCTCTGCTTCTAAGTAGTGCCGAGAGGGCTCAGGATTTTAAAAATGCCAACGTTTGGAACGCTGTATCCAGAGTTACTTGCCAAATGGCAAAAACTCAACATTGAGACTAGTTACGCCTATATGAAACTGCTTATAGAACAATATATAATAATTGAGAACAATGTTAAGAATGAAATTACTGAGCAGCAGAGAATAATTAAATCATTTCTCAATGACGTGAATTGCAATGAATTTTATGACCATATTCGCGCTTATGTCAACAATCTTGAGTGCAAGTTATTGTTAACCAAAAAGAGAAAACTAGAATGAGACCTTAAAGATTTTGATTTAGGTCATGTCTTCTCTTGGCCGACAGAAGCACAAAGAATGGGGGAGAATTGGAGAACAAAAAATGGGAATAGTGGTCAACAAATTCCCAAGCAGAATCCAATTGTAAATATAAACATCTTGAATGATCCTCGACAGGATTATATTGAAAATTGACCAGACTGTCCTAATGATATCTCTACACAATCATTGGAAGAAAGAGGAGGCCGATCAACTAGGGCTCTAGTTAGCAGCTATGAAGTCAAGTTAACAACTAATGCGAGTCTAATGACAGATCATAGAATGAAATCCAACACTAAACATACCAATTTAATAGAAGAAGAAGTGATGGCATCCACATCTAATCAAGATAATATGGATGGTATAGTACTACATGAGACTGAGAACTTTAGTGCAGATGTAAGAAGAAAAAACATCGACAGGTATTAAAAACTCTTTTAGACCAAGCTGGTCATCCATTCCCACTTCCCATCAGGGAAATGAAGAAATGGACTCCCACATGGTTCAACAAGAAACGGAAAATGTCCGGAGAACTGATACACTTACAGAACAAATTTCAGAAGTAAGTGACTCAGACTTAGTATTGAGTTTATCTAAATATTCATTACAGATCCATGAAAAGACATTACTTAATAAAGGACTTTCCTTTATACCGTCTAAGACTGCTGATGTAACTGAGTTTATTCTAGATGTGAAGAATTTTGTTAGGAATATTGCTCTGAAAATGTTTTATAAAAATGAATCTACATATGATGCATGTATTTATAAAAAGCCTAGTGTATTCATACTCCATCTACATCCTATGCTAGAAGCTTTTGAACAATCAGTAGAAAATGATTTAATAAACATGTGGAATAACAAGACTGGAAAGAATCATAAGTTCCACAATTTAAATAGTAAAGAATATGAGGCTTTAATTAGCCTAAGTAATAATGAAGAAATTATAATAAGGCCCGCAGACAAAGGGGGAGCCATAGTCATCCTAGATAAGCATTACGATGATGAAACTATGAGAACTATGTTATATGAAGATGATATATATATATATATATATATATATAAATTGATCAATAAGATACAGCTCAATAAAATAATTAATAATATGCATAGTAATCTATATGATCTACTTATGTCCAATGTTATAAATGTTGACCTTTATAGATACTTTTTAGTAGAATTACCTACTATACCAATAATCAGAGGTCTTCCCAAGGTCCATAAAAATTTACATGAACCTAAAATGAGACCGATAGTTGACAGAACCACTCTCTATGTATGTTGAAAATCAACTTAAGGAGCTAGTGTGGAGAACAAACAGTATAATTAAAAACACACAAGAATTTCTTAATACTTTTAGTATAGAAATAAAAAATGAAATTGCCAAATTGAATGCAATGTATGATTAGTAACCTCAGATGTTAAATCACTACTTACAGTGATTCCTAACAAAGAAGGGCTTGAATTTCTGAGATCATTCTTATGTTTCAATCATGTTGACTCTAATATAATAATGAAATGTATGATGCTATTAGAATTAATATTAGAGAATAATGTATTTATGTACAATGATGAAGATTACTTGCAGAAACAAGGAGTAGCAATGGGCACGCCTTGTGCAAATTCATATGCTAACTTGGTAATGGACCAATGGGAGAAAATTAGAAGTTATGTACTTACCATAACGTTCCATCTGAGTAGGTGGATTCATTTGTCTGCAACCTGTGGGTATGGATCCGATATCGGATCCGAACCGGCATGGTTTATCCAGCTATGGATCCGAGCTCCTAGCTCCTCCCCTCACCCATAATGCCCTGCTCTCCCTACATGACCTCAGATCGAGTTTGCACCAACTACCCTAACCAAAGGGTAACACACCTTATGCAGGAAACTGACATGGCCAGGGGAATAGGAGGGCGGGATGGTTGCAGACAAATGAATCCACCTACTCAGATGGAACGTTATGGTAAGTACATAACTTCTAAATCTGAAGTAGGAGAATTCATTTGTCAGCAACCTGTGGGACAGAGTCCCCAGCTACCTGAATCTTGGGTGGCCATCATGGAAGGATATTCCGGAGCACCGCGGAGCCAAAGGATGCTCTACCTCTAGAAGTGACGTCCAGCTTGTAATGAGTAATAAAGGTATGAGATGAAGCCCAAGTGGCTGCTGAACAAATGTCATCCAGAGGAACCCTAGACTTAAAGGCAGCTGAAGTAGAGACAGACCGGGTCGAATGAGTATGGACTCCCTCTGGTGCGGGCCTCCCAGAGGCTTGACGCCAACAGAATACACTGAGAAATCCAGCGTGACAAAGAAACTTTGGAAATTGGTTTACCCAGATTGAATTTGGCAAAGAAATGAACAACTGGTCTGATTGCCTATGACCAGCTGTCCTATGAAGGTAAAACGAAGCTGCCTGTGAACATCCAAGGAATGCAGCTTGTATTCGTCTTTGTTTTGATACTTAGGGAAGAAAACAGGGAGGTTGATGGACTGATTAATGTTAGCTTCCGAAGCTACTTTAGGAAGAAAGGAGGGATTGATCCTTAGGTACACCCGGTCCGGATGAAAAATCAAATAAGGCGGTTTCATGGACAGGGCCTGAAGCTCTGAAACTCTCTTAGCCGAAGTAATGGCTACCAAAAAAGCAGTCTTAAAGGACAAGTATTTAAGATCGACTGTGGCCACAGGTTCGAAGGGAGGAGTGGTCAAGGCCTGAAGTACCAAGGAAAGATCCCACGGGGGAACCGTTTGTTTGACAGGGGGTCTGAGCAAAAAGGTGCCTTTTAGGAAGGTTTTGCATAACTTAGCTGACATAACAGACCCTGAATCGTGTCCAACATGGTAATGAGATACGGCCTCCAGCTGAACTTTGACCGTGGAACTACTGGCGCCATCATTAAAGAGAGTAGTAAGGAAATCTAGAACCAAAGGAAGGGGGACCGTGAAAGGATCTAGGCCTTGCCGCTCTGCCCAAATGGAGAAACGCGGTAAATTTTTCTGGTAGAGGGCTTGTGGGCCGCTACCAGAATGGCCTTAACTGGGGACGACATACCGGGAGTCCTGATTAGGAGTGGAACTGGAGCAGCCAAGCAGTCAGCTTCAGGTTGTCCAGGTTCGGAGTTGGCAGGTTCGACGGGTGTGATATCAGATCCGGAATGGGATCTAGAATCCAAAGTGGATTCACTGAATGAGACCTTAGGTAAGGGAACCAGATCTGTCGAGGCCAGAACGGGGCAATGAGGATCATTCTGCACCCCAACCAAGAGGCTTTCTGAAGTACTTGTAGCATCAGAGGTAGAGGGGGGTATGCGTAAAGAAGACCGGGAGGCCAAGCATGCACCAGAGCGTCTCTCGGAGAATCCCCTGGAGGGGGGATTAGAGCGAAAAAACTGTCGCACTTGGCGTTTAAAGAAGAAGCAAAGAGATCGCAACAGGGAGTCCCCCACTGTGCGTAGATACGTTTCGCTACTTGAGAATTGAGAGACCACTCGTACGGGGAGAGAATGATGCGACTGAGCTTGTCCGCTAGGATGTTGGTCCGACCCGGAATATGCGTTGCGATGAGAAAGCGGTTGGTGGAGATCGCCCATTCCCACACTCTCATGGCTTCTCGACATAAAGGGTAAGACCTGGTTCCCCCCTGTTTGTTGATGTACCAGACCACCGACATGTTGTCTGATTGAATCGCAATTGTTCCCAGGGGAAGGAGGGCCTGAAGTGCTTGCAACGCCAAGAGCACCGCCCTCATTTCCAGAACATTGATATGCAGGGAGGTCTCTGAATCGCTCCACGTGCCTTGGACCATCCGGCCCACAAAATGCCCCCCCCCCCACCTGAGGCGGGAAGCTTCCGTGGTCACCATGGCGAGAGGGGGAGATGCACAAAAGGGGCGGTCCCTGTGGAGGTCCGGAGAATGGAGCCACCACAAGAGAGACCGCTTGCAAGCCTTGCTGATTGCAATGGGATGATACAGGGGGAGGGAGAGAAATGATCATTGCACCTGAAGAGTCCATTGAAGCACCCGCATGTTCAAGCGGGTGTGCGGAAGAAGAGTAATCGCTGCCGCCATAGACCCTAGCGCCCTCAGGATCAATTCCACAGGTGTTGAGCTGGAGTGAAGGATGGCCCGCACCTGGAGTCGCAGATTCCAAACCCTGTCGGTTGTGAGAAAGGCTCTTAAATTTCTCGTGTCTAACCTGGCTCCTATAAATTCTATTGTTTGAGTAGGGACCAGGTTGGACTTTTCTAGGTTTACCGTGATGCCTAGCTTGGGAGCTAGATGAAGGAAGGAGTCTCTTGCCAAAGAGAGTAGATGCCTTGTTGGGGCAGTGAGAAGCCAGTCGTCTAGGTATGGAAAGACCTGCACCCCCTGAAGCCTCAGGTGGGCTGCAACCACTGCTAACACTTTGGTGAACACCCTGGGGGCTGTGGTGAGACCAAAGGGAAGGACCCTGAACTGGTAGTGACTGGCTCCCAGCCGGAAGCGAAGAAACCTCCTGGATAGTCTGTCCATCAGAATATGGTAGTACGTGTCCTTGAGGTCTATAGAGCACATCCAGTGATTCTCCCCTAGAAGGGGGAGGATGGACTGCAAAGTGACCATCCGGAACTTCTCTTTGGGAACTGACAGGTTCAACAGGGACAGGTCTAGAATGGGTCTTAGGTCCCTCGTCTTTTTTGGCACTAAAAAGAACCTGGAGTAGAACCCTGATCTGAACTGGTCTGGGGGTACGGGCTGGATGGCTCTTTTTCTCAGCAGATGGCCAATTTCTGCTGAAGCGGCCTCCCTCTGATCGGGTAGAACATCGGGGAGGATTTTTAACTTTGGGACATGAAGAAAGGGGATCTTGTAACCTCTGGATATAATCCGGAGTACCCAGCGGTCCAATGTAATGGACTCCCATGCCGCTAGGTGCTCCGAGAAACGTCCCCCGACTGCCTCCAGAGTGGAGCAGTCGGGCAACCCCTCAGGGTTGCTGCGTGGGCCATTCAGAGAAAGGTTCCCTGGACCCAAAGTTCCTGGGAGCCCCTCTGCCCCTAGGGCGGCGTCCTCCCTGTCCTCCTCTGCCACGGAAGGACTGGTTGTCCGGAGCGGGTTGGGAATGCTGCGACTTCCGGAACCACATCTTCTTCTGGCCCTTTTGGTTCCTAGAGTAGGACCTCTGGGGCACACAGAAGCGGACTCCGACGGCAGACAGCGTCTTCCCATCCTTCTCGCTCTGAACCAAGGTATCGTGAACCGTCTTGCCAAAAAGGGCAGAACCGTCAAAGGGGGCTTTCACGAATGACGCCTTGAAGGGCTCCGTAAAATCGCAGTGGCGGAGCCAGGCCTGCCGTCTTGTGACTAGGCCCACTCCCGCAGCTCTAGCGGCTCCCTCGGTAGCATGGGAAAGTAACCGCATAGAGGTGTTAGTCACAGAACGAAGAGTGGCCATACGGGTGGAGTGCATAAGTTTGTCCTCCTCCGATATGGACTTTGGGGGGGATGCAGCGTATTCCTTGATAAGATTGCGCTGCATCCTAATGACGTGTGCCAAATAGTTGAGCACCCTCACTGAGAAGGTCGCTGAACTAAAGATTCGCTTCCCCAAACGGTCCATCATCCGAGACTCCTTGCTCGGGGGATGGACCTGAGGGACTCTCCTGGGCGAGTTCCCTCTTAGTGGCTGCTGCCGACAACATGGAATCTACCGGGGGTCCCTTGCTCCAGTGGGCACGGTCAGCAGGGGGGCTATGGATCCTGTTGGGCCTCTTAGGGATTGGCTCCACGGTGTCCGGGTCCTTCCATGCCCTGGTGGTAATAAGGTCCACCAAGGGGTCGGGCAGGAGGGGACACCCAAGAGGTAGACGGGCCCGCTTCAAATGCCTCCAAGAACACTGACTCATCCGAGGAAGACTTTGGGGCAGACCACCCACCTCTAATCCGTAACATTTCCATGATGTCTCCGAAGGAGACATCCTCAGGGGGTGATCTTGGGGAGCCTTCCCCTTCCTCCAAGTCAGTGTCTTCGGTCAAAGACTCGGGGGAGTCTATGAGCCTCCTCTTACACGAATGCTTGCGAGGTGCTTCCTCGGGGGGGCTGTCCGAGGAGCCCTCACCAGCAATGTCCAGAACCACAGGAACTGCTTGGGCCAGTGAAACGGGCTGTCCCAGTGGCCGGGTGATGGAAGCCTGGCCCAGAGCAGATGGAGTGCGGGACGGTACCGAAGCAAGGGCCGGGGGTCCGGATGCCCTCAACAGAGCCCTCTCCACTACATCAAAAGCCGAGGGGGAGCCAGCCTCGACAATAGGATCCGAAAGTCTGGCTCCCCCTCGGATCCGATGAGCGGATCGGAGCCAGCGCTGAGCTCCTCGGATCCGAGGGACCAGTGTGCTCCGACAAGGACGGCGCCAAAGGCACATTGAGTCCCTCGGATCCGAAGCTCGGGCCAAGGCTCAGAGAGGTCGGATCCGACAGACTCAAGGGCAGGGTCAGATCCGAAGTACCCAGTACTGTCGGCGCCGACCCACCCGCAGCTCCGAGGCTGCCCGGCTCCGGGCGCTCCGTACCCAGGTAGCGGGTCGGAGAAGGAGCAATGGGCTTAAAAAAGGGGGTCGAGCTCCCCCCCAGAGGGGGGGGGCAGGAGCACTCCCATCTGCATCTGGGCCTGGATGAACCTTCGCATCATCCGGTCCAGATCAGCATCGGAGAGGCTGTAAGTAGACCTCGACGAGGCTACCGAGGTAGGCCTTGAGTGCCGCCTCGATAGCCTCGAAGGAGGTCGGGTCTCCTCATCCTCAGGCTCCGGTGAAAAGCAAGGGGACCGGAGCCGAGGAGGGGGAGAGCCAGCAGCCAGAGAGGCCGAAGGAGAAGCCCGCTTAGCCGGCGTGGCCGAAACGGAGGTCTTGGCCCGCCGCTTGTGGTGCTTCTCTCTCCGGTCCTTTTTCCTGGCTTCCCTCTCCTCCGACCCTTTGGCGGGAGTTTGAATCCCGGGTGGAGGAGGGGGAGCAGGCAAGGCAGGGACTGCAGAAGCAGTGACCACCAAGGGGGCGGGGGCCGAAGCCGAGTCTGGGGGCAAGAATCCCGCCAAGACCAGCTTCGACCTCCGCTCCTTCAATGCCCTGGGGTTGAACCCTGCACAGATTGAACACCCTGAAGTGAGGTGTTCAACCCCAAGGCATCGAACGCACCGAGTGTGGCCATCAGCAGGGGAAAGCTTATGGCCACACTCGGAGTACTTTGAAAAAATAGCATTTGGGGCCTCAGACATCACTATTTTTTTTTTTTTTTTTTTTAAAAATAGTAACAATAAAATAAACTAAAACACTCACACAAAGGCCCCCCAAAAAAAACACACACACACACACCAACTACGAACCAGCGAGGGGAGGGTAAAGAGGGTAAAAACTATATTAAATTAACCCAAAAAAGATATAAACTGAAGGGAAACCTATAACTTTCACACAACTTAAAAGTTTTAAAACCCTTTAATAAGAATAATAAGACTTAGCTTTTGGAGCTCTGACGACCCAGCCTTTACCATGCGCGGCAAACTAGATCTGAGGTCATGTAGGGAGAGCAGGGCATTATGGGTGAGGGGAGGAGCTAGGAGCTCGGATCCATAGCTGGATAAACCATGCCGGTTCGGATCCGATATCGGATCCATACCCACAGGTTGCTGACAAATGAATTCTCCTAAATGAATTCTCCTACTTCAGATCCTATGTTTTTGAGTCAGAATATGCTGATAGCATCATATATTATAAAAGATTTGTAGATGATGGTTCTTTGGAAAGGAAATTATATTGTTTTAACCAGATTTATAGAATACATCAATCAGACGACAAGTTTTTTGATTTTTGAAGGTAAATGGTCAAGAACAGAGATTGAATTTCTAGATGTTCTCATTATTAGAGAAAATTAAGCCTTTTACTACAGCATTATACAGGAAGAACTGTAGAAAAAATAATTTGCTTCATCGTACAAGCATGCAAACAGGACACGTCTTTCAAAACATTGTGATAAATCAAGGAAGAAGAATATCGCACCTAACAAGTGAAAATACTAAATGTAGTTAAACTATGAAAAAATTAAGGAATGAATTTTTGCAGAGGGGTTATTCCAACAGAGAAAGTGATGTTCTCCTAGACCCTTTAGTTCTAGATAGAAATGGAAAAGGGAAACCTTATTACAAGAAGAAAAATGATGCATTGAGCAGTGAGAAAAAGGAAAATAGACAATCAGCAATATAAGTTAGGCTGAATATTCCTTTCTCTAATAATAAGGACATATGGAAAGTCATAGATAAGAATTGGGCTATACTAAATGCTAATAAGGAATATAGTGGGACCTAAACCCAGTTATAGTTATTGTAATAATAAATCATCGAAAAGGCTATTATGCTATGAAAATAAAAATAAAATGAAAGTTATTTCCAAGAGACAAGGGACATTCCCTTGTAGAGGATGTAATCAGTGTCCATATATGATGGCGAAAGACAAATTTATACATCCAGATACAAAGAGGATATATTATTTCAAGCAGTATGCCGATTGTAAAACAAGAGACATAGTCTATATCTAGCGAGCTGCCAGAAATGTAACAGTTTTTATATAGGCAAGAGAAATAGGACGTTGAGAGAGAGGGTGAGAGAGCATATATATGCAATAAATCGCGAAGATGAAACCAATGCACTGGCAGAGCATGTGCTAAATAATGGGATGGACCATAAATTTAAATTTAAGGTCATAGAGATGATTCTAAAAAATAGCAGATTAGGTAATATTAAAAACTTTACAGAGCAGGAAGAAATTAGATGGATTATTCGCATGCAATCTGATAAAGGGAAAGGTTTAAATGACAGGACAATTATAAAACCATTTCTGAGAGATAGACCATTAAAACACAAATTATAAAGACTATATATACATATGTAATTTGTATACATATTCAGACATTCGCTATGAAATATTATTATGAAGTAATATTAAGTACTGCTTCATATATAAATGTTATGATTGTTAAAATTTTTGGATACTTATTTATTTTTTGGTTTTTGGTATTTATTTTTGATATTCATGAATTTGTAGAGTGCTTATTATATATTTATAGAATAATGTATTAGTTATAGGAAGATGAATGGATAAATTAATGATTATTAATAGTATTAATATGTATGCAACATCTAGATTCTATAATGCAATATATTATTATTTTAATGTTGTGTCTTTCGGCTTTTCCTGGTTAGGGGTCGCCACAGCGGAACTCCGGTCCACTAATGATTGGCAGTTGATTTTTACGTGCTAAGTTGCCAGTCCTAATGCACAACCTTCAATGAAGGTATGCCCATTCACGCATGTCTCCACGCAGAAGACGCTGTAGCTGAGAGTCGAACCGGTCAGCGTTTTACTGTGAGGCGACAATGCTGCCAATATATTTATTTTAATAATGTTTATATTTATATGACATATATTTAAGACGGTTTTTAACATAATATATATATATATATATATATATATATATATATATATATATATATATATATATATATATATATAATAAATAAGCATGCTAATAATGAGAAAGAGGTGAAATGAAACAAAATTTTTATATTGACATTTTATAATAACATGGTCAATATTTCTTTAAGGCAGATTTTGGCGCCAAGTTTTAACTATTTAAATGTTTGTTTAGTTGTGAAAAGCCATTGTCTGAAGAAGGGTTTATTATAACCCGAAAGCGCTCACATAAAGCTTTACTGTTTTATTAATTTGTTTTTTATTATGAAATAGAAAGTTAAAGGTACTGAAATTGCTGTGGTGGTGTCCGGAAGCGTTGCTACAAAGATATTTCATTTTTTTCGTCTGGATACTTTTAATCTACAGCTGCTGCTTTGTTTTTACAATATCCAATTTGCAATGAGTAACAAAGGCATGATCATTGGTCCATGTAGCTGCTGTGCAAATCTCATCAACAGATGTTCAAAGCAAAAAGCAGATGAAGCAGCCATGGATCTGGTTGAATGAACCTTAGGTGGTTAAGGTAAGGCCATGCCTTGTTGAAAATCGATCCAAGAAATAAAGTCTGTAATCCATTTTGCTAAATTGACCTTAGATACTGGTAATACTAGTCTTTTTGGCAAAAAGGAAACAGATGATCTGGTTTTCTGAAATGCTTTGCCCTGTGAAGAAAAAATTGTAGTTGTCTGTGTACATCAAGGAGATGAAGTATGTACTCTCCTTTATTTGAAAATTTCAGAAAGAAGACTGGTAGATGAATAGCTTGATTAATGTTATTTTCAGAAGCCACTCTGGGTAAAAAAGAAGGGTTTGTCCATAAGGTAACCCTGTCTTTATGGAAAATGACAAGACACCTACAACAATTGGAAAAGCCACAGAAATACCTCACTAAGAGGATTACCGGCCTCAAACAGATGCCATATGCAGACCATCTTAAACTCCAGTTCTACTCCATCACATATCGCCTACTCAGAGGCGAACTCTGCCTAACATACATATGTCAAACCCAGAGCTGTTGGGCATGCTACACTTAAGGAAATCCCAATCTCTCGAACCACACGCTCCAGGGACCTAAACCTTGTCACCACAATAAACAGAACATGATGGAGGGATAGAGTCCTGTCCCAGAGACTTCCCATACTCTGGAACAAACTACCCATTCATGTCAAGCAAAGCTCCTCATTGGCCCTCTAAGAAAAATCTTGATGACTGGATGGGAAATAGAAAATTCACCCCGGGATCACTTCTGCAGCACTCCTTGACAGGGGTACAGGAAAATAATTTTCTTGGTTGGAGAAAGCTAGCAAACCTTTTTGACTAGGCTTATAAAGGCCCAGGGCCAATAGCCTAGTACCTACCTATGAACCTATGATGCAAGGGTTTTTTGAGGAAAGAGCCTGTAGTTCAGATATCCTCTTTACAGCACTAATAGCTACTAAGAAGACGGTTTTCCTTGAAAGGAATTTTAAACCAGTTTCAGATGAAGGTTCAAAAGGTTTCTGAGTTAGACCTTGTAGCACAAGTGTGAGATCCCATGGAGGTGATGGATCCTTTATGGGTGGTCTGAGAAGAAAAATTCCCTTTAGGAATTTTTTGCATAATTTGGATGAAGCCAATGAATAATTTGTGTCTCTTGTGTGGAAATTAGAAATACCTGCTAACTGTAGTTTAATGGTAAAAGAATAGCTCTTCCTTTAAAAAGGACAGGTAAAATTTCAAGTACTGCAGAAACTGGAGCAGATAAAGGGTCAAGTTCCTTATTTAATAGCCAAAAGGACAATATTTTCCACTTGCTCTTGTAATCTCTCTTAGTAGACTCTTTTTGTGAAGCCAAAATAATACTACATGTGGGAGAAGAAAGGCTGTGCTGTCTAACCATTACTGGAAGTTGAGAAACCATGCGGTTAGTTTGAGGGCCTGGATATTAGGATGCTGGATTCCTGTCGGGTAAGAGAGGAGACCCAGAGATGACTACAGTATCCATGCAGGATAATGATGGTGAGACAACAGGAAGGGGAACCACACCTATTGAGGCCAAAAGGGACAATGAGGATGACTGAGCTCTTCAGTTGACTTCCTTCCTGCAGAAATTTGGAAATCAAGGGAAGAAGGGGATACGCATAAAGAACAGGGGCCAAGCACGGATTAGGGCATCTCTCAGTGACTCCTCCAGAGGGGTGTTGTAGGGAGATGCAAAAAGGTCACAGCAAGGTTGGCCTCAATGACAAAAGATCCTTTCCACTACAGATTGGTTGAGAGATCACTCGTGAGGTATCAAGATGGATCTGCTTGGCTTATCCGGTAACATGCTGGTTTTCCCCGGAATGTGCACTGCAACTAGAAAGCAGTCTGAGGAGATTGCCCATTCTCACACTCTCACGGCCTCTCTGCAGAAAGGAAAAGACCGGGTTCCTCCTTGTTTGCTGATATACCAGTCCACAGAAATGTTGTTGGTCTCAACTGCAATAGTGCCTAAAGGAGGAGCATGCTGAGATGCCTGCAAAGTGAGTAGAACTGCTCTCATCTCTAGTACATTGCTATGCAGATAGGTCTCTTGGGGGGACTACTTGCCTTAACCATCCTTCCCAGGAAATGTCCCACCCCACCCTAGATGGGAAGCATCCATGGTCACCGTATCCAATGGAAATGGCAAAACAAAAGGGTAGCCTAGATGAATGTTGTCTGATTGAATCCACCACTGAATGCGTCATTTGCAGATTGGAGTTAGCTTGACTTGAAAGGATAGGGGTTAATGCAGAATGAACCACTGACCAGCTACAGTCCACTGAAGGACACGCATAAAGAAACGTGCCAGGGGAAGTAGTACAATGGCTGCTGGCCATAGATCTTAGTGCTTGAAGAACTGAGCTTACTGGAGGAGATGGATAGGAAATAAGTAGATGAACCTGATTCCTGACGGTGGATATGTGATGAAGTGGTAGTGAAGATACCTGTGTTGTTGTACCTAGAAGCATACCAATAAACTCCAGGCTCTGAACTGGTGTCAGGTTTGATTTGGTATAATTTACTGTTATCCCCAGTGACTGGCAAATCTGAAGCAAATAAATAGTCCCTGGAATGTAGAAAATGCTTGGGGGGGGGGGGTGAGGAGCTAATTGTCCAGATATGGAAACACTTGGAATTCTTTTAGTCTCAGATGAGCAGCCACCACTGCCACACATTTGGTAAACACCCTGGGGGCTGTGGTGAGTCCAAAGGGCAGGGCTCTGAATTGGTAGTGAGTGGTTCCCAGCCGAAGGCATAAATGTCATCAGGAGAGCCTGTCTATTTTGATGTGATAGTACGCATCCTGAATATCTATCAAACACATCCAATCATTCTTGTGAAGAAAAGGTAGAATGGACTGCATCATGACCATTCAAAACTTTGACTTCTGCACATACTGATTCAAATTGCTTGGCTCCAAAACTGGTTTGAGGTCCCCCATCTTTTTGCACACTAAAAAGTGAGAGTAATTTTGGAATCCTGTTTGGTCAGGTGGGATCTCGTAGATCAGTCTCTTTTTCTTGCAGCTTTTGAATTTCTTTTGCTGTGCCCTTCTTCTGATTGGGTGAAACACAGAGATGTTTCTTCTTTTGTAAAGGGGGGTTTGACAAAATGGAATGAAATAACCTCTGGATATGAATTTTAGCACCCAGGTATGTTTTGTTATATTTGCTCAGGCTTCTGGGTGAAGGGATAATCGTCCCTCCCCCTGACTGACTCCAGAGATGGACAACCAAGGCAGCACTTCAGGAGCACTGAGAGAGTCTGTCTGGAAAGGAATACCAGAACCCCTAGCCTCCTCTGCCTCTAGGGCGATGTCACCCATTATAACTTCCTCCTCTGCCTCTAGAGGAATTGTCTCCATGCAGATCTTGGAAAAGTCCCTGAGATGTTTGGAACCATATTTTCTTAACATCTCTCTGATTCCTGGAAAAGGTCCATTGAAGAGTAGAGAACTTGATTCCCATGGCAGATAGGTTCTTTCCATCTTGTTCACTGTGAGTAAGCATCTCTTTTACTGATGGCCCAAATAAGAATGTGCCATTGAATGGGGCGTTGAGACAAGACATCTTAAAAGGCTCGGCAAACTCAGACAGTTGCATCCAGGCATGCCTCCTAAGGGCTATGCCTGCACCAGCCACTCATGAGGTGCCTTTAGCTGCATGAGAAATCAACCTCACTGACGCATTTGAGATAGACAAAAGAGTGACCAGCTACGAGGATGTTCTTTTGAAAACCTATGTGGACATGGATTCATACAGAATATGACAGCTCTTTGGTCAAACCTCTCTGAAGCCTCATGAGGTGTGACAGGTAATTAACAGTCCTCAATGCAAATGTTTTGCAATGCAAAGACTTCCTTTCTGAATCTGTCAAGCATCCTAGATTCCCTGTTTAGTGGGTTGATAGAAGAGCTCTGCTCTGCTAGCTCTTTCTTGGTGACTGCTGCCACCACCCCAGCATCAACTGGGACTCCTTTGCTCCACTGGGGTCTGTCTTTAGGAGGGGCTAAGAACGTGTGAGGTCTCTTTGGGATAGGTTTGACAGTATCTGGCTCCTTCTAAACAAAGCAGGAGACCAAATTAATAAGTTCATCTACTCAGTGGGGAACCCAAGACATAAACGGGTCAGAACCAAAAGCTTCCAAAAATACCAATTCCTCCAGAGAAGGGTGAGACACTGCCAGCCGAGCTATCTTGAATTTTTAAAATAATTCTATGTCATTTATGAATAATGATATGATTTATACAGAACAGTATGTTATGTACTGAGCTTCAAGAATATAACCACAGCATACCCTGCTGGAATATATTAGATTAACTTAAAAAACTTTAAGAAAATAAGTTGAAATTAAGTGCTTTACAATGTGCTATAAAAGTTAGTTTGAATGCAACAAGCAGACACGATGTCTACAGCTAGAAGTTTTTTTATTGTCTGAAAAGAAAAGTAATTACTAAGTTTAAAATATAAAACTTTTGACTGCTTTATGACTTCCTAGCAGCTGCCCATCTGAGAGATGTGTATTTCTCACACAGGGATGTTAGAATTCTATTATTTTCTGGTTTAGCTTGGGAACTGAAGTCAGGTGACAAAAAGTGATGTCATCCAGCTAACCCACCACTAATGTCTGATATTAATTTAAGAACTCTCTAAGAGAGACTGTGCATTTAGTATTTTGCCTTTGACCTGGAGACATCCATCATAATTACCATCTGCACTTGTCTTGCTAATAGGAAATAACTAGGGAAAAGTAATTTCTTTTAGATATAGATAAGAATATAGTAAAGATTACTTTAGATGCTTTCTGTATTTATTTGAGACTGTCCTGCAATGTTGTTTTAAAATATTTCCCGTGATTTTGATCTTGTTCTTTTACTATTTATTATTAAATGTATTTAAACCTATCTTTGTGACTGATATTTATGGGACATACTTAAGCTCTTAGTGTACTTACATATGTATTTGGGTGACACAGTACAGGCTACTCCTAAAATAGTCTTGCAAGTCTTGGTCAAAACTACCATTTGGATTAACAGTAACATTATACAGTAGGATCGGACACCCTTTGTAAGGGCCTTATAGTAGCTGATAAGTAAGGGTGGCTGGTGGCAGCTGGTACTACTTTCTATTCTGGGCAGAAGGGGGCACAGCTAGTAATTCAGTGCCATACCTTTCCCAGGTGTGTGTGTGTGTGTGTGTGTGTGTGTGTGTGTGTGTGTGTTTCTATATCAATCAAATCTCAAAGTGTGTGTGTCAGCTACTTGAGCAGGGACACGAAGCACTGGTTGGACAGAGACGGTGCTGGAGGTCTTAGCTTGGCCATACAGCTGAGATCTTAACCCTACAGCTGTGCCAGTGGGGAGTCTTGTTGGAGATCTGCAGAAAGAGGGAGAAACCAGCCCCAGACTGACTGTGATCTCTGTGTGCTCTTAAGGGAAACTGTACTTTACTGTGTGTGTACTTGTCATCCTCTCATTATGTACATTCCTAACTGTTGCCAGTGGTGAGGACTGAGGCTTCTGGATTACTGGGCAGTGCAGGGGCATCAAATATTAACTGGTTGGCAGTGGTGGGATATCCACATTGCATATTAATTGGTTGACAGTAGTGAGATAGCCACATCACATATTAATTGGCCTGTAGTGGTGGGGATATTTAATTCCTGTAGCCTGTGTACAGTGGACACTGAAGGGGTTTGTACTCTCAACCAGCCACTCAGTGAACATTCAGAGTTCATATCACAATTGTTTTAATATATATTTTTTTGTTAGCTTAGTCAGTCAGGGAGAGCAGGCAAGCATATCAGCAGAGGAGTATGGCAATCTAACAAGGAGCCAAGTGACTGAAATGTGCCAGGCTATAGGATGGGTGCATGCCAACCTGATTACAGCACACATGATTGCAGCTTTAGTCACAACTGCATCACAGAATAGCAACCAGGAGGACAAGCAGACTGGCTGTGCAGATGTACAACTCTCAGAAAATGGGTAGCTTAACCTTTCCACATAGGACTTAAAAATCCATCTGGAGTTAAAACAGATTTGGGCTGGAGGCCAAGCATTTGGAAATATTAGCAGCTGAGAAACTGAGGCACCTTGAGGCTGAGGACAATGAGAAACTGCGATGTTGGAGGCGGAGGAGAGGAAGAGGCAACATGAAAAGGAGATGCTGACTCTTTGCCACAGTCATGGAGATAATGGGGAAGGGAGTAACCAAACCCCAGAAGCAACAAAGGTCAGTAAATAACTTCCACAATTTACAAAAGGGGATAATTGTGATAGTTGCATTCATATGTTTGAGAGGGTATGTAAACAGTATAATGTTGACCAAGGGCTCTGGGTATGGTTTCTGACACCCTTACTCCATGGTAAAGCTGTAACTGTTATTTCTAAACTGTCTGATACTGACTGTTTAAATTATAATATTGTAAAAAACAGCTAGAATGTTTTAAGTTAACACCTGATGCTTATAGGAAAAAGTTTCTTGAAAACAAGACGCAAGGCAGATGAAAGTGTGTGTGTGAATATATTGCTGAAACTAAGCACATATTTTCATAGGTGGGTGAGTGGATGTCAGGTCACCACTTCTGAAGGGCTGGCAGACCTTTTAGGTTTATAGGTTGGTACCAGGCTATCGGCCCTAGGGCCTATACAAGCCTAGCCATAACAATTTTGGTGAGGGAACAAGCCCTTAGAACTTTGCCTGAGGACATGAGTTTCTGGTTAGCTGATAGACAATGCAATACTGCAGATGAGTTGGGGAAGAAGGCAGACCTATACCTAGCAAGCAGAGCATCACTGCACAGGAAAGGGACACCCAGTGCTGCTCATGGTTCTAAGGGAACCCATGGTGGGCAGCCCAGACTGCCACAACAGAGTCTGCCAGTAGCAGGGGAAGCCACCAGTCCAGGTACACATCCAGGACCAAGGGTTAAATGTTTCAACTGCAACCAGTGGGGTCACGTAGCATACAGATGTCCGCAGAGGTAAGGTGGGGAACAAAAGGTGGAAGAGCCAGTAAGTCTGAATGACAAAATGCCAGCAGTGGGTTGTCTCGAGACAACAAGGGTACCAAGCTACCACAAGAGGTTATATCTTATCTTAGTAAATGGTAAAGAGGCCATTGCTAAGAGAGACATGGCATCTGACCTAACCATTGTGAGGCCTGCAATGGTTAAAGAGGAGCACTACTTGCCTGGGGAGTCTACTCCAGTCAGAGCTATAGGGGAACCCCATTCCAAATGCCTTTGGCTAGGGTTCACCTTGACTAGGCGGGTGGAAAAGGAAGCCAGCAAACAGGTGTGTTTGAGAATATCCTGCAGATCTCCTGAAAGGGAATGATTTTGATAATGCAGTACCATGTGTGCATGCAGTTACATGCACTCAGGCTTGGAGTCAAGCATGTGCATCTGGTAGCCTGGGGGAGACCCAGACAGACCGCACACTTACAGCCAGAATTTGGTGAGGTGGTTACTTCAGGGAGGGAGGTACCCTGCAGCAGTGAGACTGAATGTCAGCCACGGCTGCTTGTGGGTACTGCTGTAACATTGGACAGAGTGAATGCAAGGGCAGAGGTGAGTAGTAGCACCCAGCCTGACAGTGCGGCACCACTGTCAGAGGATGCCAGACTTCATGTGCTAGGGTAGCTAGGAAGGGTTTCTAAGAGAGAGTTGAGACAGGCTCATTTCTCAGACCCTACCTTACAGGGCCTGAGGGAGGTAGCTAGTGAGGCATCTGATTCCCAAAGGAAAGGGAATTCTGTGTACTGGGACAAAGGGTAACTAAATAGAGAGTAGACCCCTGACGGAGGGCTAGAGGGTAAGAAAATACAGCAGTTGGTAGTGCCCAGAGCCTACCGTCTGGCACTTCTAGCCATTGTCCATGATAATCCCTTTGCAAGTCATATGGGCATCAAACATACAAAGAGATGTATTATGCAGAACTTTTCCTGGACTGGGATTTACAGAGATGTAACAGGGTACTGCAGGACCTGTGAGCAGTGCCAAAAGGTAGGCAAGGCAGGAGACAAGGTGAAAGCTCCCTTGATGTCTGTCTGTGACTGAGGAGCCATTTCAGAGGGTAATTAAGGATATTGTGGGACCGCTGAGTACCCCAAGTTCAACAGGGAGGAAGTATATCCTAATGGTAGTATATATTGCTACCAGACACCCTGAGGCAGTGGCTCCGTCATCCATTAGGCAGAAAAGGTGGCAAATACTTTGTTAGAGATTTTCAGCAGGGTAGGTTTCCTAAAAGAAATACTGACTGACGGAGGTGCCAATTTCATGTCATACCTGCTGGCTTGTTTGTGGAAGTAATGTGAGGAGAAACACCTAAAGACCACCTCCCTACCATCTCCAGACTAATGGTCTTGCTGAGAGGTTAATCTACACTCAAAATGATGCTATGAGCATTTGCAGACCAGTTTAAGAGGGAGTGGGACAAATATTTGGCCCATCTGTTTGCTTATAGAGAAGTGCCCCAGAAATCCACAGGTTTTTCATCCTTTGAGTAGTTGTATGGGCATAGGGTGAAGGAACCTCTAGATTTGATTCAAGATGAGTGGGAGGGTGACTGTGAATCCCACAAGGAGTCTGTTGTGGCATGTGTCCTAAACCTCAAGACAAGGCTGAAGGAACTCATGGGCTTGGCCCAGGAGAAACTGGCAGAAGCCCAACAGCAGAAAAAGGTCTGGTATGACAGGAATACTCGAGCTAGAGAGTATGCTGTAGGGCAGCAGGTAAATGGTTCTCATTCTTGTCAGACACAACAAACTGCAGGGAGCCTAGGAGGGACACTACAAGGTAGTAAGGAAGGTCAGTGATGTTAACTACATGGTAGAAAGTACAGTTGTGTACACTTACCATAAATGTAGATGCTCAGGTGTATTCACTTTTTCAGTCATCACATTATGAGGGTTATCCCTGCCAGGCTAGCCCTCAGTTGGGTCTATGGTGGATAAGCAAGCATCCTTGGAGAGCATAGGCAGAAGTTGCTGGAGGGTGAGCATTTTGAATTTTGGTATCACCAGGAAAGTGTTTAGAATGGATAGATCGAGGACGGGGCGCCAGGTACCCTCATTTCTGGGTATCAGGAAGAGTCTGGAGTAGAAACCTTGGCCTACCTGTTCTGCAGGAATATGCTCTATTGCCCTAATCGAGAGCAGGGAAAGGACTTGCTTTTTGGCCTCTGCCCAATGGTTTGGGGGAAGATCTGGGAACCCTTTTGGAGTTGGTAAAGTGTGGAAATAAAATTTGTATCCCTGGGATGCTATGTTGAGGATCCAGTTGTCATTGGTAATGGTGTCCCATGTGCTTGCGTGGAAGGAGAGTTTTCCTCCTAGGGGCAAGAGCAGGTGGGCAGAGGGAGGGGGGGTGGAAGCGTGATGTCATTGTGAGTTCTTACCATTAGGGGGTGGCTTAGCACTCCCTGGTTTTGAAGAGATGGAACTCCGTTGCTTAGATCTCTGCATTCCCTGTGGCTGCTGTCTGGGATGATCTGACCTGGAGGGGGCAGAAAAGGACTAGTGCTTGGAGGGGCAATGCCTACTGAACCTCGGTGGCTGTATCTGCAAGAAGTCTTTAACTGTCTGCATAGATTTAGCTTTTTCTTCCATCTTTTTTAAGACCTCTTCTGCCTTGGTACCAAATAAGTTGTCTTAGTGCAGTGGTGCGTCCAATAATTTGTATTTGACATGGTCTGGCAAGGGCTGTTCCTTTAGCCAAGCATGCCTTCTAAGGACAGATCCAGTGACTGCTGCCCTGCAAGATGCTTCTAGGGTGTCAAAACCACATTGTAAGGGGTGCTTAGTTACTTCACTTGCAGAATGCATTAACTCTTGCAACTCTTTATTTTCTGCACAAGCAGGAAAGGAAGATATTTTAGTGCTCTAATAGCAACAGTAGCAGAGGTGTATACTTTTTGTACCCCATCTGTCTAATGCTCGGGAATCCCTATCTGAGGGGGTGGGATTCTTAGCAGAAATTTTGTACCCCATCTGTCTAATGCTCGGGAATCCCTATCTTAGGGGGTGGGATTCTTAGCAGAAGTTGCTTTAATTCCTTTAGGTCCTTGAGAGATAACCTCTGGGTCAGCGGTAGGATTTTTGAATAGAAATTTGTGAGAGTCAGGGACTCTATAGTACCTGTCTGGTTTCCTGGGAGCAGGAGGGAGGGTGTCAGGAGTCAAACTGGATTCCATAAAAACATCATCCAGAACATCCAAGACAGGAGGAATGGCCAGAGGTCTGTGCTGTGGAAGATCTAGGAATTCCCTGAGTCTCTTTTTTGACTGAAGGTAGTCCTGACATTCCCGCTGGAAATGTTCCCTTAAGGTATACATGGTTTTCCCAAAGGAGAAGTCCTTGGGTGGAGAGGTTGAAGGGATGGATTCCACTGCATCAGAATCCTCATAAGCTGAGAGGGGTTTTCATAATCACATGCATCAGAGTCTCTGGACTCCTGTTCAGATAAAACTACTGAAGACAAATCTCTTTTTCTTTTGGAAGGGGTAGCCTGCCTTCCCCTGATAAGCATTATAAGGTCTTCCAACATTTTAAGCATCTGAGACTGAGGCAAGAAAGCATATGCCCGAGATTGGGTCGTTGGTTTCTTGGGTGTGGTTCGTACCCTGGGCCTTAGAAACTCGGTAGTTTTTGAAAGAACAGTAGACGCAAAAGAAGTTGTCAGTCTGTGTCGAGAATCGGTAGTGCGAAGTACTTCCTCAGAAGCCGGTGCCCGCTCAGCAGCTCCACACTCATCCAAGGTAGAGACAGCCACAGGATCTTTAGTCGATGAGTCTTGCGGCATACCGGACTCCGAAAGGGTCTCGGTAGCGGCCTGCAAATCCGCAAAAGTGGGCATCAGGAGCTGCAAAAGTGCCTCTCTGAGGACCGGAGAACTGAGGACTAGCTTAACGGCAGCATCATTGTCAGTTTTGGACTGTGCGGTTTCTCTCTGTCTTTATTTTTACGTGTTTTCGGAAGATCTGCTGTCGGATGGCTTACCGAAGCCATATAGGAATTCAAGGACTTAGAGTGAAAATATCTAGCTACAATAACGGCCTGACAACATACAGTTCTGGCGTTGAACAGAGCACAAAAGCGACAGTGGGGAACGTCGTGGTCTGGGCCTATGCAAGTGACGCAGTAGGAATGAAAATCTCTGTGCGGTATTTGCTTTCCACAGGCGAGACAATTGTTAACTTTTTCTGACATCGGTTAGAGCAAGAAAAAAGGATCCCCAATGGGGTATTTAACTTTAGAAGACTTCAACTTCAATTTTGGAAATGAAAAACTCAGGTTGCGGCTGACTGGCACTCGTGCAAACTGCTTCTGCTTCGGACTCCTCGGCAAGAAAGACTGATGCAATGGCATCAGCTGCCTTAATTAATAACACTGATGAACTGACATCAGTCTTGAAGCGACAGCAACCGATGCAGAAATACTAAGCCTCTGGTATTCGGGCCGACTGAGGTCTACCCTGGCAGGGATAACCCAGATGTGATGACTGCAACAGTGAAACATGAAGAACATATGCTAGGAAGGGGCACAGATTGTACCATGTTAACATGATGAAACCTTATCATGATAGGGAGGCCCTTGTGCTGAGTATTTGCAGTGGATGGCAGGAGGTGTCTAAGGGGGATCTGGTGACTGATCTCCTCATTGAGGCTCAAAACTAACACCTCAGTGGAAGGGGTAGCAGTGTCCCAGCAGCTATCCCGTACCCAAGTTTGAGAAATCTGAGCAGTGTTACAGGAGTTTGGGGACATGTTCACTGGGAAACCAGGGTGCACCCACCTGGTGTAGCACCATGTGGATACAAGACTCCAAAGGCCTATTAAGCAGGTCCCTTATAGGGCGTCTGAGGGAGTCAGACTCTGTGGGAGGAGAAACAGGAAATGTTGGAACTATGGGTAATTCAGAAGTCCAGCAGTCCCTGGGCCTCCCCAGTGGCGCTGGTACCAAAGGAGGATGACAGCACCAGGTTTTGTGTGGACTACAGGAAATTAAATAGTCACACAGTCAGATGCTTACCCCATGCCTAGGACAGATGAAGCCTTAGAGCAGCTGAGTGGGGCGAAGTATCTTACTAGTATTGATAACAGAAAGGGTTACTGGCAGGTGCCCTTGACTCTCAGTGCTAGAGAGAGGTCAGGCTTGACTCCTTTCGGCTTGTATGAGTTCACGAAAATGCCCTTTGGGATGAACAAATGCCCCAGCGACTTTCCAGAGGCTGGTAGATCGTATCGTAGCAGGAAATATTCCCCTTGCTTACCTAGATGATATTGCCATTTACAACCATTCCTGACAAGAGCACCTTCAGCATGTCAGGGAGGTACTGGGCAGACTACAGAGGGCAGAGTTGACCATTAAACCTAGCAAATGTCAGGTGGGTATGGCAGAGGTCTCTTACCTGGGACATAGAGTGGGGAGTGGTAAGATCAGTCCAGAACCTGCCAAGGTAGAAGCCATTCAGGCATGGCCTGCCCCTATTACCAAAAAACAGGTGAGGGTATTCTTAGGGACAGCAGGGTACTATAGAAAGTTTGTCCTCCATTTATTGTACCAAATCTGCTCCCCTCACAGATCCAAGGAAAAACAGGCCAGATAAGGTAGTGTGGACCTAACATGTGAGCAGGCATTCCAGAAGTTTAAAAGGATCTTTGAGAGGACCCCCTGTGTTAGCCAATCCAGATTACAGCTAAGAATTTATTGTGCAGACAGATGCCTCAAACCATGGGGTGGGGGCTGTACTTAGCCAGGTTTCCTCAGAGGAAGAGCACCCAGTGGTACATCTCAGCCATAGGCTCCAACCCAGGGAGGAATGCTATGCAGCTGTAGAAAAGGAATGCCTAGTCATAGTGTGGGCACTGGAGAAACTTCAGCCTGATCTGTATGAAAGGAAATTCACTGCAGTTACAGATCACAATCCCTTAACTTGGTTACATTGAGCCAGCCAGCAAAATGCCAAGTTACTAAGGTGGAGTCTAGGGTTGAAAGCATGTATGACAGTGCAGCACCAGAGTGGGGTTAGCATGCAAAGGCAGATGGGCTCTTAAGACAGGGAATGGGGTAAGGTATTCCCAGAAAAACTAAACCCTCTGAAGCAACGTTTCTCAAAGGTCACTTGAAAAATTAGCTTGGGTTTTGTGTGTGTGTGTGTGGGGGGGGGGGGGGGGGACTGTGACACTGCCAGCCCAGCTATCTGGAATTTTGTAAATAATTTTATGTCATTTGTGAATATTGATATGTTTTATACAGAACTGTATGTTATGTACTGAGCTTCAAGAATGTAAGCACAGCATACCGTGCTGGAACATAGAAGATTAACTTACAAAACTTCAAGAAAATAAGTTGAAATTAAGTGCTTTACGATGTGCTATAATGGTAGTTTCAATGCAGCAAGCAGACAATGTCTAGCGCTAGAAGTTTTCTATTGTCTCAAAAGAAAAGTAATTACTAGGTTTAACATGTAAAGTGTTTGTTTATGACTTCCTAGCAGCTGCACATCCGAGAGATATGTATTTCTCACACAGGGATGTTAAAATTCTATTAGTTTCTGGTTTAGCTTGGGACCTGAAGTCAGGTGACAAAAAGTGATGTCATCCAGGCCAACCCAGCAGTAATGTTTGATATGGACACTCAGAGAGACTGTGCATTTTGTGTTTTGTCTTTGACCTGCAGATATCCATCACCACCACCTGGACTTGCCTTGCTAATAGTAAGTAAGTAGGGAAAAGTAATTTATTTTAGATATAGATAGAATATAGTAAAGATTAGTTTAGATGTTTTTTGTATTTATTTGAGATTGTTCTGCAATGTTGTTTTAAAATATTTCCTGTGATTCTGAACTCTGAAGTAACTGTGTTTCTTTTCCGAGTATTGGCTTGTTCTTTTATTAATTACTATTAAATATATTTAAACCTATCTTTTTGGTTGATATTTGTGTGAGACATGTTTAAGCTCTTAGAGTACTTGCATATGTATTTGGTGTCACTGTACAAGCCACTACTAAATAGCCTTGCAAGTCTTGGTCAAAAGTACCATTTGGATTAATAGTAACATTACACGGTAGGATTGGACACCCTTTAAGAGCTTTATACTAGCTGATAAGTAAGGGTGGCTGGTGGAAGCTGGTACTACCATATAGTCTGGGCAGAAGGGGGCATAGCTAGTAATCCTGTGCCAGCCTTTCCCAGGTGTGTCTGCGTGTGTTTATATATCAAACAAATCTCAAAGTGTGTGTGTGTCAGCTACTTGGGCAGGGACATGAAGCACTGGCTGGACAGAGGGTGTTGGAGGTCTTAGTTTGGCCACACAGCTGAGATCTTAACCCTATAGCTGTGCCAGTGGGGAGTCTTATTGGGGATCTGGAGAAAGAAGGAGAGACCAGCCCCAGACTGACTGTAACCTCTGTGTCCTCTTAAGGGAAACTGTACTTTACTGTGTGTGTACTTGTCATCCTCCCACTGTGTACATCCCTCACTGTTGCCAGTTGTGAGGACTGTGGCTCCTTGATTACTGGGACAGTGAAGGGGCATCACAAGGGGTTTTCAGAAGACCAGCCACTTTTTTGTTTAATGATCTCTAAAATGCCTCTGAAAAAGATGGCATCCAGTGGTGATCTGGGGACCCTTTTCCTTCATCAAAACCTTTATCCTCTGTGAAGGTCTCCATCGGGGGGGGGGTCAGTGTGCCTCCCTTTGCATGCTCTCTTCTGATGCATCTCTTCTGTGGGGCATTCAGGGGCTGTGTTGGAAGATAGGGCAAGACTCTTATTGGAACTGGCTGTCCCTGTTGAGTAGGTCTGATCGACTAAGAGCTTGGAGCTGAGGGGAAGTGGACTGAATTCAAAAAATGAGAAGATGAACCCTCAGAGAGAGAAAAAGCCCTTTCCACAATTGCAAAGGCCGACGGACCCGGAGAGGCTTTGACCAGCCTTCTCAAAGTCAAAAGTCGCAGCGAAGGCAGGTCTCGACCACTCGTGGATCCTTACCTTGAGGATGGAAGCGGACCCAAACTGTCCATGGCTGATGCTCCAAAGGGGAGGGACAGATCAGACATCATCAGAGTTGATCCCGGCCCCACGAACTCGATGCAGACACTTCAGCTCTGGGACTCATTCCAATCCAAGGGTATTGGAGCGGAACTACTCAGGGATATAGTTGGAGTCAAGGAAGATGTTTTCTTTACATCCAACTCTGGACCTGTCTGGGATTTGGGATCCTGGGACTCCAAAACAACTGGACTGATCGGATAAGGAGATAAAACAGTTTTGGACGTCAGAGGAAAGACTCACGGAGCTGAAAGGGTACAGAGCTGGTAGGAGCCCCATCTGAATCTGAGCTCTGAGAAATTTTCACATCACCTTATCAACATCTGCTTCTGATAAACTTCTGGAGGAAGTAGTGGATGGTGCTCTGAAGATTTCCTTGGTGTCTGAAGCAATGGAGAAGGTTGGGGATATGGGTTTAATCACATATTCCAGAGTAAGACTTCTGTGAGACTTACCTGGCTTTGAATCTGAGTACCTAGGATCCAAGGAAGGTGCAGTAGAGCTTAATGAAATGACAATAGGGATCTAAAACTTTTGGATCAGAGGGTTTTGGATTTGAAGATCAGGTATTTGGATCCAACAGTGTCAAATCTAAAGTTGTTCTACTCTTACACACTGGCTCAAATGAAGACTTGGAGGACTTTGGTAGGGAGCATTTTCTATGTTGCAACAGGCTAAAGATAAAATTTTGACAATAGTAACAGAGTTGAATTATCTCAAGAAATTATCATTGATAATGCTCAAGACAGGGACCTGCATCTGTTTGGTATGGAGGCAAATGAGATCTGAGGTAATGGGAATGGAATAGGGCATTATGAGTAGAGGAAGGAGCTCAAGAACTGGATCTGAAGTCTGGAGGATGCAGCCGAGTTGCTTCCAAGCATGAGACCAGAACCCATGAGTTAAGGAAGAATGAAAAGGACAACACCAGATCATTAATTAAACAGAGTCAACTGTCAAAAATACTATGATAATCATTTTTTTTCCTGGAAAAAGCAAATCAGAAATTAAACTGTCGTTGTTGTTATGTCTTTCGGCTTTTCCCGGTTAGGGGTCGCCACAGTGGAACTCCGGTCCGCTAATGATTGGCAGTAGATTTTTACGTGCCGAGTTGCCGGCCCTGACGCACAACCTTCAATGAAGGTACGCCCATTCACGCATGTCTCTACACAGAAGACGCTCTAGCTGAGAATCGAACAGGACAACATCTTACTGTGAGGCGACAATGCTACCGCAGCACCACCACCGCATGTCATCAAGTTAATTGTCCATGTCCTTTAAATTGTTCCTTATCAATAGTTCCATCAATTCACAACCCTGCTGATTAATAAAGAAATTAAATCACTGTGCAGACAAGAACCTTTGAGCATCCCAGTTGGATACTTCTAGTACCATAGGCCCTTAGGCACACGATTAACCTGAATACAATCTTTGAAATAATTGTTTTCAATCTGTAATTTGCTGTACTTGGTTAATTTAGTCTGCAATAATTGTAGTGGTTTACTAAAGGAACCAAAAGAGCCCACACATTCTTCCTGTGCCAGTCGTAATTCAGCTTTTTCATTAACCCAGTCCTGTAGTATACACTTCGAAGAAGTATGCACTACCATGGAATGTCCATTCATCTGACTGGTTGCTCCAGAAGGAGTGATCTGCTGCACCTCACTGCCAATACTGGCTACTGAAGATAAGCAAGTCTTTTTGGCGGACTAATATCTGGCACATTACCTGAAGACCTCTATTCCTCAGTGTTGATAAAATGCGTGTTCTATAAAAATCCCTCATGGTTACCTCACTGGTCGACAATAACATCCACTTGTTGACAGAGCTGCTGAACTAATAAGCTAAGGTTGCCGACAGAAGCAAAAAATTGTTTCATATTATGTCTAATTTGGAATAATTAAACGTTTTTTTTTTTTTGTATTTTTAAAAACTGTAAAATTATTATTCTTAAAATGTTTTGTAGAGTTTTTCTCCTCTATCCTCCACTGAAAATGAGCTCCAACCAGTCCAGATGGACTGCCTCGGTAATCAAATGTTACTAAATAAATCTGTTGCAGGCATCCCAGTTGCTAATAACGGGCTGCAGCAAATGACAACCCTCCTACACGACTCATACATCCCTAGACTCAAAGGGATAATGGTTGTCTGTTGTCAGAGCAGCATTACTTCCTAGAGCTGAAATATTATAACCTTGAAGAGCGTGAATACAAACCTAGTTAAACACCAGTTAGCTACACTGCTACTGCAGCTGTACGCAATATTCGGAGCAGTTATTTTTACTTAAAAAAATAAACTACACAAACAAATAAAGCTAAACAAAAGTTATGTACTAACCAAATAAACTGAACTAACAAATAAAACTAAACAAAAATTATATAATGACCATAATGATAGATCCATAACTGAAGGCAAACCCCTGTAACAGAAGACTAAGGCCAGAAGATAATATGACTATTTGGCATGTAAAACACTCCCAGGTTGCTAAGCATCCTCCCAGCCCATAATATCCTGCAAGACTTTCAGTATCTTCTGCACTGACACATTAAGGCCTTTAACACTCAGAGTAAAAGGACAGACTCAGACCAACAAAACATAGATGGGTAAATGTAGGTGGCTATACTACAGGGGACAGGACTGCTCTTATAGATCTGTTATAAAGACAAGTACATAACCTTAATATCTGATAACAAGTGTTCATTTTCTTAACAGAAGAGAATCCCAAGCAAATCTTCCAGTGCGGTCCTTAATCAAGTAACATGCACTTAACAGTGGCCCCAAAGGAGGACCTGCTCATAGTGACATACAAAAGTGTTGACAACAGACCAAGTACCTGCTGCACAGACATCAACCAGTGCTACATTCCTAAAAAAGGGCTATGGATTTAGCAATTGCTCTTGCTGACTAAACATATAGTACATCTGTTATGGTAAAACTAGGCAATTAGACAACATCCTGCTAAGGCAAGTTTATAATGTTTTTGTCAGAGCTTTCTTTTGGTAGTGGAGATGAATACCTGGACAACTCTGTGGACAGCATTTGTACTTTCAAAATTAAAATCTCAACTCACAATGAATGCCCATACAATGGAGGGAAATACTCTTTATGACTAATACAGTCTGGGAAGAACACAAGAAAATGAACCAATTTATTAAATTAAGTCTCTGGGGCAACGTTTGGCACACAGTAGGGATTAGCATGAACAATGATTATGAATTTAGGAATACCAGATGTGAGGGAATGAGAGAAAAAGTGCGTGTATTTTGGAAATTACACAGGCAGAAGTGATGGCCATACAAAATGCCTTTCAACAAAAGTATTTCAAACCAGCTGGTCAGCTTCTCAAATACAAACTATAAACTGCATGGCTGTATGGGATCCAGTAAAGCAAGTCTAAGTAGAAAAATACACTTTGCAGGATCATAGGCATAACTCTCAACTTCTTAGTGCAAGAAGTCTGGACACAGCCTGACAAAATGGAGGGACAAAGGCCCAAAAACAGGGACAGATTTTTAAATACTGCTCTTTTAAACTTAGAAAGAGGCTAAAGTAACAGAGTTTGTGTTAAAGTATTTGAAGTCTAAAACTCAAATGTATTGTCATTATTTAGTGACTTTAATCCTCATACAATCATAGTAAATTGCCAGAAAACCAAACTGTTGTGAGAGAAAGACCAAAAATACGAAGCAAAAATCTGGACAGTTGAGAGGTATGATCATAGGAAATTCAAGGCAACTAAGCCTTGGGACCATTTATACCTTGCCAGTACTGACCCTTACAATGTACCTCCACTCTTGAGAAGTGTTAGGCCAGTCAAGCCCAGGAAGAATGCGTGAAAACCCATCTAATCATCCAGATCCTATTTGATGGAAGATAGGGTATCACATTGGTTAATATACAGTGGGGAGTCTATTCCAGAAGTGAGGTTGATGAGGCAAATAAACCTGTTTCTCCATTGTGCTTTACTAATCTGCTGATGAAGATTTAGATCGCTAGTCCTGGTACTAATGGGACTACTTGATTTGAGGAGATGCAAGAGATCCAGAAAGTACAGTAGTGTACTCTTACCATAAATGTATATGTTCGAGTGTATTCATTGTTGCAGTCATCACCTGTGGGTTATCCTTGTTGTGGTAGCCCTTGGTCTGCCCGAATAACAGAGTCAATGTTTTTGTGCGCCGGCTGTCGTCGCTTGTAGTCCGACGTCAGGTCGTCAGTGCTATAAAGCAAGGCAGCCGATGTCATTGCATCAGTTGTTCTTGCCCTAACCCATCAGAAGCACAAGGGAAAAGACAGAAGTAGTCCTAGTGGGTAAAAGCCACCTTGGCAAGCTTGTGTCCCCTTTGGGGAAAATGTGAAATGGGGGATGGAGGGAGGGAAACCAAGACTTCAGCAGTGAATACACTTGAACATCTACATTTATGTACAGTGTATACAACTGTACTATATTCTTCATGTTTCACTGTTGCAGACATCACCTGTGGGAGGATTCCCAAAGCTGAGGATAAGGGTGGAAGGATAGGTTGAGTCTTAGGTATGGGGTCAGGAGGCCCTGTAGAACTGCAGAGGCAAACCCTGCCCTACACTTAGAAAAGAGAGGTAGGTGGTAATGCTTTATAAACGTATAGACAGAGGTCTAGGTAGCCACTTCCAAGATGTTCTTGGTAAGTACTCCTCTGAGGAAGGCAGTGGAAGCAGAGGTTGCCCTAGTGGAGTGGGTATGGATAGACTTAGGGATGGGTTTCCCATGTAGTCTGTAGCAAAAATGGATACAGTGTGAAATCCATTTGGAAATGGTTTATTTGGAGATTGCCTTCGCCTCTGCCCCTGGGGCAAAACTTACAAGAAGCTGGTCTGTTTTTCTGAATGGCTTCGTACAGTCCAGATGTTATCAGAGTTGTCTGTGCATGTCTTGTGAGTGTAGAATTCTTTCCTCCTTGTTTTGAGGGTTGAGAAAGAAGGTGGGAAGGTGTATGTCCTGGTTAAGGGTCACATCCGATACCACCTTGGGAATAAAGGAGGGGATAGTCCTCAGGGAGACTATCTGCATGGAAAATTATGAAGGGCTCGACACCCATGAGAACTTGAAGTTCCGAGACCTTTTTGGCTGAGGTGATAGCGAGTAGGAAGGCAGTCTTCCAAGAGAGGTATTTTAATTCTGTTGAAGCGGCAGGTTCAAAAGGAGGTAAAGTTAGTTTTTCTAACACATAACTCAGGTCCCAGGGTGGCGTTGGTGGCCTTCTGGGAGGCCTGATATTAGAACCCCCTCTGAGGAATTGCTTAATCAAAGGATGAGAGAAGAGGGGTGGGGGGTCTGAATCATAATGGGCAAAGATGGCCGAGGCATGGATTTTAATAGAGGAGAAAGAGAGGCCACTATTGAGCAACTCTGCTAGGTAATCCAGGATGAGAGGGATGGAAGGTTGGGAGGTACTGCCCCATTTTGATTGTTTCCAGGAGCAGAATATTTTCCATTTTCCTGCATATGATTTTCTTGTACTGGGCTTTCTGGCCTCTGTGATGACGTCCAGGACCTGTTTGCTTAACAGGGACTCCTTGTTAGGTTTTTAGTGTAGAAGCCATGCTGAAGGTTTGAGAGTCTGTAGATCTGGGTGCAGTACCTTCCCCCCTCTCCTGGGTCAAGTGGTCTGACATCAGGGGAAGCAGCTTTATGGGTTGTAAGGTCAGACTGAGTAATAAGGGGTACCAATGCTGTCTGGGCTAATCTGGGGCAATGAGGATGGCCTTTGGTCTCTCCTCTCTTACTTTGATCAGAACCTTGGGAATAAGAGGCAGAGGAGGGTATGCGCACACAAAGAGGGGGCTCCAGGGGAAGGTCAAGGCATTCAACTTCCATGCCAGGAGGTGGTACTCCCTGGTACAGAACTTGTGTGGTGGTTGAGGTGTGAGGCAGAGAGGTCCACTTCTGGGGTACCCCACTCCTGGATGATTTGCAGAAAGATTTCTCTGTGGAGCTACCATTCAGAGCTACCATTCGTGGGGGTCCAGCAAGTTTCTGCTTAGGTGGTCTGCCAGTGTGCTGTTGATCCCTGGTAAGTAACGGGCAATTAGGTGTAGCCCCATGGAGGTGGCTGCAAGCCAGAGAAGAGATTCATGGCTAACCTGCACAGGGGTAAGATTGGGTGCCCCCCTGTTTGTTTATGTACCACATTACTGTGGTGTCTGTTTTTATGAGGAGGATCCCTGGCCTGAGATGGGGTTGGAAGGAAGTTAGAGCCTTTTGCACAGCCATCATTTCTTTCTGGTTGATGTGCAAGTGAAGTTGCTGGGCATTCCAAAGGCCTTGGGCACACCTGCCTGCTAGGTGAGCATCCCAAGCAATGTCTGAGGCATCAGTGGTGATGGTTTATCCAGAAGGGTGGAGGATGAAGGGAAGACCCTTGTTCATGGCACAGGCCTCTGCCCACCAGAGAAATTCGGTCCTTATATAAGGGATCAGGAGGTTCTTTAAGTAGCACTGAAGTTTTCTCATGCGAAGCCTGGCAAGGGGGATGAGAAGGATGCAAGAATCCGTGTACCCCAAGACTTGCAGGAGCTTACTCGCAGTGAGGTGACTTCTGGAAGCCAGCTGGGTGAAGCAGAGAGACAGGAAGCTCTGCTTTTCTGGCGACAGGAAGGCCATATGGGTTGCTGTGTCTAGCATAGCTCCCAGGAAAACAAATTTTCTGGTGGGGTTTTGCTTTTTTTTCTCGTTGATGGTGAACCCTATGGAAGTTAGGAGTGGTTTGACAAAGAGAAGGTCCAGGAGCAACTTTTCTTTGCACTCTGCCTGAATGAGGCAGTCGTCCACATAAGGGTAAATCTGTACATTTCTCTGTCTGCAGAATGCTATAGCCAGGGTCAAGCATTTGGTGAATACTCTGGAGCAGTAGATAAGCCAAAGGGGAGTGCAGAGAACTGAAAGTTTTGATAGCCTGCTCTGAACTGCAGAACTTTTCTACAAGATTCCCTAATGGGGATGTGGAGGTATGCATCTTTTAGGTCTAGTGTCACAAGCCAGGCATTTTGTGTGAGCATAGGCAGGAGCTGCTGCAAGGTTAGCATTTTGAAGCTGGGGACCACCAAGGTGTTGTTCAGTTTGGATAGATCCAGGATGGGGTGCCAAGTGCCCTCTTTTCTGGGAACAAGGAATAGTCTGGAGTAAAAACCTTTTTCTGTTTGATCTGGAGGGACAGGTTCTACTGCCCCCTGGGATACTAGAGTTTGCACCTGTTTCAGTGCCTCTGCCCACTGGTTTGGGGGGAGGTCTGGGTACCCTCTTAGAATAAAGAGTTCGCTGAAGGAGAATCTTTATCCCTAAGAAATTATTTTTAAGACCCATTGGTCCTTGGTTATAGAGACCCAACTGTCCTTGAAGAGGGTGAACCTTCCTCCTAGTTTTTGATGAGTGAAAGGAGGGCAGAGGGGGGAGGGAGAGTCATTGTGAGTGCTTGTTATAGAAGCTTAACTTAGAACTTACTGCCTTATAGACGGAAGTGGTCCATTGTTTGCTTCTTTGGTGGCCCTGGGATAGAAGCCTGGATGGCCTGTCCCTACAGGGCTTATCTTGGCCCTGTCTGCTAGGTGCAGGGAAGTTTCAGTGCTTAGAGGGAATGTACCTGCTGAATCTGTGAGGTTGAACTTGAAAGAAATCTTTTACCGTTTGCACAGATTTTGGTTTGTCTTCTATTTTTTTAAGCACCTCTTCTGCTTTTTCCCCAAACAGGTGTTCCTTATCTAGGGGGTGCATCAATAAGTTTAGACTTGACATGATCAGGGAGAGGTTGTTCCTTCAGCCATGCGTGGCTTCTAATAACAGATCCTGTCACTGCTGCCCTACTAGAGGCTTCTAGGGTGTCATATCCACATTGTAATGAGTGTCTGGCCACTTGACAAGAAGAGTGTAGTAATTCTGCCAGCTCTTTTGAATTGGCACCGTCAGGAGAGGTAGCAATCTTCTGTTTTAATTATTCCAAAGTGTGTTGTTGATATTTTAACATATGGAACTGATAATTGAGTGCTCTGATAGCTAAGGTTGCAGAGGTGTATACTTTCTTATCCCATCTGTCCAGAGCTCTGGAGTCTTTGTCAGAAGGAAGAGGATTCTTGGCAGAACTAGTCTTAGCTCCTTTGGGTCCTGTGTAATGACCTCAGGGTCTGCAGCAGGACTCCTGTACAGGTATTTGTGAGAATCCGGTACTCTGTAGTACCGGTCAGGTTTAGTTGGAGCAGGAAGCAGGGCATCAGGGACTATGCTGGATTCATGGAAAACATCATCCACCACTTCCAAAATAGGTGGGATGGCCAGGGGTCTGTGCTGGAGCAGGTCCAGAAACTCTCTAAGTCGTTTCTTTGACTGTGGGGAGCCTTTAGATTCCCACTGAAGAAGTTCCCTGAGGGAGTGAAGGGTTTACCCAAAGGAGAGGTCCTCTGGAGAGGAGGCAGAAGGGATGAATTTCTCTGCGTCTGAGTCCTCATAAACAGTTAAGGGGTGTTGTTCCTCTTCAAAAGCAGAATAATCAGATTCCTCAGACTCTTGGTCTGTCATAATTTCTGGAGAAGGATACTTTTCCTTTTTGGAGTGGGGGCCTGAGTACCTCAGATAAGGGAGATGAGATCATCTGCCATTTTAAGCATTTGAGCTTGGGGTGGGGGAGCAGCGGCAAGATGGTGTCTAGAAGCAGATTTCCTAGGAGTGGCCTGGCTTCTAGGCCTGAGAGAATCCGTCGGTCTCTGAGAAGCGGTAGTCAGATGAGAAGATGTTTTTTGTCTAGAATCGGTAGAACGAAAGGCCTCCTAGGAAGCCGGTGACTGCGTCGCAGCTCCAGACCCAACCGAGGCAGAGAGAGCCAAAGGCTCGGAAGATGAAGCGGATTTTTGCGGCATACCAGACTCCGAAAGGGTCTCGGCAAAGGCCTGCATAGAAAGTGAGTCCGGCATCAAGGGCTGCAAAAGTGCCTCACTGAATTCCAGAGAACTGACGACTTGCTTAGTGGTAGCATCGTCGGAAGGCTTAGCCTTGTGTGGCCTGTCTCTATCTTTATCTCTATGTTTTTTCGGAATGTCCACAGATTGTTGGCTGGCAGATGCCATATTGGAATTCGAACACTAAAATAATTGTCGACAAAAAGAGCTCTACGGCGAATGGTTCTCACATTAAAGAGGACACAGGACCAGCAACAAGGGACATCGTGGTCTGGGCCTAAACAAGTGATGCAGTAAGAATGAAAGTCTTGGTGTGGGATCTGCTTTCCACAGGCGAGACAATTGTTAACTTTTTTGGACATCGGATAGAACAAGAAAAAAGGGTCCCCAACTGGGTACTTAGCTTTAGAAGTTTTCTTCTGAAATTCAGCTTCTGGTAGCAACCAACTGGCACTTGTGCGAACTGCTTCTGATACGGGCTCCACAGCAAGAAAGACTGATGTAATGACATTGGCTGCCTTGCTTTATAGCACTGACGACCTGACGTCAGACTACAAGCGACGGCAGGCGGCGCACAAAAACAATGACTCTGGTATTCGGGCTGACCGAGGGTACCACAGCAGGGATAACCCACAGGTGATGACTGCAACAGTGAAACACGAAGAACATCCACTGGGTCCTTAGAGAGCTCCCCTCAGGAATCTGTATGATACAGAATAAAGGGACAGAGCTTCCAGTCTTTTATGTTAATTTAGGGATATTAAGACAATGATATTCTTATCTAGGAACCTCTGGGATCTTTCTAGTTGTTTAATATGTCTAGCGAGGTATATCCAAAGAGGGTGTTGTATTATATAACTGGTCTAATCAATGCAGAATACAACTGAATGGGGACCTCTTTATATATGGATGATACTTCACTGGTAATTAGCTGCACTTAAGTAGATGGCCTTTCTGACTACTGTTGTTCAATGACAATCAAAGGAGATGGAATTATCAGTCCAACTTCCACTGTCCCCGACAACATTCTCACTTTGAAGTGAGGTACTGTCCATGCTGTATGCTGGGAAAGGGATTGTCTACCAAATGTGACAATTTTGTACTTTTTAGCAAATACTTTGAGCCCAACTTTATTACACCAGGGACGTCCAAGTTTAGTTTAAATGGGCTTGACAATGACTCCCACTTTGCAGCTACAAACCTAGTTAGCCAGAGGTCTTGGTTCATGTTATGTAAATAAGAAAAGAGAATGAAAAGTGAAAGAGGTCCCAACACTGATCCCTATGGATAAAACTAGTCTCCAGGGTAACCCACAGGTGGGTCAAGATTGAATTCTCAAACGCCATTTGCTCAAAATTCAACCACCAAGGATTGCAGCTCCTCCTCAGGAAATCACTGTCGGTGAGTTGTGCCAGCAGTGATGTCCTTTTCGGAGGTTACTGCCCCTTTCTTTGAGGTATGATCATACAGTTGGTACATACAAGTTTGGGTGCACGTGTGTGCGGGGGAAGCTTGCCACCCCTACAAAAAACACTTAAAACAGTGTTTTTTTCAGATTTTCTTTTTTCAGGGAATGCAGTTCAGGAATTCCAATCCTTGGCTGGTTGAACTTTGTCCAGACATACTGGAAGCTGCCCACCTTCATACCTTATGATGAAGCACCTGACACCTGCACTGTGTGGGTTCTTATCTTTTAGCCAACTAGCTTTTCATCTTAGCACATACGGATCTACTTGTAATGTTTATTAACTATGTTAACATGGTGGATGGTGCCAAAAGCCTTGGCTAGGTCAAGGTATGCCATGTGGACAACATGACCACTGTTAACAGCCTGTACTACCATCTCAAAGAAGTTAACCAGATTCATTAGATAGGATCTGTCATTGACAAAGCCAAAATGATACAAGTGAAGACTGATGAGATTATAGGTTCATAGGTAGGTACTAGGCTATCGGCCCAAGGGCCTACGTAAGCCTAGCCAATAAGGTTCCCTGGCTTACGCCACCCAAGAAAGTTATTTTCCTGTGCCACATTCATAAAGGACACCCACACCTCAAGGTTGGTGGCAACGCACGATGCATCGGAGACCATCCAGATGCAATTAACCATAGGCAAGACTGCTCTGCAATTTGTAGCATGTTACAGGCCACCCTCTCAAACTCAGGAACCTCACATGGCCTTCCTGAAAACATTGGAGGGGATAAATGTATCTCCAAACACCATCATACTAGGTGACTTCAACTACCCTAATATAGACTGGGAACACTACTCAAGCCCGAACACTCTAACCCAAACATTCCTGGAGTTCATAAACTCAAATGCCATGGAACAACTAGTCACCATCCCCACAAGAGGTGAAAACATACTTGATCTCATCATCACGAACATGGGATCAAAATGTTCAACACCGAAGTATACCCTCACTGGTGAGATCAGATCATAAACTAATCTCGCTGGAGGTCCTCATCCCCCACCTGAAACAAAAAGACCACAGTGAAAAACTTCTCAAAAGCCGATTTCACACTTCTAAAAACTAGTGTGGTCTCCTTTAAGGCCCCTGAGCCAGTGGTAAACATTACTCAAACCGCTGAATCACTTACAAATGCCTTCTACCAGCACCTACAGGACTGCATGGATCAGGCAATCCCAAACAAAACTAAGACTCTCTGTACCAAAGGCAAGCGTCCAGTCTGGTGGACCCCAGCCATAAACAAGCTCTACAACAAAAGGAGGAAGCTACTACAAGATAGAGCAAAATCCTTGAAAGGTAAGACACCTTTGATCATTATAAGTAAAAACTAAGAGCTCTCATAAAATCATCCAAGGCAAATTTTGAGAGAAAATCGCCAAGGACTCTAAAGACAATCATAAGGCCTTCTTTAGCTATGTTAGAAACCTAGGAGGAAACTCCCAGATATGCTCAGAATTAGTTCAAAATGATGTGGAAATTACTGAACCTACACACATTGCTAACATACTGGCTGACAGGTTCAGTGCAAACTTCTCCCCTCCCCAAAGGAGAGATATCTATTCCAGAGGATTGTAGCCCCCAAACATCTCCAACGCCCAGGTGAGAACTGCCCTCACTAAGGCAAAACACAGCATCCATGGGACGGATGGTGTCCCGGCTGTGTGCTTCATGAACTCAACGAGGAATTAAACCCACAGTTAGGACAGCTGTTTAATCTTAGCCTCACCTCAGGATACGTACCCAAGGAGTGGCGCGGCGACTGTGGTCCCACTTCATAAGGGCGGTGCCTCCACAGACCCTGGAAATTACCGCCCATTAGCTTGACAAGCCTTATCTGCAAAGCCATGGAGAGGATCATAATGGAACTCATAAATAAAGACATACGGAACTTGCAGACTTTGGATCCAACCCAGTTTGGCTTTGTCAAAGGCAGATCCTGCCTCTTAAACTTGGTTGACTTTTTCGAGACAGTCACCAAGGCCATTGATGAGGAAAGGCAGTCCATACAGCCTACCTCGACCTGGCAAAGGCCTTGACACAATACCCCACTCAGGTATCATCGAAAAACTCATCAGCTTGAATGTAAACCCATACATCACAAGATGGGTTGCAAACTGGCTAAGCGACAGAACCCACAGGGTCAGAGTTGCTGGAGCCATGTCAGACTCAAAGCCTGTCACAAGTGGTGTCCCACAGGGCTCAGTCCTGGGTCCACTCTTGTTCGGCATCTACTTTTCTGAAGCACAAGCAAACACAGGAGGGTTATGGCTGACAAAGTTTGCAGATGACTGCAAACTGGCCATAGTCGAAAACACATCTGACACAGATATCCTCCAGAAGGGCCTCACAGAAACGGATAACTGGTGCCAGAGCCATGGCCTGAAGTTAAACGCAAAAAAATGCATAGTCATACCCTTCGGGAAAAACAAGGTTACCCCTAGCTACCATATAGGTGACAATCCACTGAGCACAGAAAAAGTCATCAGGGATCTGGGGACCCAAGTTGACAGTAGTCTTCGCTTGACACTCATGTTGCTAAAGTAGTTAGGAAAACCTTCTATATCGCCCACCTGATCATGAAGGGATTCACATCTAGATCAAGGGAGGTCATCGTCCCCCTGTACTCATCACTCATTAGACCTATGATTGAGTACAATGCCCCATTCGGAATGTATCTGACCAGACACCTGATGCAGCTTGAAAGGCCCCAAAAGTTCCTCACCAAAAGGATAAAGGGTCTCAAAAATATGTCTTATGCTGCCCGACTGAAAGAACTCCAGCTTTATTCAGTCTCATACCGCTTGCTCAGAGGTGACCTGTGCCTGACATATAAGGCCATGTCAAACCCAGATTTGATGAATATGCTTCACCTCAAAAATCTAGATCCCTCAGAACCACAAGGGCGGGAGACTTAAACCTTGACACGGTTATAAATAGAACGTGCTGGAGGGACAGATTCATCACCCAGAGACTCCCTATGCTGTGGAACAAAATCCCGGTACATGTGAGGCAGAGCACCTCGCTGGCCTTGTTCAAGAGGAATCTTGACCAATGGATGGGAGATCGCAGATATACCCCAGGGATTACTTCAGTGTCACTGCTTGACAGAGGCACAGAAAAATGATAGGCATAGTTTTTATTCAAACTAAAGGGGTGGCGAAAGCCACATAACTATGGGCTAGGCTTATAAATGCCCTTGGGCAGATAGCCTAGTATGAACCTATGAACCTATAAACCTATGAAGAAGTGATCCTCGGGGTGTATTTCCTATTTGCCATCCACTCATCACAATTTTTCTTAGATTGTTAGTATTATAAACACTGCTCCCAGTAGAATTTCATTTGATCACTCAACACAGTGCAGTGAGATTATTTGAGCAGGACTACCCCCTTGCTTCTTTGCCTTTGAACACTTCTGTTTCCTCCTTCTCTACTTTAAAAAAAATGCACACTTTATTCATCTGCATTTACTGTAATTGTGTTCTTCATACTTTATTACCTTATTTTTGTTGCATGCTCTTAAGTGTTCGAGTGTTTTATTCTGCTGCATTTAATACTGCTTGTTAGTATAATAGCCTAATTAAATTTATCTGTTATTTTAAGCATTTTAAGCTTTGGTCTTAGCACTTGTGCTTCAGGCAAGTTACTTTACATTTAAGAAGGTTCTTGTGGTCTACACTCTTGTGGACTAACCCTTAATAACACCTTCTCTCCATAAAGTCCTTCATACCATTGCTAGAATCTCTGTGTTCTGACTGTGTGTGCTTCTCAAACAATCTGGACATATAGAGCTGATAAATATATTTTTTGGCATTTTTTAAGTGTTCAGAGTTCTGCACTGTCTTAATTTTTGCTTGACTGAATTATTTATATATTTGCTGGCATTGTTTTCTGATACTCTAAGTGCCTCCATTTTGATTTTTTCCTAATTTACTGCTTTCTGCACTTGTTTTAGTCGTTTTTTAATTTAATTGCATTTATTTAATCTGTATTTGCTTTAATATTGCTACCCACTCAAGTGTGCTAGCTTGCACTGCATTTGAATTGTTTTTACTGCTGTTTTAGCTGCTTTTCTGCAAAAAAACAAAAAAAAACCAAAAAAGTTCTAAGCTTGTTTCCCACCTTTCCTATAACTAGTCTAGTCCAGATACAGATTTGCTGTATCCAGGACGGTTTGTAAGTTTCTGCCCCCCCCCCAAGCCCTTCTGTGTTGCAAGGAAGCCTTCTAGCTTATCAGTGAGAGTGGTAAGCACTAGGTAACCTATCTACCATAAGAGGAGTGGTTTCTGGGACAGAAATTATAGTTTATTGGCTGTTTGGGCAGTTTTTCCATTCATTTCAACTTTCTGGTTTAAAAGCCCACATTTGCACTTGTTTCCCACCTTTCCTGTAACTAGTCTAGTCAAGATACAAATCTGCTGTATCCAGGACTGTTTGTAAGTTTCTGAGCTCCCCTAAGCCTTTCTGTGTTGAAAGGAAGCCTTCTAGCATATCAGTGGGAGTAGTAAGCACTTGGTAGCCTACCTATCACAAGAGGAGTGGTTTCTGGCCCAGAAGTTGTAGTTTATTGGTCGTTGGGGCAGTTTTTCCATTCCTTTCAACTTTCTTGTTTAAAAGCCTGGATTTGCACTTGTTTAATATCCGCAGATCCAGTTTTGGCATCCTGCAGACTGCAAGAGCATCAGAAAGGAGAAAGAAATACTCTTAGTGCCTCCATTTTGATTTTTCCCCTAATTTACTGCTTTCTGCACTTGTTTTTAGTCATTTTTAATTTAATTGCATTTATTTAAATTGTATTTGCTTTAATAGTGCTACACACTCAAGTGTGCTGCTTGCACTACATATGAATTGTTTTTACTGCTGGTTTTAGCTGAAAAAAAAGTTCTAAGCTTGTTTCCCGCCTTTCCTGTAACTAGTCTAGTCCAGATACATATTTGCTGTATCCAGGACTGTTTGTAAGCTTCTAAGCACACCTAAGCCTTTCTGTATTGGAGGGAAACCTTCTAGCTTATCAGTGAGAGTGGTAAGTACTAGGTAGCCTATCTACCACAAGAGGAGTGGTTTCTGGCCCAGAAATTGTAGTTTATTGGCTGTTTGGTCAGTTTTTCCATCCCTTTCAACTTTCTGGTTTAAAAGCCTGCGCTTGCATGGGTTTGCGCACGTTTAAGCTCTGCTCAGTGGTGCCAAGCTGAGGTAAACTATTACTGGTGCCAGAAAGTCTGCTCTTCAGTTTTTCCCTTAGATCTTGCTAGTTCTCTCTCTCTTGCACTTCAAATAGCTTAACTGCTTTGCACTTCAACAGTTTTTTGTAACAATTACTGTAGCACACCTAAATGCCATCAGCACTAGTCATTATTCATGGAAATAGCTCAAGTACTTAGTAGTTATGACCACCCATCCTGGCAAGATTAAAGGGCAGTTTCCTGTGCTTTCTCCTATTAACCTGGTGTACTTGGGCATTCTGAGGCAGTGTAGCAACTGCCTCATGTACACAGACAACCTAACCTCTTACCTTTGAAGACTCAGACTTGTGAGAGATGTACTTGTATCACTAAATTGGAAGCTATGCACTCTCCAGCCAAGACCAGACTAGGTGGTCAAGAGGAGAAAGTCAACACCTGCAACACACCACATGGAACACACAGCTCTCTAGAACACCCACCATCACAGCTCTCACATAAAAACACAAACCACACACCCATCTTTGCGGAGGCTCTCAATAGAAATTTACCCAAATAGCAGAGACATCCAAGACAGAAACACAATCAACCACCACAACACAGCACAAACCACAGGACATACAGCTCACCTCCACAGTGTGCCCCTCAACCTAAGCTCCTAAGGCTAAACACCTTGCCCAATACACTAATCATAGCTGGCTCAATAGTGAGGCACACAGATGTCCCACTCACTAGGTTGAATAAGGGTCACAGTCAGCTATCAGGTGCCAGAATCCGACACACAACACACGCACTCAGGTCACTCCACAACAAGTACAAGTATGACTCTGTCATTGTCCATGTGGGTGTGAATGACCTGAGATACACCTCCCTGGACTACATGAAGAGAGACATGGTGGAGCTCTTGGATTATGTGGCCCAGGCAGTTATGACCCTAGCCCTGGGCAGTATCCTAGCATCACCCACAATGATACCGCAGTACAAACAAAAAATGATTGACTTCCAACAACTGGCTAAGTTTCTGGTGTCATTCTAGGGGGATCCAGTATCTGTCTGTTTGGGATGACATGACTGACAGACCTCGATGCTTTGCTAGAGATGGCCTGCATCTGTTACCCTGGGTTTCCGAGTACTGGCTAAGGCTCTTTCCACCCCTGTAGTGCCTTTTTTAGGTGGTGTTCCAAAGATCAAATTACCATCATAACAGCTATAAATAAATGCAATTTGAGGGTCATGCTGCTCAACACTAGAAGTCTAAATTTCAAGATGCACTCACTCAAAGCACTCCTCAAAATGGAGAACATCGACATTTGTACAGTAAGAGACCTGGTTTAAAGAGGCAGAAAGCACCCCTGCGCTACCAGGCTATAACTCATTCCACACTTTTCGACCCCGAAATATGGACCAAAGCTCCAAAGGTGGTGATGTTTCCATATTCATAAAGGATATGCACACCTCCAGACTAATAGCCCAGCATAACGCATCTGAGATACTTCAGGTACAACTAACATCGGGTAAAACAGTGATCCAGGTCACAGCCTACTATAGATCCCCAACTATGTCCCTAGACTCTCACTCCACATTCCTAAGTATCCTGGAATCTAACAAGGTCCAACCCAACACTCTCATACTAGGAGACTTCAACTGGGAAAACTACTCAAGCACGAATACACTTGCCCAAGGCTTCCTGGAAATCATCAATTCCAATAACCTGGACCTGCTCATTTTGTCCCCCACTAGGGGAAACAACATCCTTGACCTGGTTAGTCAATCCCTCTCTGGTCAGATCCGACCATAAACTAATCACCATGGTAATCCACATCTCACCCACACCCCCACAAAAGTAACCACCATGAAAAACTTCTCCAAAGCTGACTTTGGGCTCCTAAAAACAGATGTGGCTAACTTCACGGCACCCATGCCAATGGAAAATAGTTGCATGACTGCTGAATCATACACCAATGCACTGTACGAACATGTACATAAATGCATGGAACTAGCCATACCCAACAGAAACTTTTAGTTATGTACTTACCATAACTTTAGATGTATGGGATCCATCTCGCCTACATTCTGTACAGATGGGTTCGGAGCCGATCCTCGGCTCCGACTCGGCACGCTATACTATAGCACAAAGTCTCTTATTGGCTGAGCCTCCTCATATCCCAGGATGCCCCACTACTGCTTCCCCAGATCTTGTTTGTCCGCACACATGCACACACACATAGACTGTTGTTATAAGATTGCCAGGTGTTTCAAGAGAGGAAAAAAACAATTGTATTCGGATCGTTCGGTCTCTTCTGGCCTCCAAGGCAGGGGGAAGGAGGGTGGGTTATTAGGAATGTAGGCGAGATGGATCCCATACATCTAAAGTTATGGCAAGTACATAACTAAAAGATGTAATGTGATCGTATCTCGCCTACATTCTGTACAGATGGGACAGCGTCCCTAGCACCTAATTCCTGGGTGGCTCATTGGAAAACAGTCCAGAGAACTATGGAACTGAAGGAAGCTCGGCCCCTGGATGCCACATCCAATTTGTAGTGAGAAATAAAGGTATGAAGAGAAGACCACGTAGCAGCTGCACAGATGTCACTAATAGAGAGCTTGGAATGAAAAGCCGCCGAAGTGGACATAGCCCTGGTAGAATGAGCTTTCACAGGAATAGTAAGCTCTTTATTTGAAATGCGATAAATATGACTGATACAGTCTCTGATCCACTTGGCAATAGTGACTTTCGTGACGGCTTTGCCCAATTTATTGTCCGAAAAAGACACAAAAAGTTGATCTGACTTTCGTGATTGTTGTGTCCTATCCAAATAGAAACGTAATTGTCTGTGCACATCTAAGGTGTGAAATGTATTCTCAGCCCTGTCTGTATACTTAGGGAAAAAAACTGGTAGTTCCAGGGATTGTTGCAAGCAAAATTTAGAACAAACATTTGGTATGAAGGATGGATTTGGTCTTAGAGAAACTCTATCCTTGTGAAATATCAGGTATGGTGGATTGATACATAAGGCTTGAAGTTCTGAAACTCTCCTGGCTGATGTGATAGCAACTAGAAGGGCAGTCTTCCAAGAAAGAAATTTCAAGTCACAGGTAGCAGCCGGCTCAAAGGGGGGTGCTAATGCTCCTAACACTACATTAAGGTCCCACGGTGGTGCAGGATGCGATATAGGTGGCCTAAGAAGCCAAGCTCCTTTGATAAAGGCTTTGCACAACTTGTTGCTCATTAAAGGTGGTTCGACATCCTCATGAAAATTGGAAATAGCCGCCAATTGAACTTTGATGGTGGATACCGAACCACCCTGGTTGAACAGGGAGGTTAAAAATTTCAGAACCTCTGACACAGAAGCTGTCATAGGGTCTAATCCTCTGAGATGAGCCCAAATAGCAAACCTCTTCCACTTACTGCTATACATCTTTTTTGTAGAAGACTTGTGGGCCGATGACAAAATATGCATAACCTCAGGGTCGAAAGAATGGCTCCTGACTATGGTCGGAAGAGGAGTAGCCAAGCTGCTAGCTTGAATGAATGGAGGGACTGATGGAGCTGTCCTGACTGATGTATCAGAAGGTCCGGAACTTGTTCCAGGAACCAGGGACCGTCCAATGCATACTTGCGAAGAAAGGGGAACCATACTTGACGAGGCCAGTATGGGGCGATAAGAATCATTTTGCTTCCCAAACGAATCGCCTTCTGAACCACCTTGGGAATAAGGGGAACAGGAGGAAAGGCGTATAGCAGACCCGGAGGCCAGGCTTGGACTAGAGCATCCTTGGGGGTCTCCCCCGGAACTGGAATGAGACAGAAGAACTGCTGGCATTTTGCATTGAGGGGAGTTGCAAAATGATCGCAACATGGGATTCCCCATCTCATGAAAATCTGTGTTACCACCTTGTGATTCAAGGACCATTCGTGTGAGGAGAGAATAGTCCTGCTCAGTCTGTCGGCTATCACATTGGATGTTCCCGGAATGTGTGTTGCCACTAGAAAGCGTTTGGTAGCAATCGCCCAATCCCATACCTTCATGGCCTCTCTGCAAAGGGGGTAGGATCTTGTCCCTCCTTGCTTGTTCAAGTACCAGACTACCGACATGTTGTCGGACTGAATGGCAATCGTCCCCAGGGGGAGGTGGTCGAGTAGTGCTTGCAACATTAGAAGCACCGCCCTCATTTCCAGGATACTGATGTGGAGAAGATTCTCGTCGGAGTGCCACGTGCCTTGGACCGACCTGTCCAGATAATGTCCCCCCCACCCTGTCTGGGAGGCGTCCGTAGTCAACGTGGCTGAGGGGGATGGGGGGACGAAGGGTCGCCCCTGATCCAGGTTGGAGGAATGAAGCCACTAACGAAGATCCTGTTTGCACGTCTCTGTTACCAATATGTGGTGACTGAGGGGGAGGTCTTGATAAGACCATTGGGCTAAGAGGAGCCACTGAAGTATCCTCATATGTAACCTTGCAAATGGAACGAGAAGAATGGTGGCTGACATGGAACCCAACAGCTGCAGAACCATTCTGGCTGGAGCTCGACGTCTGAGGAGTAACGCCCGCACCTGAGACTGCAATGTTGCTATCCTTTCCGCAGGAAGATAGACTCGCATCTGCCTTGAGTCTATTTCTGCACCAATAAACAGAATACGCTGTGATGGCAGCAATACGGATTTTGTCCAATTGAAGGTGATGCCTAAGGAGCTGCCTAGGGAGATAGTGGCTGCTAGAGTTCTTAAGAGTAGATGCCTTGAGGTGGAAGTTAGGAGCCAGTCGTCTAAGTATGGAAACACCTGGAATCCTAGACTCCTCAGGTGAGCAGTCACCACTGCCAAACATTTGGTGAACACCCTGGGGGCTGTGGTGAGACCAAATGGCAGTGCACGGAACTGGAAATGACTGTCCCCTAGGCTGAAGCGCAAGTGTCTCCTCGACGCCTGATTTACCAGAATATAATAGGCGTCCTTGAGATCTATGGAGCACATCCAAACACCTTTCTCCAGAAGCGGGAGAATGGTTTGCAAGGTGACCATGACTTTTTCACTGATCGGTTTAATTTGCTGAGATCCAAAATGGGTCTCAAGTCCCCTGTCTTTTTTGGTACCAAAAAGAATCTCGAGTAAGTCCCTGATGCGGTCTGATCTGCGGGGACAGGTTGGATGACTCCTTTTTGAAGCGGCTTTGAAATTTCGATGGCTGCCATATCCCGTTGACTGGGTGGTGGGTCTGGGATTCTTTGGGACGGTGGGGGGGATTGAAAGAAGGGAATGGTGTAACCTCTGGCGATGATTCGGAGCACCCATTGGTCCTGGGTGATACTTTCCCAGGCCTTTAGATGCCTCGAAAAATGACCCCCGACTGGCTCTGGAGCTGCACAGTCGGGCACTCCTTCAGGGATGCTGGAAAGAGGAGGAGCCACGAAAGGATTCGCGGTCTCCAGTGTTGCGGGGGCCTCCGCCGCCTCTGGGACGGTGTCTCCCTGAAAAATTTCCCCTTCCTCTGCCTCTAGAAGGGGAATCGCTCTGCTGCGATGAGCAAGACTTTTGAGACTTACGGAACCACATTTCCCCCCCCCTCTTCGAGCCTTGGGATAAGGTCTGAAGGGAGTGGAAAATCGGGCCCCTACGGCAGTTAAAGTCTTGCCCTCCTGCTCGCAGCGAGTCAAAGTGTCCTTTACCTTGGGTCCAAAAAGGGAGGACCCATCGAAGGGGGCGTCGGCAAAGGAAGACTTAAAGGCCTCCGCAAAATGACACAGACGTAGCCAGGCTTGTCTCCGTTGAGCAACACCTGTGCCCGCCGCTCTGCTCGCTCCCTTGGCTGCATACGAAATGAGCCTCATGGACGAGTTGGATAGGGTAGCCAACTGGGAGTTAACAGTCTGGGCCAACTGCTCAGGTAAGTTACCAGAGAGGGTATCTGAAAGCTCCTTGACCAGATCCCTCTGCAGTCTCGTAAAATGCGTCAGGTAATTCAGAGACCTTAATGTAAAGGTTGCTGAAGCAAGGGTGCGCTTTCCGTACCGATCCATGCTTCTAGACTCCTTATTAGGAGGATGGACGGACGTTGAAGCCTCTGCCACATCTTGTTGGGTAGCAGATGCCACCACCAAGGCATCTACAGCCACACCTTTGGTAAGAAAGTCCTTATCCGGGGGTGCCGAAAGGAATTTATTGGGTCGAGCTGGCACCGGTTCAACAGAATCCGGATGTTCCCACGCCCTTCGCGAGATCAAATCCAGGAGCTCATCGAAGGGCGTAGACACCCAGGAGGTGGATGGTTGAGCCCCAAAGGCCTTGAGGAACACTGACTCCTCAGCAGAAGGGGGTTTGGACTGCCAGTCGCCTCGTTGTTTAAGGATTTCCAAGATGTCTGCAAAGGATACATCATCAGAGGACGACTTGGGGGACCCCTCCGCATCATCGAGGTCGGTATCAGAGGTGAGAGACTCATCAGGGGAGTCAACGTGCTTCCTCTTGCACTGTTTTTTCCTAGGAGGTTCCTCCGAAGACGCTTCGGAGGGACCTCCAGGAAGAAGGGAACCCCCGATGGGGGTAACCTCAGGCCCCAGGGCTCTGCTGTCATGAGACAGGGGGACTGCAAAGGAACTAGTCTCCGTGCCAAGGGAAGGTGGTGGTGAGAAGGTAGAAGTGGCCAGAGAAGATTTGGCCAAGGCACTCCTCATGGCCGTGAAGGCGGGACCCCCAGAGTCCTGGGAAGGATCAACCCCCAAGGCCACAACAGCAGATGGAACTCCGGCTGCCGACGCACCAAGAGGGAGGCTAGGAACCGAAAGGATCGGTCCCGAAGCGTCACCCCCAGGGCCGACAGAGGAGGTCCGTGTACCGAACACCGACCCGAAGGGCGGGGTTGGAGTTAGGGTCGGAGCTGACACTGCAACTTCCACTGGTTCCACCAACACCGACTGCAATGGTGCCGAAGCTGTTGGAGGAGGAACAAAGATGGCAGGGTGGGAAATCGGCTCCGGAGCCGATTGGGCCGGAGCCGAGACCAACTTTTGAAAGACCGGAGACTGAAACAACCTTTGAAGCACCCTGTCTACATCCGAATCGGACATCCTCGAAGACCGAGAAGAGACCGATCGGGTCCGAGTAACTTCTCCGCCGGCTCCGAAAGACTGGGGGACCGGCTCCGAATGGACTCGAGAAGTATCGGCGCCGAGGGAGGTTCCACCACTACTGCAATTTCCCTCGGAGCCGATGTGGACTTCGGCACCGAAGGGGAAGAGTCTGAGCGGGCAACCTTCATCGGCTCTGAAGGCAGTGGAGCCAATGAAGGTGACTCGCCTCTCGACGCCCGAGCTCTCGGCTCCGAAGTCAAAGGAGTCGAGGCTGGAGACATCGAGGCAGACCGTTCCGCCCTCGGCTCCGAAGTCCGTGGAGCCGACGGAGAGGCCTGCCTAGACTTTTTTGCTGTCAGATCCGACGGGCTGGTCGGAGCCGAAGATTTTTTCTTCCTCGACGGGGAAGAAGAAGAAGATAGGGCTTGCTCAAAAGAAGGGGTAATAAGCCCTTTCAAAATCAACTTGTTTTTCCTCTCTTGGAGCACGCGAGAGGAAAAAGCATGGCAAATGCTACAGGATTCCTGTAAGTGCTTCGGCCCCAAACAGTACACACAAAGTAAACGGCCGTCCGTAATGGACATTTTGTAAGAGCATTTTGAACATTTTTTGAATCCAGATGGCCTATATTCTTTTGACATGGCTATCTACTCCCAGTAAACTTTAAAGAAAGAGAAACTTCAATACAGACTAAAAAAGAAACAGGTAGACTAAAGGCAAGGTCCCTCTAAGTAAAAACGGGAACACTTGCCACCAAGAAAAATATAATTTACCACAAGTTCAAACAAATAGAACACGCACAATAAGTAGCTGTTAGGCAGCCCTAACTAGAGCGCGAGGGCTAGGCAAAGGCCCCTCTAACTTAAACGGGATCCTTTACCATTGACAAACACACTATTTTACCACAAACTTTGAGAAAAAAACAGTCACACCACAATAAGTAGCTGTTAAAACAGCTTTTGGGTAATTTTGACAACATTTCTGACAGAAATTTAAAATACTAGAGGCACTTAGCTCAGCCAAGTCCGAGACCACGTCTATGCTGTAGAAGCGGCAAACGAGATCTGGGGAAGCAGTAGTGGGGCATCCTGGGATATGAGGAGGCTCAGCCAATAAGAGACTTCGTGCTATAGTATAGCGTGCCGAGTCGGAGCCGAGGATCGGCTCCGAACCCATATGTACAGAATGTAGGCGAGATAGGATCACATTACATCAAGACGTTCTCCTCCAAAAAAGGAAGCCAATCTGGTGGTCCCCTGCCATTAATAAACTCTACAACAGAAGGAAGAAACTATTGCAGAAAAAGGTGAAGTCCCAAGACTGGAAAAACTCCCTTATTAGCCTCAACAAAAAGTTGAGATCCCTCAACAAATCCTCCAAAGCTAGCTATGAAGGCAAATGGTGGCAGACACTAAAAACAATTACAAAGCCTTCTATGGTTATATCAAGAACCTCCATGGCAATACCCAGATTTGTGCTGAGTTACTGCACAATAGTACCACCTATACTGAGCCAACAGATAATGCCAACATACTGGTCGACAGATTCAGTGCCAACTTTACCCCTCCCCAATACCAGAAGAATGCCAGACACCCAGCATTACTGCAGCACAGGTTAAAGCTGCATTGTCCAAGGCCAAGAATACAGCTTCCATGGGACCCAACAATATCCCTGGTTGTGTTCTACATGAACTACAAAGAGAACTGGCACCATATCTCTGCACCCTGTTCAGTCACAGCCTCACATCAGGCTTTGTCCTACCGAATGGTGCACCGTTACAGTCATCCCTCTCCATAAAGGGGAGCGACTACAGACCCTGGGAATTATCGCCCCATTAGCCTGACGAGTCTGACATGTAAAGCTATGGAGAGCATCATCATGGACCTGATTAACAAAGATATAGGAAATCTCCAAACTCTAGACTCCACGTAATTTGGCTTTGTGAAAGGGAGATCATGCCTGCTCAACCTGGTTGACTTCTTTGAGTCAGTCATCAGGGCTGTGGATGAAGGTAAGGCAGTGCATACAGCCTACCTCAATCTGGCCAAGGCCTTTGATACCACTCCTCACTCAGGAATTATTGATAAACTCACCAAACTAGGTATTAACCCCTGTATCACTAAGTGGATTGCAAACTGGCTCACAGATAGAGCACACAGTGAGAAAGTAGCGGACTCCAAGTCAGACTGCCAACCAGTCACAAGTGGAGTCCCACAGGGATTGGTCCTGGGTCTTCTCCGGTTCAGCATCTACTTCTCAGAAGTCCAGACCAACACAAAAGGAATCTGGCTGACCAAGTTCACAGACGACTGCAAGCCGGGAGCCATTATTAACTCCCCAAGTGATGCACACATCCTACAGAAAGGCCTCACTGAGACCAATGGCTGGTGTCAAAACCATGACCTTAAGCTTAATGCCAAAAAACGTCATCATCCCCTTTGGGATTTACCACATCGATGGGAGCCCACTGAACACTGAAGGTTATAAGAGAGCTGGGGATACAGGTTGACAGCAACCTTTTCCTCGACCACCACCATTGCCACTGTGGTCAGAAAGTCCTTCTATGTGGCACATCTCATTACCAAGGGTTTTGTATCCAGGAAGAAAGAGGTCATCGTCTCTCTCTACTCTTCCCTCATTAAACCAATCATCGAGTATAATGCCCCATTTGGCATGTATTTCACTAGACACCTGCAACAGCTGGAGAGGCCACATAAGTACCTCACGAAGGGGATCTTAGGCATTAAACACATGTACTACACAGGCAGACTCAAAAGACTCCAGCTATTCTCTGTCTCGTATCACCTACTTAGAGGTGATCTCTGCTTCACTTACAAAGCCATGTCTGACCCAGCTCTGTTAGAAATGCTACATCTAAAGAAATCCCAATCAGCCTGATTAACACAATCAACAAAGCATGCTGGAGGGACAGGTTCTTCACCTAGAGACTGCCTGTGCTCTGGAATAGACTTTCCATACATGTCAAGAAGAGCACCTCGCTGTCCCTCTTCAAGAGAAATCTTGATGAGTGGATGGGTAATAGAAAGTTCACCCCGGGGATCACTCCAGTGGTTCTACTTGATAGAGGCGCTGGGAACAAACATCGGGTGGCACGATGCCAGGGCACTTCTATGGGTTAGGCTTTTAAAGGCTCCAGGGCCATTAGCCTAGCACACACCTATGAACTAACTGGATAATAAACTCTGATATGTTCCATGGATCAAAAGGCTGATGGGCCTATAATTAATTGGAGTAGAAGTGGCATCACTTTCTGTGCTCTAGTTCTCAGGGATAACGTCTGAGACTAAGCTGAGTTTAAACAGTTCAAAGAGTAGTTCTGCTAGGGCTTGTTTATTAAACTGCACAGGTATCAGGTCACATGGAACTAACTATTTTTGGTCTTGGAAAGTACCTTCAGCACATGTTCTTTATGGGTGATGGGAGGGCTGAAATATTCAGGGTAGGTGAGCTCTGCATAGCTGAATTTGGGACATAATTCACACTGAATACATATGCTAGTAAGTTGGCAAAATTTACTGGGTCAGTGTATGTGGTGTCATTATTAACAAGTTCGGAGCAATATTGGGTGTTAGTTCTTAATTTCCTTAATGTAGCTAAAAAAGTATTTGTAGATGCCCTTAGCCTTTAGATGTCAACATAAGTTTTTGGCCTATTTTACCACACCTGATAGCATTTTTGAAATTCTTAGTCAAAGTTTTGGTATTATCCTTGATATCAGATCTTTCGATCTGCTGTACACTTTAAGGAGCTTTTTTAATATACGGTTCATTTATGTTGGTGGACTATCAGGGTGATTTATTTTTAAATGTCCTGTTATATTACATTTGATTGGAACCTCCAGTTCTACACATTTACCTAAGTGGGCACAGAACTTATTTGTGATGTTAGCGGCATCACTCTGGGCATTGCCACAGCTATATGTGAATTTTGAAACTTCATCACAGAATTTGATGATTTTAGTACATTTGAAATCCTTTACTTCTGAGATATTTGTTAAAGCAGGATAACATTTTTTTAAATAAAAGACTGCTTTTAGTTTCTTTTGCTAAATACAAATATTATTTAAAAAAAAACACTTACTCATGGCATGCACATTTCTCCTTAATGGAAAGCCATTACAACTGCTATTAAACATTTTACCTAGGTTTACTTTAATTCCATACAGATGTTTCAACCCCCCCCCCCCCAAAAAAAAGTTTTACCTATGGTTAATTGCACCTGGATGGTCTCCGATGCTTCGTGCGTTGCCACTAACCTGGAGGTGTGGGTATCCTTTATGAATATGGATACTCCCCCTCCTTTTGTGGTTCGGTCTGGATTTTGGGGCCGGAACGCATGATATGAGGTATAACCTGATAGTGCTGGGGTGCTCTCAGGAGCCTTGAACCAGGTTTCAGTCACAGCACAAACATCAATGTTCTCCATACTGAGGAGGGCTTCGAGGGCGTGCATCTTGAGGTTTAGACTTCTGGCATTGAGCAGTATTACCCTTAGTTTTTCTCCATTTTTTTTTCTAGGGCGTAGGTTTATCATTTGAGCCTTGCCTAAAAAGGCACTATGGGGTGGCAAGAGCCTTTGCCAATATCCGGAAGCCCAGGGTGACAGGTGCAAGCCATCCCTTCCGAAGCAGCGTGGCTTGTCAAGCATGTCATCCCAGGCAGACAGACATTGGATCCCCTTAGAATGACACCAGTAATTAAGCCAATTATTAAAGCTGATCATTTTGTCTCTGTATTGTGGCATCATTCTTGGTGAGGGTAGGATACTGCTCAGGGTCAGGGTCATACCGGCCTGGGCTACATAATCTGAGAGCTCCTCTATGTCTCTTTTCATGCAGTCCAGGGAGGTACGTCTCAGGTCGTTCACACCGGCATGGACAATGACTGAGTCATACTTGTACTTGCTGTGGAGTGACCTGAGTGCTTGTGTTATGTGGCGGATTCTAGCGCCTGACAGGCAGCTAACTGTGATCTTTTCCTTGTTCAGTCTGGTGAGAGGGACGTCAGTGTGTCTGACTATGGAGTCACCTATAACAAGTGTGTCTGGCATTGTGTTTGGCCTTAAGGGCTGTGACTGTTTAGCACACTGACTTTGAGAACTATGTGTTGCATGTCTTATGTCTTGAGGTGGCAGTTGCTTGGGTGTCTGCTTTGGAGGCCTCTGTAGTTTTGGTAGATTTTTGATCAGTGCCTCCGAGTATGTCTTTGTGTGTTTATGTGTTTGTTTTGCAGTTGTGTTAGTTCTATGTGAAACTGGGTTTGTGGTGTGCGTGGTTTCCTTCTCCTCCTGTCTGGTCTTGCCAGTCCTGAGTTGAGAGAGCTCAGCCTCCAGTTTGGCTATATAGTTGCATCTCTCACATGTATTTGTGTTTTGTGGGAGAAGGAGTGGGTTGTCTGTGTACATGAGGCAATTGTAACATTACCTCAAGATGCCCAGATTCACCAGCTGAACAGGAGAGGACGCTAGCAACTGACCCTTCGACATGCTAGAAAAAGTGAAAAAGTTTGCTGTGTAACTGAGTCAGAAGGGACCTATAGGGAAATGGGTATTCAAGGGGATTCTAGGCTAATGTAGTACTTTGTTTAGTATACAAGTACTTTACCTATATAAAAATGCTTTAGGAGCAAGTGCTGAGCTATTGAGATAGAGAATAGACTGTTTAGATTGCAAGTAGAGAAGTTCTAAGGGAAAAATTGAAGAGCAGACTTTACGGAGCCAGAAATAGTTCAACCTTGTTTAACCGGCGCTGCCCGATGCTGCTCTATGGGCAACTCCGTGCTAAATCACGCAAAAGCGCGCTAAAGTGGCCTTTATAGCAGGGGGTTGAAAAGACCTAGGAATTGACCCAAAATGGCCAATAGACTACAAGTTTCTGGCTGGAACCACTGCTCTAGGGACAAATAGGCTGCTCAGTGCTCCCCACTCCCACTGGTGAACAAAGAAGCTTCCCTTTATCCAAATAAGGATATGGAATAGCACAGGAACCAAGCCAAAGCCCAGAGATCAGCAAACTCTGAAGACTGGACTATTCTAGTTCAGTAAGGCGGGAAAACAAGATTTTTTTTTTTTTTTTTTTTTTTTTCTTTTTTGCAGAAAACAGAAGAAAAACAGACAGTAAATGCTATAAATGCTTTTAAACGGCTAGCGCACTTGAGTGTGTTAGCCTACAAGTAAATTATTCATATCCATGTACCCAAGCAGTATTTTTCCAAACCTAGTTTAGCTAACTCTCTCCATTCCACTTGATTTACCACATGGTCTCATGCTACCTTTGGCCTCCGACCTTCCCACAGATATCTTGATACCTCTTTTTTGATGAAATTCCATTCCTCTTGAAGCTTGATTAATATACAGTATTAAAGCTATGATAAATATTTTTACTGCAGATATACTGTCATCCAGTTCTGCTTTCTCTGTCTCCCATTTCTTTAGATGCTTTCTCATCATTTGTCTCATGGATTTCCAAGTTTCTTTTGGTGAGTTTTGGGAAGCCTTTGTTATCCATATTCCCAGATACTTCAAATGATAGTGCCCTACAGCATGAGGTATTCCTGTATTTATGTACAGCTTGGGGCATAATTAACATAAATTCCCTTGGACTTCTCATTTGTTTTATACCCCAGTATTTATTTGAACTGTCTTAATATCTTACATATTTTCTCTACATCATTATCTGGATCTCTCAGAATAAGTATGACATCATCTGCAAGCACAACTAATTTATATTCCGTTTCCTACCTTCTATCTCTTCATAGCTGAGGCTTTTATTTTATTTGCTAAAGGCTCCACATATACCACGAACAACAGTGGAGAGAGGGGACAACCCTGCCATGTACCTCTTTTAATTTGGAAAGTGTGAGTTACCTTTCCATTTAATTTTATTCTCATTCTTGACAATCCATATAAACCCTGCATCAACTGGGGAAACCATCTCCTTTAACACTTCTCATAAATACTTATAGTTAACGTTACCAAACACCTTTTCTGCATCCAGCCCCATCAAAACCAATGGCATAATCATACGTTCAGCTCCTTGGTGGATTACATTTACAGTCATTATGTTATCAAACGTTTGCCTCCCTTTTACAAAAATTCATTAGTCCTTATGTATCATTCTGGGCAACAATTTTGCGACTCTCTTGGCTAAGATTGCTACAAATATCTTATAATTATGATTCAATATGGCTATTGGCCCATAAGAAGCTGATTACTGTGTCTTTCCCTTTTTCAGTAGCAGAGTAATTCCTGTATTTTCCAAGAATCTGGAATTCCAATTATAATTATTACATTAAATATAATTATTACATTAAATACTTTGTGCCAAAATGTAGTCCTCAACTGTCTAGAGTTTTGCAGAATGTCCTGATTTTTTTGCCTGCTCATCACATTTTGTAGTTTTCTGGCAAATCATCAAGTATAAGTCACTAAATAAAGACAGGCATTTTAGTTTCAGAATTCATATCCTTCACAAAATCCATGCTGCTGTAATCAGCTTTCCAAGTTTGTAAGCAATTTAAACTCTGTTCTTGATTTTAGGCCCTTGTCTTTGTCCAGATTTCTTGTTCTAAGAGGTTAAGAAGTATACAAATCTGCAATATGCCTTCCTTTTCTCTACACACCTCAACAGGAAGTCCAACCCAACCTCGAGTTTCCCCAAGTGCTTCTTTAATTGCTCCTCTAATTACTGTTTAGATATTGTTTGAAGTAAATCTCTGCCCTCTTTCCCTGTAAGTTTAATTAATGAGCTCCCCATGACAAAATCTTCATACAACAATGGCCAGCCATCTACCGTTTGTTGTTCTGAGTACAGCTTTTTACAGAATTGTTTAAACACTTCCCCTATTCTATTAGTCTCTTGTTATTGTTCCTGTTTTGGGGTCTTTCATTTTCATTATGCCCCTCTTTTTGTTGCCATAATTTTGTCGCTAATGTCTTCTGTAGCTTAGATGAGTCTGTGCGTAGTACTTCAGTTTCATGGTTGCTAATTTTCTAGCCACATCCTCTTCTAAAATTTCTTCACACTTTATTTCTAGATCTACCTGCTTCTGTTGTGCCTCTTCATTTAACATTTTTCGTCTCTGCTGTAGCATGTTCAGTCTAACTAGTTTCTGTTGTTGAAACTACTTCCTTTCACCCCATTCATTATTTTCTGTTCCCTGAAGTTTTTGGGACAACTTTTTTTTTCTCCATGTACACCCCTTCAATTTCTTGTTCTACCTTTCCGCAGTCTAATTTTACTATTGCTCATTTCTGTTGTTTTACAACATCCCTCTTTTCGTTCTCCAATTACTACTAGCTCTCCAATGTCTTACTGTCCTCTCATATCGTATTTGCTGTAGTTCACATTCTACTGGGGCATAGTCTGACAATATTGTAGGGAGGGTATTTATATGCCTGACTAGGTATTCATGCTCTTGTAAAATATAATTTCTAAATAGACTTGAGCTATTGCCATGCTTTCCTGAGTAATATGTATATTCCCTTGATTCCCTCATGAGTCTCCTTAAGTTGCTCCAACTATATGCTCTAAACAGTTGATTCAGATATTTGCACTTGGCAACAACGCTCTTCGCTTGCTGCTTCCCATCAACATCCTATACATCTGTTACCATATTCCACTCACCTTCCAGTATCAGTATTCTTGTTGAAACTCCACTACTTCTTGAACTATATGTCTTAGGATGTCTATCGATCTAGCAGGATTAGAGATTTTGAACATAAGTCACTAGTTTATTATCTGACTTGACCAAGAAAGGAGATACTAGGGGAATAGTGCATGAAAATGCTACATTTGTAAAGATCAGGTCAAGATTTTGTCCCCTAGAAGGTTTGTTAATCTGGTTTAGGGAGTTTTTGATTAATATATCTAAAAACGTTTGGGTGTGTCCTACACTGGAGGTACATGAACTCTAGTTTACTGAGGGATAAAGTCTCCCAAAACAATGGAAGGAAGGATCTGCAACATATTCGAATATGACTCGAATCATGTTATTTATAAAATCGCCAAGTGTGCAAACAACTCCACCTTTAGTACCCACCACTGACAGGCTCTAAGGGAACTGCAATGGCTGGAACTTCCCCAGCTACTAACCTATCACCATTTAGTCATTGCCTACAATGTGGTAACACATCCAGAAAAAAACCCTGCACTAGGCCAACTTCTCACCCACTATAATACAAATCGTCCTCTGTGATCTTCCAACAAACCCCTCCTCTGTATCTCTAGGGCTAACAATACTGCAGGAAAAACACTGTTCTCCCACGCCATAGCTAGAACATGGAATAATCTCCCTTCAGCTCTGATTTCTGCCCCTACCTCTTCTCACTTTAAAAACTCACTTAGAACGCACAAAGAATAAGTGGCTATGCCCATGTACTACATAAGTCCTCAAATTATTCCACTTATATACCTCACTTCCTAATATACCTACTGTAATATATATTACAGTCTAGGTCTTCTCCTAATGCTGACTGAATTTGTATACTTTTTCTGTTATTAACCATGTGTAACTATTTCTTCCTATATATATAGGTCTTTATGTTCTTCATGTTTCACTGTTGCAGTCATCACATTTGGGTTATCTGCTTGCAGTAGTCCTCAGTCGGCCTGATTATCAAAATCTTGGGTCCTGCATCGCTTGCTGTCTCATCTTCCATGATGTCAGGTAGTCAGGGGTATAAATCATGCAGCAGACACCATTACATCAGCCTTTCTTGCTGTGTGGTGCCTGAAGCAGAAGCAGTTCGCAACTGCCGGTCGGCCGACTCCTGACATTTTCGTTTTCGAGTTTCAGATCCGAAGTCTTCGACTAAGCTAAGTACCCCATTGGGGATCCTTTTCCTTGCTCTAAACCGATGTCAGTAAAAGTTAACAATTGTATTTCTCGTGGAAAGCAAATACCTCAAAGATTTTCATTCGTACTGCATTCCTTGCTTAGGCCCAGACCGCGACGTACCTCGCTGTCGGTTTTGCACCTTATTCAAACCTCATACTATTCATCGTCAGTTCATTTACACATCTAAATATTTTGGTACTTGGTTCAATTATCTGGAAATGGCTTCGGTAAGTGACCAGACTACCAACATTCTGAAAAAATGCGAAGATAAAGACAGAGACAGACTGCATAGGTCCACAGCTGCCGACGACGCTTGTCCTAAGCTAGCTGCCAGTTCGCCGGTACTCAGTGAAGCGTTTCCGCAGCCTGATACCCACTACTTCAGATTCACAGTTCTACTGAGACCCATGCGGAGTATGGTATGCTGCGAGATGCTTCTTCAACTGTGGAACCTGCGGATGTCTCTACCTTCGATGGGTCTGGAGCCGCTGTGCATGCACCGGCTTCTGAGGGTGTATTCAGGCCTACTGACTTGCATATTAAATGGATGCCATCTTCTTCTTCAAGGCCTAAAACTCGATCCATGCCTAGAAAACCGATGCCCAGACCGCATGGTCAGGCCCCTATGCCTAAAAAACAAATGATAAGAATGGCTAAAGACCTTATTACTCTAATCAGGGGAAACCACCCTTCCCCCTCTAAAAGACCTAGGACTGATTTTCCTTCTGATTCTTCTGATCAGGATTCTGAAATTTCTGTTTTCTCTGATGACTAGGATTTGCCCTTATCTACTTAATAGGATTCTGACGCAGAGGACTCCACTCCCTCTGCTTCCCCTCCAGAAGATTTCTCTTTTGGTGAAACATTGCATAATCTTAGGGAGCATTTTTGCTGGGAAAGCCAGGATTACACTGACTTAGGGAATTTTTTACTCCTGCCTCAACACAGGCCTTTAGCTATCCCTCCTGTACTGGACATTGTAGATGATGCCTTCTCGGAATCTAGCCTGACCCCTGACTCTTTACCTCCTGCTCCCAGAAAACCTGATAGGTATTACAGGGTACCTGACTCTCACAAGTTCCTCTTTAAAAATCCTACTGCGGATCCTGAGACCATTTCACAGGGACCCAAGGGCATTAAGGCTACTACTGCCAAAAATCCTACCCCCTCTGATAGAGATTCCAGGGCGCTGGATAGATGGGGTAAAGAAGGTATACACTTCTGCAACCTTGGCCATTAGGGCCTTAAACTGCCAGTTTCATATGTTAAAGTATCAGCAGCATATTACTGGATTGCTTAAACAGAAAATTATGTTGATTCCTGACTGTGCTGAAAATAAAGATTTACAGGACTTAATGCATTCTGCTGAACAAGTTGGAAAACATACTTTGCAATGTGGTTTTGATTCATTAGAGGCATTTTGCAGGGCTGCTGTCACTGGGTCTGTACTTAGAAGGCATGCTTGGCTTAAGGAGCAATCTTTGCCAGATCATGTTAAAGCTACATTACTGGATGCTCCCTTAAACCAAGACCGCCTGTTTGGCAACAAAGCAGAAGTAGTACTTAAAAAGATGGAGGAAAAAGCTAAATCTATGCAAACTGTTAAAGATTACCTGCAAGTACAGCCTCCCAGATTTAGTAGGCATTGGCCCTCTAAGAATTGGTCCTTTCCTGCCCCCCTCCAGGCCTTCTCAGTCCAAACCCAGAACCAACAGAACACCCAGGCTTCAGTCCCAAGGTACTCACAGGCCTAAGCAGTGGGGGGCTCAAACTTCCAAAGCAGGGAGCAGTAAGACTCCCCCATATGGTAAACTGTCTCAATGACTTAACTTTAAAACTTCCAAGCCCTGCTCAACTGACTGTTCCTTTGGGGGAAAGATTGCCCTGCAAGCAAAAAATTGGGAACTCATTACCCAGGACAAATGGGTTTTAAATATAGTTTCCCAAGGATACAGATTCCACTTCCACTCCTTACCAACCCCAAACGGTAGGCCAGACCTACCCCAAATCAATGGGCATAGGCTCAAAAGCAAGTTCTCTCTCTTTTAAGCATCAGGGCTATTCAACGTGTCCCAGAAGAAGAATGGGGGCAAGGTTTTTACTCAAGACTTTTCCGGGTACCCAGAAAAGTCAATTCCTGGCATCATATCCTGGACCTGTCTATCCTAAACACATTTCTGGTAATCCCAAAATTCAAGATGCTAACTCTTCACCAACTGCTTCCCATGCTAGGCAAAGATGTCTGGCTGGCAACACTGGATTTAAAGGAAGCCTACCTGCACATCCCAATAAGGGATACCTATGATTCTGAGCAGGCTATATGCACTATCAGTTCTCTGCACTGCTCTTTGGCTTATCTACAGCACCCAAGGTATTCACAAAGTGCCTAGTTCCAGTCATTGTATTTTGCAGGCAAAGAAATATTCAGATATACCCATACCTGGACAATTATCTAATTCAGGCAGAAAGCCAGGACATACTATTAAATCATCTGGCATTTGTAAAGAAATTGCTAATGTCTCTGGGGTACACCATAAACGAAAAGAAATCAAATCTTGTACCCTGCCAACAAATTGTATTCCTGGGAGCAAGTTCGAATACAACTTCCCAGATGGCCTACCTCACGCCAGAGAAAAGTTCATTTGACAGCCTACTTCAAACTACTGGTCACAAAGACCCAGCTATCTGCAAGGAAAATATTGCAAGCCCTGGGGTTCATGGCCTCTTGCATTCTATTAATTCCATATGCAAGACTGCATATGAGGAAACTACAATGGTATCTAAAAAGCCTATGGTGTCAACATTCTCAGGATCTAGAATCAATGATTCCTATCATACCTTGTCTACAGATAAGAGTTCCTTTGGTGAGCAGAGGCCTGCCACCAAAACAAGGGACTACCATTCACTCTACCCCCTGCAGACCAAACCACAGACGCATCAGACTATGCATGGGGGGCTCACTTGGCAGGGAAGTGCATTCAGGGCAAATGGAGCCCAAATCAAATGCACCTGCATATCAATCAAAAATAAATGTTAGCTGTACAGAATGCTTTGACAGCCTTCAAGGACCACATTCTTCCAGGACAATTACTGGTAAAGAAGAACAACACCACTGTTATGTGGTTCATAAACAAGCAGGGGGGAAGTCACTCATACCCCCTCTGCAGACTAGCCATGGCTCTGTGGAACACAGCCTTGAGCTACTAAGTGCACCTACAGGCTCAATTCCTGCCAGGAAAGCTAACCACACTGGCAGACGACCTAAGCAGAAATCTCATGGACCCACACAAGTGAAAACTGGAACCAAAGATATTCAACATATTGAGAAACAAACGGGGGAGCCCAGAGATAGCCCTGTTTGCCTCCCCCCCCCAAAAAAACTACCAATTGGACAAATTCTGCACAAGGACTCCCCACAAACAAGCTTGGAAAGTGGATGCCCTGTCCTTCATCTAGAAAAACCTATCAGTTTATGCCTTTCCCCCTCTGCCTTTCCTCTTCGGGGTACTACTAAAGATCAAACAGAACAAACCAAGGACAATACTGATTGCACCAGACTGGCCCACGCCAACATTGGTACCTCCTCTTGTGCAGTGTTACACTGCTGGCACCTGCCTCGGATCCCTGCCCTGCTGTCCCAGCAGGAGAGCCAGATTCTGCACCCACAGCTTCAAACCCTGAACCTGGCAGCCTGGCTAATTACCTGATCTCTCCATTACCATCCCTGAGTAAGCAAGTAATGGATGTCATTCTAGAGGCAAGGTGGATGTCATTCTGGAGGCAAGGAGGTCTAGTACTAGAAATATTCTGTTCCTGGAGCCAAACTCAGGGGATGGGCACAGCAGCACACTTAACTGAGATGCTTCACAAGGGCCTTTCCTTTTCCTCCATCAAAATTCATGCTTCAGCCATTTCAGCTCATTACAATACAGAACCACCCCTCTTCTCTTATCCACAGCTGAAGCAATTCCTTAGAGGGGCCAAAAACTTAAGACCACCCAGGAGAGCCTCTACTCCAGCCTGGGACCTTAACTTTGTATTGGAAAAGCTCACTCTACCTCCCTTTGAGCCAGCTGCAAATGCAGAGTTGAAAATCCTTTCTTGGAAAATAGTCCTCCTTCTAGCCATCACTTCAGCAAGAAAGGTGGCTGAATTACAGGCCCTCATGGCAGTGGAGCTTTTCATCATCTTTCATGCTGACAAGGTGTCCCTCAGGACCAACCCCTCCTTAATGCCCAAGGTGGTATCCAGTGTGGCCCTTAATCAGTCCATTCATTTGCCAACCTTCTTTTCTAATCCACAGAACAGAGGGGAATGAATACTGCACTCCTTGGACATGCACACACAAGTCCGATTTTACTTGGACAGGACTAAGCCCCTCAGGAAATCTGAACAGCTGCTGGTTGCATTTCCTGCAGGGGCAGAGGGGAAGACCATTTCAAAGCAAACCATTTCTAAGTGGATAGGCCACTGCATTCATTTCTGCTACACAAAACCTACCCCACAGGGGATAAGACCACATTCAATCATGGCTGCATCAGCCTCTTACAGAGGGGTCCCTACCAGGGACATCCTAGAAGCTGCTACCTGGAGTTCTGTACATACCTTCACCAAGCATTACCACTTGTCAATCTTTTCTAAATCCAGAGCTGGCTTTGCCACTGCAGTTTTGCAGGGCCTTATAGCTGGTCCTAATGCTATCTAATTACCTCCTCCCACCCTTAGCTTTGGGAATCGACCCAAATGTGATGACTGCAACAGTGAAACATGAAGAACATAGTACAGTTGCGTACACTTACCATAAATGTAGATGTTCGAGTGTATTCACTGTTGCAGTCCTGGTTACCCTCCCTCCAGCCCCATGACTCCTAGTGACTATACCTCTATTCTTGTTTACTATGCTTAAAGCTTTTTGGTGCATTTGCTTTTTTACAGTAGGTGTAACCTTGTATATAATTGCTTCTCATTATGGGGCACCTGATATCTGGGGCAAGAAAAACTGATGTAATGGCATTGGCTGCATGCTTTATACTCTTGACTACCTGACATCATGGAAGATAAGACAGCAACCGATGCAGGATCCAAGACTTTGATAATCAGGTTGACTGAGGGCTACTGCAAGCAGAGAATGCAAATGTGATGACTGCAACAGTGAATACATTCGAACATCTACATTTATGGTAAGTGTACACAACTGTACTTTATGTCTTCTGCTGTATACTGTAATTTAACATATTGTTTGAAAATTCTTGGTGTACTGTATTTTAACATATTGTGTAAAATGTTGCTTACTGTGGAGCTTTTCTTCCCAGGCCGCCGCTGAAAATGGACCTGTGTCCAGTCGGACCATCCCAGTTAACAAATGTAAAATAAAAAAATAAATAAATTAAAAATAAATAAATAAAACATATAAGTGATAATGATGATGAAAAAGGTAAGTCAGCATGAACATTAGAAAAGGCTGTCAGACATACTGTGATGGCAGAATAATTTAACTTGACATCAAACAAATCTCAGACAGATGATCCAAGAAATGTTGAGAAGGAATTAAGTCACTTAGTTGTGGTGCATACAGAGAAACAGGTTTACTTACCTCTATATGTCCTTTGAGTATTTTAAGATTTACTAAGCATTACTCAAAATGAGAATAAAGTGTTACTACTGACTAGCAGAATTGCAAAAGCCAAGTAGTAAGCTTGATGGAGTGACAGAGTGAATGTCCATAGTAATATTTGCCTTGTGTATGTGAGTAGTACTTTGAAAGAATACAACTTCAGCAGTTTCTCCAGCAGATGAGACATAAGCCACAGGTACCAGATCTGCTGAGGTTAGTAAAGGAAAATAATAACAACCTTGATCCTGTGCAGCCTGACTTTCCAAATGAGCATCATACAGGAAAAGGGGGAGCATAGCAGTATCCAGGGGTCCACTCTTGGAACACAGTCCCAGTGGAGTCCCCTTAGAAGTCCTAAGGAGGAGAAGAATATGGTTAGGGTGTTAGTTAGGGTTGCTGCAGAAGCATAGCAGTGTGCAATTCAACAAAGGCATGAAAGATGACACAGGCGGCACTAGCAAACAGTGACTGACCTTGTCCCTAGAGAATTGGTAATTTATGGAACGTGATTTGTCACCAGAAAGTGACGGGTCTGAATGGCCCATCCACATATCCTTACAGCTTCTTCATACAAGGAGGAAGATCATGTTTACCCCCTTGTCCGATGTACCAAACCACTGCTGTGTTACTCTAATCAATGACAATCATGCCCTGCAGAAGAATGTCCTGAAAGACTAAGAAAAAAGTAAGGAGAACTGCCTTCAACTCTAAGATGCTGATGTGCAGCTGTAGTTAGAGGATGCCCAGACACCCTGAGCCATCTGCCCATTGTACTGTCCCCACTCATTATAGGACAAATCGGTGGTGACTGCTGCTATGGAAGTTGGTAACTGAAACCATCATGCCATGGTAAGATTTATGTGTCTGTCTGCTCTTGAAAAATGAACTGTGTGTGATACAGGAACCTATATCTGGAACTATAGGGCCTCAAGTGTACACTGCATTACCCTTAAATGGAGTCTGCCATGGAAACCCTTTGTGATAGATGCTGCTGTGACACCCAGAGTTCTGAGGAATAGCTGACAAATAGGTGTTCAGTATGGTGGAGACAGGACTGAAGGGAATCCAGACCACTGGAAGACATGCCCTACAGACAACAGTATTTAAATTCAAACTGCAGCAAATGAAAGTGAGCAGATGGGATTGAGACAGCTGTGACTTTATATGGTTCAATCCAACAGTAAGTTAGCAGAACATTCTGATTAGACTCTCTTGCTATAGGTACAGCCTGAACAAATGAGAGGCTAGCAGCCAGTCATCTAAGCATGGAAAAATCTTGGCTCCATGCAACCTCTGATGAACTGTCCCTGTAGACATGCATTTGATGAACAGTAAAGGCCAGGGGAAGCTCAAATGAAAACAGTCTGATACAGTTGTGTAAACTGAACTTACCGTAAGAGCAGATGTTTGAATGATCGCTGCTGCAGTAGCCTTACCTATATGGGTTATAGCTTGCCAAATCGTCCAGCAGCTTGAGTTGTGCTGAGATGACTAAAAGACAAGTTTGGGAGTGAAGCCTATAGATCAGTGTGTGTGATGCACCTTTAAGAAGGTTTCCAGTGAGTCAGCACATGTATATAAGTACTGAGCATGTGCAAGCAAGAGTGCCATTTTGAGTGAGTAGCCAGACTGTGAGCATGCAAGTATGTAGTCAGAGAGTTTAAGTTTAATGTTCCTGCCATGCTTCCTGATGTATTTGTGTACAATAAACTACTTAAATGAACACCCAAGCCTCAACATCTAAGAAGTGTGACAAAGCTCATCAGAGCGACATGGTGTCAGAATGGGATCCAGAGTCACAGCCATGAGGCAATCGGTTACAGTTGGAAGAATATACAGGATCATCCCTACTTCTCAAACGAGCTGCAAAACAGGTCAGAAACAAATTCCAGGTACTAAAACTTGCTTAAATGATTTATTTTGTTACAAATATAAAACAAAGCACTCAGAATGCTCAAATCGAATTTATTAAACAAAATGTCCGACAGTGAGATATACCGATAAAAATATTCAAAATTATGAAAATGTTTGAAACAATATCCGAATCGTATAAAATGTACAAAAAAGGGAGAATGACCACACTTTTTTGCTATGTGCTACTTTTTCATATTAACTAAAGTTATTCAGAGTATCCAAAATGTGCAAAGTGTTTGCAAGTGTGTGCACTATTACAGTGCTTTCTTCACAAAGTAGTTATTTCAAATATTTCATAAAGTACAGTTATTTCAAAGCATATTTCACACAGTACAGTCTTTCAAAGAGTTTATCATAGGTTCATACTAGGCTATCTGCCCTAGGGCATTTATAAGCCTAGCCAGAGTATGTTTGGCTTTCGCCACCCATTTTAAATTAATTTTGCTATGCCCTTTTTCGAGATTAGTATACTGTGCCTCTGTCTAACAGTGACACAGAAGTGATACCCGGGGTAAACCTATGATCTCCCATCCACTCATCAAGATTCCTCTTGAAGAGAGTCAATGAGGGACTCTGCCTAACCTGGACTGGGATTTTATTCCATAGTGAAGGGAGCCTCTGGGTTATGAATCTGTCCCTCCAACATGTCCTATTTATTTCAGTGCTGAGATTCAAGTCTCTCGAGCGTGTAGCTCGATGGGATTTGGATTTTTTGAGGTGCAGCATGTCCCTTAATTCCGGGTTGGACATGGCCTTATACGTCAGGCACAGGTCACCTCTGAGCAGGCGGTATGCCACTGAGTAGAGCTGGAGTTTCTTTAACCGGGCAGCATATGGCATCTGTTTGAGCCCTTTGATCCTCTTGGTGAGGTACTTTTGGGGTCTTTCCAGTTGCTGCAGGTGTTTGGTAAGGTACATCCCAAAAGGGGCATTGTACTCGATTATGGGCCTGATGAGGGATGAGTAAAGAGGCACGATGACCTCCCCTAATCTAGATGTGTTTTTTGCTTTGGAGAGGGCGGCTCCCACCTGAGCATCTGAGATGTCGGGGGGGGGCAGCACTCTGCTGGGATAGATATTTGCCCTTTTGGTGGGGAGGGAGAAGTTTGCGCTGAACCTGTCAGCTAGGATGTTGGCAATGTCTGTGGGATCAGTGTATTTTTTGTCATTTTGGACTAATTCTGAGCATATCTGGGAATTCCCACCCAGGTTCCTAACATAACTAAAGAAAGCCTTGTGATTATCTTTAGTGTCCTGTGCAATTTTTCTCTCGAAGCTGGCCTTTGACAATTTTATGAGTGCCCTTAGTTTTTTGCTAATACTGATCAGAGATGCCTTCCCTTTTTGGGATTTTGCTCTATCATGTAGAAGCTTCCTCCTTCTATTGTATAGTTTGTTTATGGCTGGGGTCCGCCAGACAGGTCATCTGCCTTTGGAGGATTGGGTCTTGGTTTTATTTGGGATTGCATGATCCATGCATTCCTGAAGGTGTTCATAGAATGCATTTATAACGGATTCTGCGGTCTGGGCCGTATTTTCCACAGGCCTAGGGGCTTTGAAGGATTCCACCTCGGTTTTGAGGGGTGTGAAATTTGCTTTAGAGAAGTTTTTCACTGTGGTTTTCTGGGCAGGGGGTGGGGTCGGGATGTGAATATCCAGTGAGATCAGTTCATGGTCTGATCTTACCAGTGAGGGATACACTTCTGGTCTGGAGCATAGAGTCCCCATGTTGGTGATGATCAGGTCCAGTATGTTTTCCCCTCTTGTGGGAGTGGTAACAAGTTGTTCCATAGCATTTGAGTTTATGAATTCTAGGAACCTTTGGGCAAGGGTGTTGGAGCTAGAGTAATGCTCCCAATCTATGTTTGGGTAGTTGAAGTCACCCAATATAATGGTGTTCGGAGAGACCTTCATATTTTCCAGTGTTCTCAGGAAGGCCGAGTGGGGTTCCTGGGTTTGGGAGGGTGGTCTGTAGCAGGCTATAAACTGGAAGGCAGTTTTACCCACTGTTAGTTGCACATGGATAGTCTCTGATGCTTTGTGCTTTGCCACCAACCTAGAGGTGTGGGTATCTTTGATGAATATCGATACTCCCCCTCCTTTTGTGGTTCGGTCCAAGTTTTGGGGCCGAAAAGCATGGTATGAGGTATAACCTGGTAGTGCTGGGGTGCTCTCGGGAGTCCTGAACCAGGTTTCTGTTACTGCACAGATATCAATGTTCTCCATGCTAAGGAGAGTTTCAAGTGCATGCATCTTGAGGTTTAGATTTCTAGCGTTGAGTAGCATTACTCTTAGTTTCTTATCCCTTGTGATACCTATGGAGGTGGGTTTGTCTTTTGAGCCTTGCCTAAAAAAGGCACTATGGGGGTAGCAAGAGCCTTTGCCAATATCCGAAAGCCCAGGGGTGACAGGTGCAAGCCATCCCTAGCAAAGCATCGTGGCTTGTCGTGCATATCATCCCAAGCTGACAGGCATTGGATCCCCTTTGAATGACACCAATACTTAAGCCAATTGTTGAAATTGATCATCTTGTCTTCATATTGTGGCATCATTCTTGGTGAGGGTAAGATGCTACTCAAGGTCAGGGTCATACCAGCCTGGGCTACATGCTCAGAGAGCTCCTCTATGTCTCTTTTCATGTAGTCCAGGGAGGTACGTCTCAGGTCATTCACACCAGCATGGACAATGACTGAGTCATATTTGTACTTGCCTTGGAGTGACCTGAGTGCTTGTGTTATGTGGCGGATCCTAGCGCCAGACAGGCTGCTCACCGTGACCTTCTCCTTGTTCAGCCTGGTGAGCGGGACGTCAGTGTGCCTCACGATAGAGTCACCTATTACAAGTGTATCAGGTGTGTTGTTTAGCCTTAAGGGCTGTGACTGTTCGGCACACTGGCTTTGTGAGATATGTGTTGCACGTGTTTTGTTTTGGGGTAGCGGTTGCTTGGGTGTCTGCTTTGGAGGTCTCTGCTGCTTAGGCAGATCTTTATTTAGAGCCTCCGAGTATGTTTTTGTGTGATTATGTGTTTGGTTTGCTGTCGTGGTAGGTCTATGTGAGACTGGAATTGTAGTGAGTGTGGTTTCCTTCTCCTCCTGACTGGTTATGCCAGTACTGAGTTGAGAGAGCTTAGCCTCCAGTTTGGCTATATGGTTGCATCTCTCACATGTGTTGGAATTTGTTGGGAGGAGGAGAGGGTTGTCTGTGTACATGAGGCAGTTGTAACATTGCCTCAAGATTCCCATATTCACCAGCTGGGCCGGAGAGGAGATTGACAACTGACCTTTGGACATGCTAGAATAATATTGGGAACTCCTTTATAATTGAAAACAAGGGCCAATGGGGAGCGAGGGTGTAGTGCTTTTAATTTTTAGTGCCGACTTATAATTGCTTTAGTGAGCAAGTGCCAGGTAACAAGTGCAATGTGTTACAGGTAACTTAAATGCAAAAACGACAAACAGTAACTTTCTTTCAAGCGAAGCAAGGGAATAAGTACAGTAAGCAATGCAGATATCACTAGGGATCCACAGAAGCACTGAGAAGCCGCGTTTTAGGTGGAATTAGCGTTCCAGGGAAATAACAAGCATACAAAACAAAGCTAGATTCAGCAGGCCTGGATCTAGTCTATGCTACAGCAAACAAGGTGTACCAATTTCAGTAAGATACAGTTCAAATATTCAGGCACTACATTTGAATAGTATTACAAGTACCTGGTGTGTGTGAATGTTCATACATAATTACAAGGGCAATTCTGCACTGTTTTATTATAATCTGACTGTGTTTGATAATAACACTGCAGAAAATTGGAGTGTGTTTGAGCAGGAATACGATACTTTCATACAGGCTGCTTTTTCTGACAAAGACGCACTTATAAAGGCATTTATTCTGCTAAATTTAGCTGTTTCAGAGACCAGTGAAAGAAAGCGTTCATTTGTGTATGCACCTGATGTGTTTGCAGGGGATGGGGAAGACTGCCATAAAGGGGTACCGGCTGAAACAAGGGAAGACACATAATGCTTAAAATGTAAATTTAGAGAAGTGTGTAACCCCCGAATTAATATTACAATGGAAAAGGACTTGTTTTACACAAGGGATCAAAAGCCTGGTGAAACATTTGCAGCATATATAACTGACTTGAGAAACAAGGCTAAAATGCGTGGATCTTTTGATTTGAGAGATGACTTGATAAAAGACAGGCCTGTGTGGTATTAATAATGACACAGTGAGAAAGATTTTGCTTCGAGACAGTGACTTAACTTTTAATAAATCCACTGAAATTTGTCAGATACACAAGCTTACAGAAAAGCACACAAGTATGCTTACAAACGAGAACAGCAGCGGAAGATCCAGTAACAGAGCTCATGTTGACAGTATGCAGCACATGGTTAAAAGAAACAGGCCCAGGCACATGGCAGCTACTGCAGGTCCTGTAACAGTCCCTGGGAAAGCCTGAGTCTTTCCAGCAAATTCCAGGGCATGCTCAGTAAAGCAAAAAGGGTTCATAGTCACCTCCCCTTCTAATACCAACTATAAACCAAGAAAGCTAACTGCAGTACCAAATTTTATTGTCAACTGTCATAATTGTGGTGGAAACAATGAACCCAAAAAAGAAAAAATGCTTAGCTTTTGGTCAGCAGTGTCATTCTTGCAATAAGTGGAATAATTTCAAAAGGTTTTGTAAATCAAATAAGGCACATTCTTTTATTAAGAAAGGGCATTCCAAGAGGCAAGTTGACCAATTAGAAAGGTGCGACCCTACTCATGTTGATGGCATGTCTGTGCTTGGTGATACAGTTAATGCAGTACATGTGTGAACAAAGAATGAGATCTTTTGTACTGTTTGGATGGCAGTCTGTGCTTGGTGATACAGTTAATGCAGTACATGTGTGAACAAAGAATGAGATATTTTGTACTGTTTGGATTAATGGGAGTCCAGTACAGCTCAAAGTAGATACTGGCTCATAGTGCAATGTTATGCCAGCAGAAACATTTGCTACAGTAAAAGCTGCAGAACAACTTGATTTGATTAAGTGTGTGAAGCTTGTTGCTTAAGGCGACGAAGAGATTCAAACCAAAAGCTCAGTAGTGCTTTCATGTTATTTTGCTGGGAACAGCCATGACTTGCAGTTTTTTTGTACTCAAGAGACAAGCACAGTCATTATTAGGCCTCAGAGACCGTTTCAAAATTGGAATGCTTTCAATTAATAAAGAGGTTTACCATGTAAGCCTGCCTGACAATAGCTCAAATTTTCACCCAAACTATTTTTTCTGAGTATGCTGATATTTTTGCAGACAAACTAGGCAAACTACCAGTTGTGTATTCTATGAAGTTAGACCCAGAGGTCAGCCCAATTTTTAGACCAGCATAGAAAGTTCTGGTAGCTATGCAGAACAGAGTCAAAGCCAAGCTAGACAAAATGGTGCAGCTAGGAGTAATTTGTCCAGTAGAAGAACCTATTGAATGGGTATCCTCCATGGTGGTAGCTCATAAGAAAAGCTCAGATGACATCAGAATATGTATTGATCCAAGAGATATGAACAAAGCATTAAAAAGACCTCACCATCCAATGCATACAGTCAAAGAGGTTGCTGCCCTCATGCCAAATCCACTGTTTTTTCTGTTCATTTTGGCAAATTTTGCTTGATCAAAAATATTCATTGACAACCACATTTGGTATGTCATTTGGAGGATACAGATTTCTGAGAATGCCATTTGGAATAAATTCTGCCAGTGAAGTCTTTCAGTGTGTGATGGAGCAAATGTTTTCTGGGTATCCCTGTACTATTATAGTAGATGATATTCTAGTAGGAGGCAATGGTGAACTGGAACATGACATAAACCTCAAGAAAGTTCTGGAATAAGCACGTCAAGTAAATCTTAAGCTTACTCCTCAGAAATGCAAGTTCAGGCTACAAGAAGTTACTTATGTTGGTCACTTGTTTACCAGTTCAGGTTTATGACCAGATCCTTCCAAGCAAACAGCAATTCTTGAGATGCCAACTCCAGACAATGTTCAAGCCCCTTCAATGTTTTCTTGGCATGGTCAACTAAGTAAGTACGTTCATTCCAGATTTAAGCCAACCGTCAGCATTGCTAGACAGCTGACACACAAAGATGTAATTTGGCCATGGTCAGAACAGCACCAAAGATTATTTGAAGTCCTGAAACAGAACATTGCCAACCCATCAACTGTCAGCTACTATGATGCTCACGAACCAGTTACTCTTTCCTGTGATGCTTCTAAATTTGGTTTAGGTGCAGTCATTCTTCACGTGGGTAGACCACTAGCCTATGCATTGAGGACTATTACCCAGATTGAGATGCAGTATGCCCAGATTGAGAAAGAGCTTTTGGCAATTGTGTATGCATGTTCGAAGTTTCATGATTATATTTATGGTCGACCTATCCAAATCAAAACTGATCATCAACCTTTAATTACTAATTTGAGAAAGCCTATGCATACAGCTCCAGCTGGACTGCAACATATGATGCTCAAACTGCAAAAGTACAATTTCAATCTTGTTTATACAAAAGGTAAACCTCTTTATCTTTCTGATACCTCATCCATATTGCCCAGAAAAAAAAAAAAAAACAACATAACAATGAGCAAACTTGATTTTGAGGTCATGCAAGTAAGAAATATTTATTCCACACATCTTGATGTGCTCAAACCTCACACAGCTTCAGATCCAATTTTCCAGAAATTAAACCTCTATCAGTTGAGGATGGCCTTCTAAGCAATCTTGTTTACTAGTGAAAGTGCAACCATTTTTTTCATACAGAGATGAGATTTTTGTCAGACAATGGTATCATCACGAAAGGTCCTAAAGTGATTGTTTCAAAGCCCTTGCAACAAGAGTATAATAAGATTTTCCATCGTGGCAACACAGGAACTGATTCTACCTAAAGAATGGAGAGGTCCAGTATTTTGGCTTTCTGTGTCAAGAGATATTGAGAAAGTACTTTCATCTTGTTCAGTATGCAACAGTACAAAGCTGCATCAATAGAAAAAAACACTTCAGTTAAGCCAGATTCCTCAACTACCTTTGTCGAGAGCAGCCACAGATATCGTTGAGTGGAATGGTCAACATTACTTGGTGTTAGTAGGTTCTTATTCAAATTAAAGACTGACCTACTTCCCTACCTAACTTCCAATAATGTCATTACTAAGTTGAAGCGACATTTTTCTGTCCACGGTAGTCCACACATTTATTTATGACAATGGTGTACAGTTTACAAGTCAGCAGTTCAAGAGATTTGCAGAAGAGTGGGACTTTGTTCATATTACGAATAGTCCTGAATACCTTCAGTTAAATGGCTTGACTGAACATCCATTTCAAAGTGCAAAACAGCTGTTAGAGAAATCCAGACGTGACAATATCAATGTTTTTCTCAACTTGTTGAATCTCAGAAACATTTCTCATGATAAATATATTGGTTCACCTGCCCACAGACTTGTGTCGAGACAAATCAGAACTACACTACCAATCAGTAGTAATTTATTGGTTCCAAGTACAAAGAACAACAAAGCAGTAAAAGCCCAACTGCTGAAGAAGCATTTGTCCCAGAAGTCTTACTATGATAAAACCAGCAAACAGCTCAGTTCATTGAAAAAAGGGGAGGTCGTGAGGATGCAGACGTCAAAAGGTTTTGATTGCACAAGATTTGTGAAATGTTTGTGTCAAGAACAGAGATCATACATTGTGGAATCACAAGGAATGGAATTCAGATGAAATTGGAAATATTTGTTATCAGTGTCTGAACCAGTATTACAGCATCTTGCCTGTGACAAAGACTCTAGTTCTCAGAGTGACTTGTCCAATGTTCCTGTTCCAGAGGACATTACATCAGCAATCCCTATTCTTGAGAAAATCCCCGAGACTCCTCAAGCAGAACATTTCCCAGTGACTGCCCTTGTTGCTAAACCCAGTCCTAACTATTATGTCACAAGATCAGGACGCATCTCGAAACCTAGTTCCATATACACGGCAACCTGGACATGACTGTTATTTTTCTTTATTAGTGCCTGTATAAAATGCATGCTTATTGAAATGTCATTGTTTATAAGAGACAGCTCAGTAAAGATGGAGGATGTAGATCAGTGTGAGAGATACACTTTTAAGAAGCTTTCCAGTGAGTCAGCACATTCATATAAGTACTGAGGACATGCAAGTGTCATTTTGAGTGAGCAGCCAGAGTGTGGGCATTCAAGTATGTAGTCAGTTGGTTTGACAGTTTGCTTAATTTTACTGTTCCTGCCATCCATCTTGATGTATTTGCATACAATAAACTACTTAAACAAATACCCAAGCCTCAACGTCTTCTTAACGCATATAAGAAGAGTGACAAAGTCCTTCAGAGCTTTCCTGCCAGCAGAAAGGAGTAGGCTGAACCCAGAAAAGACTACACTAGGAACAACAAAATGTATATGTCCACATCACTGCATAAAAAACACACCCAAAACAAGGGAGATGGAAGGAGGGAGAGAGTGGCTACTGCAGCAGTCATTCAAACATCTACTGTTATGGTAAGATCAACTTACACAACTGTATTATGTTCATCATACTGATCACTGCTGTAGCAGCCTTACCTACGTAGGTAGATTACCACCGCTAACTACATTTGGGAGGTAGAAAGAGAAGAGTCCATGGAGAATGGTTCTAACAAAGCTTGATTTGGAACTAGAAAAGGAATCAAACATATAGTGTTTTGTAAATCCAACCCTTTTCAAACAGCCATAGATGAAGCCAAAGTGCTGACAGAGTGGGCCTTCACCCTGCCTGGAACAGATGTATGGTTAGCATCACAAAAAGTAATGGCCTTAGACAACCATTTGGAAATGGTCTGTTTTGACACAGGCTGTCCCTTCTTATCTTCACAAGAAATAAACAATTTGAGATTCTGTCAAAATAGTACCAGAGTTCAATGTGGACATCCAAGGTATGGCGTTTTCTTTTCTTCCTCAGTTTTAGAATCAGTAAAGAAAATAGGGAGATGGATAGTTTGTCAAAGTAGACATGGATACCCCTTTAGACATAAAAGAAAGATTAGTGCTCAAATTAACCTCAGATCAGGAAGTCTAGTTATTAACTAGATGAAAAGTGCTTAATCCTACTGTGTTTGGCATTTTATTGTATTACTTTATTAAAGCTCTGTAGGGTCCGTTTCCTGTTCTCGGCTTTGTTTTGTTTTCAACTGGAGGAGTGTTAGCTTTTCTAGAAAAGCATTAAGATCCAAAGGAGAGGCCATCAATTTACTTGGCGGACTCTTATGCAAACCCCCTTTCAAAAACATTTTGATACAAGACTGTCTTAAAGAGGAGAATCTATAGACAAACATGCTGAAATCACTGATAAATGAACCTTGACAGAGGAATAAGAAAGGCCAAAGGACAGCAACTCCCACAAATATTGTTAAAACCAAAGAACAAGTAACATTGAATGGGTGCTGGTTATGTTGTTGGCATCAATTAAAAAACTTTTTCCATTTGCTAATATATGATTTTGTAGAAGCAGGCTGTCTTGCCTCCATTAGTACCGGTTACATGTCCTTGGTAAACAGGTGCCTAAAAGTCATTTAGACTATCATCCAAGTAGTCAACCGAAAATTACTGATGTCAGAGTGTATCAAGCACCCCTGTTCTTCTCTGAGTAGATCCAGCCTGTGAGGAAGCTTGTGGTAACTGCCTCTGGCTATTTCTGAAAGAAAGGAGAGAACCACAATTGCCTTGGACAGAAGGGAGTTTCCACAATGATCTTGGGGGACTCCTCCTGAATCTTCAAAAGTACCTGGATATTAGTAAAAAGGGAAGAAAAACATACGAGAACATTTCTATCCAAAGAAAAGAAAGTCATCTGTCTTCCCAGACCTTCATGCACATAGTCCTAGAGCAGAATCTTGACAGTTGATTTTTCAAATAGGAGGCAAAAAGGGCTGCTTGAACTCCCCACAGATGGATCAGATGTTGGAAAACCCCTGATCTGATTTTCATTTGCGAGGGTCTGCCCTGGTCCTGCTCAGCTTGTCTACCACAGAATTTTGCTGTAATAGAATGCCTGTAGAGTGAGACTGTGCTGTGAAGCTATATCACAAGCTAATATAGCTAGTCTGCAAAGGGGGCGACGGGACAACCTGGTTTCCCCTTGCTTGGTGATGTACCACACAACTGTGGCATTGTCCAAAACCACTTTGAAGAGGTTTTCCAGCCAAAAGTGGTTCAGAGAGTTGAGTGCCTTGATCAGGGCATGTTTCTCCTATATACTTATGTGCTTGCATCTGTTCTTGGTGTTCCACACCGGTGCACATTTATCCCTCCTGAAACTGCTCCCCCTAGCAAAGTCTGAAGCAACTGTGGTGACTGAATGCTTTCTAGCAGGGAGGGAGAAAGGTAGACCTGAACTTAAGGGTATCCTGTTGTCTCTACCAAAAGATTCCTCTTCTGACATAACCCAGCACTGGGATTTGAAAAGATAAAGGGTGCTGATGCTAGGACCAATGAGGTTTCAGATAACACTGTATCTTTTTCATGTGCAGTCTTGTCAAGGGTATCATGAGAAACAAATACCACGGGACCCAAAGTCTTTAGGTATTCCCTTACAGTGACCAAAGTCTGAGTGGAAAACCTTAGAAGCAGATCTAAATAGGGATCTATTTTTCCTGTGGAAGAAAAGCTCTTTGAAATGAGGTCTCTAGTTGACATCCCAGGAACAGAATCCTGTGTGAAGGAGTCAAGAAAGACTTTTGACTTTTCTCTTGGAATCACACCTTGTATAAAAAATCTCTTACGCAAGAGAGAGATCCTGACATTTTGAAAAAGACTTTGCAAATAAACAAGTCGTCTAACTATGGACAAATGTGGATACCCTGTAGCCTCCAAAGAGTTATAACTTGAGCTAGATACTCTGTGAACACTCTTGGTGCAGTGGATAACCCAAAGGTTAAGGTAATGAACTGATAATGTGATTCAGACATATAAAACCTTAAGAAACATCTGACGTCTGGATGAATGGGAATGTGATGATAATGTCTAGTGTTTCTAAGAAACTTGAAAGAGGAAAAAGAGGTAACAGGTTGTGAAGTGACATAATTTTGCATTAGGGTACTACCACAAACAGGTTTAGGAAAGAATCCAGAACTGGTCTCAAAAATGTCTTTCCTTCGTGTTAGTAACATCCTTGAATAAAAACCCTCCCCCACTTGGGAAGGAGAAACTGGATCTATCAGTCCTTGGGACATCATGTGATGAAGAACAGGTGTAAACAAGAGAGTCTGATTCAAAGGATGAGGAATGATCCCCTGGAAAGGAAGCATTTCCTCCCACTACCATCTGTACCCTTAATGAATGAAATTCAGAACCCATTTGTCTGAAGCAAATTGCTGTCAAATAGAAAAATGGAGATTAAAGGAAGACTCCACTTTCTCCTACAGTTTAACTCAACTCTTAGGATGCTTTTCTCCCTTCAGTATGATTCCAGTATTGTGTAGGTACCTGAAATTTGCATGCACTTTATAAAACTTCAATTTCCTTACATTGGTATCAAAGGAAGGGAAAGACTACCCACTTTTTTTAAAGCTTAACTTCTCAAGGTTTGAGAGGGTGGCCTAATGGTTAAGGTGTTTGACTTACAAACACATGGTGCAGGGTTTGAGTCTCACAAGGGATAACTGGCTAGGCTTAAAAATGGCTCACAAGGGCAGTTAGCCTAGTGCTAATCTATGAACCTCACATAAGTTGCAGAGGAATTTGCTTACACTTACATGACATACCACAGACATATAGAATTTTGTAGTCAGGAACTCAGGCTGCTGTAAACAAGACAGATGTGTGAAATTGTTTCCCATTGTCTTTACTGCAGAAAGGAAGAGAACTTAACACTGATACACAGCTGCTTCCAATATAGCCATGCCTTTCATAGCAAAACAGAGCAACTGGATCAGTCAATGGTTCAAAGGCAGCTGTCACCTCTTTCGACAAATTTACATAAGCAGCATCACAGTATTGAAGTGCTAAGCTTTAAACTTTAAATGCTTGTTGTTTATACTACTTTACATTTATTTTAAGATGACTTAAATGTAATATCAAAGATGTCTGTGACATTTAGAGAAAAGTCAGAAAATATTTTTCTTGCAATTCTTGTAAAGTATCAGCACATTTACCAAAGTGTAGGAAGAGGATCTGTAAGTTCATCTTGGACTACAAAAAGATACTTTAAACAAAGGCCTGCAATTTAACAACTGTTTTGGTTGCAGCTGTATAATTCTTTAGTATATTATAAAATAAGCCCTGAGATGCACACAAATAATGGCCATTCAAGAAATAAAAGAAGCAGTCCTGTAACGGCCAGTACATAAGATGACAGTGATTGACACTAATCCCATTATATATCAATGGAATGGGAATACACCACTACTTCCTTATGTCTAGTGTGACTCATATAAAGCAGATTTGAAATGGATTATGGGAAAGAGAAAGGCTTGAAGGAAAAATAAGATCAAGTTAATATGTTAAGCCCAACTGACAGCCATTTTGCAGAAAACATATTAAAATTCTATAAGAAGCAGTCAAAGTGGTTCTGAGGTGCTAAAATAACTCAAAAACAGAGAGAGTGAAAAAACAGATTTTTTTTAAGTTCTAAGGTGGAATTTTCCTTTAACACTTTCTGGAAGAAAAAGGGGACTAAGGTGTCTTGAACAGTCATTCAGACACACTGGACTATCCTTGGGTTTTGGAGATTAGAGATTTCTTTTTGGAACTCCATTCCTTCTTACACGTCTGTTTACATTAATTCTTCTGAGATGGTTTATTCTGTTTTCTGCCAAAAATGGAAGCAGAGAAAGAAAATCCCTTGGACAATTTGGAAAAGGAGAGCTGGAAAATCTTACACGATTGCTTGGATCAGCTTTGCCCCATTTTCATCATACTTTTTGATCATCTCTGCAGCAGACAGGCCAAGCAAAATCTCTATCAACAGAGAATTTAAAATCTCATTTTTAATATCTGTCAGGTTCTGGAAACATGGCCATGCAAACTTCATTAAAACAATATTGCCAGAACAATTAGGCTGCAATGTAATACTTTATATTAAAAGCAATGCATGTGTCCGTGGGTGAGAACAAGCTGGCTCAACACTTATTTATGCCCCTTTCCAAATCCTACTGTTCTAGGTTACAATCAAACCAAAATTAAAACAACTAACATGCACCAAGTTGAATTTTGTATAAAAAAAAATAATAAATAACTTAATTTCGATTTGGCATCAATTAATAAAACTTAATTTGCCATATGGCATGAAAATAAGAAAAACATTGAATTACTTACAGTAGTTCCTGGCAGTATGGTAAGGCATACAACATACCAAGTGGTCACAATAAATTTAAAATATCCAAGCTTAAAATCTTTTAGTTCTCAGTGGGCACCACACCACAGTTCTGCATTCTCTGTCCACTCTCTCAAAGGGAGATCCACAAAAAAGGTGGTAGTTCCTGGAACTTGGATGCTGGCTCCTTTAATAGGTTAAAGTCCAGTTCAGATGCATGGAATCCTGGTTAAATGCTCCTCTCTGGCACACTCCACGTTCCCTCACTGAGAAAAGGTCTACCTTTTGGACTTGCCAGCCCCAGAGTTGGCAAGATACAATATCACAGTCTTCGGTTCCTTCTCCAGAGAGTATAAAGCTTTATCAATCCTTTAGCAGGGCCTTTTCAGTGCTTGTCAGCAAACAGTAGGCACATTTTACTAGAACAAGAAGATAAAATCTGAAAGTATGAAATTTCTGTCTGACTGCCTGAATGCTCCAAAGTCTGAGTGAGCAGAGTGTCTGTTCCAAAATGACTGGAATTCAAAATGACTGGAATGCCTGTTCAGTTCCACTGAGTATATATCTTTGCAGGACAGAAAGGGCTTTGAATTTTCTTTGTTCTGTCTCTGGAACTGATAAAGTCCAGCCGTTGCCTTAGCTGTTTATCTTACTACAGTACAGTATTTCTATGATTAACAAACACATCTTGAAAGACGAGGTAATCACAGTGATTACTTTGTTTACATCCTGTGGGTTTATTACCCTTTACTCACATCTTGACACCTTAATGTCCCAAAGCAGAATGGCATATGGTTTTATGTATCATCTCAGTGGTTTTCTGTGTTTATGGCAGCTTTCTGAATGCGTTGAAGACAGAGGTACTTAATTTAGATGTCGGGCAGAGTTCAGCAGATGGAGGACTATGTTTTAAACTCATGTTGCATGTTTTATGGACATTCCAGAGGCCTCGTTGCTAGTAAAACAAACTTTGATTGCTTAACTTTTGCTGGAGCCAGGATAAATCTTTTAAATGCCCTACATTTTTCAGTATTTATTACAGGAGCCAGGAAATAGCAAGATTAATACACAGCCATATATGATGGCTAAATTAATATATGAAATCGAGGCACAGTTACAAAGGCACTATACATGTAACACTTAAAGGCATTAACAATAACAGATACAACAATAAAAATATTACTAATGGAAAACCATGGCTAACGATATTGGTAATATATGGCTTTGGAAGTAGCATCAACAGTGTCATACACGCACTGCAAACAATGAGTAGTGACCTGTGCAAAAGCAGCAGCTAAGTTATTTAAAGCAGATTTTTCTTCACAAGAAGAAACTGCAGATAAAACATTCCTCATTCTTTCAAAACTTGTCAGAGTAAACTAACATACAAACCTGGTAATTCAAAATTCTGAAAACTAAAGTTGCAGAAGTGTACTTCTTTTTCCCCACACCTATCAATTTTTCCATCCTTGTCAGAAATAATACAATTTGTATTAACTAAGTACTTAGCAGCAGTGGACACAACTAAGGTTATAGCTGGTCAGGTTTGGGAACATTATATAACATTATATATAACAATTGAAAAGACTGAGGAATTTTATATATCCTATTTGCCCTTTTAGGTGCAACTGGCTGACTCAGAGGGAAACTGCAGGCAGTAACACACATCCTCTAAAGCTGACAGAAATTGAGGGATGGGTGTAGTTCCTGCAAATTCTTCTGTAACAACTCATAGTATTTTCTGAGGGACTGAGAAACGTTTGCCCACTGGAAACACTGGCACATTTTTGGGAAAAGAACACCCTCACAGGAAGAATCAGAAGCGAGTCTCTCCTCTGAGTCTGAGTCTGAATCAGATATCTGAGGACAAAACCCTGAATCTGTATTTGCATCTTCCAGATCATCATACTGCATTTCTTCAGGAAAAGAGGAATCCCCCTTTCCTTTACCAGAAACTACTCTACAAGAAAGATCAATAACCTGAATTAAACCCTAAGCCAGTTCCAGTAACCTACTCCTATCCAAGGAAATTTGAGGAGGGGTAGATGCATGCAAGGTTTTCTGTTTCTTTTTTACAGGAAAAAAAATGGGGTCAACTGTTTTAGCGATAGCAGCACCTGCTAACCCACAGATGGGCACAGCATTCTGGCGCAACAAGGAAACCTCCCCTTTTTCCTCTCCCAAGACTTACAAGAATGTCTCTCTCTTGTCCACTAAGAGGACTCCCAACAGCTGCAGAAGATGTGACTAATCCCTGTCCCACAGTGGCTGCAGGTGCTACATCACAGGGATCAGGGGTAAAAGACTAGTGTTCTGATGTACAACAAATGGTCACAACAGAGAAACCTACCTTCAGTTGAGGTAAACTGCTAGTCTACTGTGGTGGCAAAGGCTGTTTGCTTAACTTCTTTTTGTGGCTGGAAGAAGTACCGACCATGGGACCAGTATTCCGTTCCACGGTCAGACTGAAACTGTTGACTCTTTCCAAAGGAAGATAACTACAAATGCCAATAAAACTACCAGTCTATAAAAATGACTTTTTTGACAAAAACAAAACTTTAAAACACTTCAGCAGCCCTGTAATGGTAAAATAATCACAATTTCTCAAAATAAAACATGTTCTCAGTTAGTTTACATCAGTTTTAAACTGTCTAAAAGAAAAAAAGTGCTCCATTTAAAATAACATTACAGTCTGGAGACAGTTCATTAAATAACACTCCTAGTTTTAAAATAACCTTACTGAAGAGGAATGTGAAGATTGGGAGAAGACAGATGAAGGCTGCCAGCCTAGCCAGATAGAACTTTGGAGATAAATCTGTCATCTGTAAATATTAATGTAAACGACAGGTTTGTTGTCTTAAATGGTAAAAATAGTGTTACATGTGGAACTGGAAAAATGTAACAACAGTGCACTCGACTGACCAAGTAAAGCATGTTATGACCCTTTGATGTTAGGACTCGGAGCCAGTGAGTCTAGAGTGAGGCATCCTGCTTATTGTTTTAAGGCCAGGGTTAATGGTCAGAACTTGCATGCATAAATGTCCTTTATTGCTCTGGTTTCTGCCCAGAGGTGAAGAATGTAAATGTAGTTTCTGCTAGCCTGGGAACCCAGGGAAGTGTGAAGAATGATGTAATGTGAACTGATGTAATGTGAACTAGGAATGTGATTTTAAAAACAGAGAGAATCACAGAGCATTAAGCATTTTTGTCTGGACCATCCAACTCATCAGCACTGTCTTGCTCTATATGTAAGTTTATCTTAGACTTGTGTTTTCTCTTAGAAATAGATAGAAACTAGAAAGATTAGACTAAGTGTTTTTCTGTGATCTCTGAACTCTTGTGTTAGTGGTGAGGACTGAGGCTCCTTGATTCATGGGCCAGGTCACAGGCGTCACAAGGAAAGTAAAGTATTAACAAAATTTAAGAAAATGGAACATTTTCAATCCTCTAAAGCTTCAGAAGAGCATATTCTTCAGCAGTAGTAAAACTCTGAAGGGCTTTGCAGCCAAACTTGCCTTTCAACCAGCTCAGCTTGAGCTGCTTGACAATTTGGGCCCATAAAAGGTGCCCTGAAGCTTTTAAAGTTGGTCGGCCATTATATTTTTGGCAGGATATCACCACACAGCTAAGGCTACTGCAGCAGTGATCAATAGGATAAACATCTGATAATGATCATCGCTTACCAAATGCGTAGAGTAAACTTACCATTACAACAGATGTTCTACTGGATCACCTGTTGCAATAGCTCAAGCTATTTGGGTCTTACCCCCTGCACTGGCCAGCTTCCCAGAGCTTTGGATGCCCTGCAGGTGCTCCAACTAGCTCTTATCAAGAAAGTACAGCTGTGCTAGGAAACTTACTGTAAGAGGATGTTCAAATTGAAACACAAATCACATCCTCAGAAAAGTGGGTCAAAAAGGAACTAAAACACTGTCACCTAAAGAGTCAACTGAAGGATAGGCAAATGAGGGTGAATAACTGAACACTTGCCCTGTGTGAGAAGATCTATCCTGTGAAGTAACTTGTGAATGATGCCCCTTGCCAAGTGACACAGAAGGGGAACCAGTGTTGTCTTGACCAAAAAGGTGTCACCAGCAAGATTTGGACCTGTCTCACATGATCTTGTGTAGGACTTTTGGTAGCAAAAGAAGAGGGGGATAGGCATAAAGAAACATCCCCCCCTAGGAAAAAGACAAGGTGTTCAATCTCCATGCCAGAGAACTTGGCATCTGGAACAGAACCTGAGAAGTTGTCTCTTCAGAGGGGAGTCATAAAGCTTGACTTGAGGAGTACCCCACTGATGTATAATGTCCAGAAACACCTCCCTGTGAAGCATCAATTCGTGAGGATCTGTTCTGGACTTGCTCAAACTGTCTGCCACAAGATTGTGCTATGAGGTAACATAGACCACCTGAAGAAGCAATTGATGGCAGATCACAAAGTCCCAAGCTTGAAGAGCTTGCCTGCAATGAAGGAAAGACTTTATGCCCCCTTGCTTACTGATGTACCACATAACTGTGGTATTGTCTGTGAAAATCCTTAAAGAACCTGGGATACAAAGGGAATGGAAAGCATTAAAAGCCAGACTCAGAGTTCTCATCTCCTTGATGTTTTTTTAAGCAGCTTTACTGAATTATCACATGTGACACAGGCAAACATACATGCATATAAAAGTAATCAAACCATACTGACAAGTTCACATTTACAAACATTATATGATATACAATAGCATATGTGATGTATAATCTAAGCAGCACTGCATAAATCACTCAGTTCCTGCCTTCTCTTAAACCTCATTCATCATCCAAACATTTTTCTGCATGTATTGTTCCCACTATTTCCCCTTTTTATGTAATTTACTCCTACCCTTTTCTAAAGATCCCAATTCCTGTACTTTTATCTCAACTACAATATTCACTACTTCAAGTATAGTTGGTTTAGATTTTGATTTCCATTTTCTAGTAACTTTTGTTTATTTTGGCAGCTGCCAGAATTTAAACTTAAGGCATTACTGTAGCTAGGAAATTCACATCCCATAGCCCAGATAATAAATACATACAGAAATACATTTGTTAAACTCATTTGCTCACCTAGTATTCCTGACAGATTACTCTGTACATATTTTTTTAAGTCTGCTAACTCATTACACACCCAAAACATATGTTCCCAGTTGCCTGTTTCTTCCTCATCACACCTCCAATACTTGCCATCTACCCGAGGAAAAAATTATTTGGAGTCTGCTTGCAGTATAAAAGTATCTATGCAAAAACTTCCAGGCAAAAATCCTTAATCTTCTAGACTTCGTTGCATATTTGGGAGCCATACATATGTCATCCTATTGTTTCTTTGTGAATTGCATATCTAATCTCTCTTCCCATTTTTTTCTGACCTCTACTGATTGATTACTATAGATACTGTGCAATATTTTATATATGCCCTACCAATTATCCCTTTTTAACAGCAGATTCTATTCTAGATTCAATTAAAAACTCAACCAGTGCAGTTTTTTTTCATTTAGGATTCCCCTTATCCCTTTCTCTTTTGTCTATATTCTGATATCAATCTCTGACAGGGGAGGCAACCACTAGCCTACAACTCAAATGTCTTCTTGGCATCTTCCCATTCTATTACCCTTCGTTTTCTAATTACTTGTTCCCAATACCTTGGTTCCTTTGCCAGGTTCCTACAGTAAATTCCATCAACTCTTGTCTATTCTCTGTACCCCTAACAGCAGTCATCCCTGTCTTAAGAATCTCCCTTCTCCATTCCTGTGTTAGCTTAATTTTTAGTATACTTTCTACTACTTTATTAATATAATATTCAATATGATTGTTATTCTCCTTAAGGATTTGCGTCCAAAATCCCATTCTTTCCTTATTTTTTTAATTACACCACCTGCTTTATCATCATCCTTTCCCACTTAGAATTATATATTTCTGCTTCTGTTATATATAAGAGCCTTAACTGTGCAGCACTCACATATCCCTTCAAATCAGGTAAACCTAAATCTCCTTGCTCTGTCACGTTACGAGGATCAACTTATCCCACTTGATTCTTCCATCTTCCCCTTCTAAATAGAATCCTTCAACTCTTCATTGTCCACAATTTTTCCTCTGGTTGATAAACATATGCCTGACCTGTGTAATAAATAAAAGGGACTAAAACATTTTTATCACTTGTATCTTGCTATCCATATCCATAGGCAAGAGCTTCCAGTTCTCAGGTTCTGTATTATATTTTGTTTAGGTTCTTCCCACACATCCTTAGCTGTCATAACAGAGTCCTTTTTAATCCATACTCCTAAACACTTCAGTTAACCATGTCCCCATAAATATGAGTTTTGCTGGAATAATTCATGTGTGGGTACATAGTTTGTAGCTATAGCTTTTGTTTTATCTTCATTATATTTATATTTAAAAAAAAATAACTGTCTCAGAATAGTTCACAACAGTGAGATGTTCTTTTCTGGTTCCATCAGGTACAAAATAATACCATCTGCAAATAATGCCAACTCTTCTTGAACACCTATCAATTATGTCCTTGAATTTCTGAGTTCCTTATCTTCTTTGCCAGTGGTTCTAAATATAACACAAGTAACAAAGGGATAAACCCTGTCTGTTAAGACATAACTCATCACAAAGCAACTCTTCCACTTTGATGTTTGCCTGTAATCCCTCATACATCCTTTTAACTAACCATAGTATTGCATCAGGAAATGCAAATGCTTCCAATATTCTATTCAAAATCCTAGCGTACTCTGTTGAATGCATTTTCTGCATCAAGATTCACCAACAACAGTGTATTTTCTTGCATTTTGCTTCCCTCTGCATTGGTCATTGTTCTATTAACATTGTCAAATGTTTGCCTCCCCCTCACAAAACAACACTGGTTCATATCTATCAATTTTAGCATAACCTTTGCCATTGTTTTAGCCATTATAGACATAAACACTTTATAATCATTGTTTAGAATTGAGATGGGCCCAATATGAAGCTGGATCAGATGGGTCTTGGTCTTTACAGTCTCTTGGTATTACAGCCACCACAACTTTTTTCCAGGATGTTGGTGCCTCCCCTCCATTTAAAATACTGTTAAACAAAACCTTCTAGATGTTTATCACTTTCACTTACCTCCTGACAACCAAACTTCCATCGGAATACCACCTGCCTCCTTCCTGGAGACTTTCCTGTAGAAGGGTTAGACATCATCATTTTTACCTCATCTCCTGCTGTCTTCACTGTTAGTTGTTGAGCCTCATTTACCTCTAACCTTGGCATACTTAAGTCTTCCATCAATATTTCCAATTGTGCTTTTTTTCGATTTCCCCACTTCTCTGCTTTACAGAAATTTTCATAACATTTCTGAAATGACTCCAATACCTCGATAGGATCTCTGCTTATTTTTCTCATTATAGTCTCCCTATATTACGCAACAGAAACTAGAAACGGTTGCTGACAATGTTGCTGTGCCAAAACTTTTTGCACTCTTCAGATACTATCAAAAAAAAAAACACTTAACACCAATCTTTCCAAACTCATGCATATTATTGAGGTACTCCCTTATTTTCTCTTTAGAGCTCAGAAATTGTGCCTATTCTTACTCTGTGAGATTCCCCTCATTTTGTAGTACTTTAACCTTTGTCAACCTCTTTAAATAATTCTTATTACTTCTTAACCAGATTTCTTTTTCTTTTATTTGCACCCTTTTTTAAACACCACTTTAATTTTATCCCACTCACTAGCTATTACTTCTTTAGCACTTTCTATTTTCCCTAATAACTCGAGATAATTTCCAGTACCCATTCCTTAAATTTCTCTCTTTTTAACAGATAGGTGGGTGAAGTGCCAGTGTCTCATCTTTAATTCATTACCCTGCATTATCTTAATTATTGGTGCATGAGCTGAAAGAGTTATTGGATGCATATCAAACTTTTCAATTACATGGGCAAGTTCCTGTGAAATATAATTTCTATCAAGTATAGCCAAGTTATTGCACCTTGGGAAATAAAATGTAAATTCTGCATTCCTGTTACTGTAATTGTGTCTTTCATGCCAAATATTTAAATACATTTCTTCAGAAATCTACCCACTATTGTTATATTTTCCCTTTTAAGCCACCCAGATACATCCTCATTGTTGCAATCCAAATTCCAGTACCTACCTACAAGTAATATTCCCAGACGAAACTGATTATTTCTCCCAAAAAATGTTTAAGTTCCAAAATAGCAGTTTTAGGTGGAATATAGATAGATGCCAGTGTAATCCTCATCCTATGCCAGTAGCCCCTTACTACTTCAAATCTGCCATTATTATATTGTTTTGTTTCTATCACTACTGGAGCTCCTTTAGCAATCAATGTAAGTATTCCTCTTTTCCTCTGTTCCTGATATTCTGCAGAACATCCATCTCAAAATCCTTTCTTTATCAAATTCATATACTCATTTCTTTCCAAATACATCTCCTGTAGCACTGGTATTTGCATTACAGCAATAAGTCATTATTCCTACCTATTACACATGGCAGCGTTTTTAAAATGTCTAATACCAGCTTTTGATGATATATGTACCCATTAATGTTTGGCAGGTTAATCCTTAATAAAGTTTTTTTCTTATCAACATTGAAACCTATGTCACATTTTACAAATCTTTTTTGTTTAAATAAAAAGCCTTAAACAAGAAACCAATCACACCCCCATACCCTATTAACTTAAAACAAACACACACAATTATGTACATCTTCAAATAATGAAGTTTAACCCACCTAAGAGGAACATTTGTGCCAAACTGACAGCTGCTAACAAAGGCCCTAGTTAACCTGAAATTGGGGTTATCCATGCTAAGATGCATGCTACTGCCTGTGCTTCTACTTACACTAGTTGGTGTCTGCTCTTTTTTTATCTTTATTCTCCTTCACAGATGGAAAGCTTTTTATTATATTCAATGTTCTCATACTTACTTGTTTCCTCTTAAAACTGGTTAGACGAAGCCAAGGGTCTTAATCCAGACATTCACCAATGCAGAAGAAAGAAATCATATCAGCTCTACATATACTATGATCTTTGAACTTTCACACCCACCTCAACAAATCAAGACTACAGCCTATTAACCTAAACATGTCTTTGTCTAGCTTTTCTTCTTTTTGCACTGTAATGCCTACTTTTCTTAATACAAAACAGAAGGAAGAGAAGAGGAAGGAAAAAGGCATCTATTTACTTTAACTTTTTCAGATATAAGAACTACTAAAAATACTTTACTATAAAATATGCAATTTATATTGTGAAGTCTTTCATAGAAATACTGATAAGAAAAAAAATGTTTTACTTACAGTTAGCTTTTTCCTTCTTCCTTCCTTTCCCTCAGAGTCCTTCCAAACATTAGTGACATGAAGTGAGGAAAGTATCTTTTAGTGTCAGACAATTTTAAAGAAAACTCCACTATTTCAACTTATTCTTATACAGCCGTATTTCACAAATGTGAAAGACGTTTTGCAATCTCACATTTATTCACTAATTTCTATGTTGCTGGTCTTCTTCCTGTTCATCTCCACCTCCCAGCTCCAGATTCGGGTTCAATTCCACAGTGTTCCCGATTCTTTTGGTATACTCCTTTGCTTGTCTATGCCTCTTAAGCATTTTCCTTTGGAACAGTGGAAAAGATTTTACTGACAAAGTCCCTCTGCGTGCTTTATTATCAGAAGAATGAGATGCAGAGTCCCCTTTTGCATGATGATTCATTTTTTTCTCCTCAGCCAGTTCTGCATCAAATAAATGACTTTGATCCTCCAGAAAAAAAATATACTGAAGACAAGACAGATGGATACAGCAGCTTGAATCTCACATCTGCCTCTCAATATTCCTTGATTATTGGAATAAATATGTTTCTCTTCAGCCTAGTGTTCAGAGAATAATAATTTTCCACAAGCACTCTACTGTCTACAACTTTTAATACTTTGTCCTTTTACCACAGTTTTGTCAGGATCACCTCTTTCTGCTGGTACGGTTGGATCTTTACTAATAATGGTCTTGACTGTTTTCTCACTTTTCTCATGGCCATATTTGGAGCATACACATGGTGTGCCCTTTTAGTTAACAGTTCCTGCTGTGGAATATCAGTCCAGTTGCTTACTTGTGTCTTTATTAAATTAATAGTCTGCACCTTCTAGTTTCTCTGGTACAGCAGAGACTCTCAGATTTTCCCTATATGCTCGGCCTTCTTATTCTACCATTTTTTGAAACATCTCTTCTAATAGGTGGTGTTCCAAAGACCAAATTACCACCATAAAGCTACAAACAAATGCAATCTGAGGGTCATGCTGCTCAACGCTAGAAGTCTATATCTCAAAATGCACTCACTGAAAGCACTCCTTAAAATGGATAACATCAACATTTGTGCTGTTACAGAGACCTGGCTCAAGGCAGCAGAAAGCACCCTTGCACTACCAGGCTATAACTCATTCCACACCGTTTGGTCCCAGAACTTGGACCAAAGCTCCAAAGGTGGTGATGTTTCCATATTCATAAAGGTTGCGCACACCTCCAGACTGGTATCCCAGCATAATGCATCAGAGATACTTCAGGTGCAGCTAACATTGGGTAAGACAGCGGATTCAAGTTGTAGCCTGTTAATAGGTCCCCAACCATGTCCCAAGACACTCACTCCATGTTCCTAAGCACCCTGGAGAATGTTAGGGTCCAACCTAACACACACATACTGGGCAACTTCAATTACCCCTCCATTAACTGGGAAAACTACTCATGTACCAATACAGTTGCGCAATGTTTCCTGGAATTCATTAATTCCAAAGCTCAGGACCAGCTTGTTCTTACCCCCACTAGAGGTAGCAACTTCCTTGACCTGGTCATTACTAACATGGGCGACCATTGCTCTACACTAATAGTCAACCCCTCCCTGGTTAGATCTGACCACAAACTAATCACCTTGGAAATACACATCCCTCCCATGCCCCCATCCCCCGCAAAGGTAACCACCATAAAAAACTTCTCCAAAGCTAACTTTGGGCTCCTAAGAACAGAGGTGGCTAACTTCACGGCACCCATGCAAATGGAAGATAGTTGCATGACTGCCGAATCATACACCAATTCACTGTACGAACACATACACAAATGCATGGATCTCGCAATACCCAATAGAACCAAGACGGTCTCCTCCAAAAAAAGGATGCCAATCTGGTGTTCTCCTGCCATAAACAAACTCTATAACCGAAGGAGGAAACTGATGCAGAATAAGGTGAAGTCCCAAGATTGGAAAAACTCCCTTATCAGCCTCAACAAAAAGTTGAGATCCCTCATCACATCTTCTAAAGCTAGCTATGAAAACAGAATTGTAACAGATAGTAAAGATAACCACAAGGCCTTCTATAGTTATGTAAAGAACCTCCACGGCAATACCCTGATTTGCTCTGAGCTACTGCACAATGGTACCTCCTATATCAAAGCCAACATATATTGCCAATATACTGGCCGACAGATTCATAGCCAACTTTTCCCATCTCTCCCCCTGAAGGGACCAATCATAATACCAGCAGATTGCCAGCCACCCAGTATTACTGCTGCACAGGTTAAAACAGCACTGTCCAAGGCCAAGAATACAGCCTCTATGGGACCTGACAATATCCCTGGTTGTGTTCTACATTAACTAAAGAGTGAACTGGCACCTCACCTGTGTGCCCTGTTCAATTACAACCTCACCTCAGGATTTGTCCCTATAGAATGGCGCACTGCTATAGTCATCCCTCTCCACAAAGGAGGAGCGACTACAGACCCTGGGAACTATCACCCCATTAGCCTGACAACTCTGCTATGCAGAGCTATGGAACACATCATCGTGGACCTAATAAACAAGGACATAGGGAATTTCCAATCTCTGGATCCCACACAGTTTGGTTTTGTGAAGGGTGGATCATGCCTGCTCAACTTGGTTGACTTCTTTGAGTCAGTCACCAGAGCTGTGGATGAAGGGAAAGTGGTTCATACAGCCTACCTTGATCTGGCCAAGGCCTTTGATACCATCCCCCACTCAGGAATCATAGAAAAACTCACTAAGCTAGGCATCAACCCCTATATTACTAGGTGGGTTGCAAATTGGCTCATAGATAAAACCCACAGTGTGAAAGTAGCTGACTCCAAGTCAGACTGCCGACCAGTCACGTGTAGAGTCCCACAGGGATCAGTCCTGGGTCCTCTCCTGTTTGGTATCTACTTCTCAGAAGTCCAGTCCAACACAAAGGGACTCTGGCTGACAAAGTTTGCAGACGATTGCATGTTGGGTGCCATTATTACCTCCCAAAGTGATGGTGACATCCTACAGAAAGGCCTCACTGAGACCAACGACTGGTGTCAAAATCATGGCCTTAAGCTCAATGTCAAAAAATGTGTCATCCCCTTTGAGGAAAAAACCCAGTTCCCATGAACTACCACATCAATGTTAGTCCACTGAACACAGAAGGCATTATAAGAGATCTGGGAACACAGGTTGACAGCAACCTCTCGTCTGACCACCACACTGCAACTATGGTCAGAAAGTCCTTCTATGTGGCACATCTCATTACCAAGGGTTTTGCATCCAGAAAGAAAGAAGTCGTCGTCTCCCTCTACTCTTCCCTCATTAGGCCAATCATCAAGTACAATGCTCCATTTGGCATATACCTCACTAGACACCTGCAACAACTGGAAAGGCTGCAAAAGTACCTCATAAAGATGATCCTAAGTCTTAAACACTTGCGTATATGGACAGACTCAAAAAAACTTCAACTATTCTCTGTCTCATATTGGCTACTTAGAGGTGATCTCTGCTTGACTTATAAAGCCATGTCTGACCCAGCTCTGTTAGAAATGCTACATCTAAAGAAATCCTAATCCCTCCGCACCACACGCTCCAGAGACCTCAACCTCATAGGTTCATAGTTAGGTACTAGGCTATTGGCCCTAGGGCCTATATAAGCCTAGCCAAAAAAGATACCCTGGCTTTTGCCACCCAAGAAAATTATTTTCCTGTGCCCCTGTTGAGCACAGCCACACAAGTGATCCCCAGGGTGAATTTCCTATCTCCCATCCAATCATCACGACTTTTCTTGAAGAGTGTTAATGAGGAGCTTTGTTTGATATAGATAGTTCCGGAGTATGGGAAGTCTCTGGACAGAAATCTATCCCTCCAGCATGTTCTGTTTACTGTGGTGACAAGGTTTAGGTCCCTAGAGTGTGCAGCTCGAAGGGATTGGGATTTCTTTAAGTGGAGCATGTCCAACAGCTCTGGGTTTGATTTAGCTTTGTATGTTAGGCAGAGATCACCTCTGAGTAGGTGATATGTGACAGAGTAAAGCTGGAGTTTTTTGAGACGGTCTGCGTAGGGCATCTGTTTGAGGCTGGTAATCCTCTTTTGTGAGGTATTTCCACGGCCTTTCCAGTTGTTGTAGATGTCTTGTGAGGTACATACCAAAAGGGGCGCTGTATTCTATAATGGATCTAATGAGTAAAGAGTAGAGGGGAACAATGACCTTTTTTCCTGGATGAGAAACCTTTTGTGATGAGGTGTGCCATGTAGAAGGATTTCTTGACTACTGTGGTGATGTGATTATCAAAGGACAGACTACTGTCCACCTGTGTCCCAAGGTCTCAACACACTTTCGGTGTTAAGTAGACTAACTCTTATGTGGTAGTTCATGGATACAGAGTTTTTACCAAAAGGGATGACAATGCACTTTTTGGCATTGAGCTTGAAGCCATGGCTTTGACACCAGCCACCTGTCTCAGTGAGGCCCTTTTGTAGGATGTCCACATCATTAGAAGTTTTGATTATGGCTCCTAGTTTGCAGTCATCTGTGAACTTCATTAGCCAAAGACTTTCTGTGTTAGCCTGTACTTCAGAGAAGTACATACCAAACAGGAGAGGACCCAGGACTGAACCCTGTGGTACTCCACTTGTCACTGGTCTGAAGTCGGATTTGGAGTCTGCTACTTTTAGTGTGAGTTCTGTCAGTGAGACAGTTGTAAAACCCATCTTGTGACATATGGATTTATATCTAGTTTAGTGAGTTTATCTATAATTCCAGAGAGGGGGGTGGTGTCAAAAGCCTTGGTGAGCTCTAGATAGGCTGTGTGAACCACCTTATCCTCATCTACGGCTTTGGTGACCACTTCAAAGAAATCTATCAGGTTTAGGAGACATGAGCTGCCTTTTACAAACCCAAATTGGGTGGGGTTCAGAGTTTGGAGATTACCAATTTCATTGTTTATAAGTTCCATGATGACACATTCCATAGCCTTGCAGACCAGGCTCGTTAGGCTAATGGGGCGGTAGTTCCCAGGCTCCATGTTGGCTCCTCCTTTGTGGAGTGGGATAACCATCGCTGTGTGCCATTCGGTGGGCACAAAGCCTGAGGTGAGGCTATGATTGAACATGGTACTTAGGTGGGGTGCCAGTTCATTCTGTAGTTCATGTAGAATGTAGCCTGAGATTTTGTCAGGTCCCACGGATGCTGCGTTCTTGGCTTTAGAAAGTGTTTTTTTTTACCTGTGCAGCCGTGATTACAGGAACTTTGCATTCTTCCAGTATAGAGATGGGCCCTTTAGGGGGTGAGAGGGGGGTAAAGTTAGCACTGAACCTATCTGCCAGGATGTTGGCAATATCAGTTGGTTCTGTATATTTAGTGCCATTATGCTGTAACTCAGAGCAGATCTGAGTGTTGCCATTGAGATTCTTGACATAGCCATAGAATGCTCTGTGGCGGTCTTTAGAATCAGGGGAGATTTTGTTTTCTTAACTAGCTTTGGAGGATTTTATGAGGGATCTCAGCTTCTTACTGAGGCTGACCAGGGAGTTTCTCCACTCATGGGATTTTACTCTTTTTTGCAAGTTCCTTTCTTCTGTTGTAGAGTTTGTTTATGGCAGGGGACCACCATGTTGGCTTCCTTTTTTTGGAGGATAGCATCTTGGTTCTGTTAGGGATTGCATGATCCATGCACTTGTGTAAGTGCTTATAAAGTGCATTTGTGTAGGATTCAGCAATCACCAGCACGTGCTGGAGGGGCAGGTTCATAACCCAGAGACTGCCCATGCTATGGAACAGACTTCCCATACATGTCAAACAGAGCAACTCACTGGCCTTCTTCAAGAGAAATCTTGATGAGTGGACGGGAAATAGAAAATTCACCATGGGGATCACTCCAGTGGCTCTACTCGACAGAGGCACTGGAAACTAAGGTCGGGTGGCATGATGCCATGGTAATCCTATGGGATAGGCTTGTAAAGGCTCCAGGGCCATTAGCCTAGTACACACCTATGAACCTAACAGTCTCACAGTCAGCCAGCCTTTCTATTTCAACCTCTGATTTTTGAAGTTTTATCAGCTTACCTGAATATCTGTTTAAAGATGATTCCTTTTTCCCGCCTTTTATTTGAGTCAATATACTCCCTTCAGTGTTTTATTTCAATCAGCTCTCAGCACATTTGACTTATTTTTCCCTCTAGATTACTGGAAGCCACGTCTTGCACCAAAGATGGAGCTTGAACTGCTTTCTGCTGAACAGCTGTAAGATTACTGCCAGTCAGAGTTTGCTCTTCACCTCTTCTAGTTGCTTTTCTTTCAGGTTCTTATAGTTTCTACTCAGTTTCTTCTTTGCAGGCATCCAGACAATGCACTTACCAGCCAGTAACTGAATTTTACTCGTACTGACAGTATCTCTGGCTGCAATTTCTCTGTTTCTACACTGGAGAGCTAAAGTCAAGCTGCTGATCAGTGTGTAGCCATCTTGGAAGTTCTTATCTTGTTGATGTTGATATAGTCTGCAAGTTACTGATGAGACTAAAGTCCTTGGACCTCAAGGTTGTTAGAGGATGCACTCCAACACTGATGGAAAGCATCAAAGTACAGCTCCTGAGTGGGAAGACCAAGTTGGAAAGAGAGGCTGGGATTCGGAAAAATCTGATGAATCTACCAGTGGAACTCAAGTTTGAGACAAGGCAAGACAGGAACAGGAAACCCAGAGGATAGCAGTGCTGAAATCACACGGTCTTGAAATATCATAGGAATTTCCTCATATGGAGTTTGGCTAAGGGAGCTATGGGAATGGTGGATGCCATGAACCTCACAGCTGGAAGAATTTCCCTTACAAGAAGGAATGGAAGAAGCAAGAGAGACTGAAAACATCCAGTGAAGAATAGGATCTTGGGAGGAGGGAAACATGCTATCACTGGTATGATCTAAATCGTGCATCACAAAAATACTTGGTCCCGAGAAGGGGTCAGTACAGACATTTTGAGATCGAGGGTGAAGCCCACACTGTGGAAAAGAAAAATGAACTACAGATCCTGAAGTATGAGCTGCTGAAAGGGGACCAAATAAGAGCATCTGAATTCCCTGAAGTCTGCAGAAGGGTACCACTGGGGCTAGACATTTGGTAAAGACGCTTGCAACCAAAGAAAGTCAAAAAGCAAAGCACAGAAATTGTGAGGAAGAAACAGAGAAATATTAAAAATTCCTGAAGACAGGGTGAATAGAAATGCAGAAGTAATCATCCTTCAAATCCAGGCACACCATAAAAGCTTGGGGAAACAACAAAGGAAAAAGCATCTGGAAGGAAGGAACCTTTAGAATAGAGGTGAGATAAGACGGATCCAGAATGGGCCTCCAAGAGCCCACCTTCCCCGAGAACCAGAAACATCATGGGGTAAAACCTGTGACCTGCTGAGGAGGAGGTACTGACTGGATAGTTCCCTACACCAAAATATCTTGAAGGACCAAAGGAAAATAAGTGAGCTGGCAAAAGGTGGCTAAGGAAGACCTGAAAAAGGAGGAGGGGACTTCTAAACCATAAATAACAGTGTTGGATAATGGAAAGCACCCAAGAGAAGACTTTTGACTCTTAGAACACTGAGAAGACTTGTCAAGAAAACTCTCTTGGAAGACTGGCTCTGCTGCCAATGTACAAAAGAAGACTTAAGTTGAAATGACTCCTCTAAGAACAGGAGAAAAGAAGAATTACTTCAGATCATGGATGATTTTACCCTTATCCTGCAGGGTCTTAAAAAGCTCAGCAGCTGCAGAGCCAAGGAGATTGTGATTATCTAGGGGAGAATCCAGTAATTTAGCCTTGATGTCTTCAGATAGAGCCTGTAAGTGCAGCCATGAGTGCTTCTTCATCATATAACCTGAAGCAGCTGCCCTAGAGGATGCATATACAGCATCATAACTGTATTTAATAGAATGAAGAGCCACTTGAGAAGAACATAAAATGGAAGTGGCAAAAGACTTTGCCTCAATCAGGCAAATCAGTCAGAGTGCCCCCAAACGTGTAAAGAAGAGCCAGCGGATACCTAACTGCATGGGTCTGGTACTAATGGCCATGGCAGCAGAAGCATACACTTTTCCCCCATACACTTCCATAGCACGACTGTCGGATGACAGCAACTTAGATGGTTTATCAGTGGCCAGGGAAATCACAGCTGGGTCAGAGGAAGGACTTGTATACCAAACCATTTCAGCTTCAGGGACTTTATAGAACCTGTCAGGCTTCTTAGGAGTAGGAGGCTTGGAAACAGGGGCTTCAGAAGCCAAAGAGAAACTGTCTACAAGAGTATCCAACATTGGGGGTACAATAGAAGGCCTGGGAGAATCTATTTGTAATAGTTCATAGTCCCCCTTTTGAATGTGAGAAACCTGGGAACAATCCTGTTTAATAAATTCCATCATACATACCACAGTATCCCCAAAGGATAATTCATCCATAACAGAATCAGGAAAAAGTGAGTACTCTTCTTGAGACTCCAGGGGAAGAGGAGAACAGATTTAAGAAGAGTACACCAATGACTCCTTAGGACCCGCGGTGGTGGTGCTGCGGTAGCATTGTCGCCTCACAGTAAGACCCTGTCTAGTTCGATTCTTAGCTAGAGCGTCTTCTGCGTGGAGACATGCGTGAATGGGCGTACCTTCGTTGAAGGTTGTGCGTCAGGGCTGGTAACTTGGCACGTAAAAATCAACTACCAATCATTAGTGGACCGGAGTTCCGCTGTGGCGACCCCTAACCGGGAAAAGTCGAAAGACTCAACAACACCAATGACTCCTTAAAGTCTAAATCCAACTCTTCCTCACAGGAATCAAATTCCCAATGACATTTTGAAAGAATATAGGACCACAAAACTGAGGAAAGGACAGACAGGTCTTGAAGGGAGCTTTAAATCCATATGGGCACTGAAAAGCCAGTCAGTAAAGTCCTGCCATTCTTTGTGTGAATCATTGGCCAAAGTGGATACATGTCTGGTCTTCTACTTTGTTTTTTTAAGAGAACATCATCTTTAACAAATCTAAGGGGCTCAGACTCCTTCCTAGATACAATGAGGGTACCAGGAATCTCCTCCCTAACAAGAATTTGGGGAATCCCCATAGACCCCTTTGATATTAACAGCCAGGGTTCCCCCTCCTCATATGAGCAGAGCTGGCACAGCCATGTTGGACATGTGGACAGACATCCTCATACTGGCCTCCAACTGGGTCACAACAGAAGGAACTGACGTCAGATCTGCATAGTCCTTGAATACTTCATCCAACCCAATGGAGGCATCTGAAGGAGGTTGGACAACAACCGATTCAATGTGCGCCTTTTTAGCTTTTTTTCTTAGGTGGTGGGTGAATGTTGGGGTGGGCAGATTCAGAGGTCATGGCACCCTGAACTAAAAGTTTTAAACTCAGGTTCTCCAAGTAAATGGAAAGGGACAGATATCACACTTAGTATGGTTGTGTGTAGTACCCAAACAAAAAAGGCACTTCTTGTGTCTATCCTTATCTGAAATCCTATTCTTACATTTTCTCTTCCTGGACAGCATGTAAAGAGATAATTAAGAAGAAGAAAAAAATGGGAAGGAAGAAACCCCAATGGGATACTTATCTGAGAGAAGGCTCAGTAGTGGAATTCATGCAATGAATGTTTTGCAGACTAAAATCAAAGGTAGTGTTTGGACTGGTGGCAAAGACGTTCTGAGGATTAGGTGCTCAAAAGTCACTTATGTGCCTTATGCCTCCGCTGCAGGACATACATCTGACATACAGCACGCAAAAGGTGTAAAGGTTTTGGTAAGATGGCTGGATGTTTGGATATCCTTGTTTTAAAGAACAGTGCAACGTGATAAGGAAGGACATATGTACCTTGACATAAGGGTAAGACAAACCTATGGACAGGAAAGTCACACAAATAATTAAGAACCACAGGCAACTGGGCCTGAACAGGATCCTGGTTCTTTGAATAGTACCAACTACAAAATCTTTCTCACTTGCACATATATGCTCCTTTAGTACTTGCTGCATGTTCTCACAAAAATGTTTCCTAAAAGGCATCAGCATTCTATTATCCAGGCAGTTAGCTTTAGAGTTTTCACACTGGGGTGTATCAAACATTTGTCTTGTGTGTGGAGAAGCTTGTGGTAATTGCCCTTGACCAGACTGAAAAAAGGAAGAACCACTTCTGCCTTGGTCAGAAGGAAGTAACCACCAAAATTATGAAGAGTCCTTGCAGATCTTTAGAAGAATCCTGGTAATTGGGGAAAGGGTGTAAGAGCATACAGGAACATTCCTGTCCAAGGGAATTAGAAAGCACTTTCTTCCAGGTATGAATGCAATGAAGCCTGGAGTAGAATTTCTTTCTACTTGAATTTGTTCCCCACAGTCAAATCAATTCCTAGAAGACCCTAGGATGACGTTTCCATACGTGGGACTCTGTCCTTGTCCTGCTGATTTTATCAGCAACATAGTTTTGCTTTCAAGGAATGTATGAAACCTGAAGAGGCAGACTAAGCTGAAATGCTACCGCCTAGGCTGTCACAGCCATTCTGCAAAGAAGGTAGGACTTGGCACCCCTGTTCATGTACCATACCACTGTGGTGTTGTGTGTGTACACTTGCAGTGGTTCAGGAGATCAGACATGCTTTAAGGACTTCAAAGCACTGATAACAGACAACATGTCCTTGACATTTATGTGCATCTGTCTGACCAATAGGTCCCAAAGAGCTTGCACTTTTATACCTTGTGAAACTACTCCTCAAGCAAGGTCTGCAGCATCTGCGATGACTGACTGGAGGGGGGTTAGAAGGGAGACTGGTAGACCTAGATTGTGAAATATGTGGTCCACCCACCATCCGATCTCCATTTTTTCAAATCCCAGAGCTGGAATCTGAAAAATCAGAGAGTGAAGATGCTGATTCCTAACTAATCTGAGACACTGTATTTTCCTCATGTGTAGTCTAGCAAACGGCAAAACAAGATTTTCATCGATGCTATGTAGAATCCCGAGAAACTCCCTTGCAGATAGATGCTTGGTCTAGGCTGGAGAAACCCAAGAAAAGCTGTTGAAACATATCTATTTTGGCTGGCCAAAGAAACACTCTTCCCAAGACCCTGTCCAGCAAACATCCCAGGAAAATCTTTCTGCGAGACAGATGAAAGACTTCTGCATGTTGATTTGAAAATCCAAACTGACTAGAAGCTCTTGAACAGATGGGGGGGGGCGACAACACACAATCATCCAAATATGGAAAAATGTAAATGTTCTGAAGTATGCAATAACCGATGCCTGAAGTTAGGCATTTTGGTGAATAAATACCCTCGGTGCACTGGAAAGCCCAAAGGTAAGATAGAGAACTGATAGTGTAAGCCAGACGCAACAAATTTTAAGAAACGCCTGAAATTCATGGTAATAAGAATGTAATAACAGGCATGCTTTTGACTCAGCTTTACCCAAAGAAGCTACATGAGGAATCAGAGGTTCAAAATATTGAAATAACAACTTGAACTTTGAAATCTTGACAAAAATGTTTAGAAAAGAAGGATCCTGGGAATTAGTAATATCCTTGAATAACAGTCTTTGCTTAGAAGGTTGACAGGCACTGGTGCTTTGACTCCCTGAGGCAGCATGGTTTGTAGAAGGGGAGCAGAGAGAGAAATCTGGTTCCATGCGCAAAAGGGCACTTCCTAAAAAGGACGACGGGATTCCCATTGCCAAGAGTACCTCCTTTGGATTATGTTCAAAACCCAACTAAGACTACTTAATGCCAAAAGTCTCAGGCACACAGAAAGATTGTCAGGGTAGGAAGGAGGGAGAACCTGAAAAGGTGATTAGTCATGTTGGCAGAGGACTCTCCTCAACTTTTAGTAGATTTCCCTTTTTTATTTTCCTTTCCATTTCTTAACCCTGATTGATGGCTCCTTGTTGTTTAAACTGTTTATTGGAAAAGGGGGTTAAGGAGAAGGGAAATCTTAGCCAAAAACAGAAGGATAAAAAATCTAACTTACTCCTTGAAACCATTTTCCCCTTTCATCAAATTTCTTAAGCACCTCAGGGTGCATAGGGTCCAAAGTCTCTACCTAAAGGGGAATTTAAAATCTCAGATTTAACATCATCAGAAATATTTTGAGAATAAAACCAAGCAAATCTCTGTAAAACTGTTCCAAATCCAGCAGCCCTGAAGGAAGAATCAGCAACATATGAACACTCAAAACATGCTTAGTCACTTGAGAAACAGCTGTCAAAGAAGTATTTAAGGAATCTTACATCTCACAAGAAGGAAGGTTAACAATTAGCTTCTGCTTGGCCTCAAATGACACAAGCAAAAACTTTAATATAAACTTGGCAGTTTAAAATCCTGATACATTTTCTTTCCAAAGTATATCCACTGCTTTCCCATCTTTGTCATATGGAATTGAATTAGCCACAGTAACCTGTTTAGCAGCAGTGGATTTCGAAAGCGAAATGACTGCTGGGTCTGCTTTAGGATTAGAAAACAGGTACTTGTGTGTCTAGGTCACCTTGTATAAGCTTCACAACTCTTAGGAGCAGAAGTCTAACTGTCAGGAGAGTTTGATGCGGTCTGTGAGAAAAACATTCTCAAAAACAGGCAATACAGGAAGGACAGGTGTAACTTTAAGCATCTGTAGCTATAATAAATTATAAAACATTTTCTGTGGCTCAGGAATTTAATTCTCATCACATTGCTATAACTCTTTCATATTAGATATTTCGCATTAGATAAAATGTCAGTGAAATAAAAATTTCTGCATCTACAGAATCAGAATGCTCATGCTGAGAAGAAACTACTGAAGTATACCCCTTCCCCAAGTAGAGACTGCTATTCTGACTGAAACATCATGTTAGAATGAGAAGGAACTATTTCCTTTTCCTACCAAAAGAATGTGGAGGTGAGGAAAAAGCAGCAATCAGTTCATTGGCAAACACCAGTAAATCTTTGCTGTCCATGGAAACAAAAACAGGACTGTGGAAGTTTTTGTCACTAAGCACATTCTCCCTGAACAAAGCCTGACCCTTAGGCACATTAGACTTAGCATCCAGAACTCTTCACCTGCCCTTTCCCCATACAGTGACAATAGTCACTCTCCTACCCATTAAGTCATCCCTATAACTGCAGAGGACATGGCTAAATCCCAGTCTTTGGTGGCTTGGAAGGCTACACCAAGAGTACCACGGAAGCAAGATGGGTTGTCCAAGAAGAAACAAGCTGCAACAGCCAAGTCACCCACCAAAGGATGAGGCAAACCAGGAGCCAGTATTTATACAGTTTTCTTTCTGTGCTCCACCAAAGGTACAACCACAGAAACTGATTGCTGTTCCACTTGTAAGTCAGGAATGAGTTCTGGAATGTGGGAAGCTAAGCCTTGATGAGTCAACTATGGTATACAGCAGAAAACAAGTGGCTCTGATGTAAACAAGCCACTGTAAAATCTCCAAAGGCTATTCTGTCCTAAACACACACAATCTTAACAAAAGAATATGTTGCTTTTTTGTGAAAAAATAAATTTTTCCTCACAAAAAGTTTACAAATTCTCCAAAATTACTGTTCCCCTTCAGACTAAAATTACAGTCCTAAACTCTGTTTCTCAGCACAAGTAACACTTGTTGACTAAAGAAAGCACATTTTTCTCTTAAAAAGAAATTAAAATAGGAATGCGTTCCCTAAAGGGAACGTATCTCTCCAGCTCTTGCAGGATCATTAGTTAACTGACAAAATCACAGGGCTCACTGAAGAAATGCTTACTTCGGCTGCAAAAAAGCTTTGAAGCTTTTTGGCACACCAGCTGCCTTTTATATGAAGCATCTTGTGTGCCAAGAGGGTGTTCAAAGGTCTTTAAGCTGGCTGATATGGGAGAAGAGCCAAATAGCTTAGACTACTGCAATGGTGATCTATGTATTGAACATCAGTAGATACCTCCTTGATGATCTTAATATGTAGGGTAGGTGTTTTGTGGTCCAAAGAGCATATCCAGTCTCCTCCTGAGATGCACAGAAGAAGTGGACTTTTTTCTTGGGGTGGAGAAAATGTTTAGGCCACTCAAATCCAAAATCAGTTTGAGATCCTGGAATAAAATCCTTACCACTTCTGGTCTGACTGGACCTTTTGGCTAACCTTTCTTTTTAAAGAAGACTGGCCTACTTCCTCAAGAGTTTTCACATGCAATAATACCACAGTATGTTTACAACTCACAAACACTTTTAACTTTTCTCACTGCATTAAGAAATACCAAATGCAGTACATGGTTATAAGACTGTGAATGCTGCCTCTCCAAAATCACACCATAAGTTAGGGACTTCCTAAATCTAACTGACGATCTAATGGATTTCAAGATATTTAAAGAATCAGTGTGCAACCTTTGGACAATAACCATCTGATGTTAGCCTAATTCTTATCTACATAATGCTTAATTACTGGCATGGTTACCGCACCATAAAGACAGGTGAGGACATATTCTGTTTTTATGTTCAGAATGCAGGACAAAGCATACAATAATGGGGAGCAAAGACCCCAAAATAGAGACAGATATTAAGTATCACTTATAAGTTTAGAAATTTGCTAGAATAATAGGTTTTGTGTCAGCATGCATTTTCTGAATGATATAGTCTGAAACTCAAATGTGTGTTACTATTTAGTGATGTCAATCCTCAGTGATTTACTAAAAAAAAAACAAATTTTATGACAGACTAAAAATATGAGACAAACATCTGGACATTCTATGAAAATCTGTACAGCTGAGAAGTATGTCTGCAAGTTACTGAACATTCTAAACAACTATGCCCAAATCACTTTAATTGTTGAACAGTCCCATGACGTGTGTTTGATATCCACTTGGGTAAATTTGCAGAAGGAATTCTGAGGTGAAACTGGTAACCCAAAATAAGGTCAGTTTAATTACTCCGTTACAGCAGTTCTCATTTATTGTAAACAGTGTGTCGTAGAATTTAACACACGATATATGGCTCCATACAAGACTGACTCCTTTGTCAGATGGCAATCACAAAGAAACACAGCCATTAAATTTCAGTAAAAAAATGCTGAAAAGGATGTTTTCAAAAGAGGTAACCCCTCCCTTGTACCCTTTGATGGGGGGTTGCACCCCCACCCCACTATTTACATATACCATGTCTGAGGTTGCTCCATCTCATACAAAGGATAAATCACTGGCATGTTGCAACCTTGACCTTAAATTTGGTCCAAAAAATGTAAACTCACTTCCTGTAGATGCCTATTCTAGTATTTGGGTGTCTGGAGTGGAAGCTTCTCAGACATAAAATCCACACAGGCTCCAACCTCTGTAGCCACTTACTGATCACATACAGACAGCAATTCTGAAGTGGTTCAATATTAGCCAATCTCTGAACTTTAAGCCCTAGGTATCTATCAGTGTTGCTAATTCTTTAAGAGTATGCACTCCAGAAAACCGATTACTGAACTGTTCTGAAAGTTATCCAAGAGATGCTGTGTAAGCCCTTGGTTATTTAGTCTTATGTTGGGGTTGTATATCTACTGGCTGAGGTAGCTTTAACTCCCTTTCATACTGAAGTTTCACTATAAACCTGGTTGTATCTTTGATTAATACAAAAATAATCAAGCATGAGATATTGCTGTTCTGCATCTACCTACACACAAAGAAGGCTAACACCCTCAAGTTAATTTTAAGTGCACCAGACTCCTACTCTACAGGGAGGATCCAAGATGGTGTTAAGTTCTATGGGAATACTATGTAAATCATTACTTTTAGTAGTTTGATGAGTCTGATAACTGTGCAATACAAATTAAAGTTGGGATGCTTCAAGCCTCCTTTTTCTTTGATGACATCTGTAGTCACAGAAAAGTCCATTACCAATTTACTTTGTCTAAAAACTGTTCTGTAAATATGGGGTATCATGTCATTTAAGCAAGAATATTCTAGGCAGACATTCATCTTAACTATGGAGATGCAAGCTCATAAAATGAAGTACAACTCTGCCCATCTGGCTTGATGGCAAGGTAGGGAGGTTGAGCGTGCCTTTTCTAGCAATGGCAGGGTCATGCTGGGCATCTCTCTAGTATAGTTCTGGTGCAGGCATATGACACTAGGATTTGGGGGGGCAGGGAAGGCATAACCACCTTATGGTCCCAGAGCAGGGGAGCATTCTCAAGTTATTCCCCATTGCCTGCCCAGGTCAACACTGACGTTAGCACATTAAGGGAGGGTACTTGAGGCTATAATAAAACCCTGTAAGCTGCAGTATGATAGTTCCTCAATTGGGACCCTGTTCCACTCTTGGTGCACTGGCACATTCTACCTCGGAAAAAAAACTACAAATGTTGGACTGGAGGAACTCCCATGTGTAGGGCTCTACTAATAGAAAAAACATCCCAGAGTGGTTTACATCAGGGGGATGCCAGGTTTTGGGGGAATTAATGGAGGATGCATTATAGAGGAAGCCTAAAGTCAACATCAGCATAAGAAAAAAATGCAGCCTCTACCACTTCCCAAACTCAGGACAGATAGGCAAGGGAGTAGCATTACTGGTCTCTCTGATAAGTCTGTACAATCAGTCTTACTTCCCTCTCTGACACATTCAACAAGTAGACGACCAACCAACGATGTTACATTTATAATTACAAAAGCTGTTAACTTTTCAGAGACTTGTAGAACTTTAGAAGTTGGCTTTTTAATAACTTTTAAAAAAGCCTACTTCACGGTAGGCTCCAAGATGGTGAGATCTACACCTCAAACTGTCGACAGAGTGAAAAAATGTGGTCTTTTCTGAGCTTTTCCCCCTGAGGATGTCCAGAGTTTTTAAAGACTTTCCAAAGCTGTAGCTAAAGCCTCTCCTACCTATGCGTTAGAATAAAACAAGACAACTTCTCAGAAATGTCATGCTTGTTGGGGGTATTACTCTCGCCTGGACAGAAAAAGCACCTAGTGTGTCTGTCCTATGGAGAAAGTTTTACCTCACAAGAAAAGTTGTAAAATCCATATTCCAAGACTGGCTGAAAAGGGCAGCCAACTACAAATATAAATATCACAAAGGCAAACTGATACTAGAAGAGGAATAAGAATAAATGGTTTATTCTTCGTGGAAAACATTACCTATTGAGCACATCCAATCGTCTTTTTCCAAAAGCGGAAGGATAGACTGTATTGTGACCATCCGGAATTTCTGCACTTTTACAAACTTGTTCAATACACTTTGATACAAAATTGGTCTCCAGTGCCCGGTTTTCTTTGGCACCAAAAATGGTCTTGAGTAGAATCCGGATCCAATCTGATCTGGAGGGACTATTTGGATGACTCTTTTTCTTAGCAGCTTTGAAATCTCTAACGCTGCTTCTTCCCTTTGACTGGGTGGAACGTCGGGTAAGCTTGTTGAGGGAGTGGGACAAAGATCGAAGGGGATATGATAACCTCTGGTTATTATCCTTTGTACCCAAGAATCGGTGGTAATGGTTAGCCAGGCAGAAGGGTACAAAGAGAAATGAAAGCTGAAAGGTCGGTACTGAGAGGATAGTCGGTGCCGGGTAAGTTGTCGGAGCCAAAAAGGAAATGGGTGTTGAAACATCCATCGATGTCATGACAGTCTGCATCGACTGGACAGTCGGTGCCAGTAAGGGAGTCTGAACCGAGGACTCCTCTGTACCAACGCGGTATGGGGCACACTAGTCGGTGTCAAGGTCGCAGATGGCGCCGATGGCCTCGGTGCCGAGGGTCTAGGCACCGCAAGCGCAGGAGCTGATGAAGTCAAATCCAAACTAGAAAGCTTACCTTTCTTGGGTCTCGGATCCTGAGGGTCCCCAGCTGGGGACGAAGGAAGAGACTTTGGCCTTTTTATGTTCATCACTCTTTTTCTTATGGGATCTTGGAGGGGTTGAAGCCTCCGACCCAGAAGTAGCCTCTGAAAAAGGAAATTGAAGCAGCCCCTTCAATATTAATTTATTTTTTCTCTCAATTAACGTCTTGTTAGAGAAATTCTTACAAATCCCGCAAGGTGGGCCAACTGTTAAATGAGGCACACCCAAGCAATAGACACACAGGGAATGTGCATCTGAAGTAGGTAATTTATGGCCACAATCTAAACATCTTTTAAACCCTGGGCTACCTTTTTTATCTGTCATTGTTAGTTAAGGAAAGAAAGAAAAAACAGAAAAATATCAGCAATGTTACAAGAAATACCCGAAGGTAAGGAGGAAAAGGGGTTTACCAACGATGGTAAAAAGGATTACCTCGCAGTAAAAAGAGAGGAAAGGAGTTGAAAAGGTTCGAAAAGGGGCAGTCGCTAAATGCGATAAGGTAAGAGATAACTATCTAATAACTTTTTTTGTTTAGAACTTGGTATGAAGAAAAATACTGCGCTTAGCTCAAGGGAAGTAGTCTGACACGACTGAATGGCGATGCGGAAAACGAAATCTGAGGTAACAGGGAGAGGGGAATTCTGGGTAAGAGTTTTAACTCAAGAGTTTGTAGCTGACACGAGCTTGGAAGATGGCTGGCTCGGTTCCGAGGTCGGAACCAATACCCACATATAATGACTGAAAGAAGATTAACAATATCAGATCTAAAGTTATGTACTTACCATAATGTTATCTGACTATATCCAACCTCAGCAAGTTTTTTCAAGCTCTTGTATACAGGGCACAGTCTTCTTCTCTACCCATAATTCCCTCTTTCTTCTAGAATACCTCAGATCGAGTATGCCCACTTATACTAAGCACTTTACCTAATATGTAGCAAATATTTTGAATAATCTGCCAACCATGACAAGGGTGAGGAGTCAGCTGAAGGCTGTATAAATGACAAGGCTCTGATCGGGTCTATATTAAATCATCGAACGCTGATAAAAACGAACGATGATTTATTGACCCCCATTGTAAGTGAAAGCTTACAAACTCGAACACTTAGAACAGCGATTTTTTTTCCAAGGGAAAAAGGAGCAGTCGTGAGTTTTTCTAGAACAAAATTCAAATTCCAAGGAGGAGGGATGGGTTTCCTTGGTGGTCTGATGTGTAGGACCCCTTTAAGAAAAAGCTTTACATGTAATCTGGATAATAATGGTGGGTAGAGAGGTAAACAAGCAGAGATAGCTGATGAATGGACTTTCAATGAGGAATATGTAAGTTCAGACTTAAGTAGTTCACACAGATAAGACAAAACTAGAGGTACATCTGCCCGAAAGGGATCTAGTTGTTTGTGTAGACACCAAATGGAGAACCTTTTCCATTTAGATAAGCAGGATTGCCTACTAGTGAGTTTCCTAGCCTCTTCCAGGACAGAAAGCACATCCTCTGAATAAAGGTGTCTAAAAGGGATCAAAAATTTATCACCCACAGGGTAAGTCTGAGAGTTTGTAAGTCTGGGTGGATGAGGGATCCTTTTTGTTGTGTGATGAGATTCACCTCGTGAGATAACCTGTGGTAATTGCCCTTGGTTAATGAAAAAAGTAGGGTGAGCCAGTGCTGCCTTGGCTAGAAGGGGGTCACCAACAAGAATTTCAGTTTGTTCTGTTGAATCTTCAGCAGGACTTTCTGTATGGGGGAGGAATGCATAAAGAAACATCCCCTTCCAGGAGATTGTAAAGGCACCCAACCTCCATGCTTGTGGGGGAGGGGGCTCTTGTGCAGAATAACTGTAGTTGTCTGTTAAGATTGCAGGCAAATAGATCTATTTGTCGTGTACCCCACCGGTGGATAATGTCCAGAAGACATCGCTGTGCAACATCCATTCGTGATTCTGTGATAATGACTTGTTGAGGGCGTCCCATTGAACAATGGTTTGTGAGGGGATGTAAACTGCCTGCAGCATCACTGTGGAGACGGTAGCCATTTCCCAAGCCTGGATGGCTAGCATGCAGAGCAAGTAGGATATTGCATCCCCTTGTTTATTGATATACCCCATGACCGTGGCGTTGTCTGTAAAATTTGGATGGATAAGGAGAAGGAATGTTTTTTCTTGGATAAGAGTAGTCATCTCCCTGTGTTTTTTCTGAAGGCAAGTGTTCCATTGCCCTTGAACCTTCAGGCCATTCATAGTGGCCCCCCCCCCCACCTGAGATCTGATGCATCCGTGCACATCTGTTGAACTGCTGGGAGAGGTTGTAATGGTAGTCCTGGATTCAGATCAATTTGCTCAATCCACCACAGGATTTCCTTCTTGAGACAGGGAAGGAATGGGACTTGAAACTCTAGTGGATGAGACTGATGAGGCAAACATTCTTCAGGTACCACTGAAACTTCCTCATATGTAACCCTGTTGTAGAAGGAAGTAGCAGTCCATAAAAATTGATTGACCACAGAAGAGCCATAAAGACAATAGAGTGGACTATTGAGGATAAGAAAAAAAAAAATAATGTACTGTTACGATTATGTAAAAAGTCCAGAATTTCCAAACACAAGACATACAAAACGATTAAGAGAGAAATTAGAGGAAAGAAAAATACTTCTGCAAGAAAAACTGTCAGAAGCTTCAAATAAAAATTTGCGTTCATTAATACAACAGATTTTTGAAAAACAGTATATAGATCAAGAAACTTTGATCTGTTTGAAAAAAGAAGCATCTGAGGAAGTGTGAAAATATAAATAACAAAACCTAGAGATATTTGAAAAATATAACAAAGAAATATGGACATGGGAAAGAAAGAGAGATTTGATACGATGCAATATTTATGCAAATGAGAAAGCAAAGTTAACTAATATAGAGAAGGCAGTCTCAAAGATATTCAAAGAGAAATACAGGCAAAAGCATCCAGATACGGAACATTTCACAATAAAAAATTAATATCACAAAGATGTAATGTGGGGAAGAAGATTAGTAAAGCAGAAGTTAAAGAAATAGAAGTTGAAGTAATGGAGTGCCTGCAAAGTGAAGGATTTAATGTAGAAGATCTAACACAGACTGTATCACAGCATGATGGAATGAGGCCCCAAAATAAGAAAAAGCAAGATCATCAGGAGACATGTGAAGAATAAATATGAACATGGAAAAGGAAAAGGGATTTAATATGGTGCAATATTTATGCAAATGAGAAAGCAAAACTAACCAATACAAAAAAGCAGTACTAAAGATATTTGAAGAGAGAAATACAGGTAAAGGAATCCAGATATGGAAAATTTTACAATACAAAAAATAAGAAGACTACAAGGAAAAGTAGAAAAAGAGATTAGTAATGGAGAAGTCAAAGAAATAGAAATTGAGGCTATGGAGCATCTGCAAAGAGAAGAATTCAGTGTAGAAAATTGAATGAAGAAAGCACCACAACAGGATAGAGCAATGGATATCCAAATTAAGGGGAAACCAGTGAAAAAGAAAGCAATTGGTCAGGTGTCATATCAAGTTATTTTGGAGCCTTCCACAGGAAACCAGTATAAATGTTCACTTGAAGCTAGACAGCAAGGAAAGGAACAGGAAACTCTGATGCAGTCATTGTTGAGGAGTGATAGGCAACTGAGTTCCCATATGAGAGAGCAACAGATGACAAAGGATGAAACTGAAGAGAATGTGCCACAGGAAGATGCTCTAGAACTTTCTACAGAATGCCCGGAGGAAACAGAAAATAAGGGATGTGCCCTCAGTTTGGAAGAAAATGAGCTAAGAGAAGAGTTGCTTGACTTAATGGACATGTATATATATATATATATATATATATTAACATCAATGACAGAAATAGACAAAAGTGGTCAATAAAACCTAAAAATTAAGAAGTCTGATGAAACAAATGAATGCAGTAATTAGGACTCCCCACAGAGATCCATGTGATATAACAGAAGCAAACAGGATATACTACTGTGCTGCTAAATTAATAACTGATAAAGTTCTACCACAAAATCACAGGGTAGTGAAGGAAAGGAAGGGGGAGAAATCGAATAAAGAAAACTATAAAGCAATTAAGACAAGAAGTGTCACAAAACTATAAAGCAATTAAGACAAGAAGTGTCACTGTTAGAAGATTGCAGAAGAGTGAAAAGACCAACAAAAATACTAAGAAAGATAAATGTGATTAAAGCAATGCACACCATTAGAACAGACCAGGATCGATCATGCACTATCGCAAACAAACAAAAAATTTCAGCACAGGTGGAAAAATAAGAAGTTATGTACCTACCATAACGTTCCATGTTAGTTGTCTTCTCTCGCCTTCTTTCTTGCTGGATGGGTTCGGAGCCGATCCTCGGCTCCGATTCGGCACTTGCTAAGCTCGAGAGCTAATTTTACCAGCTCGAGGCAACCCTATATCCCATGATGCAAGGCGTGACTACCCCAGATCTCATTTGGTAGCTATGAAAAAACCCTGCCAGTAACCTTCTTCCCAGAAAGGAAGAAGAGGAACTAAATGTGGAAAGAAAACAAAGCAAATGACCACTAGAGACTAGTGACACTTCCTACTGGGGGTCCATAGAAAGAATGAACTGTACCCAGAGAAGAGTACAACTTCAAGGTCTCTCCAGGCTAGGGGGAAGGAGGGAGGGACACAAGAAAGAAAGCGAGAGAAGACAACTAACATGGAACGTTATGGTAGGTACATAACTTCTTAATGTTAAGTTGTCAAACTCGCCTTCATTCTTGCTGGATGGGACCGCGTCCCTAGCACCTCTATCCTGGGTGGCTCAATGGAACAGACTCTTGAGAACTGTGGAACCAAACCTAGCCCTGTCCCTGGAGGCCAAATCCAATTTGTAATGAGAGACAAAGGTGTGAGGAGTGGCCCAAGTGGCTGCCGCACAAATGGTGTCAATAGGTAGCCTATTCTGAAAAGCTGTGGAAGTGGCTAGGCGCCTGGTAGAATGTGCGTTTGGTTTTGAGGGCAGTTGCTTGCCCCTAAGGAGATAAACATGAGAAATGATAGAAAACAGCCATCTGGATAAGGTCACCTTGGAGACCGGAAGACCCTTGCTGTTTTCTGCATAAGAAAGAAACAGTTGATCAGATTTTCTGAATTGTTTAGTTCTGTCCAAGTAATATCTGAGTTGGCGATGGACATCCAAACAATGAAGTTTCTGTTCCGCTCTGTCAGAATAATTAGGGAAAAAAACTGGCAATTCAATAGATTGGTTAATATTAGTCTGGGAAGCAACCTTGGGCAAAAAAGATGGATTAGTTCTTAAAGACACTCTATCTTTGTGGAAAACCAAGTATGGGGGAAGGACACAGAGAGCGTGAAGTTCAGACACCCTCCTGGCTGAAGTAACAGCAACCAGAAAAATCGTCTTCCAGGAAAGAAATTTTAATGAGCATGTAGCAGCCGGTTCAAAGGGGGGCAGAATCAAGGATGCCAGCATTAAATTCAGGTTCCATTCCGGAGGGGGATCTTTGACTGGGGGTTTCAGCAGAAAGATCCCTCTAAGAAAGGCTTTGCAAAGCTTGTGAGACATTATATTTTGATCCGCTAAGCCAACATGAAAATTTGAGATCGCTGCCAGCTGAACCTTAACTGTCGAGGAAGAAGAACCCGATTGAAAAATCTCAGCTAGGAAGTCCAAGACTGACTGCACTGGAGCAGTAAAGGGATCTATGTCCCTAGACTTTGCCCAGAAGGAAAACCGCTGCCATTTACTAGCATAAATCCTTCTGGTAGAGGACTTTAGAGAAGCTACTATGATATCTCGCACAGGATTAGAAATCATAGGAAGCCTGGCTAAGGAAGGAAGTGGAGCAACCAAGCAGTGAGGTTGAGAGAATGAATGGCCTGGTGCAGATGACCCGAATGGTGGGTCAGAAGATCTGGAATTGGATCCAGATGCCAAGGCTGAACCAAGAGATGATGATGTAGGGACGGAAACCAAATTTGTCGAGGCCAGTAAGGGGCAATGAGAATCAATTTGGCTCTCAAGACGGTAGCTTTCTGAATCACTTGAGGTATCAGCGGGAATGGAGGAAAGGCATAAAGAAGTCCCCGGGGCCAATCCTGGGTTAGAGCGTCTCTGGGGGGATGGCCTGGTAGTGGAAAGAGGGAGAAGAAGTCTGGGCATTTGCTGTTTTGGGGTGTAGCAAAAAGGTCACAGCAAGGGACGCCCCACTTCTGAAAAATCCCGTCCACTACTGATTGTTTGAGAGACCACTCGTGTGGCATGAGAATAGCTCTGCTCAGTCTGTCCGCTAAGAGGTTGGATTTCCCGGGGATATGCGTTGCTATCAGAAACCGATGAGAGGAGATTGCCCATTGCCAAAGTCTGAGAGCTTCTCGACACAGTGGACAGGACTTGGTCCCGCCCTGCTTGTTGATATACCAGACTACGGACATGTTGTCCGTCTGAACTGCAATAGTCCCTAAAGGAAGAAAGTCGCTGAGGGCTTGCAACGTTAAAAGCACCGCTCTCATCTCTAGGACATTTATGTGCAGATGGTATTCTATGGGTTGCCAAGTCCCATGGACCATCCTGCCCTGATAATGCCCCCCCACCCGATTAGAGAGGCATCCGAAGTGACTGTGGCAACCGGAACTGGGGAAACAGTCGGCCCTGATGGAGTTGTGGAGAAGACATCCACTAGGTTAGGTGACTCTTGCAAGATTGCGTCACGAAGATCTTGTGGCGCATGGGAACCTGCTGGAATGACCACTGGGTGAACAACATCCACTGCAGAAGACGCATGTGGAAGCAAGCTAAAGGAAGCAGTACGATGGCCGCAGCCATAAGACCTAGCACCTTCAGGACAAATCTGGCCCTGATCTTTCTGCTGAGTAGTATGATCCGAACATACTTTTGGATGTTTAGAATTCTTTGGTTTGTGAGTCTTGCTGACATCCCGACAGTGTCTAATTCTGCGCCTACAAAGGTAATAGATTGGCAAGGAGACAATGAAGATTTTTCGAAGTTTATAGAGATCCCTAACTGGTTGCAGATGTGAAGAGTGTAGTCACTGGCCTTGAGAAGTTGATGCCTGGTGGTGACAGAGGAGCCAGTCGTCTAGATACGGAAACACCTGGAATCCTTGACGTCTCAGGTGAGCCGTGACCACTGCCATGCATTTGGTAAACACTCTGGGGGCTGTAGTGAGACCAAAGGGCAGGGCTCTGAATTGAAAATGACTGGTCCCCAGCCGAAAGCGGAGAAACCTTCTGGAGCGCCTGTGAATTTTATGTGATAGTACGCATCCTGAAGGTCTATTGAGCACATCCAGTTGTCCTTGCCCAAAAAGGGTAGAATGGACTGAAGCGTGACCATCCAGAACCTTGCCTTCTTGACAAACTTGTTTAGTTTGCTGAGGTCTAAAATTGGTCTCCAATCTCCCGTCTTTTTGGGAACCAAAAAGAATCTTGAGTAGATTCCGGATCCTACCTGGTCTGCTGGTACTAGTTGGATGGCTCTTTTTGCTAGGAGCTTTGATACCTCCAGTTTTGCCAACTCCCTTAGACCGGGTGAAACGTCCGGGAGGGATTGATGAGGAGCAGGATATCTTACGAAAGGGATATTGTAACCCTCGGATATGATCGACTGTACCCATTTGTCTTGAGAAAGGGAACGCCAGGCTGTTGGGTACAGCGACAATCTTCCCCCGACTGCCTCCAAGGGTGGACAGTCGGGCAACACCTCAGGGGTGCTGGAAGGGTTTATCAGAGAGAGGCTCTCTGCTGCCCTGATTCTGCGGACCCCCTCTGCCCCTAGGGCGGCGTCTATTGTTATTACCCCTCTGCCTCTGGGGTAAACTGACCACGTCCGCGTGACTCCCTGAGATTTACAGAACCACATTTTCCCTCCCTTCTGACCTTTGGGATAGGGTCTTGAAGGGGTGGAGAAATGGACTCCTATGGCAGAAAGAGTCTTGCCGTCTTGCTCACACCTGGTCAATGTGTCCTTCACCTGAGGCCCGAACAAAGCCGAACCATCGAAGGGAGTATTAGTGAAGGACGCCTTAAAGGGGTCCGCGAAATTACAAAGCCACATCCAGGACTGACGCCTAAGTGCCACTCCTGTGCCTGCGGCTCTACTCGCCCCATCGGCTGCATAAGAAATGAGCCGCATGGAGGAGTTAGTTATAGAATTTAGGATTCCAAGCTGTGAGGCAATCTTTTCTTGAGCCCCAGCAGCTGACGGATCCTGAACTACCTCACCTAGTTCCTTGAGAATGTCTCTCTGAAGCTGGGTAAAGTGACAGAGATAGTTCAGCGAGCGCACAGCAAAGGACGCTGAAGAAAACATCCGCTTACCGTACCTATCCATGGTCCTAGAGTCCTTGTTAGGAGGATGGACAGGTACAGAAGGATCGGCAAGTTCCTTCTTGGTGGCAGCCGCCACCACCATGGCATCAACAGGGACACCCTTGGTAAGAAACTGTTTGTCTGCGGGGGCCGTGATGAATTTAGAAGGCCTCCTGGGGACTGGTTCCACAGAATCCGGGGCTGCCCACGCCTTTCGAGCCACCACTTGCATGAGTGGGTCGAAAGGCGGAGACACCCAGGAGGTGGAGGGTCGAGATCCAAAAGCCTCCAGGTATACCGACTCATCCTCGGAGGGGTTAATGGAAGGCCAGTTCCCCCTCTGCTTAAGGAGTTCCAGGATGTCTGAAAAGGAGACATCCTCAGAGGGGGACCGTGGGGAACCCTCCGACTCATCTAAGTCGGTATCTGATGTCATAGACTCGGGGGAGTCTGTGTGCTTCCTCTTGCACGTCCTCTTACACGGGGGTTCTCCGGAAGGATCAGGAGAAACCTCGGAAGAGGAAGTTCTTCCCAATGGGGAAACCTGGGGCGATGGATCTCTGGGTCCGGGAGCAAGAGAATAGCAAGAGACATCAACAGGCACCGAAGAGGGAGGAGCTAATGGAATTGACCGTTGACTCAGCTCCGGGGCTAGAACACTCCTCATCACCTCAAAGGCTCCCCTCCCAGGGAGGCCAGAAGACTCCCGCTCCGAAGAGACAGGAATCCCCGGTCCCACCAAAAGAGAAGGCTCCGAGGCCGATGTTGGTGCCGAGCTCACCAATGCCGAAGCTCCAAGAGGGAGAGCGGGGTCGGACAAGGGTCCGATGCCACTCGCCCCCTCGGAGCCGACAAGAGAGACCCGATGACCAGATCCCTCCAAGGAAGGTCTCATGGAGGAAATCAGAGTCGAAGACGACGGAGCCGACAGGGGAAGTATCGGCTCCGGCGCACCCACGGTCAACGTTCCGAGAAGCTCCGGCTCCGAACTCTGAAGGAGAGTCGGAGGAGGAATTTCAGGGGGGTGAGGGATAGTGGTCGTCTGCTGAGACGGGCTATGGAGCATCTGGGCCAGTGCCTGTGATTTCAGCAGTCTACTTACCACCCTTCTCCAAGTCATGGTCTGACAGCCTGGAAGACCTTGATGATCGGCTCTGATGGCTCCGCTCCGAAAGTAGAGGAGATCCCGGAGCCGAGCGAATCGACTCCAGGGAAGGGGACCGAGATCTCTTCTTGGAAAGAGCCATCGGAGCCGAAGACCCTTTGGTTCCAGATGGAGCCGACAGCTTATCGGCACCAGTCCTGGTCAAGGATACGTCGGCTCCGGCCGGAGCCGACATCGACATAGGTGTAAGTGTATCGGAGCCAGGCGGGACCGATACCACCACCTCAGAGATAGAAAGATCAGCTCCAGCCAGAGCCGATCTCGACTCCGAAGGAGTCGGAGCCACAGCCTGGGCTTTAGGTGGCTTAGAGGGCTTTGCCGACCCAGTCTTGGTCGGGGAACCCTCTGGCTTCAACAAGCCACGTAGAATTAATTTGTTTCTACGTTCTGCAGGACTCTCTGGCTGAAGGAGTGACAAATAGCACAGGAGTCCTGCAGGTGTAAAGGCCCCAGGCAGTACACACAAGAAGTGTGACCGTCTGTCAGAGACATTTTCTGACAGCACGAGTCACACTTCTTGAAGCCTGAGACCTTTACTTCTTTTGACATGGTATGTCACACAAAAAACACACACACACACCAGTCACACAGTTAACTAATAAAGGGGGGGAAACTGACTAAGACACACAGACTTCCTGACACAAAAATAATGGAAGGGAGGCTTAAGGCCTGAAGGGAGGAAAAACTATCCCTAAAACAAATTAGACAGGTAATATAGGGCAAGATAGGTAGGTACTAGTTTACTATAACTATTAAGAAAAGGAAATAAGGAAAAAGGAAATTTTCCTGACTGACTTTTAGTACAAAAATACTAAATTTTACCTGAGCTGGTAAAAGGAGACCTCTTCGCGAAGCGGCAAACGAGATCTGGGGTAGTCACGCCTTGCATCATGGGATATAGGGTTGCCTCGAGCTGGTAAAATTAGCTCTCGAGCTTAGCAAGTGCCGAGTTGGAGCCGAGGATCGGCTCTGAACCCATCCAGCAAGAATGAAGGCGAGTTTGACAACTTAACATCTTAGAAGATACACAGATAAATATAAGGGAAAAGTACAAAATAAACAATTTATTGAAGACCCAAAAAAGTTTTACAGAGAATTGGGAAATAAGGTAAAAGGAATTGAAAGACCACCAAAAAAGAGAAGTAGATACATTTTGGAGAAGTATTTATGAAGATCCTGTAGAACATAACAAAGATGCTAAACGGATAGAAGTAGTAAAAGAAAGAATAAATTTAAAGGTACAGGATATGAAATGGGATAATGTAACAGCCAGAGAGATTGAAACAAAGTTAAGAAAAGCTTCTAACTGGAAAAACCCAGGCCCAGATGCAGTACCAAACTTTTAGTTAAAAGTATTAACATCTTTACATGAGGATTTAGCCATGAGTAAGAACTTTTAGTTATGTACTTACCATAACGATAAATGTATGTGATCCATCTCACCTACATTCCTAACTGATGGGCTCAGAGCCGAGAACTGTCTCCAACTCGGCCGATACACTAGCACGAAGTCTCTCATTGGCTGGGCCAACCCCCTTATCCCAGGATGCACCACGCCCAAACCCCCAGATCTTGTTTGCCCCACAACAACTCGCTCACATGAGCCACTCCAACTGTACAATAGTGTTTCCTCCAGATCCAACAGGTACGGGGAAGGAGGGCGGGTACGTATGAATGTAGGCAAGATAGATCACATATATCTATCATTATGGTAAGTACATAACTAAAAGATGTAGATCCTATCTCGCCTACATTCATAACTGATGGGACAGCGTCCCTAGCACCTAGATCCTGGGAGGCTCACTGGAAAACACTCCTGAGCACTGTGGAACCAAAGGACGCCCGACCTCTAGAGGCCACGTCCAGTTTGTAATGAGAAATAAAAGTATGTGGAGAAGCCCAAGTGGCCGCTGCACATATCTCATCCACCGACAGTCTGGCGTGGAAAGCCACTGAAGTAGCCATAGCCCTAGTAGAATGTGCTCTAACTGGAAATGGAAGGTCCCTTCCTGTTGATGCATAAATAAATGAAACACAATCCCTAATCCACCTAGCAATAGTGGGCTTAGTTACTGCTTTGCCAATCCTGTTATCTGCAAAGGCCACAAACAACTGGTCTGATTTCCTCTGCTGCTGTGTCCTATCCAAGTAAAAACGCAGTTGTCTATACACATCCAACTGATGAAGTCTGTATTCTGCCTTGTTGGAAAATTTTGGAAAGAAAACTGGTAGCTCTATAGATTGCTGCAGACAAAGAGCAGAAGAAACATTCGGAAGAAATGATGGGTTTAGTCTTAGAGATACTCTATCCTTGTGAAAAATCAGATAAGGGGGCTTAACAGAGAGGACTTGAAGCTCTGAAACTCTTCTGGCTGAAGTACTAGCTACCAAGAAGGCAGTCTTCCAAGATAAGAACTTTTGCTCACAAGTGGCCGCCGGCTCAAAGGGAGGAGACGTCAAGGCTCCTAAAACTACATTCAAATCCCATGGCAAAACAGGTTGCGACACCGGGGGGCGAAGCAACCAAGCTCCCTTAAGAAAGGCCTTACACAACTTATGACTCATGAGTGAAGGCTCAAAGGTAACATGATAATTAGAAATCGCTGCCAATTGGACTTTAAGTGTGGAGACAGTGGAACCCTGTCTAAAAAGAGTTGCCAAAAAATCTAATACTGCGGACACCGGGGCTGTCAGAGGGTCAAGGTTGTGCTGCTGGGCCCAAATGGCAAACCTTTTCCATTTATTAGACTATATCTTAGTGGAAGCTCTGTGAGAAGAAGACAGAATCCGGACCACCTCAGGCGAAAGGATATGCTGTCTGACTAAGGTCGGAAGTGGAGCAGCCAAGCCGTTAGCTTGAGAGTTCGCAGTGATGGATGGGCCTGATCTGACTGAAAAGTCAGGAGGTCTGGAACTGGGTCCAGAATCCAAGGACCCTTCACTGCATACTTCCGAAGGAAAGGAAACCAAACTTGGTGCAGTAGTGGGACTGGAGGGAAGGCGTAGAGCAGACCGGAGGGCCAATTGTGGACTAGAGCGTCCCTGGGAGACCCCCCCCCCAGGGGGGAATCAGGGAGAAGAAATTGCTGCACTTTGCGTTCCAGGGGCTGGCGAAAAGGTCGCAACAGGGAAACCCCCACTTGGAGAAGATCCAAGCTGCTACTCGGTCGTTCAGGGACCACTCGTGAGGCATCAGAATAACTCTGCTCAGCCTGTCTGCTATCACATTGGACTTCCCCGGAATGTGCGTTGCCACTAGAAATCTCTGGGAAGCGATTGCCCAGTTCCAAACTCTCATGGCTTCTCTGCAAAGAGGATAAGACCTGGTTCCTCCCTGCTTGTTCAGGTAACATACTAACGCCATATTGTCTGAGAAGACTGCGATGGTACCCTTGGGAAGAGAGCTGTGAAGTGCCTGCAACACTAGAAGCACTGCCCTCATCTCCAGGACATTGATGTGTAAGTGGGTTTCGTGATCCTGTCACGTGCCTTGAACCGTCCTGTCCAGATAATGCCCCCCCACCCTATCTGGGAGGCTTCCGTGGCCACTGTGGCAATGGGGGAGGGGGGGCAGAAGAGTCGCCCCTGGTTCAGGTTGGAGGAGAGGAGCCACCAAGAAGATCTCGCCGGAAGGTATCTGTAATGAGAATCGGGTAGGACAAGGGCAGATCTTGGTACGACCACTGGGTCGACAGGAGCCATTGGAGAATTCGCATGTGCAATCTTGCCAGAGGGACCAGAAGAATGGCGGCCGCCATCGGCCCCAAAAGCTGAAGGACCATCCTGGCTGGGGCTTTGCTTCGGGGTAGTAAGGCTAGGACTTGGTTCAGTAGTATCTTTATCCTCTCTGTTGGAAGGAATGCTCGCATCTCGACAAAGTCTAGCTCTGCACCTATAAAGGCAACATGCTGTGATGGCAGCAATACAGACTTTTCCCAGTTGAATGTAATTCTTAATAGATGTCCCAATTCGATGGTAGCACTCACGGCTTGAATAAGAAGATGCCTGGTGAGGGCAGTGAGGAGCCAGTTGTCTAGATACGGAAACACCTGGAATCTCAGACGTCTCAGGTGAGCCGTCACCACTGCCAGACATTTGGTAAACAACCTGGGGGCTGTGGTGAGACCAAAGGGCAGGGCTCGGAACTGGAAGTGACTGGCTCCTAGGCGGAAGCGTAAATGTATCCTGGATGCCCTGTTTTTCTTGATGTGATAATAGGCGTCCTTGAGATCGATGGAGCACATCCATACTCCTTTTTCCAGCAATGGGAAAATGGATTGCAACGTGACCATCCGGAACTTGGACTTCTTTACGAAACGGTTTAGGTGGCTGAGATCCAGAATGGGTCTCAAGTCCCCTGTTCTTTTTGGCACCAAAAATAACTTTGAGTAAGTTCCTAATCCGGTCTGGTCTGCGGGGACTGGCTGGATGACTCCCTTTCCAAGCAGCTTTGCGACCTCTATGGCTGCTTGATCCCGTTGACTGGGTGGCAAGTCCGGGATTTTCCTTGACGGTGGAGGGGGATGGATAAAGGGAATGTGCATGATGAAGCACCCACTGATCCTGAGTGATGGAACCCCAGGCCCTTGGATGCTCCGAAAATCGACCCCTGACTGGCTCCGGAGACGAACAGTCGGGCAGTCCCTCAGGGACGCTGGAAGTAGGAACCACGAAAGGATTCGCGGTCTCCTGTGTTGCGGGGGCCTCTGCCGCCTCTAGGGCGACGTCTTCCAGAATAATTCCCCCCTCCTCTCCCTCTGGAAGGGGGGTCACTCTGATGGGCAGGGAAAGACTTTTGGGACTTTCTGAACCACATCTTTCCTCCCCTCTGCGCCTTGAGATAAGGTCTCGAAGGGAGCGAAAAACGGGCCCCAACGGCAGACAAAGTCTTACCCTCCTGCTCGCATCTAGTGAGTGTGTCTTTCACCTTGTGTTCAAAGAGAGAGGACCCGTCGAACGGAGCGTCTGTGAAAGAAGACTTGAAAGCCTCCGCAAAGTGACACAAGCACATCCAGGCTTGCCTCCTAAGGGCTACGCCCGAACTCGCTGCCCTACTCGCCCCTTCGGCTGCATACGATATGAGCCTCATGGACAAGTTAACAATCGATGAAAGGGTAGACAGCTGGGCATTGACAGACTGCGTCAATGCCTCAGGCACGTTACCCGACAGGGTATCTCCCAACTCCTTTATGAGATCCCTTTGGAGCCTCGTAAAATGACACTAATAATTCAGCGACCGCAGGGTAAAGGTCGCTGAAGTCAGGGTACGCTTCCCGTACCTATCCATGCTCCTGGACTCCTTGTTAGGAGGATGGATAGACGTAGATGCCTCTGCCACATCCTGCTGGGTGGCAGACGCCACCACCATAGCATCCACTGGGACCCCTTTGGTTAGAAACTCCTTGCCAGGGGGTGCGGATAAAAATTTGTTGGGGCGAGAAGGAACTGGCTCCACAGAATCAGGGTGCTCCCACACCCTTCGACAAAGGGGTGATTCATCGAAGGGTGGAGACACCCAGGAGGCGGAGGGTTGGGCTCGGAAGGCCTTGAGGAAGACCGACTCCTCCGCGGAAGGGGTTTTGGACAGCCAGTCACCCCTCTGTCTCAAGATCTCCAGGACATCGGAGAACGAGACATTGTCAGAGGATGACTTCAGGGACCCTTCCGCATCATCAAGGTTGGTGTCCGAGGTGACAGACTCATCTGGGGAGTCTATGTGCTTCCTCTTGCACAACTTTTTCCTGGGGGGGCACTTCAGGCAAAGACTCTGAAGGCTCCTCGGAAAACGGGGGACCACACATGGAGGAATCCTCAGGCCTCGGAGCCGCGCTGTCCGAAGACAGGGGGCACCAGAAGCTCTAGTCGCCGTGTCAAGGGAAGGAGTTGCAGATTCCGGTGAAATCACTAGAGATTTGTCTAGTGCACTCCTCATAGCCACGAAGGCGGGTCCACCAGAATCTGAAGAAAGACCCGCTTGCGAGACCATGACCGGTGTCGGGGTCCCCCTAGCCGAGGCGCCAAGGGGGAGACTCGGGGCCGAAACCAGAAGCCCCGACAAATCCCCCTCGGGCTCGGCCGAGGACATCCGAGAACCGAAACCCCTGGAAGGAAAAGAAAAGGTTGGAGCTGAAGACGGTGCCGACAGACTAGCAGTGGGTCTCGGAACCGACTCAGGAATCTCACCTGACTCTGCGAACCCAGTCTCCGATGACACTAGGGTTGTCGGAGGAGGAACAAACGGAATCGAAATGGTTGGCTCCCGCCGCTGGGCTGGAGCTGAAAATAATTTAGATAAGACAGGTGACTGGAGGAGCCTCTGGAGCACCCTATCTAAATCCGAATCTGAAAGCCTGGAGGAAACAGACAGGGGGGGGGGGGAGAAACTCTTTCTACCGGCTCCGAGGCAATGCTGGAATGTCGACTCCTAATCGGCTCCAGAAGGATCGGAGCCGAAGAAGACTCAATTAGAACAGAGATCCCCTTCGGCGCCGATGGTTCAGGAGCTGACGAAACTGACCCTGGAGCCGAAACACTCACCTGCGGCTCAGAGACCAATGGAGCCAAGGAAAACCCAGATTGGAATTCTCTATCCTGTGGCTCCAAGACCAATGGAGCCGAGGAAGGAGACCGAGACTTAGAACTTCTCACCTGCGGCTCCGAGACCAATGGAGCCGAGGAAGGAGACCAAGACTTAGATCTTCTCTCCTGCAGCTCCAAGACCAATGGAGCCGAGGAAGAAGACCCAGACATAGATCCTCTATCCTGCGGCTCTGAGATCAGTGGAGCCAAAGAAGACGACAAAGATTTAGTTCTTTTTTCAGGCGGCTCCGATGGACTTGTCAGAGCCGAAGACTTCTTTTTCTTCGATTTCGAGGAGGGAGAAGAAGATATAGCTTCCTCAAAGGCTGGTTTTATTAAACCTTTCAGGATCAACTTATTTTTTCTCTCCTGTAGTACACGAGAGGAGAAGGCATGACAAACACTGCAAGATTCTTGCAAGTGTTTAGCCCCTAAGCAATAAACACAGATGGCATGGCCATCTGTTAACGACATTTTATAGCCACATTTCGAACATTTTTTAAAGCCCGACGGCTTATGCTCTTTTTCTTTGCCAGACATGACCCACAAAGCACTCAAAACACAAGGAGGGAAGGGAGGGAAGAGCTCTAACTGAAACGCTCGACAAGAAATGGGGCAAAGGCCCTCTAACTCAAACGGGCCTAGCCCGCCAAACAGAAGGAATTACACAACAACCAAAAACAAACACAGCCAATCACAGGGAAGTACAGAAGAAGATAGCTATTAAAATAGCTGTTTGGTTATAAAATTTTTAAGCTAAGAGCAAAAACGACCCAAAAAGGCCCAAAAAGGAAGGGTACTTAGCCACAGCCAAGTCGAGACCACGTCGTTACTTCAGAAGCGGCAAACGAGATCTGGGGGTTTGGGCATGGTGCATCCTGGGATAAGGGGGTTGGCCCAGCCAATGACAGACTTCGTGCTAGTGTATCGGCCGAGTCAGAGCCGATTCTTGGCTCCAAGCCCATCAGTTATGAATGTAGGCGAGATAGGATCGCATTACATCTATTTATATGCGCACCTCGAACACACACCACACTGGCTAACAACAGAGTGAACCTACAAGCTACACTAAAAATTATAGACCAATAACTTGCCTTCCAACGACATATAAACTATACATAGGAATTGACGCCGACAGAGTTTATAGTCATTTAGAAGAAAACTCAATTATGGCAGTAGAACATAAGGATAATAAAAGAAAGTCATATGGAACAAAGGATCATTTGTTGTTAAATAAAGTTATAGTGGAGAGCTGTAAAAATGGGAAGAATCTAAGTATAGCATGGATTGATTACAAAAAAGCATTTCATAGTATCCCACATTCATGGATAAAAGAATGCTTAAAAATGTACAAGACATACCCTACACTGATTTACTACATTACAGTAACCATCAATGGCAACCCACTTTGCAATTAAGCTATGATAACGGACAGATTATTATCCTAAGGATAAAAATTCAAAGGGAGATATTCCAGGGTGACTATCTGTCACCGTTGCTATTCTGTCTTGCCATTAATCCATTAAGCTGTTTACTTAACAGCTTAGGGCATGGCTATAATTTGGCTCCTGGAAAACAACAGTCTAATGACTTCTCATCTTCTCTTTGTCGATGATTTAAAACTGTATATCTCATCAGATGAAGAACTGAAACCACAACTGCAGGTTTTCAAAACTTTTTCAAATGATATTAGAATGTTATTTGGTCTTGATAAATGGTGCAAAAGCAACCTTTAAAGCAGGGGAAAACTGCAGCACCAGGAAAACATCAGCTTGTGACAAGAATGTGATATAAAAGAACTTGAGCAAGAGGGAGTGTGTAAATACTTGGGAATTGATGAAGGATCAGCAATAAAACATGAACAAATGTGAATAAAACTCAGTAAGGAATACTTTAGAAGGCTTAAATTAATCATGAGAATAGCAATGACATCTAAGAACAAGATCCAAGCTATAAATCAATTTGTTCTTCCTGTCCTAATTTACAGTTTTGGAGTGACTGACTGGCCCCAAAAAGTATTGGATAGATTAGATATTAAAACAAGAAGGATGCTTCATGCTCACCAAATGAGTTATAATAATCAGTGTATACCAAGATTACACATTCCCAGTTCCGAAGGAGGAATGGGCCTTCTTGATATTGATTACATGTACAGATCTGCAATCCTGGGACTCCACACATATCTCCTGACCTCACAAGATCTAAATGTAGTAAAAGTTTTGAAACATAAAAAGAATAAATCTAATATGACTTCTCTGCTTAATTTAGCAGAAGCATATCAATGTCAAGCAGCAATGGAAATCAAACCAGAAGTAGATAAAACCAGGCAGCAACTGAATGTGTCAAAAACAAAAAAAGAATATAAGGTGAAGGATCAGATAAGAAGGCAAGAAATGTGGAAAATACAAATATATTTGCAAGTATAGAAAACTTCTGGAAGAACCTCATGTTGATCAGGAACGAATGCAGGAATGGTTAAGGAAAGGTGAATTCAAACCAAGAAATGAAAGGTTAATACTGGCAACCCAAGAGAGTGAGCTACATACACGCTGGTTTACAAAGTCCATTGAACACGTGGGAGAAACAGACAAATGTAGGTTCTGTAAAACCGAAGTGAAAACAGTCACTCATCTTGCTGCTGGTTGCGACACACTAATGGCAGATGGACTGTATACTGAAAGGCATAATAATGAGGCAAGACTGTTGCACTGGGGATTTTGCAAACACTATGGTACTGAAGTGGCTGAAAAACACTGGAAACATGAGCCACAAAGCATCATAGAAAATGAAGAAGTTTCTATCACATGGGATCACCCATTACCAACAGTCCAAAAGACAGAAGCTAGAAAACTGGATATAGTGGTCCAAAAAAAGAAGACAAAAGTAGCATTGATCATTGAAATTGCCACACCCAGTGACTACAGTATCTTGGGTACACAGAGACACAAAGTCATAAAATATCAGGATCTGCAGGCAGAGACGAGAGCAATGTGGAAGAAAGATACCCAGACAGTTCCAACAGTAGTAGGAGCAACGGGTCTTACAAAAAAGAATTTACAATCATATTTGGATATGTTACCAATACATGTAACTCCATACGAACTGCAGGAGTCATTACTGGGCACACTGTGGGTGCTGTGAAGAGCACTACTGGCTGCCATCAAAGTTTGAAACAATGCTAATTTCATGAACTTTAATCATACTCTGGCTTAGGAATGGGGTCCATTCCCATCATGGTATTAGAAACCCAAAAGACTTGGAGAAATTAAAAAGGCAGTAACCTGGCAAGGGGTAGCATGGGGAGTGTGGCTGCCATGAGATCCAGGAGGTGAAAGAACTCCCTGGCTGAGATGGAGTTGGTCAGGAGTTGTCCTTGAAAGTAAGTGGTCAATGATGTGACCTTGTCTGGGGGAAGAAAGGCCTTCATCAGTTCTGTTCTTATTCTGCAGCCCAGAAAAATCTGATCTTGGGTAGGAGTAAGGTATGAATTGAGTTTGGTTGATTGTGAAACCTAGCCCTTTGAGGAGGGAAATGGTGAACTGAAGGTGTTTTAACAGGGTGTTTGGTTGATCTGCCTGAATAATGAGGTCATCCAAATATGGGAAGATTTGAATGTCCCTCATCCTGCAAAAGGCTACTACAGGAGCCAGGCATTTTGTAAATACTCTTGGTGCTGTGGACAAGCCAAAGGGCAAGGCAGTAAACTCATACTGCAAGGACTGCACAGCAAAAGGCAGGAATTTGCAATAGGATGGATGGATAGGAATGTGAAGATATGCATCCTTCAGGTCTAGAGTGGCCAGGAATGATCTGGGAGTTAAGACTGGAAGGAGGGACTGGAGTGAAAGAACATGCACAAAAGGGTTTAGAAGGGACAGGTCTAGGATGGGTGTCCATAGCCCATCCTTTCTTTGGACTAGGAAGATTCTAGAGTAGAAGCCTTGCCCTTTTTGTCCTGGAGGAACCCTTTGTATTGTGCCCTGTTGAAAGAGACCTCATATGACTTGTGGGAGGAGATGTGTTTGGTCCTTTGAAGGTTGTGGGATACCTTGTTGGAGAGGGATTTCCCACCAGGTCATGAAGTAACCCTTTTCCACAATCTGTTGCCACAGAGGAAGACAGAGAGAGAGAGAGGCAGGCAGAAAAGGGTAGTTGATTTGGAGGGGTCTAGTAGTCTGGGAGGTTGGCATAATGGGTAAGGTGTTTACTTTACAAACATATGGTGCAGGGTTTGATTCTCACATGGGCTAATTGGCTAGGCTGAAAATGGCCCACAAGGGCAGTTAGCCTAGTACTAATCTATGAACCTATGAACCTATGCAGAGGTTGACCTGTCAGGAAAGGGCTGTTTGTGAAAGGGCTGGGAAGAAGTTGGTCTGGTTGAGGATGATTTCCTGGCACCTTTCCTAGATTTGGAATTAGGTGGTGCAGAAACCTTCCTGACAAAACTTGGTCTGGAAGGATAGTTTCTGTGAAACTTAGGCAGTGGTGAGACAAAGAGGTGCTTAAGATCCTGAAGATCCTGCAGTTCTTTGTTCTTTTCCTGCAGGTTTTTAAACAATTCTGCTGACTGTTTTCTAAAAGAAAGTTAATGTCAAGATAAGCATCTATAATATTGTTTTTAAAATCATCTGGTAATGGCTGTACTCTGCACCAGGAGTATCTGCAGAGCAGTGAGGCTGAAGCAGTAGACCTGGCTGATGCTTCTACAGCACTGTGGCAACATTTAATTGAATGTCTAATGACTCTCAAAGGAGAGGGTGGAGGCAACCTGTGCCTTAATAGGAGAATCTGGTATGGAGGACAGCTGATCCATGGCCTGTGAGACAAGATCCAAAGCATACTTTACCACATGCATTTGGTAATTGATGGCTCTAAAAGCCAGGGTGTATATTTTCTTTCCCAATCTGGCCATCATTTTACTGTCTTTGTCTGATGGAAATAAAGTCATCAGGAACTTTATAGAACCTGTCTGATCTCTTTGGAGCTGGAGGTTAAGATTCTGGTGCTTTTGAAGCTGAGGCAAAGGCATCCAGGTAGGTTGGGATCACTGGAAGAATGGCTGAGGGGGAGGGGGATTCCATCTGCAGTAGATGTTCGAGTGTATTCACTGTTGCAGTCATTACATTTGGGTAATCTGCTGGCAGATTGTCCTCAGTCAGCCTGATTAACAAAGTCTTGGGTCCTGTGTCAGTTGCTGTCCCTTCTTCCATGATGTCAGGTCATCAGGGGTATAAAACATGCAGCCAACGCCATTACATCAGTTTTTCTTGCCCCCAGATGTCAAGTGCCCCCCTAATGGGGAGCAAATACACACAAAAACACAAAGGTATACCACCGACCAAAAGCAAATACACAAAAAAGGCTTTTAAGCATAGTAAAGGAAAGGAGAGGTATAGTCAGAAAAAAAACTAGGAGGCTGGAGGGAGAGTAACCAGGACTGCAACAGTGAATACACTCGAACATCTACATTTATGGTAAGTGCACACAACTGTACTATGTTCCTCATGTTTCATTGTTGCAGTCATTACATTTGGGTAGATTCCCAAAGCTATGGTTGGGAGGAGGAGTTTATACAGCATTAGGGCCAGCTATAAGGCCCTGCAAGACAGCAGTGGCAAAGCCAGCTCTGGATTTAGAGAAAATTGGTAAATGGCAGTGCTTGGTGAAAGTATGTACAGAACTCCAGGTAGCAGCTTCTAGGATATCCCTGGTAGGAACACCTCTGAGAAAGGCTGCAGAAGTAGATGCAGCCCTAGTGGAGTGAGATCTGATCCCCTGGGGGATAGGTTTTCCATGGTGCTTATAGCAGAAATGAATGCAATAGCTTATCCATTTAGAAATGGTTTGTTTTGAAATAGCCTTCCCCTCTGCCCCTGCAGCAAATGCCACCAGCAATTGTTCAGATTTTCTCCAAGATTTAGTCCTGTCCAAGTAGAATGTTAGTTGTCTGTGCACATCCAAGAAATGCAGAATCCATTCCCCTTTGTTCTGTGGATTGGGGAAGAAGGATGGCAAATGAATGGACTGATTAAGAGCCACACTGGAAACCACCTTGGACAGGAAGGATGGATTGGTCCTGAGAGATACCCCGTCCGCATGAAAGATGATGAAAGGCTCCACTGCCATAAGGGCCTGTAATTCAGATATCCTTCTAGCTGAAGTGATTGCTAAAAGGAAGGCTGTTTTCCAAGAAAGACATTTTGAATCTGCAGTATCAGCTGGCTCGAAAGGAGGAAGAGTGAATTTCTCCAAAACAAAATTAAGGTCCCAGGCAGGGGTAGGAGCTCTCCTGGGTGGTTTCAAGTTTTTTGCCCCTCTGAGATACTGCTTGAGCAGAGGATGAGAGAAGAGGGGTGGTTCTGTGTTATAGTGAGCTGAAATAGCTGAGGCGTGGATTTTAATGGAGGAAAAAGACAGGCCTTTGTGAAGCATCTCAGTTAAGTATTGCAAAATCTGAGGTAAACTGGGCGCTGATGTGCTCATCCCTAAAGACTGGTTCCAGGCACAGAATCTTTTCCATTTTTCAGCATAAGATTTTCTAGTACTATGTCTCCTCGCCTCCAAGATGACATCCATCACAGGTTTGCTGAGGGATGATAAGGGTGAATTTAAGTGATTAGCCAGACTGCAAGGTTCAATGTTGGAAGCTGAGGGTGCAGAATTTGGTTCTCCTGCTGAGACAGCAGGGAAGGGGTCTGAGACAGGTGCCATGGAGATATTTGTGACACACTGCGCAGGAGGGGGTACCAGTGTTGGCGTGGCCAGTCTGGAGCAATCAAAATCATCCTTGGTATGTCCTGTTTGACTTTTAGTAGAACTTTGGAGAGCAGAGGCAGAAGGGGAAAGGCGTAGACTGATAGGTTTTTTCCAGCTGAGGAACACAGCATCCACTTTCCAGGCTTGTTTGTGGGGAGTCCTTGTGCAAAACATGTCCAACTGGTAGTTCTGGGGGGAGGCAAATAGATCTATGTCTGGGATCCACCATTTGCTTGTCAACATGTTGACAATCCATGGTTCCAGTTTCCACTTGTGTGGGTCCATGAGGTTTCTGTTTAGTCAGTCTGCCAGTGTATTCAATTTTCCTGGCAGGAATTGAGCTTGTAGATGCACTTGGTAGCTCAAGGCTGTGTTCCACAATGCCATGGCTAGTCTGCAGAGGGGGTAGGAATGTGTACCCCCTGCTTGTTTATGTACCACATAACTTTGGCGTTGTCCATCTTTACCATTAGTTGCCCTGGAAGAATGTAGTCCTTGAAGGCTGTCAGAGCATTCTGTACAGCTAACATTTCTCTTTGATTGATATGAAGGTGCATTTGATTTGGGTTCCATTTGCCCTGAATGCACTTCACTGCCAGGTGAGCCCCCCATGCATAGTCTGAGGCATCTGTAGGTAGGGTTTGGGTGGCAGGGGGTAGTGTGAATGGTAGTCCCTTGTTTTGGCGGCAGGCTTCTGCCCACCATAGGAACTCTAGGCATAGGCATGGTATGATAGGAATCATTGTTTCCAGGCTGTGACAATGTTGACTCCATAGACTTTTTAGATACCACTGAAGTATTGCATATGGAATTAAAAGAATGCAGGAGGCCATGAACCCCAAAGGCTTGCAGTATTTGTCTTGCAGATAGCAGGGTTTTTGTGGCCACTTGTTTGAAGTAAGTTACCAAATTAATTTGCTTCTCTGGCATGAGGAAAGCCATCTGGGCAGTTGTATTCAAGCTTGCACCCAGGAATGTAATCTGTTGACAGGTTACCAGTTGTGATTTATTTTCGTTTATGGTGTACCCCAGACAGGTTAGAGCCCTTTTTACAAACGCCAGATGATTTAGAAGTATGTCCTGGTTTTCTGCCTGAATTAGACAAGTGTCCAGGTATGGGTATATTTGAATATTTCTTTGCCTGCAAAATGCAATAACTGGAGCCAGGCACTTTGTGAATACCCTAGGTGCAGTAGACAAACCAAAGGGCAGTGCAGAGAACTGATAATGCAAGTAGCTTGCTTTGAAGCGTAGGTATCTTCTGCAAGATTCCCTGATTGGGATGTGCAGGTATGTTTCTTTTAAATCCGGAGTTGCGCCTAGCACAGGAAGTAACTGGTGAAGAGTCAGCATCTTGAATTTTGGAATCTCCAGAAAGGTGTTTAGAGTAGACAGGTCCAGTACAGGACACCATGATTTGTCTTTTCTGGGTACCAGAAAAAGCCTGGAATAGAAACCTTGTCCCTTTTCCTCTTATGGTACCAGTTGAATAGCCCCCATGCTTAAGAGGGAAAGTACTTGTTTTTTAGCTTCTGCCCACTGATTTGGGGGCAGGTCTGGCCACCAGTTTGGTGTTGGCAACATACGGAAATGAAATCTGTATCCCTGGGACACTATATTTAAAACCCATTTGTCCTGGGTTATGAGTTCCCAGTTCTTTGCATAAAGAGCAATCTTTCCCCCCAAAGGGGCAATTAAAAGATAAGTGCTTGGTAATATTAAAAGGGAGTCATTGAGACTGTTTGGTATAGGAGGGTGTCTTGTTATTTCCAGATTTGGAAGTGGAGGCCCCCCACTGCTTAGTTCTGAGAGTCCCCTTGGACTGAAACCTGGGGTTTTTGCTGTGTCTGGGTTTGGCTTGAGAGGATCTGGAAGGGGCTGGAAAGGACCAATTCTTAGTAGGACAGTGCTTACTAAATCTTGGAGGTTGCACTTGTAAGAAATTTTTAACAGTTTGCATATATTTAGCTTTATCTTCCATCTTTTTTAGAACTTCTTCAGCCTTATTGCCAAACAGGCAGTCCTGATTTAACGGAGCATCCAACAATTTAGCTTTAACATGATCAGACAAAGATTGCTCCTTAAGCCAAGCATGCCTTCTAAGCACAGACCCAGTAATAGCTGCCCTGTAGGAGGCCTCTAAAGAATCAAAACCACATTGCAAAGTATGTTTTCCAACTGGTTCAGCAGAATGCATTAAATCCAGTAAATCTTTATTTTCCACACAGTCAGGATTCAACATCATTTTCTGTTTAAGCAGTCCAATAATATGCTGTTGATATTTTAACACATGAAATTGGCAGTTTAAAGCTCTGATTGCCAAGGTTGCAGAAGTATAAACCTTTTTACCCCATCTATCCAGCTCCCTGGAGTCTCTATCAGAAGGGGTAGGATTTTTAGCAGTAGAAGCCTTAATGCCCTTGGATTTTTGAAAAGGAACTTGTGGGACTCAGGAACCCTGTAGTATCTCTGTCAGGTTTACTAGGAGCTGAAGGCAGGGAATCAGGGGCCAAACTGGATTCCAAGAACACATCATCAACAATGTCTAGTACATGAGGTATAGCCAAAGGCCTATGCTGAGGTAGAAGGAAATCCCTAAGCCTCTTTTTTGAATCAGAAAATTCCTGGCTTTCCCAGTGGAAATGCTCCCGTAACGTATGTAAAGTTTCCCCAAAAGACAAATCCTCAGGAGGGGAAGCAGAGGGAATGGAATCCTCTGCATCAGAATCCTCATAAGTACGTATGGACAAATCCAGGTCATTAGAAAAGTCAGAAGAAACAGAATCTTGATCAGAAGATTCATAATCAAGCTCAGCCCTAGGCCTCTTGGGGGGGGGGGGTTGACTACCCCTGATTAGAATAATTCGATCTTCAGCCATTTTTATCATTTGTTTTTTAGGTATAGGGGCCCGAACATGTAGCCTGGGCGTCAGTTTTTTAGACATGGATCGAGATTTAGGCCTTAGTATTGAAGGCGGTGTCGATTTAATATGCAAGTCTGTAGGCCTGAATACACCCTCAGAAGCCGGTGCTTGCACAGCGGCTCCGGACCCATCCAAGGCAGAGATATCTGCGGGTTCCATAGGTGAAGCATTTCACGGCATACTGGACTCCGCATGAGACTCAGTAGAGGCCTGCGAATCAGAAGTAGCGGGTATCAGGGGCTGCGAAAGCGCCTTACTGAATACCGGCAAACTGGCGATTGGCTTAGGAGAAGCATCGTCAGCAGTTTTGGACCTCGGCGGCCTGTCTCTGTCTTTATCTTTGCGTTTTTTCGGAATCCCGGTAGTCGGATGGCTAACAGATGACATTTCTGGATAATTAAACCAATAACCGAAATATTTAGAGGCAAAAATGTACCAACCATGGATAGTGCGCTGATTAAATAAAGGACAAAACCGACAGCAAGGTAGGTCGTGGTCAGGTCCTTGGCAAGGAATACAGTACGAATGAAAATCTTTATGAGGTATTTGCTTTCCACAAGTAATGCAATTATTAACTTTTACTGACATCGGTAAGGAGCAAGAAAAAGTTTTCCCAATGGGGTACTTAGCTTTAAGTTGAAGACTTCGGTTCTGAAACTTGAAAATGAAAATTTCAGGAGTCGGCCGACCAGCACTTGTGAACTGCTTCTGCTTCGGCCACCGCATGTTAAGAAAGACTGATATAATGGCATCGGCTGCATGTTTTATACCCCTGATGACCTGACGTCATGGAAGAAGGGACAGCAACCGACGCAAGACCAAGACTTTGTTAATCAGGCCAACTGAAGGCAACCTGCCAGCAGATTACTCAAATGTAATGACTGCAACAGTGAAACATGAAGAACATCAAGCAAGCTGACATTCAACTGGTGGCAGAGAAGTTCTGAGGTCAGTCTGTGCAGATATTACATTTATGGCTCACGGTTTATGGTACCTATGTGTGATGTCCCACTCACCATACAGCAGCCAGGCTAAGCTTTAGCAGATGGGCTGTACGTTTGGGTCACCTCAGATGGAGTTTTCCTCATGTATAGAATACTGTAACATGAGAATACAAGGACATATGAAGAAATCTGGACTGCATCACTATATTGATATGGTAGCAGATGTCCTGAAGATCTATTGAGTGCATCCAGTCATACTTCCTCAGAAGAGGCATAATGGACTGAACTTTGACTATCTGGAACTTTGTCTGCATCACAAACCGGTTAAGGTGAATGAGGTCCAAAATGGGCCTGAGGTCCCTGGTCTTTTTCGGAATCAAAAAGAATCCTGAATAGACTCTGGATTCTTGCTGGTCTGGTAGGACCCCCTGGATGACTCACTTTTCTAACAGCTTTGACACTTACGCTGTTGCTAATTTTCTTTGACTGAGTGGAATGTCACAGAATTTCTTTTTCATTGTTGGAGGGGAAAGCAAAGCAAATAATACAACCTCTAGTAATTATTTTCTCCGCCCATGAATCCTGACTGATGTTTAGCCAGGTGTGAAGGTGCAGAGATAAGTGACCCCTGACTGCCTACAGAGTGTGAAAGTTAGGCAATAGTTCAGGAGAGCTGAAAGAGTTTCTTGCTAAAAGGACCTCAAAACCCTTGGCTCTGCAGTCTGCATCTTGAGTGGTGACGTCCATTCAAGTTATTTCCCCCTCTGCCTGAGGTTTTCTGTGTGTGTGTGTGTGTGTGTGTGTGTGTGTGTGTGTGTGTGTGTGTGTGTGTGTGTGTGTGTGTGTGTGTGTGTGCATGCCAGAAGAACTGTCTTGGGCAAAATTCAGGGACTTGTGAAATCATGATTTCTTTCCACCCTTCTGGTTCTGGGGAAAAAGTCTTGGGGGGTGGTGGAAAAATCAGTCTTGCCCTCCTGTTCACTTATAGTGAACATATCCTTGACCTTTGGGCCAAAGGGATTGAACCACTGAAGGCAGCATTGACAAAAAGGACATCTCAAAGCCTTCTGCAAAATTACAGATGCATATCCAGGAATGCTGGCAAATAGCAATGCCAAGGCCTGTTGCTCTCGACGTGCCATCAGCTGCAATGGAAACCAAGGTCATGGGCACACTGGACATAGACTGAAGGGTAGACAGCTGCAACTGTACAGTTTTTTGTACATCAGCAGACAGGTCACCATAAAGGAATTTGGAGAGTTCCTTATTCAGATCCCTGTGGAAACAAGTCATATGAGCAGAGTATTTCAGCATGTAAAGAGCAAACATCACTGAAGTGCAAATCAATTATCCACACCTCTCCAATACCTTGGACTCTCTGTTGGGGGATGAACAGAGGTGCTCTCTTTGGAAAGCTTCTTTTCAGTGACTGCCACAACCATCTAAAGTGGGACCCTTGCTCCAACGATGCTTGTTCCTGGGGGCTACCTGCATTTAGTTGGGTTTCCTGAGAATCAACTCCATCATATTGGGTTCCTTAAAAGCCCACTGTGAGACCAAGTCAATGATCTCATTAGAAGGTAGGACCACACAGGAAGTAGACAGCCAGCCTCTAAAGCCTTGAGGAATACGGACTCCTCTAGGGTGGGGGCTTCAGTGGACCAATGCCCTCTTTGCTTCATCAATTCAAAGATGTCTCCAAAAGAGACATCTTCCAGAGGTGAGCTTGAGGATCCATCTCCTTCTTCAACGTCAGTATCCGCAGTGACCGACTACTGAGAGGAGTCAAGATGCCTCCTCTTGCAAGTCTGTTTCCTGTGGACTTTTCTGATGGGGGACTCCAGAGAAGGTCTGGAAATGGATATAGAATTGCTAAGCAAGGTTTAAAGTGGTTGTCTGTCCATGTCTGATAGGATAAGCAGAAAGAGGAACAACAGAATTTGAAAAAGGAAGGGACAGTGCTGACTGGGTAAGAAACACCTCCTCTCTTGACTTGGAGAGAACCTTCTCAAATGCTTCAAACATGGAAACTCTGCTCAGGGGAAGACACTGGCACCAAGCTGTCCAGAGTTGAAGCAACCTAAGGGCAGAGATGGCTCAGAAAACCCTGGAGTCAACCATGACCTCTCGGCTTCAAGACCCTTCGCTATCTGATGGAGTCAGAGTCAAAAGGTTGAGGGAAACTGCGAAGTCCAAGCTAACCAAGCTTTTGGCTCCAATAACGGCCACTTGTGGGCATCACATCGGGCCTTGGCACTCAGATCCTATGGGCAGACCGAAGAAGAAGAGATCAATAAGACAGCTGTTGGGACTTGACCTGGATCCCCTATGTGGTAGGTAATGAAAGGACCCCCATCTGCATTTGTGCCTTGAGAAATTTCCACATCATCTTGTCGATATCGGCTTCTGAAAGGCTCCTCGACAACTGAAAGGACCCAAATGAAAATGTCACTGAAGGTGGTCTGAAGAATCAATGTGTTAGCTGTCTTGCAGTACTTGAGAGTGGATCTGGCAAAAAAAAAAATGCAAGTTGGAGATGGAGAACATCTAGTTTGTTCCTGGCCTGTAGCAGGATCAGACTGTGTCAGAGTCTTTGTCTCCAGGGGCAGAAGGGCCTGACGTATCTGGGGATCTCTTCTGAGATTATTCTTCTGCTTTTCTTATTCTTTCTCTTTACTAACACCCCCCCCACCCCCCCACCCCCCACACACACTTTTACTTTTTTTTCAATGGGACTTTTGGCTTATCTGGCTTCTTCACAGGAGGAGAGGCAGAAGCAGAAACAGCCAAAGTCGAATTTCCCGCTTGGGCAGGGAGCAGACCTTTAAGCCCTATTTCATTCCTCCTGTGAACTACTGCTTGAGCTCCAAAGCAAGTGCAGGATTTTGCACTCAATATCTACATGATCAACCCCTAAACAGTAAATACACAGGGTGTATGGGTCTTGTGCCCACAGGCACTACACTTCTTAAAGCCAGAGGTCTTGTCAGACATTATTTAAGCACAAAATAAAAACACTGCAATGATCCAAAAAATAGTCAGAAAAACAATTAACAGTAATGTTAACACTATTAAACTCCTATGACTAGAAGAAAATAGGAAAAATATAAACCCTCTTTTTGGTCAGAGTAGGAGAGGAAGAGTTGGAAAAAACTCCTGAAACACTATGAAAAAGTTTTAATAAAGTAAGCTACAGCAGCTACCTAGAGAAAATTAACAATACCCCTAAAATAGGTATAGGAGTGAAAACAACTCCGTAGATGGACTACAGAAAATAAAAACAAATCACTTATCTCACTGGTGGGCACAGAGCCCATGGAATCATGTCTTGACCAAACAGGTGACAAACAAGATCTAAGGTACTGTAGGAATAAGAGGGAATTATGGGTAGAGAAGAAGCATGAGCCTTGTATACAAGAGCTTGAAAAAAAGCCCCAAGGTTGGCTCAGATAACCCATCTGTTGAGGCAGATGGAAACAACATCAAATAAATCAGTTAGAATTTCCGAAGTCCTTTGTCTGTCAATATAGCATCCGAGTTGTCTGTGAATATTCAGTCTGTGCAGAATTTTCTTTCCCTTATTTTTTTGGTTCTTGAAAGAATACAGGGAGATAAACAGATTGATTCAAAGTGAATTCTGAAACTACTTTTTTTTGCTTAAAAGAAGGGCTGGTTCTCAAAGATACCCTATTTTTATGAACGATGAGATACAGCAGAGTCACCATAAGAGCTTGAAACTCAGATAAGCATCTTGCTGAAATCAAAGCAATAAACAACACAGTTTTCTCCATTAAGAGCTTTAAATCAGTCTTGTGAGCTGGTTCAAAAGGAAAACATGTAAAATTCTCCTGTACAATGTTAAGATCCCAGAAAGAAGTCACTTCCTTTCTAGGTATATGAATATTTAATACTCCTTGCAAAAACTCCTTCACTTGAGATAAAAAAAAGAGAGAGAGGCTCAATAGGCAGACAGGCAGAAATAGCTGAAAGATAATCTTAATTGAAGAGTAAGAAATGAAGTTAAAAGGATCTTGGTTTATTCTGTGGCATCAACTAGAAACTCTTTTCCATTTAGCCATATATATGATTTTCTAGTAGAAGGTTTCTTAGACTCCTTTAAAACCTGCTGCACATCCTCAGAGAAATAAAAAAGTGCCTAAGAGGCTGTGAGTAGAAGAACGTAATGGTTGGGGTGGATCAGAGAGCCCTCTGTTTTGAGCGCATCCTGTAAGGAAGCTTGTGGCAATTGCCCTTGGTCATTTTGAAAAGAAAGGAAAAGCAAAAGTTATCCATTCACCATAACGATGCATCTGTCTTGTCCATTTTCATTTTTCCTGAACTGATAGAGCTTGGATCCAACTTTGGATTAGGCTCAACTGCTTTATGCAGATTAAATGGATCTAACACGCAAGCTCCTCCCTTTATCCATAATGCCCCCACCAACCTCGCACACAAGATCAAGCTTGCTTCCCCCAGAAAAAACATGGCTGATACCATAAAAAATCTTTAAGGCATTAGCAATAGAGATAAAACTGGAGCTCAAACAACAAAAGTACAGTTATGTACACTTACTATAAATGTAGATGTTCAAGTGTATTCACTGTTGCAGTCCTGACTTGTGGGATTTCCTGCTGTGGAAGACCTTGACTGGCCCGACTACCACAATAAAAATCTCCCTCCTTCTAGGGTGGAGGACACCCTACCTGGACGTCAGTATGCTTGGGCATAAAGGGAGTCAGCTGGCACCATGGCATCAGTTTTTTCTTGCCCCTTAGATGGTAGAAGCCCCAGGATGAAGCATTAACAAGTGACAAAAGTAAAGAAAAGGGGAAGGAGGGAGGGAAAGAAGACCGCAATAGTGAATACACTCGAACATCTACATTTACGATAAGTGTACACAACTGTACTATATTCTTAATGTTTCACTGTTGCAGTCCTGACTTGTTGGATAATTCCCAAAGTTGAGATGAGGGTGGAAGGACAATTGTAGAGAAGAGAGGATGCCCTGCAAGATAGCAGTGGCAAATCCCACTCTAGACTTGGAGAAAGCAGATAAATGGTAGTATTTGATAAAGGTATGAACAGATGACCAAGTAGCAGCTTCCAAAATGTCTTTGGTAGGTACTCCTTTCAAGAAGGCAGCAGAGACTGAAGTGGCCCTGGTGGAGCTAGTTCTTACAGATTCAGGAGGCTTTTTGCCATGGTGGTTGTAACAGAAGGAAATACAGTGAGAGATCCACTTGGAGATAGTCTGTTTGGAAAATAGTTTCCTTTCAGAGCCAGAGGCAAAGGAAACAAAGAGCTGGTGTGACTTCCTGTAAGATTTAGTTCTGTCAAGATAGTAGCGAAGCTGTCTGTGCAAATGCAAGGAGTGAAGGATTCTCTTCCCCCTGTTCTGAGGCTTGAAGAAGAAGGTGGGCAAGTGTATGGCTTGATTCAAAGATATGTCTGTGACCACCCTGGGCATAAAGGATGGATTACTCCTAGGTCATACTCTGTCAGGGTGGAATATGAGATATGGTTCCACTGTCATGACAGCTTGTAACTCACAGACCCTTCTGGCTGAGATGATAGCCAGTAAAAGGACAGTCTTCCAAGATAAAAATTTTAACTCAGCAGCAGCTGCTGGTTCAAAGTGGGGTAGTGTAAATTTTTCTAGGACAAAACTGAGGTCCTATGGAGGTGTGGTTTGCCACCTGGGAGGCTGATGTGGACCACTCTCCCAAGGAAATGTTTCATCAGGGAAAAGATAGAAGGAAGAACAAGGATGTGGGCTGAAGTGGCAGATGTGTGAATCTTGATTGAAGAAAAAGGATAGGCCTGTGTCCACAAGCATAGCCAGCTAATCTAAAATGGGAGAGATATTGGCTGATCTGGGATTGTGGCCTTGCTGCTGACATCAAAAAGAGAACCTTTTCAATTTGGCTGAGTATGATTTCCTAGTACTAGGCCTCCTAGCCTCTTTCAGGATATCTTGAACTTGTCTGCTTAGGGAGGGCTCAGAGTGGTACTTTGAGGAATTATCCAGGCTGGGAGTTTGAGACTCTGCAAGTTGGGAAGCACAAACCTCCCCTTGTTCTGAGTCAAAAGGTCCAGTCTCTGAGGTAACTGCCATATTGTCTTGCTGGTTAAACTCAGTAGCAGATGATACCAGTGCTGTCTGGGCCAGTCTGGGGCTATCAGGATGACCCCTGGACCTTCTTCCCTGATTTTTAGAAGGACCCTTGGAAGAAGAAGCAGGGAAGGGAATGCATAAAGGAACAGGTCGCTCAAAAGGAAGAAGAAAGCATCTGTTTTCCAGGCTGTGGGTAGTTTGCTCCTGGAACAGAATCTTTTCAGTTGAGTATTTTCTTTGGTGGCAAAAAGGTCTACCTGTGGGGACCCCCATTTATGGGTTGTGCTGATAAAAGTTTCCTGGTGCAGATGCCACTCGTGGGGATCCAGCAGGTGTCTGCTGAGATGATCTGCTAGAGTGTTTTGAGTCCCTGGGAAGTATTGTGCCAAGAGGTGCAACCCAGGGAGTGAGATGTCTCCCTGACCCACATCACTAGACGACAAAGAGGGTAAGAGTGGGTGTTCCCTTGTTTGTTTATGTACCACATCACTGTGGTATTTTCTGTTTTGACAAGCTGGACCTCTGGTTTCCACTGACCTTTGAAAGCCACTACCCCCTTCTGAACTGTCATCAGTTGTTTCCACTTTATGTTCTTGTGTCTTAACTGAGATTTCCATTTGCCCTGGGATTGTAGATGTTGGCAATGAGCTTCCCAGGCTGTCTTTGAAGCATCTGTGGTTAGAGTGTGGTCCTGAGGGATGATCCTGAAGGGGAGAAATAGATTCTGGGCACATGCCTGTGTCCACGACCCAAATTCCTCTTTGAGGCTAGGGATCAGCGAGATTTCTATCTCCAGGGACTGTGAGTGCTAGCACCACAGATTCTTGAGGTACCAGTGGAGTTTCCCATGTGTAGCCTGGTCATAGGGATCATAAGGATACAAGAACCCATGTAGCCTAATGCTCTGAGGAATTCCCTGGCTGAGAGGCATTGTCCCTGCATAATGCCTTGGAAGTAGTGTGTCAAGAAATAATGGTAGAACATGGCTAGGCTTGTAAGGGCCCTAAGGCCATTAGCCTAGTAACTTCCTATGAAGAACGAAACCTTTTCTGGAGGGAGGGAGGAAGGCCTTTTGAAGGGAGGAATCCAGCAGAGCACCCAGGAAAACTATCCTGGTGAATGGGTCTGTGTTGGATTTGTGGAGATTTATAGTGAACCCCAAGGAGGTGAGGAGTGTCTGAGTGAAGGGCAGATCATTGAGGAGCTCTGATTGACTCATGGCTTGAATGAGGCAGTTGCCCATGTAGGGGTAAAGCTGGATTTCCTTTTGTTCTTCAGAAGGCGATCATAGTGGCTAAGGACTTTGTGAAGATGCTGGGAGCAGCAGACAAGCCAAAGGGCAGTGCAGAAAAATGAAAGTAAGTGGCGAAAAAAAACTTCTGCATGATTACTCTATAGGAAAGTGGAAGTAAGCACCTTTTAAGGTCTAAGGTAATGCATTAAGGCATGGGGGACAATCACAGGAAGAAGTTATTGAAGGTTCAGTATTTTGAACTTTGGTGCCTGCAGGAACCAACTGAGGGTGAACAAATCTAGGAAAAGACGCCAACAGCCTTCCCTTCTGGGAACCAGGAATAGCCTGGAATAGGATCATTTCCCTCTTTAATGATCTGGAACTGGTTGCACTGAACCTTGCGAGCATAGGTTGCAAATTTGTGAATCGGCCTCTGGCCTTTGATTCTGTGGAATATCTGGGTAGCCTGAGTATTTTGAAAGTGAGCTTGTAACCATCTGGGATGACCCTCAGAACCCACTTATCTGAAGCAATGAGGGGCCAGTTTTTGTAGAACAGGGATAGCCCTTCCTTCTATGGAAGCCAACCTGAAGATACCCTGCCATAAACAAACTATACAACAGAAGGAAGAAACTGTTGTAGAAGAAAGAAAAATCTCAGGATGCAAAAAACTCCCTTACCAGCCTAAGTAAGAAGCTGAGATCCCTCATAAAATCCTCCAAAGCTAGTTACGAAAATAAAAATTGCCAAAGATGCCAAAGACAACCACAAGGCATTCTATAGTTATGTCAAAAATCTAAATGGCAATGCTCAGATCTGCTCTGAGCTACAACAGAACGGCATTAAATATACTGATCCTAAGGATATTGCCAATATCCTGGCAGATCGATTTAGTGTCAACTTCACCTCCCTCTCAATACCAAAAGATTGCTAAATTCCAGTAATCATGGCCACACAGGTAGAAACTGCACTCTCAAAAGCTAAGAATGCAGCATCCATTCTCCAAAGCTAAGAATGCAGCATTCATGGGACCAGATGACATCCCGGGCTGTGTACTACATGAACTACAAAATGAATTGGCACCTCACCTATGTGTCATGTTTAATCATAGCCTCACCTCAGGCTTCGTGCCCACTGAGAGATGCACAGCTACAGTTATCTCACTCCACAAGGGGGATCCACCTTGGATCCCGGGAACTACCGTCCCATCAGTCTGACGAGCCTGAACTGCATGGGCATGGAACTTATAAACAAAGACATTGGCAACCTTCAAACACTGGACCCCACCCAGCTGGGGTTCGTGAAGGGCTGATCTTGTCTCCTGAACCTGATTGACTTCTTCAAATCAGTCTTCAGAGCTGTGGACGAGGGTAAGGCCTTTGACACCATCCCCCAGTCTGGAATCATAGATAAACTTACTAAGATGGGCATTAATCCCTACATCACTCTATGGGTTGCCAACTGGCTTACTGACAGAACCCAGACTGTAAAAGTAGCTGACTCCAAATCCAGCTCCACACAAGTGGCAAGTGGTGTACCTCCTAAACTTAGGAGGCTGAACTTGAAGGAAGTCCTTGACAGTTTGCACAGATTTTGCTTTATCTCCCATCTTTTTTTTAGTACAGCCTCAACCTTTGGCCCAAAAAGGAAGTCCTTATCCAGGGGAGCATCTAGAAGTTTGAATATGACATGTTCTGTTAGGGTCTGTTCCCTAGGCCAAACATGTCTTCTAATTACAGAACCAGATGTAGCAGCTTGGCTACAGGCCTCCAAAGCACCACAGCCACAGTGTAAACCATGTCTAGCCACCTGGGACTGCTCTTGTTTGGCATCTACTTCTCTGAAATGCAGGCCAACACTAAGGGACTCTGGCTATCAAAGTTCGCAGATGACTGCAAACTGGGAGCCATTATTGAATCCCTACATGATGTAAACTGGGAGCCATTACTGAATCCCCACATGATGTGGATATTCTACAAAAGGGCCTTACAGAAACAGATGCTTGGTGCCAGAGCCATGGGCTCAAGCTTAATGCCAAGAAATGTATAGTTATCCCCTTTGGAAAAAAACATGTACCCATGAATTATCACACAGGTGGGATTACACTAAACACCGAAAGTGTGATGAGAGACTTAGGGACACAGGTGGACAGTGGTCTCACCTTCGATAACCACATCGCTACAACAGTCAGGAAATCCTTCTATGTGGCACACCTCATCACTAAGGGATTTTCATCTAGAAAAAAGGTCATTGTCCCACTGTACTCATCCCTCATTAGACCCATTATAGAAATAAACACCCTGTTTGGTATGTACCTCTCAAGACATCTGCAACAGTTGGAAAGGCCGCAGAAATACCTCACTAAAAGACTCACAGGCCTAAAGCAGATGCCCTATGCTGACAGTCTACAAAAACTCCAGCTATAATCTGTGGCATATCGTCTACTCAGAGGCGATCTCTGCTTAACATACAAGGCCATATCAAACCCTGAGCTGCTGGACATGCTCCACTTAAAGAAATCCCAATCCCTCAGAGCCACATACTCCAGGGATCTAAACCTTGTCATCACAATGAGCAAAACATGCTGGAGGGATAGGTTCCTGACCCAGAGACTCCCCATACTCTGGAATAGACTGCCCATACATGTCAAGCAGAGAGCCTCCTTGGCCCTCTTCAAAAGGAACCTTGATAGGAAATTCACCCCGGAGATCACGTCAGTCGCCCTGCTAGACAGGGGTCCAGGGAAGTAAATATCATGGGAAGAAATATCCATGGAATTGTTATGGCTAGGCTTGTATAGGCCCTAGGACCGATAGCCTAGTACCAACCTATGAACCTATGTTTTCTCTCTGTGTGTGTGTGTGGGGGGGAAGAGTCATTGCTGCTCTCCGGCAGGGCCCTGTGGCCTAGAACTCCCCTGCGTGGGGGTTCCTGAGGACCACTCCCAGGGCTTTTGTGACTGCTGCTGCCTCTGAGGACTTTTCCTGCGAGGTTTCCTCTGGCTGCTTTTTGATTGAGAGGGAAAGGACCAGTGTTTAGTGGGGAAATTCCTACTAAACTTAGGAGGCTGAACTTGAAAGAAGTCCTTGACAGTTTGCACAGATTTTGCTTTATCTTCCATCTTTTTTAGCACAGCCTCAGCCTTTGACCAAGTGTGTCCAACACTTTTAAGGCTATTTAAGACTGGCCTGTACAGTGTCACCAAATACATATGCAAGTACTCGAAAAACTTAAACATCTCTAAACAAACCAGCCACAATTAAAAGATTTAAATATATTTAATAATAAATAATAAAACTTCAAGACAATACTCAATAATTCAACACGGTGACAAAAGAGTTCAGAAACAGGAAATACTTTAAAACAACATTGCAGGACAGTCTCACATAAATACAGAAAACATCTAAACTAATCTTTACTGTGTTCCTATTTATATCCAAGAGATACTATGCCCTAAATGACTGACTTACAGAGCCAGGCAAATACAGATGAGAAGATGTTGTCAGATCCAAAGACAAATACAAAATGCACAGACTCACTCTCTTAGATAGTTCTTAAATTACTATCAAACATTTCTGCTGGGTTATCTCAGATTACATCATTCTTTGTCACCTCTGTGTCAAAAATACTTCTCTCAGAAGTCGTAAAACAGTTGCACACTTTTACCTTTGAAACCTGTAATTATTTCTGTTTCCAGACAACAGAAAGAATTTCTAGCTGCAGACATCCTATCTCCTAGTTGAAACTGAGAGATACCACAGTAGTAAACAATTTCAACTTGTTTTCTTGAGGGTTTGCAAGTTAACTTTGTATGTTCCAGCTACTACTATTAAAACATACATTTCCACAGGTATATACATTTCTGTTCTTTTCCAGTAGGGTACACTGTGGTTACATTCTTGAAGCTCAGTACATAACACACAGTTTAACACACACTTCTGCACCAGTAGGTTAATATACACATAACATATAGTTTCTTAAATTTGTAAGACAAGCATACAAATCATATTACTATTCACAAATTACATAGAATTATTTACAAAATGCCAGCTAGCTAGGCTGGCAGCCTTCACAAGAAACACCCAGAATCCCAGTGTCTCAGGTGAGCTGCTACCACGGCCAAGCATTTGCTGAATACTCTGAGGGCTGTGGTGAGGCCAAAGTGCAGTGCTTTAAACTGGTAATGACTGACACCCAGCTGGAAGCACAGATATCTTTTGGAGTGCCTGTTCATTTTGATGTGATAGCACGCATCTTGAAGATCTATGAAGCACATCCAGTTGTCCTCCTGCAGCAGGGCAAAATGGACTCCACCATGACCGTCCAAACTTTGAATATTTTGTGTACTAGATTAGTTTATTGAGATCCAGGATGGATCTCAAATCCTCTGTCTTTTTTGGCACTAAAAAGAATCTTGAGTAGGTTCCGAATCCTATCTGGTCTGGGGTAGGGTTACCATAATTGTTTGTATGTAAAAGAGGACGAAAAAATATGTGCTGCTACCAGCGCATATTATTTCGTCCTCTTACACTGAAGAGCAAAACAAAACAAAAAAGGTCCATGTTTGGGGATTTTTGATTGGCCCATATGCCGGTATACGAGCCAATCAAAACCTTAAACAGTGGACCCTCTTCTGTTCAATGCGGAACATCAAACAGTTCCGCATTGAACAAAGCTCCATTTTTTTTGATTGGCTCGTATACCGGTATACGAGCCAATCAAAACCTCACACAGCGGACCCTCTTCTGTTCAATGCGGAACATCAAGCAGTTCCGCATTGAACAGACCTCCGCTTTTTGATTGGCTCGTATACCAGTATATGAGCCAATCAAAAAAAGAAAAAACAAAGTGGAGGAAAAACTCTGAAATACGGATGCCTGTTTTTTGAAAATTCTGCGATTTACCCAGACAAATCGCAGAATTTTCAAAAACCGCCCGGACAGGAGCCCAAAAAAGAGGATGTGTCCGGGGAAACCCGGACGTATGGTAACCTTAGGTCTGGGGGTACCTTCTGGATGACTTTTTTCTACCAGCTTTTCTATTTCTAAGGTTGCCGCCTCCCTCTGACTGGGTGGAACATCAGGGATCCTTTTCATTTTTGTAGGAAGGATTTGGGAAATGGTATGAATGAACCTCTGGATATGATCCTTTGCACACACTTATCTTTTGTGATGGATCCCCAGGGTTCATGGTGCAGAGACTAGCACCCCTCGACTATCTGAAGACAACAGCAGCCGGGCAACCTTTCAGCAGTACTGATAGGGTTTTGTCAGAGAAGAAATCCTGGAAACCCTGGTTCTGTGTGCACCTCCGTCAAGAGGGTGGCATTTGCTGTTAAAGTTCCCCCCTCTGCTCCTGAGAGAACCATCTCCTTGTGAGTTTTGGAAAGGACCTTGGAACTTGCAAAACCACATAGTCTTCCCTGCACGTTGATTCTAGGAGACGGTCTCTGAGAGGTAGAAAAATGTACCCCTACAGCAGACAATGTCTTTACATATTGCTCACTTCTAGACAGCATTTCCTTTAGCTCAACAAGAGAGCAAGGCTGACCCTTCAAAAGGATCATTGATGAATAAAGACTTGAAAGGCTCTGGAAAATTGCACAGGTGCATCCAGACATGATTCCAGATGGCTATGTCCGAACCAGATGCCTGTGAGGTATTCACTGCCATGTGGGATATCAGCCTCATGGAACCATTAGATATGGAGTGAAGGGTGGCCAGTTGTGAAGAAACCGTGCTCTGGTCCTCCACACATATGGACATGGAAAGAGATTTGCAGAGCTCCTTAGTCAAATCTCTTTGCAACCTTGTAAAGTGTGTCAAATAATTCAATGACTGTATTGCACAGGTCACTGAAGTGTAAACACACTTTCCAAATCTGTCAAAAGCCTTAGAATCCCTACTGGGGGATGGATAGATGAGCTCATCTCTGTGAGCTTTTTCTTGGTGGCTGCCACTATTACTATGGCATCTACTGGGACACCCTTGCTACAGCAGCCTCTGTCCTTTGGAGGGACTAAAAGCCCGCTGGGTCACCTGGGGATAGGCCCCACAGTATCTCGCTCCTTCCACAGAGGGAGCAAGACAAGGTCTATCAGTTCATCAGCCAGGGAGTCACCCAAGCAGTAGCTGTGCTAGACCTAAAAGTCTCAAGGAACACAGATTCATCCTGGGAAGGGGGTATGGAAGACCATCCACTTTTTTGCTTTAGAAGTTTCAGAATTTTTCCAAAGGAGATGTCATCAGGTGGAGGGCTCGGGGACTCCTCCCTTTCATCAAAGAAGTCATTGTCCTTGGTGAGAGACTCCTGAGGGGAATCTGTGTGTCTCCTTTTGCACAATTGCTTTCTAGAGACTACATCAGTGGGGTGGACAGGTGTGGTATCACATGTGACAGGAGAGTCCTGAAGAAGGACTGACTGGAGGTTTGATTGGGTTGGCTGTCCCAGTGGGATAGACCTCAGTGGTTCAGAGAGCAAATCCAACAGTGGGATACAGATAGGGTCTGAAGGGGGCAAAGATGTCCTCTCTCTAGGCAGTGAGTAGGCCCTCACCATGACCTCAAAGGCAGAAGGTCCAGGAGAAACAGCAGCTGTCTATACTGGAGCTGAAGACTCCTGTACTGACATGCCCTGAATACCCTCAGACCCCTGACCCAAGTTGGGAGTCGGACCCAAGCTGTCTAGTGCTGAGGCTCCCAGGGGCAAGGATGGCTCTGACAACTTCGGAGTCGACTCCAACCCTCCGCAGATAGTGCTGACCCATCGGCTCTAACAGCTGTCCTGCTCTGAAAGAGTTGAAGTCAGGCGACTCAGGAACATGGTCCAAGTAGAATTAAGATGTTTAAAATCTTACCATAACACTAGTTGTTCTTCTCTTCACTGTTGCAGTATTCTTAACAAGTGGGATCCCCGGCCAAGAGCAGCCCAACGTCTGGCCAGTATACCACGCCTTTAGGTTGTTAAGGGTATGCCGTACATGACACATATGCACCCCACATCAGGCGTAGGGCATAAAGGGGATGTGTGGACATATTCTCAGAACTGAGAGCCCAGGAGGAATGCCAGTCCAAGGATACCAGAGGGTAACATACCCATCCAGAGGGACAAAAACCAGTGGGAAGAGGGAGTGAGTGAATACTGCAACAATGAAGAGAAGGACATCTACTGTTATACTAAGATTTTACACAACTGTACTATGTCCTTCCATTTCACTGTTGCAGTACTGTTAACATGAGGGACAGTGCAAAAGCTCAGGAAGAAGACAGGGAGAGCCTTCTAGGAACCCATGAAGAATGGTCTTAGCAAATCCAGCTCTAGCCCTGGATATGGCATTCAACTTGTAGTGTTTGGTAATGGTATGCACAGAAGTCCAGGTAGCTGCCTCAGGTATAGAATTAGTATCCAAATCCTTGAAAAAGGCACCAGAACAATCTACAGCCCTAGTAGAGTGAGCCTTAACTGTAGAAGAAATTATCTTACCATGACAGGAATAACAAAAGAAAATGGCTTTAGAAATCCAAGAGGAAATAGTCTGCTTGGAACCCACCAAACCTAACGATCTAGGATGAAAAGAAACAAAAAGCTAATCAGATTTTTGAAAAGCTTTAGTAAATCTGAGTAGTCTATGCACATCCAAAGTGTGCGACACCTTCTCACTAGCAGATTGCAGAGCAGGAAAACAAGTGGGCAAATGAATTGACTAAGAGACAACCCATTCACCCTCCTTAGGCATAAAAGAAGGATTCGTAAGAAGGGACACACTGTCCTTATTAAGAACTAAAGAGGAGGAACAGCTATAAGGGCTTGAAGCTCAAACACCCATCTGGCAAAAGTAAGGGGCTAAGAAAAGAACAGTCTTCCAAGAACAATGCTGTTATGAAGCTGAAAGCTCAAAAGGAGCCTATGTCATTTCTCCAAAACAAAATTAAGATCCCAGGAAGGAGGGACAGGCTCCCTGGGAGGTATAATATGAAGGACACCTTTAAGAAACTGTTTGGTCTTGACTAGAGGTCAAAGGAGCAGCTAAAGGCAGACAAACAGAAGTAGCTGAGAGGTGGGCTTTAATAGAATAATATGCTAAGCAAGCACTGAGCAATTCATATAAAACAAGACAAAACCAAAAGAACATCCACAGTAAGTGGGTCCAGGTTATGGGAAAGATACCAAACAGCAAACCTCTTCCATCTGGACAAGTAGGACTTTCTAGTACTGGATTTCCTGGCCTCCTGCAGAACCCAAAGCACATCTTCAGAAAAAGGTGCCTATAGGGAATTAAAATCCTATCACCCACAGTGTCACTTGAAGAGTGGATAGGTGTGGATGGAGGAGAGCTCCCTTGTCTTGTTTCAGAAGATCCACTCTCCGAGGTAACTTGTGATGACTGCCTTTGGCTAAATGCAGAAGAAGAGGGAATCAATGCTGTCTGGGCCAAAATATTTTGGAAGCATCCTGTTACCTTGCACAGGACTTCTGGAATGACAGGAAGGGGAAGCAAGGCCTAAAGAAACAGTTCCTTCCATGAAAAAGATAGGGTGTCCACCTTCCAGACCAGAGGACATGGAGTCTTGCCACAAAATTGAGGAAGTTGCCTGTTCAGAGGAGAGGCAAAGAGATCTACTTGAGGAATACCCTGCTTGTGAATTATGTCCAGAAACACAATTGTGAAGCATCCACTAATGATATTGTGTTATGGACCTGCTCAGGGAGTCTGCCACAAAACTCTGACTTGAAGAAATGTACACTGCCCGAGGTGTCACTTGTACTGAATAGCCAGTTCCCAAACATGAAGTGCCAACCTGCAAAGAAGATAGGACCTTGTCCCCACCTTGTTTGTTGATGTACCACATCACTCTGGTGTTGTCTGTAAAGATCTTTAGGGGACCTGGAGAAAATAGGGAATAGAAAGCAGTTAGAACCAACAGGAGAGCTTTCATCTCCCTAATACTGATGTGCTCCTTCTGTTGCTGAGGAGACCAGATGCCTTGCATCTTTAGGTTTCCGAAGGAAGACCCCCCAGTCCCATCAGAGGCATCTGTGAAGGGAACCTGAGAGGGAAGAGGTAGTTGCAAGGAGAGCCCTGGATTCAAAGCCTGTTAGTGAATCCAGCACTGAAATTCCAACTTGAGACAAGGAAGAAGAGGAAATGGAAACTCTAAAGGATGAGAATACTGAAGACAAACTGATTTAGAAACTACTAAAGCTTTCTCATGTGCAATTGGGTGAAGGGTGGATGCCATGAATCCCAGAGCCCTCAGAAATTCCCTGGCTGAACTCAAGGCCAGAGAAAGAAGGGAATGAAAAACGGAGATCAGAGTCAAAATCTTGGAAGGAGAGAGGGATGTTAGCATAGGATCAGTCTGGATCCTGCATCCCAGAAAAACATGATCCTGTCATAGGGACAGGAAGGACTTTTGGAAAATTTACAGTGAACCCCAGGCTTGAAAGAGAGCAATGGCAAACTGAAGGTGCTGCAAAAGAATCTCTGAAGAGGAGGTTTGAATAACCAAGTCTTCTAAATAAGGAAAGACTTGAATGCCCTTGAGCTTGCAAAAAGCAATCACAGGAGCTAGGCATTTGGTGAATGCCCTTATGGCAATAGAGAGGCCAACGAGCAAAGCAACGAAATGTAAACACTTCCAGAAAAAGGGGTGAACAATGATATGGAGTTAAGCATCCTTAAGATCCAGGGAAACCATAAAACCCGAGGAAGCTTCCTGGAACACAGTGATATGCAATTTCTTTTGCGGGGTCTGTCCTTGTCCCCCTCAGCTTATCTAACACAAAATTTTGCTCTGACAGAAACCAAGTATCCTTAGAGACAGATAGAGTTGTTGTGCTAGTTCCTAGGCTAGCACTGCTAATCTGCAAAGCGGATACAAATGGGTTTCCTTTGTTTTTTTTTTTTTTTGTATGCACCTCATGACTGTTATGTCATCTGTGATAACTAACAAAGGTCACGGACTCCAAGAATGGTTTAGTGATTTTTGAGCAATTAATAATGCCATAATTTCTTTGATGTTTATGTTCTTAATTTTGTCCTGATTGTTCCACAGGCCTTGAAATTTTCACCCCTTTCAGAAAAGCTCCCAATGCAAAATCTGATGCATCTGTGGTTACAGACTGAGTAGACTATGAAAAGAAGGGGTTGGGGAGGCAGGGGAGTCCTGGATTGGAGGATAACGGATTTGCCCACCACTGAATTCCCAGCCTGAAAACACTTAGTAATGAAATCTGAAAGGTAACGGGGTGCTAGTGGGGTCTATATTAGAACATCGAAGTTTCAAAACTTCGAATGTTCTAATATCGACCCCCATTCAGCGAAAGCTGAAAATATCAAAGCAACAGAAAACCAAATTTTTTCCTACGGAAAGAATTTGGTTGTCTGTTTCTGTTGCTTCAGTATTTTCAGCACTGTGGTGGAAAATTACGGGTCGGGTTCAGGTAAGTGTGCGATTGAGTGCAGGTTAGGTTAGTTAGGGTTAGGGTGCGGGTTAGGTATGTGTGCGATTGTGTGGACGTGAGGGTTAGGGCAGGTTAGGTGAGTTAGAATGCAGGTTAGGCATGTGTGCGATTGTGTGGACGTGAGGGTTAGGTGAGTTAGGGTTAGGGTGCGGGTCAGGTAAGTGTGCGATTGTGTGGATGTGAGGGTTAGGGCGGGGTAGGTGAGTTAAGGTTAGGGTGCGGGTGAGGTGAGTGTGCGATAGTGACGGACCTTAGAGTTAGGGTTTGGGTTAAGGTAAGTGGATAGTTAGTGGTGTGTGTATAGTTTAGAGTAGGGTTAGGTGTAAGATTTTAGGTGTATGTGTGTGGATTGTTTGTTTGGTGTGCTTGTATTGTGTGTATGTGTTTTGGAACAGCAAATTTTTTCCCTAGGAAAAAATTTGCTGTTCTGTATGTTCGATGTTTTCAGCTTTCGCTGAATAGGGGTTATTACAACATTTAAAGTTTTTACATTTTGATGTTCTAATATAGACCCTGCTAGTGTTGGGTCTAGACTGAACTGAAGGGCCACTGAATTTTTCCCATATATAGTCTGGCCAGAAGAATTATGAGAATTGTAGAGGCCATAAATCCTAGTATTATGAGATAGTCCCTGGCTGTTCTGCGAGTCTGGCTGGAAAATATCAGGAAATGTCCCCTGCAAAAGTCCACTTTGACCTAAGGAAGAAAGGCCACCATAAGGGATGTATCAAGGAGACATCCTAGAAGAACTATTGAGTAGGATGGAAAGAGGGATGCTTTTTTTTAGATTAACTTGAAAAAAGCAGGCTGAGTAGAAGTTTCTTGATGAAAGAAGAGATTCCTAGCCTAGAAAAAAGTCTACAAAAATAAAGCAGTTGTCTAAATAAGGAAAGGTTCAATCCTGACCTCTGGCCAATGCTTGCTTAGAGTTTGCATGTTCTCCCTGTGTCTCTGTGGGGTTCCACTCAAATGAAAAACATGTTGAGTGTTTCCATCTCAAACTCACCAAAAATAACGGAGCTGTGGGCAGCAGCACAGATTATACATGGTGCCCTGTAGAGGGAAGAGCTTATTAACCAACCACGTTTGGCCTCTACTATGGTGCACAGTATCCTCATGACAGGAAAACACAGATAACAGACTACACTCTATAGCAGGGCTAGCCACTTGATGGTGTAAAATATATCTCTAGCTAAATCAGTCATGTTGACTAATGTTGCCAAATGGCATGGGCATTTGCCGGTGACGAGTGGCCTACTCTGTGAGGGTGGGAGGGGTGTATGTACCTCTAGTGGCCAGTGTGTGCCCACCATAAAGCCCAGCAGCCCTGGGTCAATAAGCTACTGGCTGGCTGTGTCCAGTTGCCCAGCTTGGGTTACTTGGGATAGCTCTGTTGAGCAAAAGCTGGACATAAAATCAATCAACCTGCCAAACTTGAGCTAAGAATTGCTACACTCAATGTTGGTTCACTGAAAGGATGCAGCTTAGAAGTGGTTGACATGGCAGTAAGGAGAATGCTAGATATCCTATGTATCCAGGAGACAAGATGGAAGGGCTGTGCAGAAAAGCTACTTAACCTGGGATCCAAAGTCTACTACTCAGCAGGAAGACAAATGGTGTGGAAATTGTGGTAAGGGATAGGCTTCAGGAGACAGTGAGGGATGTCATCAGAACCAGTGACAGACTAACGGCAATGAGACACCAGCTTAATGATAGGGCAGTAGTCATAACCTCACCCTATGTCCCACAGCAGGGTTGTGATAGTGAGGAAAAGAGTGCATTTGGACAGCAGATGCAGGACCTACAAGATAAAGCATGACAGCATGAATTGGTATTAATAATGGGTAACTTAAATGCATATATCTGGGCAGACAGAAAAGGATATGAGTATTGCCTTGGTCCACTTGGGTGGGGCAACAGGAATAAAGAAGGGGAGGCCACATGCAAGACTGGCCAACATGCAACTCGGGTAGACTTTTTCCTACAAAGAAAAGGGCACTATGGTACAATCATCAATTGCAAAATAATCCCCAGTGAAACAGTCGGCCCACAGCATAAACCGCTGGTGTGACAATCAGTTGCAAGCAGTGGTTAGAGAATACTCTAATAAGGTCAACAGGGACCAGGCTGACGACCTGGAAGTTACCTGGAGGAAAAGCACAACAGTTCAAGGAATTACTCAGGACTCTAACACCTTAGGAAGAAGACAAAATAGGTGGAAATGAAGAATGGCAGCATCTCAAAACAGCATGTTTCAGGACAACACAAAAGATATGCGGCCAAGCAGATATGGAAATCAGGAACACAAGGAAAGCTAGTGCTGGAATGCAGAAGTCCAGGAAGTCATCAAAAGAAAGGAGGAGTGCAGGAAAAAGAGGGAGATAGAAAAGATGTGCCAGACTAGAAAAGATTACTGGTTGGCTAACAGAGACGCTGAGAAAGGAATGCAATAGCATAGAAAAAGGAATCAGGCACTCTACCAGCTTCTGGAAAGTGACACAGTGGATGAAACAAAAACTATATCAGGTTGCAAGGCAAAGACAGAAAGATAAAGAAGATAGTCAGACGATCTTCATAAGGGGTGCCAGCAATAACCTACTCACCAGTCCACAGAACATCAAAACATCAAAGGCAGATGGTAGGGGCACTTCCAGCAATTTCTGAATGAAGAAAAACCTCAAAGAAGTTGTACTGCCCCAGACACAGCCTACAACGAGAGAAGAGGAGGAGCCCACCACAGAAGATGTAAGAACAGCACTAAAGAAAATGAACTTAGGGAAAGCAGCAGGTTCAGATGAGGTCAAAGCAGATATGACAAAAATACTGGGTTAGATATGGAAGAAATGGCTCCTGAGGATACTCACAGCAGTGTGGTGAGAAAGGCATATCACACATGACTGGACAATAAGCATTCTAGTGTCCATGTTCAAGAACAAAGAGGACATTCACAACTGTGAGCAGTGCAAAGCTATCAAAGTCCTGTCAAATTGCATTAAAGTTCTGGAGACAGTGCTTGATAAACACATACAGAGTAAAAGAATGTAAGATGGGAGATGAGCAGTTCAGATTCAGAACAGGATGCAGCACAAGTGACCTCATGTTTGCAGTGAGACAAACAGTTGAGAAGAAGCTAGAGATAAGGAAAGAGTCTAACTGGGCATTCCTAGACTTGGAGAAAGCATATGACAAGGTCCCAAGAAAGATGATTTTGGCAATGCTGCAGTGGTTCAAAGTCTCAAACATTGGTAGAAGGATCCAGTAACTCAAGTAAGAACAGTGTTGTGTCTCACAGAGGGGTTCTCGGTGGGAGTGGGTGTGCATCAGGGTTCAACTATGAGCCCACTGCTGTTCATACTTGCAATGAACTACATTACCAAACAGATTGGACGGGACAGATCAACAAATTTGCTGTGCTCAGATGATGTGGAATTACAGGCAGACTCTGAGCAAAGGATAGGGGAATGGAATGCAAAACTGAAGGCACATGGGATGAAGCTGAGTACAGATAAAACAGTTGCAAATGCAGCAAATAGTGGAGTTCAGAAGAAGCTGATAACTGAGATAAACGGGAGGAAACTGGGGCAAGTTAACAGCTTCAAGTATCTGGGAAGAGTGGTGTAGAGGAAGGGAGTCTAACTGAGGAGATCAAAGCTAGAATCAGAGAGGTTGCAGGCAACTGGCACAAAGTATCAGGTGTAGCATATGACAGAAGAATGCCAGAGAAGCTGAAAATTAAGGTGTACAAAACAATGGTGCAACCAGCACTACTGAATGGTACAGAAACCTGGGTAGTAAAGGCAGAGCAACTGAGGAAGCTAGACCTGATGGAGATGACCTGCCTGAGAAGGGTGGTAGGATTCACTCTGTGGGATAGACAAAGAAACAAGGACCTAAAAGCAGAAGCCAAAGTAGCTCCAAATTACAGAAAAGGTAAAGGAGAACAGATTACGATGGTCTGGGTACATGTGCAAAAGAGCAGAAGACAATCTGGTGAAGATGATACGGGACAGACAGGAAGAAAGCAAGAGGAAACATGGGGATCAAGCAAAGAGGTGGATGGATGGTGTGAGAGAAGACTTGCAAAAGTTAGGCATGGGTGTCGAAGAATGCAGGAGAATGTCATTGAACAGACAGAGGTGGTGACAGCTGGCACAATACCCTGACCCAAAGCAGAAAATGGGGGTTGATGATGATGCTGTCTAAATATACAAAATGTGTACGCTCTGTAATCTGCAATAAGTTATTACTGAAGCCAGGCACTTTATAAATCTTGAAGCTATTGACAACACAAAGGGCAAAGCGGAAAAGTGAAACTGTGAGCCAGACACAGGAAAATCTTAAAATTGTCTCAACTCCCTGTGAAATGGAATGTGATGACAGGCATCTTTTAAGTCTAGAGTTACCAGGAAACTGAAAGGTAAAATAAGAAGTAGCAGACTGTAGAGCAAGCATTTTTAATTTTGGAATCTTGATGTGAAAATTTAGAAATGAGAGGTTCAGCACAGGCTTCTTCTTTCTTTGGCACCAGAAAAACCTTGAGAAAAATCCTCTATTTGTTCTAGTGGGACAGGCACTATTACTCTTTGAGACAGCATTTGTTCCAGAATAGGAGGAAACAGGGAAGTCTGACTGACTGGATGGGGAAAAATCCCTTGAAAGAAGGGCAGAGAGTTGCAGTACTTTTGTATAATTTGTGGGACCTAAGTGCCTGATGTAAAATAGAAAATGTGATACCAAAGTGGGAAGTGAAGATACAGGTTTTGAGAAAGGTTTAAGGGGTTGCCAGGGTGGGGAAGGGAAGGACATTGACAGCTGGGATAGTCAATCTGTTCCTTGAAGGCTACGGCCGAGACATCAGAGGATTAAATTTGCATTTCAGTTGTGGATCTGTTTCAGTCGTTTCTTTCATATTTCATAGTGTTTTTTTGGGTTGCTTATACTGCTTTTTGAATTTCCCTGGGCTTGGAAAGATCCTCATTTCTTTTAACACCCTCCTTGCCACTGCTTCTTAAAAGCTTGTTTGCCTGTCCTTTGTTCACACTGTTTGAAATGTTTTCTATAAACCGGCCATACATACACACCTACAAATATTTTAAGCAGGGGCATTAATGCCCTTCTAGCTTGCCAGTACACCAAAACACTTGTTCCCATAATAAGTGTCAAGGCTGTTCTTAAAAATATCTAACTTAGTACTTGCACTAATGTAATTTGGTAGTCTGTTCCATGCAGCAGCTGCTCTCTCAGAGAACCAATTAGTACACTTCTCGTTCCTATAGAATTTTTACATAGGTTGTCGATTCTCTATTACTTTTTGATGACCCCAAACATTCTCAGAGGTAGTTGTCTCTAAAAGCCCTATATACCTGAATACGATCTCCTCTTAGATATCTATCAGAGATGCTATACAAATTCAGGTATGTCAGTCTTTCATAATGACTTAAATTTTCATATCCATGAATGCCCTTGGTATATTTCTGCTGTACTCTTTCCAGTTTACTCATTCTTGTTTTCTTATAAGGTTTCCCTGTTGTTATTCCATATTCAAGTTTGGGTCTAATGTAGCTAACAAACAATGACTTCATCATTTCTGATATCCTAGACTTTATAAATCTTTCTATACAATTTATAGTTCTAGAACTATCATTAACCAATTGTTTTATATGATTAGAACAACTCACAGCTGGATCTACCCATATACCCAGATCCTTAAATGCGTATGTCTCCCAAAACTCAAATGCTTAGTTTTTGATGCATTTATCAGCATATTATTCTCCTGTACCCATATGGTCAATTTAGTCAAGTTCTTTTGTAGACTTGCCTTATCTGTAACACATGTAATTAGTTTATCCAATTTCAAGTCATCTGCATATAGACTGTACAACACTTCAGATGAAAAAGTTAGGTCTGAAAGATATAATCTAAACAAGTAAGGGCCTACCTGTCCAGTTGCTGTATGATATTTGCCATGTCCTATCTGTAAGCTATGCAGCTATCCATCTTATCAAGAGCACATCAATACCTAGTTGTTTAATTTATTGGTCAATGTTTTGTGCATGACCCTGTCAAATGCTGTAGTTAAATCTATATAAATTACATCACAGCATAGTATTTCATTCATAGCTGTTACTATACTGTTCTAGAACATCATGTTACAGGTGGCAATAGCTCTACTTTCAACATATGCATGCTGATGTATGGTTTTAAGTCTCAACCTATCCAGTTCTGACAATAGCTTATCCAATATTACTTCCTCCATTATTTTTGCACAACATGAAAGTAGACTTATGACTCTGGGTTAGACCTCTTCCTCTTTCCTTTAAAGACAGGTTTAATAAGTGCATGTCTCCAATCTTGAGGAATCTCTCCATATTTATATGGTCTAGTGAATAACAGATATAATGATATCTCAGTTTTTAATTTCTCCAAATCTTTTGGGTTTCTAATACCATGACGGGAATGACCCCATTCCTAAGTCAAAATACGATTAAAGTTCATGAAATTAGTATTGCTTCACTCTTTGATGTCAGCCAAAAGTGCTCTTCACAGCACCAACAATGTACCCAGTAATGACTCATTCTGCAATTGTATGAAGTTACATGTGTTGGCAACATATCTAAATATGATTATAGACTCTTTTTTATAAGACCCGTTGCTCCTAGTGGAACTATCTGGGTATCCTTCTTCCACAATGTTCTAGTTTCTGCTTGCAAATCCTGATATTTTATGACTGTGTCTCTCTGCACGCAGGACACTGTAGTCCCTGGGTGTGGTGATTTCAATGATCAATGCTACTTTTGTCTTCTTTTCTTGGGCCACTATATCTGGTTTCCCATGTCCATATTTCTTTTTTAGACTTTTCAAAAATATCTAGGCTTTGTTGTTGATATTTTTGCACTTCCTCAGATGCTTCTTTTTCCAAACAGATCAATGTTTCTTGGTCTATATACTGTTTTTCAAAAATATGTTGTATTAATGACCACAATTTTTTTATTTGAAGCTTCTGACAGTTTTTCTTGAAGTATTTTTTTTCTTCTAATTTCTCTCTCAGTCTTTCTGCATATCATGTGTCTGGAAATTCTGGGCTTTTTGCATAATAGTAACAATAAATAATTTCTTTCTTATCCTCAATAGTCCACTCTATCATCTTTATGGCTCTTCTCTGGCCTATTTTTTTGTGGACTGCTACTTCTTTCTACAACAGGGGGGGCCCATCCTCCCCCTGGGCCTAGCCCCATTTTAGAAATGTTTCTGTATTTTGAGGATTCTACACTGTAATTTTTCCAGTCCTGGCACTTGTGCGCCTACCAGGATCAGGCACTTTTTTATCCTGGGTCTTGTGCACCCAGCTATCTTTTTTAACTTTTGAACTACTTCTGTCTATGATACATGCTTTACAAATACAGTGTATATATCAGTGTCACCTTGGTGAGATTTTGTAGAAAACAGGGTCCAGCTCATGATGGTACTCACCAAGACATAAGGATGAATTCAATTACAGCAAAACTACTCTCCGTCTCTTGCTGACTTTTCATCTCTCCATTCTAACCTCTAATGGTACTGTAAGTTGTTGCTGGAGTGTTCTCAGGTCATTATTACTAATTCCATCTCTTCCTTGCGCTTTGTTTGGATTTAGTTTCCACAGTTCTTTTTCAATATAATCTAATTTGATTCTAGTCTGAGGTTACCTGGATGTCACTAATATAACTTATCACCCCCTTTGTGGAGCCAAACTGTTTTGTATAACATTTTGTAAATATATCTATAATCTGGTGTGTCTGAGAATACATTTTAGAATCTGCATCAGTTTGTATGTCTTTACTACTTCCACATCTTGTATATCTATTAAAAGGTTTTCCTATTATGCTCAATATCTTTATATACATTTTCTTCTAAATTTTCTTGATCTTGTCTCACACTATGCTTAGTTTGTTTGTCCAGCTTGTTTATTTAAATTGTCAAAGTTGTAGTTCAACCTCTCTTCCATTTCTTATATTTTTTGTCTCTCACCTTAATCCGGTATCTTGTCCTTATGGAAACATATCCCCCCTGACATTTTTATACTTAAATCCTGATGTTAACCATTTTTTTTTGCACTCAAATGATTTCCCTTTCAAAAATTTCCACATTCCATCTGCAGTTTTTCCACTGAACACATTACTCCAGTTAGTTTTACATAGTGACTGTTTTGCTTCCATATAATCTGTAATTAATCTTCTGTGGATTGGTTTAGGATTTCAGTTTGGCAGAATTATCTAGCAATAAATTAACGTTTATAACCCCATGATCACTGCACATCAACAGTGGTAAAACTTGACTTGAAGTAACAGTAATTTCTTTAGGAACACAAACAATGTCTAGTATGTTCTGTTCCCTTGTAGTTTTTTTTTTTTTTTTTTTTTTACAACCTGAAGCAATTGCTGTTCCTGAACATATGTTGTGAATAATTTACTTACTAATGTTGTTGAATCAATATTATTCCGGTCTGTTTCTGGTAAATTTAAATCTCCAGCTAATACTGTTCTTTCCCCTTGTGTTTCATGCAAGAAATGTATGAATTCCTCTAGGTCATCTGCACTTGACTTTGGTGGTCTATACACACCAACAATTGTTATAGGTGCTAGGACTGACTTTACTGTCACGGTTACACAGTCTACAGTATTGCTGTTATCCTTGAACATGTAATAATTCTTAGATCTCATAACTATCTTTGATGCCTATCATAACACTTCCACCTGATTTTTTGTTAAAATGTCTGTTACAGTAAAAACATTTATACCCTGATAAAACTGGTTTCCAGTCATTCTTCTTTAAGCACTTTTCACAAACAACATAAATCTTGTGGGAACATAGCAAATTTTCCAATAAAAAAAAATATTATTAATACTTCTAGCATTAGCAACCATCAGAGATGCATCAAATGTTGCTGCCTGTGAACTGTTAAATTTTCAATCTGAGCACTAGGATAGCTGTTTCCACTGATATAAAGTTTTAATGTAACACAGCCACATTGCCAGGTATTTGCCCCAAAAATCTTTTCATTCATGGTGACCTTTCTATGATTTGTGAAAAATAAGTCCTAACACTATTACAAGCTACATTACCTAACAGGGTTGTAAGTTTCCTACTAACAAAGAGTCCTTGCAGATGAGATCATATGCACTGACATGAATAAAAACAGATCTGTACGTTGTTGCCTCACAGCAAGAGGTTCTCCCGTTCGATTCTCGCCCGGAGTGCGGGAAGTGCCTTCTGTGTGGAGTCTGCATGTCCACCCCGCGGTTTGGTGGCATGACGTTCGACAGACATGTGTAAGGGCGTGCCTTCGTTGAAGGTTGGACGTCAAGCTGGCACCTCGGCGTTCATGAAAATCTACTGCCAATCATTAGCGGACCAGAGTTCCACTGTGGCGACCCCTAACCAGGAAAAGCCGAAAGACAAACAACAACAACTTCCTTACATTAAGGAATCCCAAGGCTTGTCTCATCTTCTGTTTTTGCTCCTGGCAAACATAACACTATTAAATGTCCATTATCTTCATTGCAAATGTAAGTATCAGTTCCTCTAATAACTGAATCTCCAATTACAAGAATATCTTTCTGACCAGATATGAACAATCTTCAACTACTGATACAGTAATATCTGCCTTGTCAATTGTTACAAAGGAGTAATTATTCCCATTAATCTTATTAATCTCACTGTTTTTACTGTGTATTAAAATTGCAAGCATACAATTCTCATCCAGCTGGCTTTATACAACCACAACTTCAGCCATGTAGTCAAAATCCATCTTTCTCTTCTTTCTTACAATAATGTTCCTCAATCCTTCCATGTTCAATTTTCATTTCTTCCTTTTCATCTGCCCCTTGCCTCTTTTTCTACCTTCTCTTTTTGAAGAATGATGCCTTTTTCTGTAGAATGTTATCATTCCCTGTAATCTGTGTGTTACATAACAAAGCGGTGTCTTTTTCAGTATGTATTCTCTTGACTTCACATACATTAATCAGTTTCTTTTTCTTCCTTATTATTTGTTGTGCACTTCTTCATTCTTTATTTTTTGTTTCCTTCTAAACACTCCGAATCCTCAGACTGTGGAATACTTGCATCCAGAATTCCAAAGTTGTCGGGGATATTGTCTTGTTTCGTAAGGGCTGAATAATGTTTACAGAAAATGGACACATCATTTCCTAAATGTGCTTTATTTGCTCTTTGTCTTAACATTATTTATCTCACCAGTCCAATCATTAATATATGCAACAGTTCTCCAAGCCGTGCCAATTGCACAAGTCATCAGTAAGTCTAGATTTACTGCTGCTAATCCAACTTTTGACATGAGGAACACATCACCAGTTATCAGGTGTTACCTTTAAATATATATAACATTCATTGCACTGTACAAGACTTTTGTGCTTTAGCAAATCATTAATTGCATACTCATTTAAGGAATCCATACTGAGCTTCAAATTAATAAAACGGTATAAAAGAAAAGAATAATCAAAATCAGTGACCACAGAATTCAAAAAGAACTTAAATTAACCTCTATGACAAAAATCATAAACAATTTACAACCAAATACTAAAATAAGTACAGTAAAGTTGTTCTGACCATATGAGTTCTGTAAGTCAGACAAAACCTGTAACTCCTTTACATCTCTCACAGTCTCACTTCTTTTTAACAGCAAAGATCAACAAATCACAAACCAAGATAAGATTTCTTAGATAAGCTCTGGATTGTTCTCTCTGCAGTCTGTATTAATTTATAGCTGAATAGGCCCCTTGGGATGGCTAGAGCTTACCTGTCTAAAACCTATCCCTTTCTAACAACCAACAGTGACAATTAAAGGTAAAACAACAAAATATACATCAAAGTAAATCTTCCTGTCTACAAGCTAACACCTCCTTCCTATAAAGAGTGAAAAACAGTGATAAAAAGTAAAATACAAATTCAAATAAAACTTCTCTTACCAGTCAACTCCACAGTAAATCACAAACCAAGGTAGGACTGTTTAGAAAAGCTCTAATATGATAGAGAGAGAGAGTTTATATTATATTCGAGAGTAGGAGACTGAGAAACCGCTTGGGATTAACTTTCCCCTTTCATCAACTTTCTTGAAACTCTAAGGAAAGTAAAGAATTTAAAGATGCCTTAGTCTCATAAAAAGGAACATCATCAGTCAATTATTTCATATTGTCAAATAAGGCCAGAAAAAAAGGCTCGACATACATGCTTGACAATTTACTGTTTGGACAGCTAAAGTGGAAGAAGTGTAAACCTTTGTAATAAAACTATCAAAGGCTTTTGGATCTTTGTATGAAGAGATGGGGGTTTAAAGGTGTAACATGCTTGGAAAAAAAGCTAATTTTGAAAGGGAAACAACTGCAGGGCCTATTCTAGGATTCTTAAAGAGAAAGTTGTGGGATCGTGGAACTCTGTATAATTTATCAAACTTTCAAGAGGCTGGCAGCTGGCTGTCTAGAGAACTGCTGGTTGCATTGAAAGTGTCTTCTAAAGCTGCTAAAACTGGAGGGATAACCACTAGTTGAGGAGAATCTACCTGTAATAACTCAATCTCTAATTTGGGTCTCAAACATTTCCTTCTGTTCCCATTTAAATAATCCCTTGATTCTAGCAATGGTGTGAGAAAAGAGCAAATCTTCAGCAGAAATCTGAAAATCTATTTTCATCAGACTTTTCCAGTGCAGAAACTTGGGAGGCATACATGCTACATTGTGTTTATAGCACATAATAAATATATTGATTTTTGCCACTGTCTACTGGTCCAATTTTGTTGAGGCATAATCCAACCCTACTTCCTACACATTAGATTCTGAATCAAAATCTGAAAAGGAGAAGAGCCTTTTCCTTTTAGACTGAATAGAACATGTTGATAGCAATGAGTGAAAGGCTCTAAATAAGCCCTTGAAAAGGAAAACCATTCTTCTTTCACTCCCTTAGCTGAAGGGGTTGATGGAGCAGATGCATAATTAAGTTTTGGTGTCCTCTTCCTGACAATCTGTATAGAAAAAGAACAGTCATCACCCCAGGAATCCAATTTCTCAGTCTTGCAATATAAGGGCGTGTCCCACCAAGGCAGGTTCTCCCTTTTACAAAGTGGACATAAGAATGGCCTCAGAGGACATGCTTGTCTCTTGGCTGTTAACGGTTTAATGAGGAGCAATGCCAGAGGAGTCTGAGGCCTGAGATATGGCCACAGCAGAGTTGCCTACTGAAAGCTGAAGCAGACAGGAAGCTAGAATAGAAACTGAAGCCTCTCTTGAAACTCTTCTCTTCTTGAGAACAGGAGGGGAATATCCAATTATCTGGAACCCTGCAACATGAAGGCTCAAAGCCTTCAATTTTTGATTTTCTAAATGAAAGAGAATGGTACTCCACCTACTCTAAAGAGCTTTAGGGTAAAGGACATGTTTCTCCCCAAGCAAAACAGAGAGGACATGTGGTGATCTTTACAGAGAATCTGGAAACAACACAAACCCATCACCTTTCTCTTAGACATAAATTATATGAAGAACAGATGCAATTTGCACACCAAAATGGGAAACAAGTCTCCATTGGGATGAAACCAGCTGATTGCCGAACCTAAGCATTCACACCTGAGTTCAAGATTTGCTGGTATACAGAACTGCAAAAAAGCTCAGATTTCTGGCACCCATACATCTGCTTTTTTACCAGCTTGTCCTTGAACTATCAAGAGAAATACAAGTGCTTAGAATATGCCCTAAAGCTTTGGAAGCTGGCTGGAAATCAGATCCTTGGCAGGGTACGTCCCCTATAGTTTAGGTTAAATTAACAGTGATCTAATGATGAATCTATTTCACCAACTACTAAGAATATCTTAGAAAGACAATCCAATAATTATATGAAACAGTTGCCTTTAACATACAACCTGCTTAACTTCTACGAAGGAATCTTGTTTATACTCTGTTTGCTTCCTACTACTTACTGGAATGTTTCTATTTACTACTGTGAAGCTCAAAGCCTGTCTATCATTTTCTATTTTCATGCTGTATATGTAGATTCAAAGGTTCAAAAAATACAAAATGACAAGACATTGACCTATGTGGCCTACAAGAATGACATAACCCTGCAATGACATTTTCATCTATTCAAATACATTCAAAGACTACTTTTGAAAAAAGTTAAATGACTTGACTTCTAATTGTAAGAGAAAGCGTATTACATAACCCTGGAAGGCAGTGTGAAGTTTAACTGTTAGTGTTTTCTACTACTGATACTTAATGTTGGCATTAGGTTCCCAATATGGGTTAGTTCTTAAAGCTGTGAAATTAGGCATTCAAAGCTCAAACTTTCAAACAGAAATGGATCAGGCATAGCCTTGAAGAATGTAGTTTTTATTATAAGCTGTAACTTTCATATGTCAAATAGGTTACTAAACAGATGTGCTGCAATGTGTACATGTTGCAGTTTCAGTTTTCTTTAAATGCACTACAAACTAAATTTTGCAGACTACATCTTCAAGACCTTTGAACACCAAAAGCACTGTAATGCATGCATATTAGGCATTAATTCGGGTACTTCTTCAACACATATTGTGGGATCTAACTACTTGTACCTGTTTTGTGGAAAAAAAATTAAGTTATAAAGCAATTAATTATCTACTCCCTTCAAACAGCACAAATATTCAATTCCAAATCCTATTAAATGCAAAAAACAACCTGTTAATAATTGTGATAAGGACACAGCCTTCATGAAAATGACCACTAGTAAAATTGTTGATGTGCATTTCTTTACATTTTATAAATACCAGTTAGGTCACAATCTTGCATGAAGTCAGTGATGCGACTGCCTTTAACTTATTTAACATTTAAAGCAAACCAAGTAATTTAAATTTCTCACATATTTACATTAGCATTTAGGTTGAACCATTAATTAAAAGAAAGCCAAACAGAACAAAAATTTTGCAATTACTATCTCATCTATATGAATGGGGACATTTCTACATCTTCTCATGCCAAAAGTTTCATTTTCATTGCTAATAAAAAATTTCTGTCTGCTTGTTTTAACTCAGGATTCACGTGATCAAGCTCTAACACATACCCAGAACTACAAAATTAGAACAAAATAAATAAATGTATTTATTTGCCAGCTAGCATTTGTTTACCAGGATTATCTGCCTGGGAATAAGCTGCCTCTTTTAAGTAGAGGCCAGGAGAGGAAAAAAAAAGAAGTTACATTCCATTCGAGTTGTCCATCTTCATCTGTCATCAACTTGTGGGTTCGATTTTGATCCTTCAGAACTGAATCAGCCGTTTCTCTAGTTCGTGGACTCCAAAAACTCTCGAGCATATCCCTTACCCATAATGCTTAGGGTAGATTACTTTAGATCGTGTTTGCTGATAAGTGAATGAAAGATGTAAAAATAAACGAAGAGAAACCATATCTGGAGTTGAATTATACTCCAAAAGGAAAACTCTCAGGTGAACACTCATTCTTCCAGAAAATCTGGAAGGGGAAAGGAGGGAGGGAAGTTGATGACAGATGAAGATGGACAATTCAGATGGAACGCAATGGTAAGACATAACTTCTTTATCTGAAGTTGTCAATCTTCATTCTGTCATCAACCTGTGGGACAGAGTCCCCCAGCTACTTAGAATCCTGGATGGATTCAAGGAAGGATATTCCTGAGCACAACTGAACCAAATGATGCTCTTCCCCTACAGACAAGATCTAACTTGTAATGAGTAACAAAAGTATGAGGAGACAACCAAGTTGCAGCTGCACAGATGTCATCCATGGATATTCTCAATTAGAAGACAGCAGAAGTAGCTACAGCTCTAGCTGAATGTGATTTAGGGGGTATAAGCAAAAAAATACCCCTCATCCTATAAATGAAAGAAATACAGTCCAAAATCCACTTAGCTAGGATTACTTCGTTGACAGGTTGTCTCAATTTAATATGTGAAAAGGAAATAAACAGCTGATTGGACTTCCTGATGTCCTTGTTGCTGTCAAGGTAGAATCGTAGTCTGTGAACATCTAATAGATGTAATAAGTACTCCACCTTGCTAGAGAAATTTGGGAAGAACACCAGAAGGTTAATGCATTGATTAAGGTTGGTTTCTGTAACTACCTCAGGTAGAAAGGATGGGTTTTGTTCTGAGAGAAATTCTATCCTTATGGAAAATCAAATATGGTGGTCTAAATGAAAGTTCCTGAATTACCAAAATTATTCTAGCTGAGGTGATGGTTACCAAAAGATGCTTTTCCAGGACAGAAGGTACATTTATTCCGTTAGCGCTTTCATGCATACAAATCAATGCACTTCTTCAGACGGCCATTTCAAAAAACAATATTACTTATATACCCACACCCAACAATACATTAATTACTTAATTAATTAATTAAACAATCAAACATTAAAGGACCATGAACCTTAAAAATATGTTATAAATACACACACATTAATTTCTTTCTTAATAATAAGCAGCATGTCATATTTTTAAAACCAAGCATTAAACTAAATGTTATTGATTAAAATATTTTATAAAAATAATACTACATTTATCTCTCCAAAGCTCTCAATTTCAACAAACACTTCACAGAACACATTTCATTTATACCCGGGTAGACATAAGCTTCAGTTTTAAATTGCCACAGGAGCTCTTGCTCTTCAAGTTTAAGGTGCCATGCACCACCCCTAGGATTTATATGTACCCTCTGAACTACATTAAACCAAAAACTGTGATCTGGGAATTCTAAGATATGTTTAGCTAGCGCGTTTGTGGTTGTACCTTTGGATATAGCATATATATGCTCATATGCTCATATATCCGTTGTTTCAATTGACGTTCTGTTTTCCCTAAGTAGAAAACAGAACAAAATTTACATGAGGCTAAGTAAACCACCCCCAAAGTCTCACAGTTATACTTTTCTTTACAATAATATTTTTGCCCCTTTATTTCAAAAGTAGAACCTGTCCTTATATATTTGCAGTACCTACACCGTCCACATTTAAACATACCTTTATTTGGCTTATAGTTAATGGTACCTGATTCAAATAGATTCTTAAGTGACGGTCCTTTCTTGTATACCAAAACAGGTTTAGAACCCAAAGCTGATTGCGAATTAGCACTATTAGAAAATAAAGACCAATTGTTAACCAATATTTTCCTAACATATGGTGTCAAATTATTAAACTGAGTTAGGAAGCTAACATTATAGTTAGTTAAAGATTTTTGAAATATTGAAATTTCATCATTATTATGGTTATGTTCTAGCATCAAAGAATTATTCATTGCATTACCGGCTACCAATTTAAAAGGAAAAAAGAGTTACCAACAATGGTAACAGGAGACTTACCTAGTGGTACGACAGGAGAGTAAGGGATACCAGCAACTAGTAAGACGTACCTAATGGTATTCAGAAGGGGAGGTAAAGTGAAAGAATGGGAGAAATTTGCCTAAAAAATGTTTGAAAGCTACATAGAAGGTGCAATAGACCAAAACAAGGCTTGAAACAAGATAAGAAAAGAAAAGGATGAAAATTATGAAAAATATTTGACTTTACTGGTAAGGTTCGAGAGAGAGAGATGGAGAAACCACATCAGAAGCTAAAAGCTGTAAACGAGATCTGAGGTAATCTACCCTAAGCATTATGGGTAATGGATGCGCTCAAAAGTTTTTGGAGTCCACGAGCTAGAGACACCGACGAGTTGGTTCCAAAGGACTGGAACTGAACCCACAAGTTGATGACAGAACGAAGACTGACAATTTTACAATTAGGACACATGTACATAAGGTACAAAAAGCAGATAAGCAAACTTAAGTTTACTTTTGCAGTTTAATAGAATGAAGGTGAATAGAACACACACCAAAACATGAAAAGAGTTTTAGAAAAGACAACAGTAGATATCAATAAACATTTTTTGTAAGTGATGAATAAAATATAATACAAGAGTACAACATTGGTTAAAAACAAATTAAATGAAAGGAAAGAAAGGAGAAAGTCATTTGTGATACCATGCTTTAAAATGTGGGGTTTGAGGAAAAATGTATTTAATGTGTTAGTGGACATTATAGTTGTATAGCAGTGTGCAAGAGCAGCAAGGTGAAAAGGTTCAGAGGCAATAAAACAGAAAGAGGATGGATCACAAATAGGATGTGGAAGAGGTTGGAAGAGACACTTAGTAGCTAAGCTGAGTAAAAAGAGGGCTGAGGAAGAATGTAAGATTAATATTGTGAATAGTGGCTGTAAGGTGCCAGTATATGGAATGCGGATAGGTAGAGACAGATACATAATGAATGTGTTATGAGTGAAGATGAAAGACAAGGCGAGAGAAAAATGTTGATGTTGAAGGGGAATAGGAGGGTGCAATAAAAATAAGGACTGGGTGACTAGAAGAGTAGGAATTGATAAGGAAAGGGGAGAGGAAAGTTACTGGTTTAGGGAGAAACAATGACAGAAACATAGACTACAAATATTATACATCAGGACAGTGTCCTTAGATAATGTATAGTATATATATATATATATATATATATATATATAAAACTCAGTGTGGATGCATGGAATTTTTGTCAAACTAGGAGTTGATGTGACTTACCCTGACTTTCCTCAGTATGGCTGCTAATCTGTTACAGTTACCTGAATATGTAAACATCCGCAGTAGTTTAGTCTAGAATATGTAATTCATTTTTAAAAAATTGCAAATTTTGTGCAAACAGCAAAATGAAAATTGTAGAAATTACACAAAATGTGGGTGCAACTTTCTAGTGGCATTGCTTTTAAATAGCTTTGCTTAACTTGCAATATGTTGAAGTGATTGTATAATCTTCATATATTGCTTTACTTTGATTTGGATGGCACAGTGTTGCAGCGGCTAATGTTGTCACCTCACAGCAAGAGGTTCTCCAGTTCGATTCTCAGCTGGGGTGCCTTCTGTGCAGAGTCGTATGTCCTCCCTGCATTTGTGTGGGTTTCCACTGGGTGCTCGATTTTCCTCCCACGTTCCAAAGATATGCGTCTGGAGTATTTCTCCTCGGGCCTCTGCTGAAAATCAGCTAGTTCCAAGTTAGACTTTCCCGGTAAACAAATGTTAAAATAAATAAAATTTGCATCTAAGTGTTTAGAAAAAGAACACTGTAACACATTTGAAGTTGCATTAGATGAGCTACAGAACATGCTACTATGGCTTTGGCAGCTAGAGCATGATCAAACTTGAAACCATGTTAACCATTTCTAAAGCATTAATAATGATGTCTTTTTTACTATATGACCATCTGGTCTGCAAATATAATGCATGCACTTTTCTTACCAGTTTCCTACATTTACTGATATTAAACATGACAGCAACACTACTGCACCAGATGTGTATTTTTTGCAGCCTACTCGGAGAACTTACTGTACCTACTACATTGCACAGTTTAACATATTTGGTTATCCACAGCCAATATCCCATTTCCATATCTGAGATCTGTCCAAAAAAGAAGTGGCTCCAATACAGAGCTGCAGAGCATCACTAGTAATCATTGATGTGACTGACAGAAGGTAATTTTTCCACCTTGACTTACTACACTCTGACACTTAACCAGTGTCTCCCACCCCACCAAAGAATTGACACATACTGTCTTTAATCTCTCAATTATTCCCTCATGGGGAATACTGACAAGCAGCTTAGAAAGGTCAAGAAAAGCATTACATACTGTCAATCCTTCAGGTGCTGCTGTTACCAGAATGACATTGTCTGCTCTCTCACACTATCCCCTTCGTTGTATGCTTGTAATTAATTCTGACATCTTTTCATACTCTCTCACTTGTTTAGCGTCATTTTTCTGTAGATTTAGTCCAAATCAATTTTGAATCATGTTATGATGAGAGAGAAAGATGTGCTGGACATATGTCCTAAATTCCAAGACTACAACCAATACAAGGTGTTATCTACATTACTATTACATGCCAATAGTCCATTTGCCACTAATGTTGACTCCACCACCCTGAGCAGCAATTTTCTGTACCCCTTAAAGACATTCTTCCAGGAATGCTTCACATATTAGATGCCTCAATAAAGTATTGTAAAAGACACAAACAGAACTTGAATATATACATTACTAACAAACTTGACATACTGAACTGAAAAATGTAAATATTAACAAGTCCACCCAACCTTTTTCATCTGGTTGTTCTTCTTTCACTAGCTGTAGCTTCCATACTCCTTGGTTGCAGTTTTGCCTGCAGCAGCAAACAGAGAAACATGTTAAACTACAAAATTTTGTAAACCTCAAATAAGCTTAAACCTGAAAAATGAGATACATAATGCACCTACCACAATATTAGATTAATGTAATCATCACAGAACAAAGAAACATCCTTTTTTAAATGGGCAGTGCTCTAACAACATATTTCCAAATAATCTCTGAAAGAAAACCACTCTCTCCTACAAGCACTGACAGCACGGCCAGGCATCAAAAAAGATGAAAAGGTTCCCATCTCCACAGCATAACACTTTTTTCATCTCAACTCCAAAAGATAATCTACACAGAAAGACAGCAGAAGTGCATGATGTACTCATTATCAAAGCAGATTTCTGAGGAAGAGATTTTTATGCAATAAACTTACCAACAATAACTGCACCAATAATAGCACCATTAAATGCTACGACTGCTCAGCACTATTTTCTTCCCAGCAGCCTTGTAAAAGTACAGTTTTGTACCTACCATAAATGTAGATGTTCGAGTGCTTATACAGCTACAGTCATAACAGACGGGTTATCCTGCCGTCAGGCGGGTCCTCGGTCGGCCGAATTCCAAAGTCTAGGTCTGGCGTCAGTTGTCGTCACTTCTTCCCTGACGTCAGTGCGGCAGGGGTATAAAAGAACCAGCCGACGCCATTTTCTTCAGTTTTTCTTGCCCCAGATGTCAGGTGCCCCCAGAAGGAAGGCAAAACATAAACTTATGTAAAAATGCAATGTAATATAATCGAAAAACAGTAGTTTGCAAGCAAATACACCATAAAAGAATATCCCAATCAGGTTGTATGAGGAGGTGTTTGTCATAAGGCGTGTCCCAAGAGGGGATGGAGGGAGGGAAACCTGGACTGCAGCTGTATAAGCACTCGAACATCTACATTTATGGTAGGTACAAAACTGTACTATGTTCATCGTGCATACAGCTGCAGTCATAACAGATGGGTAGAATCCCAAAGCTAAAAAGGGGTGACAGGCACTAAGTGGAACTAGGAGGAGCAAGGATGCCCTGCAAGACTGCTGTGGCAAAGCCTGCTCTAGATTTAGAGTAAAGTGGAAGGTGGTAGTGCTTGGAGAAAGTGTGCACAGAACTCCAAGTGGCTGCTTCCAAAATGTCCTTGGTAGGAACCCCCCTGAGGAAAGCTGCAGAGGTAGCTGTGGCCCTTGTGGAGTGAGATCTGATGCTTGTAGGTACAGTTTTTCCATGAAATGAGTAACAAAAGCGTATGCAGTGGGCTATCCATTTTGAGATTGTCTGCTTGGAGATAGCCTTTCCTTGAGCACCTGTAGCATAGGACACAAAGAGTTGCTCTGATTTTCTGAATGGCTTTGTCCTGTCCAAATAATAACGAAGTTGTCTGTGAATGTCTAAGGAATGTAGTAGTCTTTCCCCTTTGTTTTGCGGGTTAGGATAAAAGGTAGGTAAGTGGATAGTCTGATTCAAGGCTACACTGGATACTACCTTTGGCATAAAGGAAGGGTTGGTGCGTAAGGAAACTCTGTCCTGATGGAAAATGATGAAAGATTGCACAGCCATGAGGGCCTGTAGTTCCAAAACCCTGCGTGCTGAGGTGATAGCCAGAAGGAAGGCTGTTTTCCATGACAATTATTGCAGTTCTGCTGAAGCAGCTGGCTCAAATGGAGGCAGGGTCAGTTTTTCTAAAATGAAGTTGAGGTCCCAAGCAGGTACTGGTGGTTTCCTTGGGGGTCTTATATTCTTAGCCCCTCTGAGAAATTGCCTTAAGAGAGGATGAGAGAATAAAGGAGGATCAGTGTTGTATTGTGCAGAAATGGCTGAAGCATGGATCTTGATGGAGGAGAAGGAAAGTCCACTGTTTAACATCTCAGCTAGGTACTGTAATATTTGAGGTAAATTTAGTACCCAAGGGTTCTGGCCCTTTTTCTGATTCCAGGCACAAAACCGTTTCCATTTGGTGGAGTAGGCTTTTCTAGTAGAAGGTCTTCTGGCCTCCAAGATGACATCCTGCACCTCCTTGGAGAGGAGGGTCTGTTGGGAAATCAAGGGATCCTCCATGCGGCTAGGTTGAGGGTTTTCAGCTGACTGTGAAGAGTTTTGAAGTTGTGCTGGGTCAACAGAAGAGGCACTAGAGGCAAGATCCATGGTGGGGAATGTGTCAGGCTCTTTAGGAGTGGATACCAGTGTTGTCTTGGCCAGTCTGGAGCAATGAGAATCATCTTTGGCCTCTCTGCTCTGGCTTTTAATAGAACTTTGGGCAGCAGAGTGCGTCCACTTTCCAGGCCTGTGGATGATAGGTCCTTGAGCAAAATTTTTTCAGTTGGTAATTTCTGTGGGTAGCAAAGAGATTTATGTCTGGCTGTCCCCATGCCTGAATTATCTGTGTGAAAACGTGAGGATGCAACTTCCATTTGTGTGGATCTGTCATATTTCTGCTTAGGTTATCTGCCAGCGTGTTTTCCTTCCCTGGCAGGAATTGTGCCTGAAGTTGGATTTGCAATTCCAGAGCCGTGTTCCAAAGAGACATGGCTAGTCTGCACAGGGGGTATGAATGAGTTCCTCCCTGTTTGTTTATGTACCACATCACTGTGGTGTTGTCTGTCCTTATCAATAGCTGGCCTGGATGCAGTAGGTCTTTGAAGGCCATAATAGCATTTTGTACTGCTAGCATTTCCTTTTGATTGATGTATAGGTGCTTCTCTTTTTGGGACCATTTGCCCTGAATGCACTGATCTGTCATGTGCGCCCCCCAGGCGTAGTCCGAGGCGTCTGTTGTGATGATTTGATTTGCTTGAGGCATGCAGAAGGGGAGACCTATGTTTCTTTGGCATGCTTGAGCCCACCACAGAAATTCCTTTTGAAGACATGGAATGAGTGGTATAATTGTTTCCAAACTGTGGCTGTGTTGAGACCATAAGTTTTTTTAGGTACCATTGAAGTTTCCTCATATGCAGCTTTGTACATGGGATCAGCAGGATGCAAGATGCCATGAATCGCAGAGCCTGCAGGACTTTCCTTGCAGTCAGCCTGGTGAAGGTTGCCATTTTTCTGAAGTATTGAGATAGTTGCCCTTGCTTCTCTGGCGTGAGGTAGGCCATCTGGGTGTTTGTGTTCAAGCTGGCACCCAGGAAAATTATTGCTTGAGAGGGTATTAGTTTTGATTTCTTTTTGTTGACTGTGTATCCCAGAAAGTTCAACAATTTTATTACAAACGCCAGGTGTTTCAGAAGTATGTGCTTGCTGTCCGCTTGGATCAGGTAGTCGTCCAGATATGGGTATATTTGTATCCCTTGAAGTCTGCAGAAGGCAATTACTGATGCCAGGCATTTCGTAAACACTCTGGGCGCAGTAGATAAGCCAAAGGGCAATGCAGAGAATTGATAATGGGTTGAACCTGCAATAAATCTGAGGTATCTTCTGCAATCTTGTCTGATAGAGACATGCAGGTAAGCCTCCTTGAGGTCCAATGTTACCAGCCAAGACTCCTTGCCCAGCATGGGAAGACGCTGCTGTAATGTGAGCATCTTGAATTTTGGTACGAGTAAATATGTGTTTAGGATGGATAAGTCCAAAATAGGTCTCCAATCTTTGTCCTTCCTTGGTACCAGGAATAGTCTGGAATAAAAACCTTGACCCTGTTTCTTTTGCAGGTAACTCTTGAATAGATTTCATGTCCATGAGAGCTGAAATTTGTCTTTGTGCCTCTGCCCTTTGATTTTGTGGCAGGTTTGGCATGCCTCTCATTTTTGGAAGGGTGTGAAAGTGGAATCTGTAGCCTCTGTCTGTAATGTCCAGGACACATCTGTCTTTTGTGACAATATGTCAATTTGTTGAAAATAATGCCAGTTTTCCGCCTAAAGGTGCTGCCATTAAAGCTTTGCTTGGCATGCAAAGGGGAAAGTCATTGTGTCTGCTTTCTGAATGACTGTGATCTATCTTCTCCACCTCTTGGTGTAGGTGCTTGCCATTGTCTGGCTCTAAATGATCCTTGAGATTGCCCTCTACCCCTTGGGCGCCTGTATCTACCTCTTTGAGGTCTGTCCGTGGCTGGAAAAGACCAGTTTTTTGAAGGCCAGTTTCTGCTGAAACGTGGAGGTTGTACCTGTAGGAAATCTTTCACTGTTTGCATTGATCTTGCCTTTTCCTCCATTTTCTTTAGTACCTCCTCAGCTTTAACACCCAACAATACATCTTTTTGAAGAGGTGCATCTAGTAATTTAGCTTTGACATGATCTGGTAAGGTTTGCTCTTTGAGCCAAGCATGTCAACGTATGACAGACCCTGTAACAGCAGCTCTACATGAGGCCTCTAAAGCATCAAAACCACATTGCAAGGTATGTTTACCCACTTGCTCTGCACTATGCAATAAATCCCGCAACTCCTTTAAATCTGGTTGCTCAGGTTGTGTCATTTTGCTTTTCAACTGAGATAACAAAAACTGTTGATACTTTAACATATGGTACTGACAGTTTAATGCCCTCATGGTTAAAGTGGCCGAGGTGTATACCTTTTTCCCCCACCTTTCTAAAGCTCTGGAATCTCTCTCTGAGGGTAATGGATTTTTGGTAGTAGAGGCCTTAATTCCCTTGGGACCCTGTGAAATAGTTTCTGGGTCAGCAGTATGGCTTTTGTATAGGAATTGGTGCGAATCAGGAACCTGGTAATACCTGTCAGGTTTAACAGGAGCTGGAGGTAAAGAATTTGGGTGAGGCTGGCTTCTGTGTACACATCATCTAATATATCCAAGACAGGAGGGATAGCCAGAGGCCTGTGCTGGGGTAGCAAGAGAAAATCCCTGAGCAATCTTGGCCTTCCCAGTGAAAGTGTTCCCTCAAAGTATGTAAGGTTTCCCCAAAAGAATAGTCCTCAGGGGGGGAGACCGAGGGAATGGACTCCTCAGCATCAGAGTCTTCAAAAGGGGAATATGAATATTCCTGGTCCTCAGAATGTTCTGAGGTAATAGAGGCTTGGTCTGAGGAAGGGTATTCTTCCTCCAATCTGGGCATTTTGTCCGAGGGGGGTTGAGAAACCCTGATAAGAGTAATCAAATCATCAGCCATTTTGAGCATCTGTTTTTTAGGCATGGGGCCTTGAGAGGGGCTCTGTGGAGCTTGTCTTTTAGTTTTCAAGGCTGCTTTAGATTTTCTGAAAGCCTTAATGGAAAAAGAAGGCCTGAAGACACCTTGAGAAGTGGCAGGCCTGTCTAAGCTCTGAGTTTCCCCGCCAAGAGTGGCGTCGGTATCTGTAGTCAGAGTGGGGGCCGAGGAGCCTGCGACCTCGGGCACAGAAGACACTGCTAAAGAAGCGTCATCGGTACTCAGGGGCTGTGTAGGCGCCTCACTGAGAACCGGAGCATCGGTAGCTAGCTTTAGTGTGGTGTCGGTAGAAGTCGCGGACCTCGTATGTCGGTCCTTATCTTTGCGTCTTTTACTCAAAACTGGAGTCGGAGTATCCGACGACATAATGTAATTAAAATTTTTACCAAAAAAGTGTTGGGCAAACTCCGCCCGACGCTTAATAGTGCGTTTGTTGAATCTAGCACAAAAACAGCAGGCCGAGACGTCGTGGTCTGGGCCTAAGCAAGGAATACAGAAGGAATGGAAATCCTTATGCGGTATTTGCTTCCCACATGAAATGCAATTATTAACTTTGTCTGACATCGGTCTGAGGCAAGAAAAGTTTCCCCAACGGGGTACTTAGCTTTCAAGAAGACTTCGGCTGAAATATTTTTGTAAATCTCAGGAGCTGGCCGACCTGCACTTGCGAACTGCTTCTGCCTCGGGCACCGCGCGGCAAGAAAGACGGAAGAAAATGGCGTCGGCTGGTTCTTTTATACCCCTGCCGCACTGACGTCAGGGAAGAAGTGACGACAACCGACGCCAGACCTAGACTTTGGAATTCGGCCGACCGAGGACCCGCCTGACAGCAGGATAACCTGTCTGTTATGACTGCAGCTGTATGCACGATGAACATCTACCCAGAAGGAACAAGCCAGTACTGCCTAAAGGGAACTTTCTTAAATTTCTATGTTGTGATTGTGCCCGACCCATAAGTGTAAAAATGCCCTTGTCATACTTCAAAAGTATATCTAGCACAGAAGTGATAAGCTAGAAAGTAAGAAGTTGTGGACTGTTCAACAACTTCAATTAGTTTAGATGATTCATTTTTTTTCTTTTTAATTAAGTCAGTGTTGTTCACTTTTTAATTTATTACTTAAGAACTTGATGGTTTTATAACTTAGACTTGTTGATCTGCAGTTGGTTGCAATTCATACTCTGGTGACTTGCAGCAGTTAACTGTAAGATGACTTTTGCTTGTAGACTTTGCAAACAATTTAACACAAGTTAGTATACAACATTCTACATGATATTTCAAGGCATTGAGTGTGATATACTGCCATTTTTGTCAGGAGCATATGCAAGCGGTAGATGCTAGTAAAAATAATATCAAAACATTGTGGAAAAAGTCATTCAGAGATAAAAATGTCTGTAAAGCAGGCATGAATATTACAAATATTTTCATAACTGCATTACTATAAAAACTGTGCGACCTACAGCTGAATACAACATATTCTGTCATTTTATTCACAAGATTAATGCAATCAGTTCTGCTACTGATACTTGCCATCTGACAACATGGTTCTGTAGATTAATATTGATTGCTGTGTTAAATTATTAGGAAATTATGACATGCATAATTTGCACTAATTGTGCAATATCATCAATCCGCAGTATTTTACCCATTCATCATACTTCAGTGGTAAGCTCGTGAATGTACAAGTGATGTACTGGGCATACTTTTGACCATAGCACTGATAATCTTCCCATGTAAAATACCATTTTTCTTTCATACATTTGAAATATATTCAGTGTCATTAGAGAGGATCCTGTACTAACAGCAGAGTGTAGTACATTGTCTAACAAACAACTTTTGTAGTTTGCATGTTTTTGTAATTCACATCATTTGGGAGATACTGCAAATCATATGAAGTGTACTCTAAACAAAGGATTTGAGAAAAAAAACTCTCAGGAAGCAAGTGGTTTCTTTGCTTAAATAATTTACGCAATTAGGCGATTAATCTACTGCTCAGGACTGAATGAGGTAAGGCATTGGGGCCTACTGACATAATGGTATATAGAACAAAAAAATAAGGGTAATTCATTTAGATTAGTGCAAATTTATAAGTGCACTGAGTATGTATATGTTAAGAACAGATGCAGTTCTGTTGTATTTCACAAAATCATGAAAAAGGAACTGGCTGTTCAAAAAAGTAAGAGAAATGAATGGATATTAATCAACAGTCAGGCCTGATTGCAATATTTCTTTTTTAACAGTGTTTTTTACAGTTTCAATATCAGTTTGTGCAGTTATAGAGCATGACCCACCTAGTCAGTGGGCTACAACCATATGTAATAATTATGTTTATTTTTAGTCTGGAGCAAGCTTAACCTTGGATGTACTCTACATTCTAATAGGCAAGATTTTGACTTTGTGAGGAATTTCTGTATCTAGCAGTGCTGTTCCAATTTGGTTATGGGTTATGTTATTGCTGCTACTATATCAGGCTCTCAATTGGTTTTAAGAAGCAACAAAATCTTATTCTGCTGCTAATGTTAAATATTTAGATGCAGGAACCGATGAGGTAGATATGACAGGAAATACTAAATCCATGGAATCATACTTTTACAGCTGTAGATCACTGGTCAACAGTGGATTTATTTTACAGGAAAAGTATGGCACCCCACAGGATATGTCCCAACCATTTATAAATGCCACGTGTTATTTAAATTCTAACCTTTACATCCAAAAGGACGTATTAAAGAATTACATGAAAAACTTTCCCTGCAAGTGGTAGTATTTAATAGTACACTTTTTTTGGGCATGGATAAGGGCAGAACCTCTCAGATTACTTATAACAGAATTACAGTAATGAAAGTAGAAAATGTAAACAAGGATCTTTACTTAAGATAAAAAAGGAATCATATTAGAATAGTAACACAAGACTGCATATTTTTGCATCACAGTATACGTTATTTATATGGAAGCTGAATATTAGTGTAGGAAATGACACAATATTCTTGTGCATATTAACTCCAAGAAAGAACAACTGGCACACTTTAAACAGTGGTTAACTGATTCTACCATATGTAGAAGACATACAGTTAAAACAACATGGCGTGACTCTTTGTAGGAGGGAATATGAAGTCTCATAGGAGTTCTACATACTACAGACATTGGAACAGTTAGCAAATATACATTTGAGTCAGATTACAACTGATGAACACAGCTTTTGTAACAAATTATTTTATTATCTGAGCATGTATTTAGATATGGTTTATTACGTTTACTTTTGTTGTAACATAATAGTACTGTTTTTACTTATGCATGCATGACTTTATAAGACAGGCGCAGTACTTGAGCTCATGACAGGCTAATGAAAACTGACTTAAGACGTGTATTTTTATTTTTTTTCATAACACATTTGTTCTGCATAAAATGAGTAACTCTTGTGACTTTTTCTGGTCTGGTTTGTTTTTTGCACACTACAGTAAACATGTTATTTTGTGGATGTTGCGTATTATGTTTGCTACGCTAATAGTGACTAATTCTTTGTGTTGTAAGAGCAAGATATTAATGAGAGTGTTGTTAATAATATTTGGGTTCAAAAGAAGTTGTCAATGGGTGTTAGAAGGAATTTGCCTTAAAAATAGGCAAGTTAGGGTGGGGGGTCAAAGGAATAAGATTACTTTTAAATAGTATTTTAGTGAACAGTTTGCTTATTCTTTTTTTTTTAAATTCTCTTTATTAAAAACTTTCTTCAAACAAACAGAATATACATACAACATATTCAAAAAGACAACATTATCCATATTCATTACATTGACGAATTACAAAAAAAAAACACCATACTAACTACATACAGTTATACATTGCCCAGCGCATAGATATGACATGAACAACATGACAGTAGCTAGTGATATCAACATAAGAAAAAAAGAAAACGGAAAAAAGAGAAAAAGAAATGCAGTCATTTTAAAATATAATCAAATAGAATTCTCCATACTTCTTTGATTATAGGTTTATGATTAATATTGTGGAACAGGTATTTATGAGCTTTGAGGTGTTTAATGGCTAGAGATTTAAAGCCTTCCCAAGATAGAGAGTGCCTGTTCTTCCAGTTCAAGGAAATATAGTATTTAATTAACATAAAAATAGGGATCAGAACTTTATAATTCCGCTCAGATAGACCAGGAGGTGGAATATGAAGAATGGTAAATTCCCACGAAAGGGTAGATTTTTCATACCCAGTTTTCTCAAGTAACACCCTCAAAGCGCACCATAGCTTCTAGGTACATTTGCAACTCCAGAATATATGTAGAATATCATCAGTTTGGTTAGAGCAGAACTGACAATTAGGAGAGTGATTGGGAAAGATTTTATTAAGCACATCCAGAGTAAAGTACGCATTATTCATTATCATAAGCTGAGTATATTTCAGCTTTTTTAAGGGTATATATTTGGAACTTAATCTTATAGCCTTAGAGATTTGATTATGATTAATAGAAGGGTTCATTTTTGGCCAAAAATTAGAAAAGATGAGCTTGTTCTGTGATTTGATTAACATAATAACCTTATTGGTATTTGAGATCATTTTTTTCTTCAGGAGAAGCAAGTTCCTCAATGTTTTACAAGTTGATATATCCTTATCGGAGACCAAGGAGTGTTCCAGATATAACCGTACAAGTTATCTAATTTGTCGTAATATGATTGTATATCTTTTAGGTAAATTCAGATTAGTTCTTAGGCTAGAAAGTGACTGATACCTAAAAAGGAAGAGATCAGAAATAGTAGTATTCAAGAGAAGGGGATATTGTTCCAGATTTAACGTGTCCATTTAATCTTAGATTAGGGTTAAGGTGAAGTGGTTGAAGAGTATTGAACGAATGTATCAAATTCAAGGAGTTAAACAGGTTCTGAAGAGACTTTATGCTAAATAGGATCCCTTTAGTTCGCTTAAGATTGCCTACGTTTACTTTATTCAAGAATGGGAGTGCTACGAGGTTAAAGTTCAATGCTTTAACATAATTGTTATACAGGACAACCCAGGCCGGTGCCCAAGGGGAGTGGTCTTTATGGTATGAAGCAATATTTAAAATTCTGCTTCCATTAATAATCTCATAATAGGTTTTAAGGTCATGTAGGCCGAGGCCTCCTTGTTCCTTAGGATGGGTAAGTTTTGCATAACTAATCCTAACAAATTTGGGGGCCCATATGAATTTTGAAAGAAGAGATATGATATTTTTAAAGAAATTGTTATGCAGAATGTTGGTAGTTGCATTGAATAGGTATAGGAATCTAGGAAGAATGTTCATTTTAATGATTGCAGTTCTGGCTAGGAAAGGGAGCTTAAGTTTAGCCCATCTGTTAAGATCATTTTGGACACTTGACCAGAATTTCATAATATTGTCCTGATAATGATTGGAGTTTCCTTGAGAGAAGGATATACCTAAATACAGCAATTGTTGCTTGGATTTAATACCCGTATTAGTAAGTATATTAGGCAACATAGAGTGAATATTTATCGGGAAAATTAGTGACTTCTCTCTGTTAAGTTTGTAGTTTGCAAGGTTGGAAAAAGAGTTAATAGAAGATATAATTTTGATTGGATCAGAGCAGGGGAGTGTAAAATAGATGTTTAAATCATCGGCGTATGCCGAAAGAAAGATGTTCAATTTAAAAATAGTAGGTGGGTGATGAGATGTACCTTGTTTGATTAGTATAAAAAGTGGTTCCATGTAAAGATTAAACAGCAGAGGGGAAACAGGGCAGCCCTGCCTGGCCCAGTTAATAATTTTAATTCTGTTAGATGCTTGTTTATTGACTTGCAAGATAGTATATGCTGTGGAGTATAGAATTTTAATTTTACTGATAAATGAATTAGGAATGTTGAAGAACAGTAGGAAATCAAATAAGAATTCCGTGCTAATGCGATCAAAAGCCTTGGAAGCGTCCACCACTAAAGCGTAAATGGGGAATTTGTTTAAAGAAGAAAGATGTATCATAACTTCCAGCGATAGAGTGCGATCATTAGTTTGTCTACCTGGTATAAAACCAGATTGTTCGGGGGACACGATAGTCGGAATAACAGCTTTCAGTCTATTAGCTAAAACCATGGCCAAGATCTTCATATCTAAATTCACTATAGAAATGGGTCTGTAATTCCCAGGGTTTTTGGGGTCAGCATTATGTTTTGGAATAAAAATAGTTCTAGAAGCATTTAAATGAATATCTTTAAATCCAAAAGAGGTGATATAGTTAAACAGGAAGAGCAAAACCCTGGGGATTTTTGTGATAAATGCCTTATAAAATTCAGCCGTAAACCCATCGGGGCCAGGTGACTTGTTAGGTTTAAGACTATTAATGGCTGCGATGATTTCTTGTATTGTGATTTCTCTGTCTAGAAATTAATTTTGCTTCTCGGTTAGTTTAGGAAAGGTTAGATTGTCAAGAAAAGATCGCAGCTCTTCTTTATTGAGAACGTTTTCGGTAGGTCCATAGATTTGGGTGTATAAATTTTCAAATACTTTAATGATCTCATTAGTCTTCTGATATTGTTTACCTTGGTACTAGATCTCTGGTATAAACGGAGAGGTTTTATTCAAGTTGACAATCCTGGCCAAGAATTTAGAGGGAAATTGGACTAGATCTGCGTATATGGCCAATGATTTAATCTCATGGATGTTAAGACTGTCTGCTTGTAAAGATAGTAGTTCTTTTTGTATCTGTAACCTTTGTTCTTCCAAATGTGGTGCGTGTTTTGTTTGAATTTCAGTTTCTATCTTATGAAGTTGAGAGGTCAAATCAAATTCTTTTTTGTTAAAAAGCTTTTTATAGTAGGAGGCTTTGTTAATAAGGAAACCTCTGATCATTGCCTTAATTGCGGCCCACTCGCAGTCTAAGGGACACTGAAAGGATCCACTGGATTTTAGAATTTGGTCAAGGTAAACTTCAACTTGGGAAGTAATCTCCTCTTTGACAAGGAGATTGGGGTTTACACGCCACCAAATAGTTGTGTTTTTTGCGGGACATTTGTTAAACCTGTGGATAAGAGAGGGAAATCCTAGAATGGTCGGAGAGCGTCTAGGGAATTGGGCAAAGGAAATGTCTAGGCTATGAAAGACTGAGGAAATCAGAAAAAAGTCTATTCTAGACCAACTTTTAGCGCAATTAGAGAAAAAGGTAAATTCATTATTTTTATGTGGAGCGTCTACATATATATAAGGATCAAATAGGTTGAAATCCTCCTTCAATTGTGTTAGGGACCTAACAGCAGAGAAATTAAATTTGGCCTTAGTATTCGTGCTATCCTTTTTGGGGTCCTGCACGGAATTCCAATCTCCCCCTATAATATAATAGTGGTTAGGAAAAGAAGTAAGAAGATTGTATATCTTCATAAAGAAGTTCTGTTGGAGTGAGCATGGGGCATAAATATTAATGAGAAGAATAGGTTTGTCTAAGTAAGGGCAGGTTGTAATGAAGTAACACCATCTACCTTCATTATCTGAGTCCATTTTTACTATATCGTACAAAAAAGTGTTCTTAATTATAATGGCCACCTCTGCACTATTGGATGATACTCCCGAGGCTATGATCTTCTTAACCCAAGGTCTCGTTTTATCTTGTTCCCATTGATGATTCAAAAGATGCGTTTCCTGAATAAAAACAATTTTAAATGTAGATTTAAGAGTCAGGTGCATAAAATTTTTTTTTTTATTGGGAGCTTGTAATCCTTTAATGTTCCACGATTCTATGTCCCACATATGTCAAAAATCTTAAATAAATTAAACGCAGTAAAAGGAGTGGAGAATCTATATTTAGCTGTTCTTTTCCACAAAGTTGAAGCATGACCATATGGGCAAGTATAAAAATTCCTTCCTGCTTGATCTCCGTGCCTAACCACCCCCCCCCCCCCAAGCCCGGAAGGGTCCGGGAAAAAAAAGGGATAAACTCAAATAAAAACCAGTCCTTGGTCCTTCCCAAAGAGGGAAACAGTTTATTCCCGGAACGCAAATCCTAAAACTCCAGAAACAGAAATGCATAACTATCCCAAGCAGTTTCTACGAACAACCATAACTCCGCTATAGTGAATAATAAAATATAAAGTTGGTCAACGGTAGGATTACCTAGTTATTTAAAAGTCTGATGCATGATTAAAAATAAAATATAATATAATAGAAAGGAAGCGCTTAATAACTGGGGAGAAGTCCTTCACCCCTTGATATATTTAAAACCTTAGAAGAATACCATTAAAATCATATTAGGAGCTATAAACCTGACCCTAAAAGGTATGTTACAAATATTAAAGGTATTTCCTGCTACCGTAGTGGGTATACCGGTGCAGATGACATCACAAAGTAAATTTACAACAGTGCTCTATTAATATTTCACCGATATATGTTAATAAGTAATACAGTTGTTCAGAGACAGCGTTTCTTAGTCTTCTTCAACGCACTACTTTCCTCTAAATTTTTCCTCTGCTTGAAGGGTATTAGTATTCTGAGAATCTTCACTAAGCTAACCCCCCATGAGTTTAAATTCTTAAAGCTAAGAAAATCACCAACAGTGTGTATACATGTAGTCACCTTTTACTATACATTATGTACACAACGTATTGCTTATCACCTGATATTTACAAGGCTAACCACACTTTACCTAAGCGGTCCTTTAATACTTAATGAGCCAACTATGCGTTAGATACCCTTAGAAATAACTTACTCTCTAAAATGCCTAAGAGCTGTGACACATCATACATATCCAGTTGAGCGTACTGTTCAGGCTGGGTGCTTCAAATGTATTGACAAAACTTCCCAAGAATAATTTGCGTGGAATAACCTTTGTTCATTATGCACACACAATCCACCGCATTATACACTTGATATATTGCATATAAATATGACAATACATGGAATACAGAGCATGGTATAATGTACTAAAGATGAATGTACATTTCAAGATGTGTGACATGTATATATAAATAGCAACAGAATTGTTAAAAAACATTCAGTTTGAGTAAATCTCCCAATTTAAAGCACGTCTGGAGACCTAGATTGGGGGATACCTCGCAGTGAGCGACCATAACGCTATGCAGACATTATCGCTGACCCTCACCAATCGACACCCCAGTCCTCAGTCCAAGTAAAGCCTGCACGATCACACAGTGCTCATGTGTGTTTCGTTCCAATGTGGGACTGTAGACTGCACTTGGACTGGAGACTCAAATTGCCTCTAGAAATAGGTATATACATATGGGTGTCAGCCGAGAGAGGCCAAGCGCCATGCTGATATCCCGACCCCACGATAAACTCCACAACCAACCTCGAGCAGACAGGTGTTCCATTGTGACCACCCTACCCCGGGAAGTCCAGGATAGTTAATGGCTGGTTCACTGGCATATGCAGTGGAGACTGCCACCACAAGAGTGACAGTGAAAAAAAAAAAAAAAAAAAAAAAAAAAAAAAAAACCTGTTGAATTATACTCAAAAAAGCAGTAGCTTCGCTAAACACATTCACACAAGTTAAGCATTTCGTACAGTAGAATGTGAAGAACTGCTCAAGGCAATCCATCACATCCTGCACGAGATCTGATAAATAATCAACACCTATAAACTGAGAAAAATTTGGTAAACCCCAGAAAAGGTAGCAATATATTCTTATAGGACCAGCTAAAATTGGTCCTGGATCCCAATGACCAGCATGGGTTAATTTATACGATCTAAGCTCAGAACAGAAAATATAGTGTGAATTATTATATCATGCACTGAGGTTTGAGATTCATCCAGCACCAGAGGATGCCTTATCATTGTTGAACCCGCTAGCTTGCTTAGCTCCGTTTACTGAGTAATGCGCTCTTGCTTAAGCTAATATGTGGAGCAGCGTACCTGATCATAAAGCTTCACTCTCTTACCATTCATTAAAGAGCATTTGTTTCAGTATTAAAACATAACTCTAGCAGTTTTCATTTACAGGCAAAAATTCAGATCATTAAGCATATTTGTATAATCAGTTGACTTTAACTAATTCAGCAATTACAGGGCATGGGAAAAAAAAAAAACACAAAGATCTTTCATAGGTGATACAGAACTGTATTAAATGTCAATTCGCATAATGTTGAGCCGATCGCTCAGATTGCTGTAATTAAGGGAACCGGTCTCTCTCTGTTCCCGAGTTTGGTAACAGAACTGAGTGAGGGAGAAGGGGAAGGAAATAACAGTACCTGCATAAGAAGAACACTTGAAAACTCCATCATAATGAGACCAGAAGCTTAAAATTGACTAGTTCCAATTGGATTGTGATGGTAGACACTTGTGCTTGCTTCAGAGAGGATCTTACTTCTTCCTCTAGTTGGTAAATAGTAGGTACACCTTAGAAATTCGTCACTACGTCGATCTGGATATGCGGAGCCTTACCACTTTAAGAGACTCCTCGGTTCATGGGAAATGAGAGGGTCAAAGTTCCTTTGGGTAGAAAGCAACATGGCGGCTGGCTAGTAGTTCCATAATGTTCCCATGGATGCCACGAGGGAGCTGGGCTTAAGATTGGCCTCTCGGGACACTGTGGTGACTTCATAGAAGCATATTAATAAGGTGAGTTAGTAAACCATGCAAAATAGACTTATACTATTTAGCGATCTGGCAACACCATCCGCAGAATATGAGTTACTGATTCTGTGTTTTTTGTTCCGGACATTCATTAAATACTCTCGTAAAAATAGCAGATGCTTCCTTGTAGTTTTGAGCCGAGAACTTTGATCCTTGGTGAGAGAAAGAGAGAGTGTTGAGGTACCTCATTTGAAATTTGATTTGTTTATTAATTAAGTAGGCGCAGAAGGGAGCTAGTTTTTGTCTCTCTAGTTTAATCGGAGCAGGAAGACCAGATGAAAGAGATATTTTGGAGCCATTCCAATCTATGTATTTTTTATTCTTGGCTGCTATTAGTAATTTGCTTACATGTTGGTAATTAAGAATCTTAACATAAACAGGTCTTGCCTTAGATTTGTCATATGGTGGTCTTAGAGCTCTATGAGCACGTTCAATTATTATTTTATCTGAGAGAGGTGTTTTGTCAAGGAATAAAGAAAAGATTGTAGATATGTTCTCCAGCAAAGAAAGTTGATCAATATGCTCCGGAATGCCTCTTAAGATGAGGTTGTTACGCCTGGATCTGGCTTCAAGGTCTAATAATTTCTGCTGAATGACCATAATGCTCGTGGCATTATTTTTTTGTTCATTCTGTATCTGTTCAATTTTTACCTCATTGTCCAGAACCATTGCTTCTGTTTTATCAATTCTTGTTAAAATTCTGTCGATGGATTCACTAAACGTTTTAAGCTGGTGTGATAAGCTTTGAATTGCTGTTTGGATGGGTTGCAGAGCAATCTTTAATTCCTCCATGTTAGTAGAGTCATTTTTCACTTTTGATGATGGTTTCGAATTAACTTGTTGTTTGGTAGTTCTAGCTCTTTTAGGAGTTGCATCTTTCTCTGGAGATGGTATAGCAGAGAACTTCGCTTTAGTAGTTTGAGTTTCCATGGTGTCAAGATCCTGAGACATAACTTTTTTTTTTTTTTTTTTTTTTTTGGTTCATACTAGGCTATCTGCCCGAGGGCATTTATAAGCCTAGCCCATTGTTTTGTGGCTTACGCCACCCCTTTAGTATGGGGAACTATACCCATTATTTTGCTGTGCCTCTGTCGAGCAGTGACACTGAGGTAATTCCTGGGGTATATCTGCGATCTCCCATCCATAGGTCAAGATTTCTCTTGAACAAGGCCAGCGAGGTGCTCTGCCTCACATGTACCGGGATTTTGTTCCACAGCATAGGGAGTCTTTGGGTGATAAATCTATCTCTCCAGCACGTCCTATTAATAGCCGTGTCGAGGTTTAAGTCTCCGCCCTTGTGGCTCTGATGGATCTAGATTTTTTGAGGTGAAGCATATTCATCAAATCTGGGTTTGACATGGCCTTGTATGTTAGGCAAAGGTCACCTCTTTGCAAGCGTGGCGACTGAATAGAGCTGGAGTTCTTTCAGTCGGGCAGCATAGGACAGATTTTTGAGACCCTTTATCCTTTTGGTGAGGAACTTTTGTGGCCTCTCCAGCTGCTGCAAGTGTCGGGTCAGATACATTCCGAATGGGGCATTGTACTCAATCATTGGTCTGATGAGTGATGAGTAAAGGGAGACTATGACCTCCCTTGATCTAGATGAGAATCCCTTCATGATAAGGTGGGCAATGTAGAAGGACTTCCTAACTACTTTAGCTACATGGGTGTCTCTTTTATTTTCAGTACAGAGAAGGCCTCTGAGCTCCAGACCACATGCACAGTAGGCAGCAATGAGGCATGCCCCAAGAGGATGAAACAGATCTGACACAATCCTTTAAAATATCTCTTCAGCAGACCCTACCAGGCGCCGCCGATATGTGTATCAGGTAAAATTCTAGTCGCTTCTGAAAGGTTATTGTATGTTAAATTATACTCTCTTCCATTGAATTTGGTTGTTTTATTTTGAATGTAGCAGAGCTATGTAGTTACACTGCTTACAGGATGACAGCCATCTTGTTCTCCACCACAGTTTGCTTATTCTGTTCGCTTCTTAATTATTCCTGACTGCAGTGAGCATTTTAAGTCATACAAATTGCTACTTATGCTATTTCTATGTTAAGCACGAGCCCATGGAAAGGAGTAATGTATTACTTCATTGGAAAAAACATGGAAAGGCCTTGGATGACTGGCAAAGTCAAACCTAGGAGGGATGTACTATCTAAAAAAATGCACAGCTTGAAAAAAGGCAAATAATCTGCAAAAGGCTATCTGAGAAAGTACAGTTGTGTATGTAAACTTAACATAACAGTAGATGTTTGATTGATCACTGCAGTAGCCTAAGCTATATAGGTTATATCCTGCCAAGGATATAACTGCTGGCCAGTTTTCAAAGCTTCAGGGTACCTTCCACATGCCCAGTCAGTCAGCTCAAGCTGAGTGGACTAAAAAGGCAGGTTTAAGCACCAAGCTCTTTGTAACTTTCATTTGAAAAGACAAAGGCGGCTGAAGCCTGAAAGGACAATGGTAGGAGCAAAAAAAAAAAATTAGTATTCACACCCTGATATAAACAACACACTAAAACCACAAGGTGGATGTAAGGAGGGACTGGCTACTGCAGGAGTAATCATTTGAACATTTACTGTTATGGTATGTTTAGTTACACAACTGTAGTATGTTCATCATATGCATCACTGCTGCAGTAGCCTTAGCTATATGGGTAGATTACCTTAGCTTACTATATTTGGGAGATGGAAGGGAAACGGGTCTAGCAGTCGCTGGAGAATGGTCCTAGCAAAGCCTGATTGAGATCTAGAGAATGAATCAAATTGTAATGCCTAGTAAATCTACGTATACAGGACAAAGTTGCTGCTTCTAGAAACCTACCCTTTCCAAAAAGTCACAGATGAAGCCAAGGCCTTGACTCTGCCTGCAACAGTTTTAATGTGGCGAGTATAACAGAAGTTAACAGCCTTTTTTTCCCTTCAAAAGACATGAACAACGGAGCTGAAGATCTGATAGATTTAATTCCATCAAGTTAGTACCCCAGTTGTCTGTGGACATCGAAGATTTGGAGTATCCTTTTTCCCTCATTTTTAGGGTCAGGAAAGAAAATGGGGAGATGGATACTTTGGCTTACAGTAAACTCAGATGCCACTTTAGGCATAAAAGGAGGATTATTTCTCAAAGAAATCCTGCTTCTGTGGAAAATGAAATACAGTTGACTCACCATAAGAACTTCCAACTCAGATACTGTTCTTGCAGAGGTCAGAATAATCAGTAAAACAGTTTCTTATGTTAAGAACATCAAATCAGCTAGATTACTTGGCTCAAATGAAGCACATGTTAGCTTCTCTAACACAAAATTAACATCCCAAGGATGGGTTTTCTTGGAAGCCTCTTATATTACACCACTTTAAAAAACATTTTTACATGAGAATGCACTGAAACAGGAGGATCCACGGGCAGACATGCTGAAATGGCCAATAAATGGACCTAGACAGAGGAGTAATAAAAGCTATAAGATAATAACTCACACAAATATAAGACGAGAGAATAACTAGCCCTGAATGGGTGCTGGTTATGTTGTTGGCACCAACTAAAAAAAAAAAAAAAAAACTTTTCCATTTACAAATGTAGGATTTTCTAGTAGTAGGCTTTCTTGCCTCCTTTAGTACCTGCTGCACATTCTCATTAAACAAGTGCCTAAACAAAATTAAGACCTTATCATCCAGGCAGTCAGCTGAAGTTGATTATAAGTGAGATGTATCAAACAGCCCTGATCTTGTATGAGTAGACCCCATTCCATTCTGTGATGAAGCTTGTGGTAATGGCCCCTGGTCATTTCCAGAAAAGGGAGAACCACTACTACATTGGCTAGAATGGAGTCACTACAATGATTTGGGGAGATTTCTTCTGAATCTTCAGAAATACCATGGATATCACAGGAAAGGGTAGAAGATGAACATCCCTTTCCAAGGAAAGGAAAAAACATCCGACTTCCAGGTCTTCTTGCATGGACTCTTGAAGCAGAATCTTGCCAGCTGATCATTCAGACAGGAGGAAAATAGGTCTACTTAAGAAACTCCCCACAGATGGACCAAATCTTGGAAGACCCTCTGATACAGTTTACATTCAATGAAGGTCAGCCATTCTCCTGCTCAACTTGTTTGCCATGCACTTTTGCTTTGACAGAATGTAGGATGTCTGTAGAATGAGACTGTGCTGTGAAGCTATATCCCAAGCTAAGATGGACAGTCTGCAAAGGAAGCATGACCTGGATCCTCCCTTGCTTGCTTATGTAACACATGACTGTAGTAATGTCTAACAATTTACAGATATCAGAGATCCAAAGATGATTCCGAGAATTGAGTGCCTTGATCAGGGAAAGCATCTTATACATACATACATATACTTGTAACTGTCTTCGTGTCCCATACACCCTGCACTTTTATCTCTCCTGAAACTGCTCCTAAAGCAAAGTCTGAGGCTTCTGTAGTGACTGACTGATTTGGAGCAGGGAGGAAAAAGGGAAGATCTGGATTTAGTGAAATTTGCTGTTTCCAACAAGTGATTTCTCTTCAGAAAAACACCAGCACTGGGATTTGAAAAGACAGAAAATGCCAGTGCTGAGACCAGAGACTTCAGATACCACATCTTTCTCATTTGGAGTCTTGCCAGGGGTATCATGAGAATCATATACAATGCCATGAGACCCAAAATCCTGAGGTATTCCCTTAAAGTAACTGCAGTCTGAATGAAAAACCTTAGAAATAGATCTAGATGTAGATCTACTTTTTTCCCTGTGGAAGAAAAGTTCTTTGAACTGGCAGTTCAAGGCTGCAATGCCTTCCACACCTGAGGTGTCCAGCTAACACACCAGTAACACAATCCTGTGTGAAAGAGTCAAGAAAGACTTGAATGTTCTTTTGGAATCCCAGCTTGTGTTAAGAAATCTCTCACCCATGACAGAGATACTTGACACTTCAGACTCTGCAAAGGTAAGCAAGTTATCTAAATATGGAAAAAAGTGGATACCCGCAGCCTACAATGAGCTATTACTGGCGCTAGACACTTTGTGAACATCCCTGGTGCATTGGATAGTCCAAAGGGCAAGGCAGAGAACTGATAATGTGATCCATACACGTACAACCTTAAGAAAAGCCTGAAGTCTGCATGAAAAGGGATAAGATGATAAGCATCTTTTAAGTCTAGTGCTACCAGAAAATTTGAATGAGGAAGAAGAGGTAACAGGTTGTGATGTGACATCATTTTGTACTTGGGCACTTTCACAAACAGATTTAAGAAAGATTGAGAACTAGTCTCCAAGCACATTCTTTCTTTGGCGTGCACAAAAAAATAATCCTTGAATAAAACCATTTCCCTTAATACTTGGCTTAGATTCTGGTGTCATTCTAAGGGGGTGCAATATTTGTCAGCATGGAAGAAGATGGTCAACATACCAGCTATGCCAGAAATGGTCTGCACCTCTTCAGGCTTTCGAATATTAGTTAAAATATTGTCTTCACCCATAGTTCCTTTTTTAGGCAATGCCAAAATTAAAGTACTTCCAATATAGCAAATCAAAACCAATAAAATCTATAGGTGTTACTGCTCAATGACAGCAGTCTTAACAAAAAACTCCAAAGCTCTCCTCACACTAGAGATTGCTAACATCAGCGGTCACTGAGACATGGTTTAGAGCAGTGGACAGCACACTGGCAGTTCAAGAGTACAGTGCCTTTCACAAATTTAGACCAGCTATTAAACAGACAGGGACTAAAGGTGGAGGCGTCTCAATTTACATCAAAAATAAACATACCTCAAGGCTGGTCAAACAGAACAACCGACTTGAATGTCTCCATGCTCAAATCACCATAGGCAAAATCTCATACCACTTCCTTACAAGCTATAGGTCCCCCTCTATGACCCAGAAAACACACCATAAATATTCAAACTTATTGGAAACACTCAACATCCAACCCAATACCATATTCATGGGTGACTTTGCCCCAGTATTAAAAGGGAAACATACAGGCACAGAGATTCCTGGATTATGTAAACACAATTGCCCTGGACCAGACTGTCAATACATCAACTAGGGGTGCAGACATACTGGATCTGGTCCTCACTAATACGGGAGAGTACTGCACAACCCTACTGCAAATGTCTTTTCTGGTAAGGCCAGATGACAAAATAGTCTCTATGAAGTAAAAAGTAAACATGGAACCCCAGCTAACCCTGCAATATTCAGGAATGACTGTAAGGTTAAAGTACAGTTGTGTACCTACCATAAATGTAGATGTTCGAGTATATTCACTGTTGCAGTCATTACTCTCGGGTAATCCTGCTGGCAAGCTACCCACAGTCGGCCAGAATTCCAAAGTCTAGGTCCGGCATCGGTTGCTGTTGCCTCTTCCCTGACATCAGTGCACCAGGGGTATAAAAGATGCAGCAGACGCCATTTTCTTCAGTTTTTCTTGCCCCAGATGTCAGGTGCCCCAAATAGGTAGGCTGAAAAATATAGCAATAAGAAATGCATGCACAAAAATAACATTTCCTTCATCTTCAAGCAAATACACCAAAAGGGTTGTATAGGATAGAGAAGTGTAGATAAGTCCCAGCAAAAAAAATGGGGGATGGTGGGTAGGTAACCTGGACTGCAACAGTGAATACACTTGAACATCTACATTTATGGTAGGTACACAACTGTACAATGTTCATCGTGTTTCACTGTTGCAGCTGTTACTCTTGGGTTGAATCCCAAATCTGAGGATGGGTGGCTGGGCTAAATAGGATTAGGAGAGGCTATGAGGCCCTGCAGAACTGCAGTGGTGAAGCCTGCTCTGGACTTAGAATAGAGAGGCAGGTGGTAGTGCTTTGTAAAGGTGTGCACTGAACTCCAAGTTGCAGCCTCTAAGATTTCTTTGGTTGGTACTCCTCTGAGGAAGGCTGCTGAAGTGGCTGCTGCTCTGGTGGAATGAGGCCTAATGCCCCTTAGGCACTGATTCGCCATGTTGTGAATAGCAGAAACGGATGCAACGGCCTATCCATTTAGAAATAGTCTGTTTTGATATTGCCTTTCCTTGAGATCCTGCAGCATATGACACTAAAAGCTGCTCAGTCTTTCTGAAAGCTTTAGTTCTGTCCAAGTAGAAGCGTAACTGCCTGTGTATGTCCTAAGAATGTAGAATTTTCTCACCCTTGTTCTGTGGATTCGGGTAAAAGGTAGGCAAGTGAATGGTTTTATTGAGGGCCACACTGGACACCACCTTAGGCATAAATGTAGGGTTTGTCCTCAGAGAAACCCTGTCTGGATGAAAAATGATGAAAGGTTCCACAGCCATGAGTGCTTGTAACTCCGAGACTCGCCTTGCAGAGGTTATGGCTAGGAGCAGAGCTGTTTTCCAGGATAAGAATTTAATATCCGCTGTGGATGCTGGCTCGAAAGGAGGCAGTGTGAGTTTTTCCAAAACATAATTGAGGTCCCATTCCGGAACTGGTGCTTTCCTTGGAGGCCTAATGCTTTTGGCCCCTCTGAGGTACTGCCTTATTAAAGGACAAGAAAAGATAGGTGGTTCCGTATTGTAATGTGCAGAAATGGCAGAGGCATGAATCTTAATTGATCAGAAAGAAAGGCCTTTGTTCAGCATCTCAGTTAGGTATTGCAAAATCTGAGGAATATTTGGTACAGACGTGTTAATGCCTTGTTCCTGGTTCCAAGCACAGAATCTCTTCCATTTTTCTGCATAAGATTTTCTGGTACTGGGCCTCCTGGCCTCCAAGATAACATCCATACCAGCGTTTGAAAGAGAGGTTTTCTGAATGGTTACATTATCCGCCATGCTGCCAGATTTAAGGTCCTGAGTTGTTTGTGCAGGATCTGATTGTTTTGTTGGGTCAGCAAGTGAGAAGTTTGAGGCAATATCCATGCTGGACCTTGAGACAAGCTCTTTAGGATTGGGTACCAGTGCTGGCGTGGTCAGTCTGGTGCAATCAGAATAATTTTTGGCTTCTCTTGTCTGACCTTTAGGAGTACTCTGGGAAGGAGAGGCAGAGGGGGAAAAGCATATACTGTTAGATTTTTCCAGCTGAATGATAGTGCGTCCACTTTCCATGCTTGTTTGTGGTAAATCCTTGTGCAAAATCTCTGCAATTGACAGTTGTGAGGGGAGGCAAATAGATCTATGTCTGGGCATCCCCATTTCCTTATTATCATCCTGAAGACTTGTGGATCCAGTTTCCTTTCGTGGGGATACATGAGGTTTCTGCTTAGTTTGTCTGCCACAGTATTTGTTTTTCCTGACAGGAATTGTGCTTGTAGGTGAACCTGAAAAGCCAATGCTGTGCTCCATAAGATCATTGCTTGTCTGCAGAGGGGGGGTAAAAATGAGTACCTCCCTGCTTGTTTATGTACCACATGACCGTAGTGTTGTCTGTCTTTATCAGTAATTGTCCTGGATGAAGCAGGTCCTTGAAAACTGCATTTTGAACAGCTAGCATCTCTTTTTGATTGATGTGAAGAAGCATCTGGTTTGCAGGCCATGTGCCCTGAATACATTTTCCTGCCATATGGGCCCCCCAGGCATAATCTGATGCATCCTTTGTCAGTGTCTGTCTGGCTGTGGGTAAACTGAACGGCAGACCCTTGTTGTGGTGACAGGCTTCTGCCCACCATCGAAACTCCTGTTGTAGGCATGGAATGAGTGCAATTACTGTCTCCAGGCTGTAGCAATGCTGAGTCCAAACACTTTTTAGATACCATTGTAGTTTCCTCATATGCAGTCTGGCATATGGAATCAGTAGAATGCAGGATGCCATGAAACCCAAAGCCTGCAGGATTTTCCTTGCAGATAAGTGGGTTTTTGTTGTCAATTTCTTGAAGTAAGTAGTCAGTTGTTTTTGTTTGTCTGGCGTGAGATAAGCCATCTGGGCAGTTGTATTTAAGCTTGCACCCAGGAATATTATCTCTTGAGAGGGCACTAGTTTTGATTTCTTTTTGTTTACTGTGTACCCTAGGCCAGTTAGTAATCTTTTTACAAATGCCAGATGCTGTAGAAGAGTGTCTTTGTTCTTTATTTATTTATATTTGTTGACCGGGAGTGTCTGACTGGATGTAGGTCCATTTTCAGCGGAGGCCCGGGGAGAAAAGCTCCACAGTTAAAACAAACAGACAGTAGTTACATTGGATTACATAGCGATTACCAATTTACATAGCAATTACTTACAACATATTTACAGATGAAGAACATAGTACATCAGTGAAGTACATAACAGACATTAACAAATGTTACAATAAGAAGTTCCTGTTGTATAATAAGTACTAGGCTTATGAGCACCTGAACTTGCTATAATCAAGGTAGTTAGTGGAGTGGAAAGAAAGGTAGTGTTTGGATGGCGTGGGTAATACTAGAGTGGGAGTTGCAAGGGCATAGCCAGCATGTTTTTAGGTGTGCTTTTAGTAAAGTTTTGAAGTGGGTGCATGATGGTATGGAGGCAATTGTGGGTGGGAGGGAGTTCCATAATTTGGGTATGGCGCAAGAGAATAGTGCTTCACCAGCAGAGTTATTGGCTTTAGTGATCTGCAAGTGATTTTTGTTGTTGGATCTTAGTGGTCTGGTGGTGCGATAGGGTTGGAGTAGATTCTGGAGGGATGGGACATTTAGTGGATGGTTTACTAGTTTGTGGGCGAGTGAGAGTTGATACCATTGAAGGAGGTGAGGGAGTTCAAGCCAGCCCAGTTCAGCAAGTGAGTGACAGTGGTGACTATGGTAGGATGCCCCTGTGGTGAATTTGGCGATTTTGTTGTAGCAGGTCTCTAGCTTGTTTAGATCACATTGCCTTACGTTGGTATATATTGGAGAGGCATAAAGTAGGGTGGAGATAAGGTGGGAATTTGCTATTGAAATCTTTGCTGCTTTGGTGAGAAGTTGCTTATTTCTGTATAAAGCTCCTATTTTTTTGTGGACTTTTTTTTATGGTCATGGATAAGTGAATGTCAAATTTTAGTTTATTGTCTATTTCCACTCCTAGCAATTTGGTGTGTTCAGTTGGGTATATAGTGGCGTCGTCTTTTGCTGTGATGTTAAAGTGAGAGTTGTTTTGAGTACGTTTGGTGGGTTGGAAGATGAGTAGTTTATTTTTGTTTGGGTTGAGTATTAATTGGGCATCGGATAACCAACTTTCAACAGAGGAAAAGGCTTCCTGTGTGACTTTTTGCAGTTTGGGTAGGGACTAGGCTGAGCAGATGATGGTTGAGTCATCTGCATATTGTATGTGTGCGCCATGTTTTTTGGCAAAGGCTAGATTATTGATGAAAACAGAGAAGAGTAGGGGTCCAAGGATGGATCCTTGGGGAACCCTATGGAGACAGGTAATTGGGGAGATATGTCATTCTGCCATACAACTGATTGTTGGCAGTCAGACAGGTAACTCTGAAACCAGTTGGTGACCGATTGTGAAAAGGATAGGTTATTGAGGACAGAGGTAAGTTGTTTGCGTGGGACCATGTCAAATGCTTTAGATAGGCCTAGGAAAGTAGCAGAGGAGAGATAGCCATTGTTTTTATGCTGAAGGATGGTGTTAGTAAAGGACAGTAAGGCAGTGGTGGTGCTATGGTTTGGTCGGAAACCATGCTGAGTATTGGAAAGGAGGTTGTTAGTCAGGAGGTAGTCTGAGACCTGAGAGTGTATGCATCTCTCTAATATTTTGGAGAGCGGAGAGAGAATAGCTATGGGGCGGTAATTGGTTAGTTCTATGGAGGGTCCGCCTTTGTGGAGGGGAATTATATGTGATACTTTCCACAGTGCGGGAACGTAACTTTCTGATAGAGATCGGTTAATCAAGATGGATACTGGGTAGGCCACAGCATCAACTGCGATTTGTAGGTATTCACTTGGGAGGTTGTCTGCTGCTAATTTGGTGGGCTTAAGTTTAGTTAAGAGTTTTTTTATGTTGGAGGTAGGTACAGGAGAAAAAGAGAAGGCAGTGAGGAGATTACTAGTTGAAGGTGTTGGTTGGAGGGGAGGGGGGTTGTGTTGTCTAGCTAGTGATAGTATGGTTTGTGTGAAGTGTGTGTTGAATGAGGTAGCAATATTTTCTGAGGAGTGAGCGATGTTAGGAGGAGGGGTACTGACTTTACCTGGGTGGAGGATGGAGTTTATGGAGGACCAGAATTGTTTGGGGCTGAGTTGGGAGGAGTCTAGGGCAGACAGGTAGTATTAGAATTTGTCCTGTTTTATTAGCTTTTTTACTCTATTGTGTAGTTCTAGGAATTTCTGTCTAGTTGAGGGGGTTTTGGTTTTGTGCCAGTGCTCCCAGGCTTTATCCCTGTTTTTCATTTCTGACTTAGTGGTTTTCTGTAGCCATGGGGAGGGTTGTGCTTTGATTCTGGAAAGTCTTATGGGGGCATGGTAATTAAGGATGCTCAGGAAGGTAGAATTAAAAAATGCAACTGCGTCATCAAGACTGAGGTACTTTAGAGGATGCCAGTTACATTCTTTCAGGGATGAGATGAATGTGAGTGGGTTAAAGTTTAGTTATTTATGTATTTGACGGTAGATGACAGGTTTAGCTTGGTATAGGTATTTTTTGAGTAGGAATGTTGGGGAGTGATTACTGAGGCTATCTGATAAGCAGCCTGTTATATATGACTGGGTGCTCTTACAAACTAGTATCCAATCCAGGGTAGTGTGTTGCTGGAGTTTTTATTTATCTTGGTTGGTGACTGGACTAGTTGGGTGAAGCCATGAAGGTTTACATGATAGGTTGGGATGGTTGCCAGAACAGGATTGCCAGCCAATACTGAAATCTCCTAAAATGATAGTTTCTTGGGGGAGATGGTGGGTAGACCAGCTGAGGAGGTTTTCTAGTGGAGGGATGTTTTGGCCAGGTGGGAAGTAGCATCCAATTATGTTGATTGTTTTGTTTTGGTTTATTTTGAGGTTGGTATATATTATTTCTTCATTGCCTATTTGTGGAGCTGATGATTTTAAGATCTGGATGTTTAGATGCTGTTTAAATATTATAGCTACACTGCCTCCTTTCTTGTTTAGCCGGCCTACTCTTAGTATGCCAGAACCTGTAGGGAGTATTTGCTCACTGGTAATGTGAGAGTTTAGCCAGGTTTCTGTCAGGATGACTATATCTGGGGAGTACAAGTCTATGGTGGCATGGAGTTCATGGACTTTGTTGGATATACTTCTAATATTTAGGCTTAGTAGAAGGAAGTCACTTGGCTTTCTATTGGCTTTAATATGGGAGAAGTTGTGGTTTCTAGTCTGAATATGAGGATTGGGGTTGGAGATGGTAGGGCCAGGGTTGGGGTGGATGTCTCCACTTAGGGCTAGTTTTGATATGCATGAGGTTATTAGTTTTATCAGTTTCTGAATGTGTTTGTTTATCAGGGAAACTTTATGATTGTGCTCTGTGGGTAATAGGTATGGTGGGAGGGTTATTATGTTAAGTTGTAGGGATGCTTTATGTTTGAGTAATATAGTTGGTAGAATATGTGGGGGGTGCATAGGGATGGTTCTTGAGTTGGTGGGAGGGGAACTGAGTGAGGGTGAGACATGAGTGGTGGTGTGAGTAGTAGTACAGTGGTAGTGGTTGAGTGGGGGAATGATGGAGCTTTGGCAGGATGTAAGATATGCAAGTAGAGTGCATGCAGTGAGCATAGGTAAGGTATGCTTATACATGTTAGTTGAGGAGGTGTGATAGTTGTGGGAAGATGGAGGAGGTAGTGTTGGGTTAGTGCTGTGGCTGGTTATTGGAAAGATGGGAGGGGTTTGTCAGTGTAATAAAAGTGGGACCACTGGGGGTGGGAGGGAATAGGGGGCAGGGTGGGGAGCGAAGCGGGTAGAGACCCTGTTAGTTGCTCTTATGAGGGGCTGGAAACAATCAGGTAACAGAGTTAACTGATAAATGAACATATGATAGTGACAAGGGTGGTTGTAGTTTTAAAAATGGTGCCTGCCACAGGTAATATTTATTAACTTTGGCATTTTCTTAAGGTAATAAACAGGGAAGGGAAACAGGGAAGTTCTCTGCTTGAATTAGGCAGTCGTCCAAGTAGGGATACATTTGAATTCCTTTTTGTCTGCACAATGCAATTACTGGTGCCAGGCATTTTGTAAAGACCCTGGGCACAGTAGATAAGTCAAAGGGCAGTGCAGAGAATTGGTAATGCATTGAGCCAGCTATTAATCTGAGGTATCTTCTGCAAGATTGTCTGATTGGGACATGCAGGTATGCCTCTTTTAGGTCCAAAGTTACGAGCCAAGCCCTCTTGCCCAGCATGGGCAGTAGCTGCTGAAGAGTCAGCATCTTGAATTTTGGAACTTCCAGAAATGTATTTAGTATAGACAGGTCCAGAATTGGTCTCCAGGTTTTGTCCTTCCTGGGTACTAGAAAAAGTCTGGAGTAAAATACTTGCCCCTGCTCTTGTTGTGGTACTTGCTGAATGGCCCTCATGTCCATGAGGGCTGTAATTTGTTTTTGTGCCTCTGCCCATTGATTGTGTGGCAGGTCTGGTATGCCCTTTGACCTTGGTAGAGTGTGAAAATGGAACCTGTAGCCTTGGGACACTATGTTCAGAACCCATTTGTCTTGGGTAACCATTTGCCAATTTGATGAAAAAAATGCTAGTTTTCCCCCTAAGGGGGCTGCCAAAAGAAAACTGCTTGGAACTGGTAGAGGAAAGTCACTGGGACTGTTTCCTGTAAGGATGTGATTTGTCTTCTCCACTTTTGGAGATAGGAGCACCCCATTGTCTAGGTCTGTATGAGCCTTGGGGTTGAGAACTGCCTCTGGGATGTCTGTATCTGCCTCGTTGTGGTTTGTTTGAGACTGGAAAGGACCAATTTTTTGAAGGCCAGTTCCTGCTAAACCTGGGTGGCTGTACCTGTAAGAAATCCTTTACTGTCTGCATGGATTTTACTTTAGCCTCCATTTTTTCAACACCTCTTCTGCTTTAGTACTAAACAAAGTATCATGCTGTAATGGTGCATCCAATAATTTTGCTTTAACATGATCAGGCAGATGTTATTCTTTTAACTAAGCATGCCTTCTAATAACAGAACCTGTAACAGCAGCCCTGCAAGAGACCTCCAGTGAATCATAACCAGATTGCAAAGTATGCTATCCCACTTGTTCAGTTGCATGCAATAAATCCTGCAATTCTTTGTTCTCTGAACATTCAGTATTTGTCAACATTATTTGTTTAAGTTGTGACATTAAATATTGCTGATATTTAAGCATATGAAAAATGTCAATTCAAAGCCCTTACAGCCAGGGTGGCAGAAGTGTAAACTTTTTCCCCCATCTGTCTAGAGCCCTAGAATCCCTATCAGAGGGGACAGGGTTTTTTGCAGTGGAAGCTTTAACCCCTTTGGGACCCTGAGAGAGAGTGTCTGGGTCTGCTGTGGGGTTTTTATATAGAAATTTATGAGAATCCGGGACCCTGTAGTATCTGTCTGGCTTAGCAGGTGCAGGAGGTAAAGAGTCAGGGGACATTCCAGACTCTGAAAATACATCATCTACAATGTCTAGAACAGGTGGAATACCTAGGGGTCTGTGCTGAGGAAGAAGCAGGAAGTCTCTGAGCCTTTTCTTAGACTCAGAATAATCTTGGCTCTCCCAGTGGAAATGCTTCCTCATAGTATGCAGTGTTTCCCCAAAAGAATAGTCCTCAGAAGGAGAGGCTGAAGGAATGGATTCTTCAGCATCAGAATCCTCATAGGGAAGCATGGGGTAATCCTGTTCAGAAGAGGAATCAGAGGAAATAGAAACCTGATCAGAAGAATCATACTCTGTCTTTTGCCTAGGCCTCTTATCATGAGGGGGATGGGAGCCCCTGATCAAAGTAATTAGGTCTTCGGCCATTTTGAGCATCTGTTTTTTAGGCATGGAAGTCTGAATAGGAGAATGCTGTACTTGTTTCTTTGTCTTTAGAGCTTTAGTCTTTGTCTTTGAAGCTGAAGATGGCTTAACATATAGTTGTGTCGGTCTGAAGACACCCTCAGAAGCCGTTGCCTGCTCAGTGGCTCTGGACCCATCTGAGGGATTGATTTCAGAGTGTCCAATACCTTGAGTTTCCAGAGGTCTAGTCGGCTATACGTGGGAGTTGGTAGCGGCCTGTGGCTCTGAGGTAGTGGGCGCCAGTGGCTGTGAAAGCGCCTCACTGAGAACCGGCGAACTGGTGACTAGCCTAGAAGAGGCTTTGTTGTCGGTTTTGGACCTCGGATGCCTATCCTTGCCCTTGTCCTTGCGTTTTTTGTAAGCTCCGGTTGTCGGCTGTTCCGCAGGCATTATATAATTAAATCATCGGCCAAAGTAATGAAATGCAAAATCGAACCAACACTTGATAGTGCATTGGTTGAATCTAGCACAAAACCGACAGCTAGCAATGTTGTGATCAGGGCCTAGGCAAGGAATACAGTAAGAGTGAAAATCCTTATGAGGTATTTGCTTCCCACAAGAAATACAATTGTTAACTTTTTCTGACATTGGTCTGGAGCAAGAAAAAAGTTTCCCCAACGGGGTACCTTAGCTTTAATGAAGACTTCGGTTCTGAAATTCAGATTTGAAAATCTCAGGAGTCGGCCGACCGGCACTTGCGAAATGCTTTTGCTTCGGGCACCGCGCGGCAAGAAAGACTGGAGAAAATGGTGTCGGCTGCATCTTTTATACCCCTGGTGCACTGACGTCAGGGAAGAGGTGACAGCAACTGATGCTGGACCTAGACTTTGGAATTCTGGCTGACTGTGGGTAGCCTGCCAGCAGGATAACCCAAGAGTAATGACTGCAACAGTAAAACACGATGAACATCTTCCCTACTATTAAATGATAACCTGGCAAAATTTCAAGCCCCATAAACCTTCAGAATATTGCTGTCTATGCGGAACTGTTTACAGAAACCCCTATACAAGCATGCTAATAACTGCACAGAGGCAAGCTGTACCCACCAGGAGTTCTAACTCAAAAAACAAGCCACCCTGGTGGAATCAAATCAACAGGCTGTATAACATAATACATGGCAAAAGTTAGGAGATGCAGCACCCAGCAGGATTAATGCACTCTTGCCAAACTAAACAACTCAGAACAAATAAAGTCTACCAAAGCCAATCTGAGGTAAATTTGGCCTCCAGAGCCAGTGGCAACCACAAGGCATTCTTTAGTTATATCCACAACCTCAAAGGCAATACACAACTGTGTGCAGAGTTCATTGTTAATGGAACCATCTATACTGAGCCAGAAGAATATAGCAAACCTATATTATATTGCAATATAAACTACTGATGTTAGTTTTTTAATAGGGACTCCGTTTTTGAATAAATTAAATATTCATTAGTTGTGTGAAGTGATTGGATAGACAATGCATTTTTACAAGTATATAGGCAGTGATGTTTCTGACTCTTATTAACTCTGAAGAAGCCATTTGTAAATGGCGAAAGTGCATAGTTTTTAAGAGCATCGAAATAAAGAAGTGGATTTCCTTGTCTGTTTTTTTTTTTTTTTTTACAAGTTTACCCGTTTTGGGTGTAGTTTTGTTTTATTTGTTGGTTATGACCGAAATGCTTAGATTTCCACTCTGTTACATTGTTGAACTTTGATTTGTGCTATGGAAGCAGTCATTACTGAGTTAACTGCTTCCATGCAGAGACTGACAGCACTTTTAACTCAGAATGAGCTTAGAGGGGCATCGCGAGCCACGTCAACGGACTCCCAAGTGGAGCTATTCAGTATATATACACCACCAGCGTTGCAGGTGGTGAACAATATCAGCGCAGAGACTAATGCAGCCTGACTGGAAGGTAATGACATCAAGCAATAGCTTTGTCTACCTGAGTTTAACTTCTCGAACTTGAATGAGGAGAGAAGGGAGACGCTTTCATTGAGAAAGCAAATTGACCGGTTTGAGGGCATTTGTCTGAAATACAGGGGCCTACAATTGGAAAATGCGTACCTTGCGAAGTCGCTAGCATTTAAACAAGTGCCTAAAGGCTTAAGAATTTGGAAACTACCGATGGAAATTGATAATGGGTCTATGGAGTACAAAGAAATGGTGGATTTATTTAACAACACTGGTATAGAAATGTTGGACATTACTGTGAAGAATAATCAGAGTAAGTTGGTCTCCCTTAAGAAAGAGAGTGTTTCTTTGAACAAAGTAAAGTAAATGATTTACTGTTTTTTCAACATGTTAACAATTATCATTCTGTGCTTAACAACTTAGACCAATTTGTCAACAAAAATGTTAAAATTAAGATTAAAAAACTGGCAGGGGACACTAACGATTATAAAAATAATTTTGCATACCCAAATGACGTATCTGAAACTTGACAGAGAGGAGAATGGGGCAACAGGGACAACACTGAAAGGAGTTTTACTAACCAGAATGAGAATGGAAGTGTAAGGCAAGGTGAACAACATTTTTAGATCAATCTCCACAGGTGAGGAGATCGGAACGCTTGATGAACAGGAGGGGAGGGGGACAAGTGAACCAACAATATGGGGGACAGCAGCAACAACAACAGCACGGCTTTTACAACAGGAAGCGCCAATGGGTGAACAGGAAGAGACATTGAATTCTAGCATTATCAATTGCCAAACCGGTGCAGAAGACTCACAACACTAGTTAGATAGTTCACTTTTGCATTTTGAAATTCAGAATGAGTCTGCCATTTGTGATATTTGTAAAAAAGATGGCTTTACAATTTACAACTACAGTGCCTTGAAAATTAAAAATGTGCACCATAATTTGTTGTGCAAAAATTTTACCTTTGTCCCTGCATTTTATTTAGACTTTGTAGATGTCTATACTAGTTTTGTAAGGTGTGGCGATGCAGCGGTTAGTGTTGTCGCCTCACAGCAAGAGGTTCTCCCGTTCGATTCTCGGCTGGAGTGTCTTCTGTGTGGAGTCTGCATGGCCTGCCCGTGATCGAGTGATGGCTAAAGACATGCAGGTAGGTGCGTGAATGGGTGTGCCACCTTTGAAGGTTGGGTGTTGTGCTGGCAACTCGGCACCGTAAAAATCCACTGCCAATCATAAGAGGACTGGCATTCCGCTGTGGCAACCCCGAACCGGGAAAAGCCGAAAGACATTAGTTAGATGTTTACACTAGTTTTAAACTGTTTACTAGGCAACTGAGTTTGTCACTGTTTTTTAATGACCAGAACAATGAAAAAAGCTTGTTACCTACAATTCCTAAAAGGAAAAGCACATTTATACCCCCTGTTCATATGGATATAATAATCTTTGAAAAATTGTGTGTTAATGAAATTAGGAGAAAAATGGTAGACAGGTAACTTTAGTAATTATGACAATCTTAACATTGAAGAAAGAAATGCCTTATTTGAAATGGCTAATACCAGTGAAGTGAGAATAATGAAGCCTGATAAGGGGGGGGGGGGGGGGTTGTCATTATGTCTCACTTTGACTATGTGGCAAAAATGCAAAAAATATTAAATGACTATTCCACCTATCAGAGAGTCTCTAAAAATTAGATGAATATTGCCGATCATAAAATAGATTTGTTCTTGTTGGATGTGATCTTTCAAGGGGCAATACACGAAAGTGAATTTAATTATTTTAATGTGGAACACCCAGTTACACCCGTTGTGTTTGGGATCCCTAAGATGGCCTACAAAGTAATATTTTTAGGAAAGAAACCTATAGAGGGTGGAGCTAGGAACTAAACCTTCTATTTAATGGGTAAAATAAAACATTTCAGAGCTTTACTAGAAAAGCTCACCAGACTCTGTAACCCTTTGCCGTGAAGGAAAGGTTTGTTTGCTTTTTATTTGTTGTATTTTGTATTACTTTATTGCCTTTTTATATTTTGAATACTGTGCTTTGTTTTCTTTACCTTGTGTTTTACTTGTATTCTGCTTTTAACTACATATTAAAACTTCAAAAGACACCACAGCTCTGTCTCTTGTGAGTCAGCCAGAAATTAGAACTGATCAATTAAGGACTCATGCATAAGATAGAAGAGGTCACTTAAGGTTAATCATTTGTGAATTGAGGGTGTGGAGCTAGGAATTAAACCTTCTATTTAAGGGGTAAAATAAAACATTTCTGAGCTTTACTAGAAATGTTCACCAGACTCTGCTACACTTTGCTGTGAAGGAAAGGTTAGTTTGATTTTTATTTGTTGCATTTTGTATTACTTTATTGCCTTTTTATATTTTGAGTACTGTGATTTGTTTTCTTTACCTTGTGTTTTACTTGTATTCTGCTTTTAACTGCATATTGAAACTTCAGAAGAGACCACAGCTCTGTCTTTTGTCAGTCATGCAGATTTTTTTTCTCCACCCAACCGGTTTACTGTCCTGTTTTTAAATACCACTGTCTTTCTAGTTGCCTGCCTCTTATGTTAATTTCACCATATATCTCATTTCCTCTCTGCTTTCACTGGCTTGTGTGAGTAAGCACAAAATTATCATTTTGTGAAATCACTCCCCTTCAACTATTTAAATTTATTGGCCATCATACTGTATTCCATAGTACCAGAATACAAAAGTGACCACACCCTTTCAATCTATCTTGCTGTTTTAAAAAGAGTGACTCTCCACTACAACTTAACTTTTTAGACAGGTAAAACAAGAAGTTATGTACTCACCATAACATTCAATGTATGTAGTCCATCTTGCCTCACATTCTTACCCGTGGGTTCGGAGCCGAATGTCGGCTCCGACTCGGCCAAAACTTTTCTAGCTCGAAGTCTTTCTATTGGCTGGGCTAATATGGTATCCCATGCTGTACTGCGCTACATCCCCAGATCTAGTTTGCTGCAAACACCAGCACTCATACTCCATGCATAACAACACCCAAGGAAAGGAGGAACAAACCAAGAATGTAGGGAGCTCTGAAACCAGACATAACCTCCAGATCCTCCAGGAAGGGGGAAGGAGGGGGGCTAAGTAAGAATGTGAGGCGAGATGGACTACATACATCGAATGTTATGGTGAGTACATAACTTCTTGATGTTATGTAGTCCAATCTCGCCTACATTCTTACCCATGGGACAGCGTCCCTAGTACCTAAATCCTGGGAGGCTCAGTGAAAAATACTCCTGAGCACTGTGGAACCAACGGAAGACCTGCCCCTAGATACCACATCCAACTTGTAATGAGTAACAAAGGTGTGAGGAGGTGCCCAAGTAGCCGCAGCACAAATATCCATAGACAATCTGGCCTGATAGGCTGTAGATGTAGATACAGGACCAAGTAGAGTGAGCCTTCACTGGAAAAGGTAAATCTTTACCCCCTGAGGAATAAACAAAGGAAATGCAGCTGGAGATCCACCTGGACAGAGTAATTTTGGAAACAGGAGACCTCATTCTGTTTTCTGAAAAGGAAACAAACGATCAGATTTTCTAAGGTTTTTCGTTCTGTGCAGATAAAAACGTGTGTACATCTAATTGATGGAATGTGAATTCCGCCTTGTTTGAGAACTGGGGAAAAAACACTGGCAATTCAATGGATTGATTAAGGTTACTGATTGATGCCACTCTGGGAAGAAAGGAAGGGTTCGGTCTAAGAGAAACCCCGTCCTTATGAAAAATCAAGTATAGGGGTTTGATTGATAGAGCTTGAATCTCTGAAACGCGTCTGGCTGATGTGATGGCTACTAAAAAGACAGTCTTCCAGGTCAAGAATTTTAACTCACAAGTAGCTGCAGGTTCAAAGGGGGATGAAGTGAGAGCCTGTAGAACAAAGTTTAAATCCCAAGGCATGACAGGTTCCGATACAGGAGGACGAAGTAACAGAGTGCCCTTCAGGAAAGCCTTACAGAGTCTATGAGCCATTAAACTAGGCTAATTTGCGACATGAAATGTAGAAATCGTCGCCAATTGGACTTTAATGGTGGCAGCCACTGAGCCCTGGTGAAAATGCATAGACAAGAACTCCAAAACAGATGAAATTGGAGCCGTGTAAGGGTCAATCCTTTGGGTATGAGCCCAAATTGAAAATCTCTTCCATTTGCTGGAAAAAATCTTCCTGGTCGAGGGCTTATGAGAGGAAGATAAAATATGAACCAAGAAATGATGAAGCCTAACTAATGATGGAAGTGGAACAGCCAGGCTGTCAATCGGAGGGTCCGCAGAGAGGGATGGAGCTGCCCTGAAATGTGTGTCAGTAAGTCTGGTTGTGGGTCTAGAATCCAAGGAGCGTCCATGAGATAGGGATGTAGAAAGGGGAACCAAATCTGATTAGGCCAGTGTGGGGCAATCAGAATCATTCTGCTTCCCAAGGATTGCACTTTCTGAATAACCTTTGACAGCAAGGAGACCGGAGGGAAGGCATATAGTAGATCGGAGGGCCGATCGTGGACTAGAGCGCCCTTGGTGACTCCCACTGAGGGGGGATGAACGTGAAGTAACTGCTGTATTTGCCATTGAGGGGGCTGGCAAAAAGGTCGCAACAAGGCTGACCCTACCTGCCGAAGATCCGCTCCGCAAATTGACAGTTCAAGGACCACATGAAAGGCATCAGAATAGCTCTGCTTAGCCTGTCTGCGATCACACTGGACTTCCCCGGAATGTGCGTTGCCACGAGAAAATGTTGGGAAGACACTGCCCACTGCCACACTCGCATGGTCTCTCTTCACAGGGGATAAGACTTGGTTCCTCCCTGCTTGTTCAGATACCACACCACTGACATATTGTCCAAGTGGATTGCAATAGTCCCGAGAGGAAGAAAGTTCTGAAGTGCCTGCAACGCAAGTAGCACAGCTCTCATCTCCAGGACATTGATATACAGATGCATCTCGTGCTCTTGCCACATGCTTTGGCCTGTCCTTCCTAGCTAATGCCCCCCCACCCCATCTGGGAGGCATCCGTGGTCACCGTGGCAATCGGGGGCGCCTGAACGAAGGGCTTTCCTCTGACTGGATTGTTGGTGCGAACCACCAACTGAGATCCTGTTTGCACCTGTCCGTAAGAATAGGGTGAGAAAGAGGAAGGCGTTGAAGAGACCACTGGGCAAAGAGAAGCCACTGAAGGAGTCTCATATGTAACCTTGCTAGAGGGACTAACAATCGTCACGGCCATAGTCCCCAACAGTTGGAGAACCCATCTTGCCTTTGCTCTTCTCAGAGGGAGCAAGGTGTGAACTTGTTGTTGTAGGGCTCTGATTATTTCCTGTGGTAGAAATGCCCGCATGAGAACAGTGTCTAGTTCTGCACCTATAAAAGTGACATGCTGTGAGGGCAACAAGGCAGATTTTTCCCAGTTCAATGTTATGCCCAACTGTTGACACAGATTTATAGTGGCGTCCCTGGTCTGAATTAGTAGATGCCTGGTTGTGGCAGAGAGGAGCCAGTTGTCCAGATATGGAAACACTTGGAATCCTTGACGTCTCAAGTGAGCAGTCACCACTGCCATGCATTTGGGGGCTGTGGTGAGACCAAAGGGCAGGGCTTGAAACTGAAAATGACTGGCTCCCAGATGGAAGCGTAGGTGACTCCTGGATGCCCTGTCCGTTTTGATGTAATAGTAAGTATCCCTGAGGACGATGGAGCACATCCATACTTCTTTTCCCAACAATGGGAGAATAGACTGCAATGTGACCATTTGGAACTTGGACTTTTGTACATGGTTGCTCAATCGGCTGAGATCTAATATGGGTCTCAGGTCCCCTGTTGTTTTCGGCACCAAAAAGAATCTTGCGTAAGTCCCTAATCAGATCTGGTCTGAAGGGACATGTTGGATGTCTCCTTTTTCTAGCAGCTTTGAAACTTCTGAAGCTACATAATCCCTTTGACTGGGTGGAACATCCAGGATTTTCCTGACTGGAGGGGGGGTCTGACGAAAAGGGAATGACATAACCTCCGGAAATTATTCGTAAAACCCATTTGTCCTGGATGATGTCTTGCCAGGCCTCTGGGTATAACGAGATACGACCCCCGACTGGCTCCGGAAACGCACAGTCGGGCCTCCCATCAGGAGCGACGGTAGGGAGAACCGTGAAAGGAATCGCGGTCTCCCGAGTTTCGGGGGCCTCCTCTGCCTCTAGGGCGGCATCTCCCTGAATAACCCCCCCCCTCCTCTGCCTCTGAAGGGGGGCTCACCTTGTGCACTGGGAAAAAAACCTCTGTGATTTCTTGAACCACATTTTTCCACCCCTCTGGGCCTTGGGATAAGGCCTAGAGGGAAGGGAAAAATGGACTCCTACAGCAGACAGAGTTTTTCCCTCCTGCTCGCACCTGGTGAGGGTGTCATTCACCTTGGTTCCGAACAGAGAGGAACCATCAAAAGGGGCATCGGTGAATGAAGACTTGAAGGCCTCCACAAAATGACAAAGGCGCATCCAGGCCCGTCTCCTAAGGGCGACTCCTGAACTTGCTGCCCTACTCGCTCCCTCGGCTGCATATGAAATCAGCCTCATGGAGGAGTTAACAATGGAATTGAGGGTAGACATCTGGGCGTTAACCGTATGGGTCACCGCCTCTGAAACGTTACCCGTGAGAGTATCTCCAAGCTCCTTGAGGTGATCTCTCTGGAGCCGTGTAAAGTGAGATAAATAATTCAGTGACCGTAAGGTAAAGGTCACTGAAGAGAGGGTATGCTTCCCATACCGGTCCATGGTCCTAGACTCCTTATTAGGAGGATGGACGGTGGAAGAAGTCTCGGCTAATTCCTTCTGAATGGCCGCTGCCACCACCATGGCATCCACAGGGACTCCCTTAGAAAGAAACTCCTTACCCGGGGGAGCAGACAGAAATTTACTGGGTCTCCTGGGGACTGGTTCCACAGAGTCAGGGTTCTCCCACACCCTTTGACAAATCAAATCCAGGAGCTTGTCGAAGGGTGGAGACACCCAGGAGGCGGAGTGCTGAGCACCGAAGGCCTTCAGGAAGACTGACTCCTCCTCAGAGGGGGCTTTGGACGGCCAGTCACCTCTTTGTTTCAAGATCTCTAGGATGTCAGAGAAAGAAACAACCTCAGAGGATGACTTGGGGGACCACTCCGATTCCTCGACGTTAGTATCTGATGTGAGAGACTCACCCTGGGAGTCTATGTGTGTCCTCTTGCACGTTTTCTTTCTAAAGGGCTCCTCAGGCAAGCACTCTGAGGGGCCCTGAGAAACTTGGGGACCACTCATGGGGGTACCCTGAGGCCTTGGGACTCTGCTGTCTGAAGATAGGTGGTGATCAGAGACCCGCAACGGAGTAGAAGGGGACAGAATGACTAACCCACATGATGTCGCTGACAATCTGGCCAGTGCACTCCGCATGGCCTCAAAGGCTGGTCCCCCAGAGTCCAAGGAGCGACCAGCTTCCAAAGCAATGACAGGAGTCGGACTTCCCCACGCCGAAGCACTGAGAGGGAGACTAGGAACCGAGAGATGTCCCAAAGCCTCTCCCTCGGGTCCGACTGAAGAATCCCGAGTCCTGAATCCCGTGGACTGCGCTGACGGGGTCGGAGCTGACGTCGGCACCGATAAGCCCGGAGGGGCCATTGGAACCGACCTGGAGACATCACACAGAGCCGAGCACTCTGGCTCCAAAGGCTGGGATGTGCTTGGAGGAGGAAGTATCGAAGTAGGTTGCAGGATGGGCTCCGGAGCCGACTGGGACGGAGCCAGAAACAATTTTGCCAAGACCGGCGACTGAAGGAGTCTCTGCACCTATTCACATCGGACAATGTCCTGGAAGATTTGGAGGACAGGGAGAGAGATCGAGACCTCCTCTCAGGTGATACTTGCCTAATACTAGGCGATCGGCTCTGAATAGGTTCCAAAATGACTGGAGCCGACGCCGGTTCCATCACCACTGACACTTCCTGCGGCCCCGAGGACAGTGGAGCCGTGGGTGTCGAAACTGATTTATGTATTTTCTCTGGTGACTCCGAGGAGACTGAAGGAGCCAGAGACCTCTTTTTTGATTTCGTGGTTTTAGCTTTAGAGCTGGAAGCAGTTTCCAGACCCTCTTCGAAGGAAGGTTTCAGAAGTCCCTTCAAAATTAACTTATTCTTTCTCTCCTGAAGGACCCTAGGATTAAATGCATGACAGAAGCTGCATGACTCCTGGAGATGGATTGCTCCCAGACAATAAACACAGACAGAATGTCCATCGGTAATGGACATTTTATAGTGACACTTTGAGCATTTCTTAAAGCCCGAGGGGTTGTGTTCCTAAGAATCTTTAGACATCGGAACCAACTACCATCAATCACCAAGCCAAAAAATTACAGGTACAGAACCAACTGGAAAAAAAAAAAAAAAAAAAACGGTCAGCGACTTACACCACACTTAGGGCGGGAAAAACTAAGACCAACAAAAACTCTAACGAATGATCCTCTGACACACGCAAGAGCGGGGGTAGGGCTAAAACCTCTAATTTAAATGGTTTTAGACCGGAAAGTTTGTAACACAGGGAAGCAAGGGGACAGACTAGGTCCTCTAACTGAAATGGGCCTAGCCCGTTGGAACAGCTAGTGGGATACCACAGAAACAGTCACACACACACAACCTTTCCACAAAATAATACCAAACGAACAATAGCTATTAAAATAGATTTTTGTTTGCAATAAATTCTCTCAAGAAGAAGAAAAAAAGGGTACTTAGCCACAGCCAAGAGCGAGACCATGTCCAAGCTACACGAGCGGCACACGAGATCTGGGGATGTAGAGCAGTGCAGCATGGTATACCATCTTAGCCCAGCCAATAGAAGACTTCGAGTTAGAAAAGTTTTGGCCGAGTCGGAGCAGACATTCGGCTCTGAACCCACAGGTAAGAATGTAGGTGAGACTGGACTACATAACATCTTAAGTTACCTCCTTTCACATCAAACTTATCTAGTGCACATTGCAGTGTTTAGGATAAACTATTTTTTTTCATCTTACCTTTAAGCATCCCTGTGACTAGCACTTGCTCTAATACCTGCTGGAAAGCACTAGGAAGCCTTAAACTGACACAAGCACTCAACTCTCCTTGTTAATAAGGAAAAATCTATCGCAGGCACTAATAGCCTATAACTGCCAAGTACATTGCTAAGGCAAGGGAAAGAAGCTCCTGTACTTTACAAAAAAAAGCACCAAATCAGGCATATCCAAGGGTCAGCTTCCAGTGATTTCTCCTGTCCACCTGGTGAATCTGGGCATACTGGAGCAATGCAGCAATTGCCTCCTGTACACAGACAACCCTCTCCTCCTACCACCCAACACTACAACTTGTGAGAGATGCACTTACATAGCCAAACTGGAAGCAAAGCACTCTCCACCCATGACTGTGCTAGACAGTCAAGTGGAAAAAGTCAACTCCCGCACTACACCTCAAGCAACACATAGCCCTTCTAAACCCACACCACCAACACCCACACATACCAACATTAAATCCACATATGCAGAGGCCCTTAACTGTAACCTGCCCAAGCAACAAGGACCTCTGAAGCTGAAATGCAAACACCAATCACAACCAAAGTGTCACATAGCTCACAACACCAGTGTGCCACCCAGCAACAGCCCCCAAGGCAAGACAATGTACTTAACACTTTAGTCATAGGTGACTCTATAGTCAGGCACACGGATGTCTCACTCATCAGGCTGAACAAGGAGAAAATTACAGTCAGCTGCCTGTCGGGTGCCAGGATCCGGCACATAACGCATGCACTCAAGTCACTCCACAACAAGTACAAATATGACTCTGTCATTGTCCATGTTGGAGTGAATGACTTGAGATGTACCTCCCTGGACTACATGAAAAGAAACATGGAAGAATTCTCAGATCATGTGCACCAGGCAGGTATGACCCTAGCCCTGAGTAGCATCCTGCCTTCACCCAGAATGATACCACAATATAAGGACAAAATGACTAACTTCAACAATTGGCTAAGCTTCTGGTGTCATTCAAAGGGGATCCAGTATCTGTCTGCCTGGGATGACATGATCGACAGAACACGTTGCTTTGCCAGAGATGGTCTGCACCTGTCACCCCTAGGATTCAGGTTACTGGCTAAGGCTCTTGCCACCCATATAGTGCCTTTTTTAGGCAAAGATCAAAGGACAAAACCACCGTAAGAGGTACAAGCATGCAAATTCTGAAGGTGATGCTACTCAATGCTAGAAGTCTAAACTTCAAAATGAACTCTCTCAAAGCACTCCTAAAAATGGAGAACATCGATATCTGTGCAGTAACTGAGACCTGGTTAAAGGCTCCAGAGAGCACCCCCACAATACCAGGCTACAACTCTTACCACACTTTTCGGCCACCAAACCAGGACCGAAGCACTAAAGGTGGAGGAGTGTCCATATTGCAGTTTGCTACAGATCGCCCACTACGCCCCAAAATTCTCACTACACCTTTCTAAACATACTGGAAAATATTAAGATACAACCAAACACCCTAATACTGGGTGATTTCAACTACCCTGCCATTAACTGGGAAAACTACTCGTGTACCAACACCTTTGCCCAATGATTCTTGGAATTTATAAATTCCAACGCCCTGGATCAACTAATCCATAGTCCCACCAGGGGCTCCAATATCCTAGGCCTGGTCATTACCAACATGGGAAATCGATGCTCCACACCTATGGTCACCCCCTCATTGGTCAGGTCTGACCATAAACTGATCACCCTTAACATCCACATCCCACCCCCACCCCCCAGTAAGGAAACCTCCATAAAAAACTTCCACAAAGCCAACTTCATGCTACTCAAGTCAGAAGTGACAAATTTCATGACACCCATGAAGACGGGAACTGAAAGTTTGACTGCTGAATCCTACACTAAGGCACTGTACGAGCACATCCACTCATGCATGAATCATGTTATCTCAAATAGAACCAAGATGCTCCCCTCCAAAAAAAAGGAAGCCAATCTGGTGGTCCCCTGCCATAATCAAACTTTACAACAAAAGGTAAAAACTGTTGCAGAAAAGAGGAAAATCCCAGGATGCAAAATTCTCCTTATCAGCCTCAGTAAGAAGCTGAGATCCCTCATAAAATCCCCCAAAGCTCGTTATGATAATAAAATTGCCTAAGATTCCAAAGACAACCACAAGGCATTCTATAACTATGTCAAGAATCTAAATAGCAGTGCTCAGATCTGCTCTGAGTTACAACAAAATGGCATTAAATATACTGATCCTACGGATATTGCCAATATCCTGGCAAATCAATTCAGTGCCAACTTCACCCCCCTCTCACCCCACTAAACGGATCATCTCAATACCAGAAGATTGACAAATTCTGGTAATAACGGCCAAACAGGTAAAAAACGCACTCTCCAAAGCTAAGAATACAACATCCATGGGACCAGATGACATCCTGGACTGTGTATTTCATGAACTGCAAAATGAACTGGCACCTCACCTAAGTGTCATGTTTAATCATAGCCTCACCTCAGGCTTCGTGCACATTGAGTGGCGCACAGCTACAGTTATCCCACTCCTCAAGGGGGGATCCACCTTGGATCCCGGGAACTAGTGCCCCCTCAGTCTGACGAGCCTGATCTGCAAGGCCATGGAATGTATTATCATGGAACTTATAAACAAAGAAACTGGCAACCTTCAAACACTGGACCCCACCCAGTTTGGGTTCGTGAAGGGCTGATCTTGTCTCCTGAACCTGACTGACTTCTTCGAATCAGTGTCCAGAGCCGTGGACGAGGGTAAGGCAGTTCACACAGCCTATCTGGACCTCGACAAGGCCTTTGACACCATCCCCCACTCTGGAATCATAGATAACTTACTAAGCTGGGCATTAATCCCTACGTCACTCGATGGGTTGCCAACTGGCTTACTGAAAGAACCCACACTGTAAAAGTAGTCGACTCCAAATCCAGCTCCAGACAAGTGGAGCACCTCGGGGTTCAGTCCTGGGACCACTCTTGTTTGGCATCTACTTCTCTGAAGTACAGGCCAACACTAAGGGACTCGGCTAACAAAGTTTGCAGATGACTGCAAACTGGGAGCCATTATTGAATCCCCAAATGATGTGGATACTTTACAAAAGGGCCTTACAGAAAAGATGCTTTGTGCCAGAGCCATGGGCTCAAGCTCAATGCCAAGAAATGTATAGTTATCCCCTTTGGGAAAAAAACATGTACCCATGAATTACCACATAGGTGGCAGTACACTAAACACTGAAAGTGTGATAAGAGACTTACGGCCACAGGTGGACAGTGGTCTCACCTTCAATAATCACATCGCCACAACAGTCAGGAAATCCTTCTATGTGGCACACCTCATCACTAAGGGCTTTTCATCCAGGAAAAAGGAGGTCACTGTCCCACTGTACTCATCCCTCATTAGACCCATTATAGAATACAACGCCCCATTTGGTATGTACCTCTCAAGACATCTGCAACAACTGGAAAGGCCACAGAAATACCTCACTAAAAGAATCACAGGCCTAAAGCAGATGCCCTACGCTGACCACCTTAAAAAACTCCAGGTATACTCTGTCGCATATCGTCTACTCAGAGGTGATCTCTGCTTAACATACAAGGCCATGTCAAACCCAGAGCTGTTGGACATGCTACACTTAAAGAAATCACAAATCCCTCAGAGCCACATGCTCCAGGGATCTAAATCTTGTCATCACAATAAACAAAACATGCTGGAGGGATAAGTTCTTGACCAGAGACTCCCCAGACTCTGGAACAGACTGCCCATACATGTCAAGCAGAGCGCCTCTTTGGCCCTCTTCAAAAGGAACCCTGACGACTGGATGGGAGAAAGGAAATTCACCCCAGGGATCACGTCAGTCACCCTGCTCGACAGGGGTCCAGGGAAGTAAATAGTGTGGGAAGAAATAGCCAAGGAATTGTTATGGCTAGGCTTGTATAGGCCCTAGGGCCGATAGCCTAGTACTAACCTATGAACCCATGAATCAAAGCTGCCATCCATTCCACCAATGAAAAAGTATTATTAAGGGCCAAATGGTAAGGTTGTCACGTTTAATTAGTGATAACGTGATACACCAAAAAGAGATATACATTCTAACTGGTATGTTTTTAGACAGAGGGTACCCACTGAAATTACTTCTGGAGGTGCAGAATGAAGTATCAAGGAAGAGAAATACTTCCTTTCCCCCACTTTTATGATGTGGACACCAATGCCCACAGAAAAATGTCAAACCCCATAAATCAGATGCCCTCATATTGAGATACAACCATCAAACATCCACAATATTAGAAATTATTAGGAGTATATGGGATACAAAGTTCTGATACCAGCATGAAGGAAAGATTGGGACAAACACCAAAAGTGATATTTTGTGGGGAAAAAATATTAAAAACATTTTAGAGAGGCCAGTTTCCAAAAATATAATTTCAAATATGTATAAATGTGGGGCATGTAAGTACTGTAACTATATTAATGATGGCCCATATGTGATAGTACTTGGATATAATAGGTCCATACCGTGTCCGGGCAGATGTTGTTGCAATTCAAATATGTTGGTCTATTTGGCCACTTGCACCACTTGCCCAGGATTTTATGTGGGAAAAACTATACGGAGACTTAAAGATAGAACAGTAGAGCATCTCAGGGCAATTAAAAATAAAGACACATAATGCCCTGTTCACCCACATGTCCCAACTATAAGTTTACTTTTTTGTACCTGATCGAGTGATCCCAAGCAAAAGAGGGGGAGATGATAAACTTAAGAGTAGAAAAATTAGAATATAAATGGCAAATTAGATTGAATGCAACATGCCCCCCCTGGATTGAATGACAATATATCCACTATGCCAGTATTAAAATAAAAAAAGGGCTAATGAAATTTAGTGGTTGGTCAGGCTTGCAGTATTTTAAACTTCCAACCAAATGGTTGTTGCATTTGTGAAGTTTGTATTTGTATTTGCATCTTTGCAATGAAATAGTTTTATAGGGTACACACACACACACACACATATATATATATATATATATATATATATATATATATATATATACATATATATATTTATATCAAGTTATTAATTGAATATATTAATTTATACAAACATTTTTTAGATTTTGTAAATTTTATACAAACAATTTTTAGATTTTGTAAATTTGATTAGTTAGGACAATATAAACTACTGATGTTAGTTTTTTTAATAGGGACTTCAGTTTTGAATTAATTAAATATTCATTAGTTGTGTGAAGTGAATGGATAGACAATGTGTTTCTACAAGTATATGGGAAGTGATGTTTCTGACTCATTAACTCTGAAGAAGTCATCTGTAAATGGCGAAAGCGCTTAGTTTTTAAGAGCATCGAAATGAAGTGGATTTCCTTGTCCGTTTTTGGTTTTTGTTGTTTTTTTTTTAATATTACAAACCTACTGGCTGACAAATTCAGCTCAGCTCCAACTTTATCCCTCTATCCCCTCAACATTCCCTTAGGAAATACCAAACATCACTCCCCCTGCTATCACTAGGGATTGGGTCCTTAATGCTCTCTAAGGCCAAGAACACTGCACTGATGGACCCAGACAATACCAAAGGGTGTCTTCTAAATAGCATGAAACATAATCTATCAAGCCCTCTGGAATTGCTATTTAACTGTAGCCTCCAGACAGGATTTGTGCTTCACAAATGGAGAACAGCAACAGTCATCTCTCTGCACAAAGAAAGGTCATCTACAGACCCATAAGTCTCACTAGTCTCATATGCAAAGCCATGGAAAGAATTATTATGAAAATGATCAATAATGTCATATGAAAACTCCAGACATTGCACCCAACACAATTTGGTTTTGTTGAGAGCAGGTCAACCTAGTGGACTTCTTTGAGAAGGTCACCAAAGAAATGGATGAGGGTAAAATGGTTCACACTGTCTACAGTGAACTGGCCAAGGCATTTAACACCATAGCCCACTTGGTCATTAATGACAAACTCAAGAAGTTAGGTATAAACCCTAATGTCACCTGGTGGACAGCCAGCTGGCTCACAGACAGGATCCAGGAAGTTAAAATTGGGAAGTCCACTTCTACAAAGAGGCTGGTCACAAGTGAAGTCCCTCATCGATTGGTCCTGGGATTGCTCCTTTTTAGCATTTATTAGCATTTATGTCTCAGATTTCAAGGCAAATGTCAATGACCTCTGGCTGACTAAATCTGCAGATGACTGCAAATTAGGAGCAGTCACAGAATTTTCTACCAACACAAATGTTCTCCAGGAAGGGCTGACACAGAGAACAACTTGTGTCCATGCCACAGACTCAAATTTAATGCCAAGAAATGCATAAGAGTATCCTTCGGGAAATCATCCACCACTGGTAACTACCATACCGATAACACACCCCTAAGAGTTGACCCAGAGGTCAGGGACTTGAGGACACACAGACGGTAATCTAGTCTTTGAATGTCACATGTCTACAGTAATGAGGAAATCATGCTGTGCAACTTACAAACAAAGGTATGACATCTTGGTTCAAGGAACTCATTGTTCCAGAGTATTAGGCATTCAACAGACCTATTATTGAGTACAATGCTCCTTGGGATGTACCTTACCAGGCATATCCAATAACCGGAATGTCCACAGAGGTTCCTCACTAAAAGAAAACATGGTGCAAGTAACATGTCTTATGCAGAGCACCACAAGGCCCAACCCCTGAATTCCGTCTCCTAAAGGTTAAGGGGAGATTTATGTCGGCCATACAAGGCATTGTCAAACCCCACCCTGATGGACTTCCTGCATATTCTCAAACAAACAGCACCATAATTACCCATTCTAAAGACTTAAACCTTACTGTGCTATAAACAGGACCTACTGGAGAGACAACTATATTTTCCAGAGACTACCCCTTCTCTGGAACAGGCTTCCCATCCATATGAAGCAAAGTTTCTCCCTAGTACAATGGATGGGGAATAGGAAATTCATCACTGGTCTGGCACCTATGTCTCTAATGGACACAGGCAGCCTGCAAATAGTTCATTTCCCATGCACCTGCTTGTAAATGCTTCATATCCCCAAGCTGACATTTATCAAGGATACTAGAACTTGTCAGAGATTCGGGATGCATGGCTAGACACAATAAGGCCCTTGTAGTCATTAGCTTAGTAAACACCTATGAACCTGGGATGGCATGTTTTGAAGGACAAGGGAAATAAAGGAATTACTCCCTGAAATGGAGGAACTTCCTCCCACAGCCATCTATAACCTTGATGAATGATCTTCACAACCCACTGTCTGAAGCTATCTGTTGTCAAAGGAAAAAAAGGTGATTCAGACTTTCTGGAAGGGAAAGGAGACTGCTAGGGTGGGAGGAGGACAAGGTCTCAAACAATCATTTTGACTTGTTGGACTGTGCATGGTTTTGGTGGGTACGTGAATTCTTTTAGGAACCCCCTTGCCATTTCTTCTCAAATGTCTGTTTACCCATATTTTGTTAAGACTGTTTTTTCCCCAAAACTGAATAAGGGGTTAGAAAATCCCTTAGAAAATTTGGAAAATTTTTGGAATAGGAGGGCTGAAAGATCTTACAGATTCTTTGTGCTGACTCTCAACTTTCTTCAAAGTTTTTGATAACTTCTGCAGCAGATGAACCAAGAACTAAATCACTATCCAAAGGAGAATTTAAAATTGTATTTTGCAGCCAGGCAATCCTAGTCAAAACAGTAGTCATGACCATAGCTCTGGAAGAAGTATCAATGGAAGATTATGAATTATTTAAAGCATATTTTTCTTCACACAAAGAAACTGCAGACAAAACACTCCTCATACTTTCAAAACTAGTCAGAGTAAATTAACATACGAGCTTGGCAATTAAAAATTCTAAAAATCAAAGTTGCAGAAGCATAGACTTTCCCCCCATACTTACCAACAATCTTCTCATTCTTGTAAGAAAGGGCAGGATTGGAATTAAACAAATGTTTAGGAGCCGTATGATTAACTAATGCTATAGGTGCTGGGTAAGGCTTAGAAACAGTGTATAAAAACTTAAAATATTAAGCAACTTTATACACTTTACCTGCTATTTTAAGGGTAGCAGGCTGACTGTCAAGAACCCTGCAGGCAGTGATGCACGCATCTGCCAGGGTTGAAAGAACTAGAGGAATAGGTGAAGGTCCAAGAAATTCCTTCTGTAACAGCTCAAAGTATTTTCTGAGGGAATGAGAAACCTCAGTGTTCTCCCGCAGTAAACACAGGCTCGTTCTATAAACAGTCTCAGAGAAAGAGAAAAAGAAAACCCCACAGGGATAATCAGAAAATAAGCTCTCCTCTGAGTTTGAATCAATAAGTTTGAATCAGAGAACTGAGGAGAAAATCCTGCACTTGCCCCCTTCATCATCCTGCCCAGATTCAGAATCTTGAATCTCTTCAAGAAAAAAGTAACCTTCTTTCTTTTAACCAGAAACCACCTTATACAAAGGATCAATTGCCTGAATTAAAAGTGAGCCAGACCTACTCCTAAGGAAATATGAAGAGTAGATTTTTGACAGAAAAACTAGGCCCAACAGTGTTATTAATGGCAGCAGCTTTGTCAGAAGCAGGCACAGCATTCTGACCAAACAGGAAAGTCTACCCTGTTCCCTCTCCCAGGACTGATAATAGTGGCTCTCTCTCTTGTCCACTGCGACTCCAACAGCTGCAGCGGATGTGGCTAACTCCTGGTTCACAGTGGCTGTGGGTGCTATACGAGAGGGATATGGGATAAAAGATGAGTGTCTGAAAAACAAGCTATGACCACAGGAGAGTCACCCACCTGCAGCTGAGGCAAACTGCTAGCCTGCTGTGGTGGCAAAGACTGTTTAACTTTTTCTGTTTGTGACCAGAAGAAGGATCAACCATAGGACCGCTAGTTTGTTCCAAGGCCAAGCAGAAAATGGTGACTCTCTCCCATGGAAAACAAGCAACAAAAGCCAGTAAAAATTTAAAGTCTTTAAAAGTCACTTTTTTCCAAACAAAAACATAGTAAGCAATTTAAAACACTTTGCCAGTCCCCCAAATATAAAATAAATACAATTTAGCAGAATAAAATGGTTTTCAATTACATTAAACAACTTTTAAACTGACAAGTAAAGGGTGCTCTCCTATTTGTTAACACACAAAACTCTTATCTTAAAAATAACTTTCCTAAACAGCAAAGTGCAATAAAACATTTTTTTTTAAATGTGGAAGGTTCTTCCCTAAAGGGATAGCAAATGAACAGAACAAGCTGACTGCTGATCCTCGAAAGCTCTAACAGGGAAATTCTCTTCAAAGGCAGAAAAGCTCTGAAGGGGTTGGTACCCAAACCTGCCTTTTACGTCAGCTCAACTCGAGATGACAAATGGCTTGGGGCTTGGAAGTCACCCTAAAGCTCTAGAAGCTGGACGGCTATTATATCCTTGGCAGGATATAACCACTACAACCAAGGATATTGCAGCAGTGATCAATATGATGAATGTAAACAGATATTTAAGATCTTAACTGATGGACACATGGATTTCTCTGTATGGTGGTCTATTTTATATTCACAGTCTGCAAGTTTTTGCAAACTTTAGTTATACTGCTTTGTCAGAGAATAAACACATCCTGGTTACTGAGAATGAACTTGATTTAAGTGCTTTTTCTGTAGGCAACTTAACATCTATAATATTTCATTCATGCTGGGTATACTGTTGTGTAGTATATTCAGTTTCAGAACAAGTACAACAGCCAGCCAGCCGCACATTTTTTTAAAAAACAGATACTGGAGAAAGTAAAAGCTTACCATAACAGTTCACTGTTGCAGTATTCCTAACATATAGCCCAATGTCCAGTCAGTATACCAAAGCATTTTAGTACTCACAGGCACCATACATCATAAGTATGCTCCCAGCGCAAGGCATATGGCACACAGGTGATGTACAGACGCAGACTCTTCTGAAATGAAAAGCCCCAGGAGGAACAGAATGTCCCTACAGACCAGGAGAAACATGTGCATCCAGCAGGAGAAAAGAAAAAAGACCCCCCCCTGGCAGGAGGGCAAGTAAAACAGGCTAGAGCAGAGGAGGCAGTAGGGTGGAAGCGAAAACATTAACAGTGAAGAGAAAGACATCCACTATTATGTTAAGATTTTGTACAACTGTAGTGTGTCCTTCCATATCACTGTTGCAGTATTCCTAACATAAGGAAGAGTACAAATGCTCAAGAAGAAACCTGGGAGGAGAATGACACTGAAGAACCCTCAAGAAACCCATGCAAGCTAGCAATAGCCCTGGAAATAACATTCAACTTATGCTTAGCGAAGGTATGGATAGAAGACCAAGTAAGCAGCCAAGGATGGAATTGGTAACCAGCCCCTTGAAAAAAAAAACACCAAAGGAGGCAACAGCTCTGCTAGAGTGATCCTTAACTGAGGAGGAAAAACATTTTTTCATGAAAAGAATGACAAAAAGAAATGGCTTTAGAAATCCAGGAAGAAACGGTCAGCTTAAAAACTGCTAAACCCAAAGACCTAGGATTAAAAGAAACAAAAAGCTGTTCAGGTTTGAGAATAATTTTAGTTTTAGCCAAATAATACCTGAGCTGTCTATGCAAGTCAAAGTTGTGAAAAACCATCTCACTGACAGACTATGGCGAAGGAAAAAAGGAAGATAAATGAGTAGACTGATTAAGGGACAACTCATTGACTACCACGGACATAAAAGAAGAATTAGTATGAAGGGACACCATGCACCTGTGGAAAACTAAAAGGAGAAACAGCCATGACAGTTGGAAGTTCAGAAACCTTCTTGGCTGAAGTAAGAGCCAAAAGAACAGTCTTCCAAATACAAAGTTGTAAGGAAGCTGAAGCAGCAGGCTCAAAAGGAGCAAGAGTCAAATTTTCAGAAACAAAACTGAGGTCCCAGGAATGCGGAAAAGACTTCCTGGCAAGCCTGATATGAAGGACGCCTTTAAGAACCTGACCTCAAATCTAGAGGACAGAGGAGGATTCAAGGACAGACCAGCAGAAATTGCTGACAGGTGGGCTTTAACTGAAGAATTTGCCAACATAGTATGATGCTGATCACAAAAATAAGAGAGGACCAGAGGAAAATCCGCAGATAGAGGATCCTGATGGTGAGAGAGGCACCAGACAGAAAACCTGTTCCATTTGAACAAATGTGATTTCCTAGTAGTGGGCTTCCTGCAGGACATGAAGCACATACTCAGAAAAAAGATGCCTAAAAGGGATCAAAACTATCATCCACAGCGTCAGTTGAAGAGTGGACAAGTGAGGATGGGTAAGAGACCCCTTGTCTTGTATGAAAAGGTCTACCCAGTGAGATAACATGCAGTGACTGCCCCTGGCCAAGTGAGGAAGAAGGGGGAGTCAATGGTATCTAGGCCAAAAGGGAGTCACCAACAAGATTCTGGGAGTGTCCTGCCTGATCTTATGCAATACTCTTTGAAGCAGGGGAAGGGGAGAGAAGGTGTACAGAAACATTCCCTTTCCCAATGAAAACAGAGGGCATTGTCTTTCCAAGCCAAAGGACTTGGGACTCTGGAAGAGAAAAAGGGAATTTGCCTGTTCAGAGGGGAGGCAAAAGATCTATTTGAGGAATGCCCCATCAATGGACAATGTCCAGAAACAGATCTCTGTGAAGCATCCATTTGTGAGTTTGTGTGCTGGACCTGCTCAAAGTGTCTGCCACTAGAATGTGCTCTGAGGGAATGTAGACAACCTGAAGAGTCACTTGATACTGGGCAGCTAAATCTCAGCCATGAAGAGCTAGCTTGCAAAGGAGGTAGGATCTTGTAATTCCTTGCTCATTTGACATATCACTATTGTATTGTCTGTGAAAACTTTGAGGGACCCAAGATGAAAGACAGTATGAAAATCCTGAAGAGCTAGAAGCACAGCCCTCACCTCCTCGATGTTGATGTTGTCTAACCTCTGATGAAGAAGCCAGAGACCCTGAAACTGGAGAGAGTTGAAGGAAGCTTCTTGCCCCCATGTGAGGCATCTGTACATAACTCTTTAGTCAAGACTGGAGACTCAAAAAGAAGCTCCATGTTGAGAGAAAGTTGATGAATCCATCACTGAAGTTCAAGCTTGAGACAAGGAAGAAAAGAAACTAAGAAGTTCAGGGGGGTGACAATCTTGAAGCCACACTAACTTGAGGTATCACTGATCTTTCTCATAGGGAGCCTGGCCAGAAGTAGCATGAGAATGGTGGAAGCCATAAACCAGAGGACCCTGAGAAAGTCCCTGGCTGTGACTGAAGCAAGAGGCAGAAGAGACTGGAAAAGATAGAGACAGAGCCTTAGGGGCAGGCAGAGATGGCAGCATGGGTAAGTCTGGATCCTATAATGAAGGAAACATAATTCTGAGAAAAAGTCAAGACTGATTTTTGAAAGTTTGTGGTGAATCCAGACTCTGCACAGGGAAATAGTAAAGTGTAGATCCTGAAGCACATCCTTAGGGAATGAAGCTTGAATGAGCAGATCATCCAGATAAGGAAAGATCTGAACCCCTCTTATATTACAAAAAGCAGTGAAAGGAGTGAGGCGTTTGCTGAATACTCTTGGAGCAGCAGAGAGGCAAAACAGCAAAGATGAGAACTGAAAATCCAAGGACAAAACACAGAAACACAAACATTTCCTGAAAAGGGGATAGATGGGCTTATGAAGGTAGGTATCCTTGAGATCCAGGGAGACCAGAAAGGCCTGGGGGAAAAGATGCAGCAGAGGAAGAGTTTCAAGATACAACATCTGAAAAGAGGGGACCTTGAGAAAGTTCCAGAATTGGTCTCTAGATATCCACCTTCCTGGGAACCAGAAACATTTTGGAATAAAAATCTCTTCCTTCCTGAGCAGGGGGCAAAAGGGAATGACACACATCTGGATAGAGAGGAAGCAGAGGCTGAAGGATGGCCACAAACAGAAGAAAAAAATTCCAAACCATGAAATACCCTGGTGGATAATGGACAGAAACCAAAAGTCTATTGTGATCCTAAACCAGTTTGAAAGGGATAAGGAAAGACAAAGGTACACGGGGAACCTGGCCAAGGGAAATAAGTAAACTGTTAAATGGAAACTGGCTTGTCCTGAAAAGGAAGTTTCTGGAAAATGGGGGGTCTGTACAAATTTTGCAGATATGGGTGGAGGTCACGACTGTCTGTGAACAAAGGCATATTTGGAAGGGTAATTCCTGAAATTTTGGAAAAGAACAAACAAATGTGTTTCAACTCCTTAAACACAAACCAGTCACACAGAGCTCCTATAAAGGCTGTCCCTCCTCAAAAGTTGACTGCACGATAGTATCAGCAGAAACACCAGTTCACATGGATAAAAATTGAAGTTTAATTCCTCCAGCAAGTAAACACTAGAGTAAGGCAAGCAATAAAAACAATACAAATAGTTCTAATATTAAACCAACAAATTAAGCGCTTTCATCTTCTTACAGAAGACTTCATCACAGTACAGAAACTGTTTTGTTTTTTTTTAAACTGTCTTATACAGTGAGTACTTTTTAAATAACTTTACTAATAACACTGTTTTTAAATTCTAGTTCACTGGCACCATTTGCATAATTGATTACTTACTTAATGTTTTATCCATTGGAAGATGAGTAATGTATTCTAAAATGGGTGTAGAAAAGGGTTCTTTTTATTCTGATGAAGTCTTCTGTAAGAAGATGAAAGCGCTTAATCTGTTGGTTTAATATTAGAACTATTTGTATTGTTTTTATTGCTTGCCTTACTCTGGTGTCTACTTGCTGGAGAAATTAAACTTCAATTTTTATCCATGTGAACTGGTGTTTCTGCTGATACTATCGTGCAGTCAACTGTTGAGGAGGGACAGCCTTTATAGGAGCACTGTGTGACTGGTTTGTGTTTCTGGTGTTTTGGAACCAGTGTTTTTCTTGGATTATTAGTGTTTCAACTCTTTGCAAGGCTTTGCCCTTACCCTGGAAACATTTACAAAGTTCCAAAAATATTTTTATTATCCAAAGGAGCATCCAATAACTTGGCCTTAATGTCATCAGGTAAATCCGGAAGATGAAGCCAACAGTAATGGCCTCGTAACAGAAACGAAAGAATCAGCACTAGAAGAAGCATCACCTGCATCACAACTTTATTTAATAGAGTAGTGGGCAATTTGGGAGGTAGGACCCAACAAAGAAAGGGACAAAGCCTTCCGCTTAGAATCAGAAAGATCAGAAATCAATTGAGAAACTTGAGAAAAGAAGGTTAAAACATACCTGGTCATACAAGTCTGGCAATTAATAGCCCTAAGAGGCAGGATGGTAGCAGTATAAAACCTTTTGCCCAGCCTCTCCATGGCCCTACTCTCCTTATCTGAAGAAAGCTTGGTGCAGGGCAAGAGCTTGGAGGGTTTATCGGAAGAGGCAGACACCACACAGAAGGATCAGCAGAAGGACGTATACACAGAAATTTACAGTCATCAGGCCCTTTGTAAAATCTGTCATGTTTCTTAGGAGCTCAGGGCTGAGAATCAGGGGCTACAGAAGCTGCTGCACGCAGACAGAACTGGAAGAACAGCAGAAGGTCTGCAGGTATCTTCTGGATATCAGAAACCTGAGAACAATCCCACATAAATATTTTCATGAAATGGGAAACAGTGTCCCCAAAGGAAAGTTCCTTGAGGAAACTTAAAAGCCATTACAGTGTTCAACAACCTCTGAGTAAAATCCTGCTATTCCCGTTGGGGATTCTTAACTGCAGGAAAAATATACTTGATTTTCTCTTTCTTTTTCTGTGGGATGACAGCCAGAAAAACCCTGATAGGGTCAGACCCCTTGTCAACACTCAGTAAGCATAGTAGAGATCTCCTCACTCACAGAGATCTGCAAAATCTCCCTAGGTCCCTTGTATAAAATCAGCCAAGTTTCCTCCTCAATGGTCGGAGCAGATGTGTTTCTCAAGTAAGTGTGAAAAGTTGGATCCATGCTGGCCTCTGATGGGGTTCCAGCAGAGGAATCCGAAGCAATGACTGGATGATCCTCCTGGCTTTCACTAACCTTGAGAAAGACATCCAGGGAAGGCAGGACAGCAGACATAACAGATCTGAGTTTTTTTGGCTTTTTTCTTGGCTGACAGTTGGCCCTTGGGCAGAAGACTCTGCCATAGCACCTGAACCAACAGCTTAAGACGTTGGTTTCCAAGGTAAATAGACAAGGAGGAGAGGAAGAAATGTAGGGTCTTGGAAAAAATGCTTGACAGACAGAACACTGTGTATGGTCATGGAACGTACCCAGATAGAAAGAAACACTGGACGTGATGATCTTTATGGGGAATCTGCCTCCCACATTGACATTCACCCTTGCTGGATGACATAAAACTAATAAAACTAAAAGGAAAAGCAAAATATAAGGCATAACCCCAAAGGGGCACTTTTTCTGGAAAAACGGTTCAGTATCCAGCAAAGAAGAAAGGCATTCAGACCAACATTCAATGATGGTGTTCAGACTGGCTGCAAAGAAGTTCTGAAGAGTCTGTGTCCACGTCACCTTTATGCCCTACGCCTTGCGCAGGGAGAATATGTGTGATGTACAGAACCTGTAAATACCTAAAGGTTCTAGTATACTGGCTGGACATTGGGCTATCCTTGGCAGGAAATCCCTTATGTTAGGAATATTGCAATACTGATACAGAAGATACTGGTTGCTCTTTTGGCAATAGAGGGATAGTCTTTTCCAGTTAGCTAAGTATGACTTTATTGTACTTGTGTCTTCTGGCATATGTCATAATTTTTTCCCTAAGGGAAAAAAAGTGCCTGAAGGATAACAAGGTCATATCTTACAAGCTGTTGGTTCTCCTGCTGAAAGATAGAGATGCACTATTAACCCCCTACACTGCATTAGAAGGTTTACATGTTGTGGGCAGCAGTGCAGTTTTCTCCTTGGCCATATGAAGCAAGGGTGAAAACCAGATATGTTTTGGCTAAAAGGGGCAAAAAATAATACATCTAACCTCTGCTTCTTCTTAAGCTTTTTGAACTACCCTGAGGAGCAAGGGTATTAGAGGAAGACTAAACAGCAGCAGAAACACAGAATTCAGAGAAAGACATCCACTACCCAAACTAATTTGTTTGATGCTCTAGACCAGACCTTTTTAAGCTTGGTACACAGAGACGCAAACCTGCCTGTCTCTAGTAAAGTACATCTGCTCATGAGGTCCAGTTAGGTTTCCCTGTATAGCATCCACTGAAATCCTGTGAATCACTAAGGAGTTCTTTTGTGATAACATGTCACTCCGCACCCCTAACCAATCCCCAAATCCCACCCACCCCCAGGGGTCCTAACCATAAACCTCCAGTGGCCACACCCCCATTCCTATACAACCAATCCCACCCTCCTACTTATTAAGTGCTAACTACCCTAGCTCACCACTTATAGATACTCATGACATCACTAAGTTCTTAATCAATTTACAAACTCCATATCCCATCTTCTACAATACCTTGCAAAACCTCCCCACCATCATCCTCTTTAATATACCTTCCCCAATTACTTATTTACCTAACCATTCACTACGACCATTACACCCAGATCCAAATACCCAATACTATTCCTCTTAACTGCCCTCCTACATTTACTATCTATAACCTATGTCCTTACTAAATATGAACATCTAACCTTAACTAACTTCAACCAGTCCCTTAAACAATCAACCCTGACAGACTTACCACCTTACCTAAACTACATTAATATTACCTCTACATCCTCCTATTTAGTGCCAAAGTTTCATCATTTAGTTCACATTAACTACAACCAACCCAAGAAAAGTACAGTTTTGTACCTACCATAAATGTAGATGTTCGAGGATCCACATTGCTGCAGTCCTAACTATTGGGTAGTCCGCTGTCCAGTCGGCCCGAATACCAAAGTATATGGCTGACGTCGGTCACGGCGCATTAGACTGACGTCAGTACGTCAGGGTACTAATGCGCATGACCGACGCCATATCCTCAGTCTTTTTTTGCCCCAGATGTCAGAAGACCCTAAAAAAACAAGGCCAAAACCAAAAACACCAAACATACCTGCACCAAAATTATAGACAATATATACAAAGGTACCAGAATATAACCTCACCAACACAACCACCCCTAAACACAGAGGGGAAGGAGGGAGGGTAAATTGGACTGCAGCAATGTGGATCCTCGAACATCTACATTTATGGTAGGTACAAAACTGTACTATGTTCTTCATTCCACATTGCTGCAGTCCTAACTATTGGGTAGAATCCCAAAGCAGAGGTAAGGGAGGCTGGCAAATCATAAGGAAGCAGGAGCTGATAACATGCCTTGCAAAATAGCTGTTGCAAAACCAGCCCTAGACTTAGAGTAGAGAGGAAGGTGGTAATGCTTAGAGAAAGTATGCACTGAACTCCAAGTAGCTGCCTCCAAAATATCCTTAGTTGCCACCCCCCTTAGAAATGCTGTTGAAGTGGCAGTAGCCCTAGTGGAATGAGGCCTAATCCCAGCTGGAATCTCTTTGCCATGATGGGAATAACAAAATGCAATGCAAAACCCAATCCACCTAGAAATAGTTTGTTTTGACACAGGCTTGCCCTGTGAACTCAAAGCAAAAGAAACAAACAACTGCTGAGACTGCCTAAAATCCTTAGTCCTGCTTAAATAATAACGCAATTGCCTGTGTACATCTAATGTGTGCAAAATCTTTTCCCCTTTATTTTGGGGATCTGCATAAAAAGTAGGCAAATGAATAGTTTGGTTTAAAGCCACACTAGAAACCACCTTAGGCATAAAGGAAGGATTGGTACGTAATGATACCCTATCCTTATGAAAAATCAAAAAAGGCTCAACCGCCATAAGGGCCTGCAACTCAGAAACCCTTCTAGCAGAAGTAATGGCCAACAAAAAAGCAGTCTTCCATGACAAGTATTTCAGTTCAGCAGTAGCCGCAGGCTCAAAAGGTTGTAGAGTAAGTTTCTCCAACACAAAATTGAGGTCCCAAGCAGGAGTAGGAGCTCTCGTGGGGTCTTATATTCTTTGCCCCTCTAAGAAATTGCTTGAACAAAGGATGTGAAAACAATGGTGGGTCACAATCATAGTGAGCTGAAATTGCTGCAGCATGAATTTTAATAGAAGAGAAAGACAAACCTTTGTCCAATAACTCAGTAAGATATTGAAGAGCCACACTCAAATTAGGCTCAGAAATCTCCAAATTTTTTGCTGCAGTCCAAAACAAAAATTTCTTCCATTTTTCTGCGTACACTTTCCTTGTACTAGGTCTTCTGGCTTCCATAATCACATTTAAAACTTGCTGAGGAAGCTGAGACCTGCTGTTCTTCAAAACAGAATATGCCAGGCTGTTAGATGAAGAGAGTGAAGCTTGACATTGAGCAGACGACCGTCCCTCTGAGACAACAGGTGTGGAATCAAGGGTAAAGGCCATGGAGGCTTCCTTACCAGACTCCTCAGTAATGGATACCAGTGCTGCCGAGGCCAATCTGGAGCTATTAAAATCATCCTTGGCTTGTCTTGTCTGACCTTTAGAAGCACCTTTGGGAGAAGAGGCAGAGGTGGAAAAGCATACACATGAAGATTTTTCCAACTGAAAGAAAGAGCATCCACTTTCCAAGCTGTGTGATGAAATCCCTTCGTGCAAAACTTTGGCAGCTGGTGGTTTAGTGGAGAAGCGAACAGATCTATGTCTGGAGTTCCCCATGACACTGTCAATGTTTGAAATACATGAAGATCCAGTTTCCACTCGTGGGGATCCATGATTTGTCTGCTTAACACATCTGCTAAGGAGTTCTGTGCTCGGCAGAAACCTTGCCTGAAGAGTTAGTTGCAAACTGAGCGCAGTCTCCCATAAAATCATTGCTTGTCTGCACAATGGGTAAGAATGTGTTCCCCCTTGTTTGTTGATGTACCACATGACAGTTGTGTTGTCTGTTAGAATCAACACCTGCCCTGGAAGAAGTAACTCCTTGAAAGCCATTAATGCAAACTGGACTGCTAACATCTCTTTCATGTTGATATGTAGATGCTGTAGTCTGACAGGCCACTTGTCTTGTATCCACTTTCCATTTAGATGAGCTCCCCAAGCAATATCTGAGGCATCTGTCGTTAGAATCTGACTTGCCTCTGGCCGGGTCACAGAGAGTCCCTTGTTTAGGTGACATTCCTGAGCCCACCACAAAAATTCCTTTTGAATGCAAGGTATTATTTGAATGACAGTGTCCAAATCCTGGCAGTGCTGTGTCCACAGATTTTTGAGATACCATTGTAGCTTCCTCATATGCAGTTTGGCATTGGGAAGCACCAGAATACAAGATGCCATGAACCCTAAGGCTTGAAGGACTGTCCTTGCAGTCAGCCCGGACTGAAGAGATAGGTGATGGAAGTAACTGAAAAGATTCTTTTGTTTGTCCGGGGTTAAAAAGGCCATCTGGGCTGCTGTATTCAGTCTCACACCCAGAAAGCACATGTCTTGAGAGGGTACTAGACTGGACTTTATTTCGTTCACAGAATACCCTAGGCATCTTAGCACTGCTATGACATATTCCAAATGCTGTAGAAGGTCTTCCTTTTCTCGAGCCAGAATCAGGCAGTCGTCCAAGTAAGGATAGATTTGAATTCCTTTTAGCCTGAAGCAAGCTATCACTGGAGCCAGAACCTTTGTGAATACTCTGGGCGCAGTAGATAAGCCAAAGGGCAATGCAGAGAACTGATAATGAGAATTTCCAGCTCGAAAACGCAGATACTTCCTGCAACTTAGTCTTATTGGCACATGAAGGTAAGCTTCCTTTAGATCTAAAGTTACCATCCAGTGATCTTTGCCCAGCAGAGGTAAAAGTTGTTGTAACGTCAACATTTTGAACTTGGGAATGTCCAGATAAGTGTTGAGGATAGAAAAATCCAAAATTGGTCTCCACGTGTTCCCCTTTTTTGGTACTAGGAACAGGCGAGAATAAAATCCTAGGCCCCTTTCTGGCACAGGAACTGACTGAATAGCCCTATTTGGAGCAACAGAGAAATTTGCTTGTGAGCCTCTTTTCTTTGTAGAGGAGGAATGTCTGGCATGCCTTTGAAAGGAGGCAAGGTATGGAAATAAAACCTGCAACCGTGGTGAATGATATCCAGAACCCATCTGTCTTGGGTAATTAAATCCCAATTTTCTTTGAAAAGAGACAGCCTTCCTCCCAAAGGTGCTGCCAGGCGAGAATGTACTGGCAGCTGAAAAGGCAGGTCATTGGGTCTGCTTACGAAAGGACTGACCCCTGCCCTCACCAGAAGTCTGAGCAGGTGAACTCCCTGTCCTAGGCCTAAAAGAACCTTGAGCTCTGCCTCTACCACATCTAGACCTACCCCTAGACTGGGAATCATAAGCAGGATAAGTCCACCCCTTAGCAGGCCAATTTCTACTAAACTTCGGAGGCTGCACCTGCAAAAAATCCTTAACAGTTTGCATAGACTTAGCCTTGTCCTCCATTTTCTTTAAAACTGCTTCCACAGGCGAACCAAACAACACATCAGACTGTAAAGGAGCATCCAAAATCCTTGTCTTAACATGCTCAGCTAAGTTCTGATCCCTCAACCATGCATGCCTACGAAGAACAGAACCAGTAGCAGCCACCCTCGAGGAGGCCTGCACAGCATCAAAACCACACTGTAAGGAATGCTTTCCCACCTGTTCAGAAACATGAACTAAATCCTGCAATTCTTAGACTTCAATTGTGAAAGGAGATAATTCTGATATTTTAACATATGAAACTGACAATTCAACGCCCTCATGGCTAAAGTGGAAGAAGTATACACTTTCTTTCCCCATCTATCCAAAGCCCTTGCCTCTTTATCAGGAGGAACAGGATTTTTAACCACAGAAGCCTTCACACCTTTAGGCCCCTGAGAGACAGTGTCTGGGTCTGCCCTAGGACTCTTAAAAAGATACTTATGGGCTTCAGGCACCCTATAGTACCTATCCGGTTTAACTGGGGCAGGAGGCAAAGAGTCAGGATTCAGGGAAGCCTCTGCAAAAACATCTTCTACCACATTCAAAACAGGAGGTATAGCTAAAGGCCTATGCTGGGGTAAAAACAAGAATTCTCTAAGCCTCTTCCTGGAATCAGAGAAATCTTGACCTTCCCATTTAAAATGCTCCCTCATGGAATGCAGAGTCTCTGAAAATGAAAAATCCTCAGGAGGCGAAGCCGAAGGAGTAGAATCATCCACATCAGAATCAGAATAAGGAGGATACTCCTGCAAATCTTCAGCCGAAGACTCAGAAGCCTCCGAACATTGCTCAAAACTCTCAAACTCAGGTTCCACCCTAGGCCTCTTATCAGGAGGGGGCATAGAACCTCTAATCATTGTAATCAAATCCTCTGCCATTTTTAGCATATGCTTCTTAGGCAAGGACCCTGAAACACTCGGAGAAACCCCCACAGAAGCTAAAGCAGGCCTGCCTCTTAAAGAAGCCTTAGAAACAGAAGCGAGGCCCTAACCACCTTAGGAAGAGAGGGAAGAACAGCCACCTGAGAAGCCCCTTCAGGCTGGCCTACTTCCTGAGATACATCCTGTAACAATAAAGTTTCTCCCTGAGACTCCAAAGAAACTCCTGGCAGAACCTCCGGCTCCACTGAGCCTTCTAAAGAACCGCCATCCGGGACTGTCCGTTCTTCCACTCTAGGCTTCCCTGCTTTGTCCTTGCGCTTTTTGCTGAAGCGGGCGCCGGAGCATCCGGCGGCATTTTATAATTACAACGCTTCCCAAACACTAACCTGGCACAGTCTAACCTTCTCTTAATAGTGCGTTTGTTAAACCTAGCACAAGAGCGGCATCCAACAACGTCGTGCTCAGGCCCTAAACAAGGTATACACAAAGTATGGTAATCCCTATGAGGTATCTGTTTCCCACAAGAAATACAGTTATTCACTTTTTCTGACATCCGGTTAAATACTGAGGCAAGAAAAAACCAAAATATTCCCCAACGGGGTACTTAGCCAACTTTGATTCGGTCTGAAACTCTGACTTCAGAAACTTTCAGAACGCCAACCTGCACTCGCAAAAACAGCTTCTGCATCGGACCATGCGGCAAAAAAGACTGAGGATATGGCGTCGGTCATGCGCATTAGTACCCTGACGTACTGACGTCAGTCTAATGCGCCGTGACCGACGTCAGCCATATACTTTGGTATTCGGGCCGACTGGACAGCGGACTACCCAATAGTTAGGACTGCAGCAATGTGGAATGAAGAACATCCAAAATACTCACCCGGTAAATTCCTAAATATCATACACAGGATTAAAAATGTTAAACTTTTAGATGGTGACATCCATCCCGACCCTGGCTCCAACACCACAACCACCTCTAACCCACCTAAACCAAATCCCTGTATTCCTCAAGCCATCACTAAAGCATCAAACTCTCTCCTTATAGCTCATCTCAACATACAGAGCCTAAACAACAAAGCTGCCCACCTCCATGCCCTCTTAGATGTTCACTCCTTTGACATCCTTTGCCTAATGGAAACCTGGTTAAAACCTGCAACACAGGACAATGAAATCACCCCACCAGGATACAATATCCTGAGATTAGATCGAACAACCAAAAAGGGTGGTGGTGTAGCAATATTATATAAGGCAGGGTTGCAAGTAACACCAATAAATGTTCAACCACCTTCTATTAGCAGCGCTGAAATCCTTACCTCTAAACTCAAATCAACTCTTATAAATCCATCTATATAACATACTTGGAGGCTCTAAATAAAAATCTGCCTAAGCAGCAAAGACCTCCAAAGCAGACACCCAAGCAACCGCTACCCCAAAACAAAACACGTGCAACACATAGCTCACAAAGCCAGTGTGCCGAACTGTCACAGCCCTTAAGGCTAAACAACACACCTGATACACTTGTAATAGGTGACTCTATCGTCAGGCACACTGACGTCCCGCTCACCAGGCTGAACAAGGAGAAGGTCACGGTGAGCTGCCTGTCGGGCACTAGGATCCGCCACATAACACAAGCACTCAGGTCACTCCAAGGCAAGTACAAATATGACTCGGTCATTGTCCATGCTGGTGTGAATGACCTGAGACGTACTTCCCTGGACTACATGAAAAGAGACATAGAGGAGCTCTCTGAGCATGTAGCCCATGCCGGTATGACCCTGACCTTGAGTAGCATCTTACCCTCACCAAGAATGATGCCACAATATGAAGACAAGATGATCAATTTCAACAATTGGCTTAAGTATTGGTGTCATTCAAAGGGGATCCAAAGTCTGTCAGCCTGGGATGACATGCTCGACAAGCCACGATGCTTCGCTAGGGATGGCTTGCACCTGTCACCCCTGGGCTTTCGGATATTGGCAAAGGCTCTTGCTTCCCCCATAGTGCCTTTTTTAGGCAAGGCTCAAAAGACAAACCCACCTCCATAGGTATCACAAGCGATAAGAAACTATGAGTAATGCTACTCAACGCCAGAAGTCTAAACCTCAAGATGCACGCACTCAAAACTCTCCTTAGCATGGAGAACATTGATATCTGTGCAGTAACAGAAACCTGGTTCAAGGCTCCTGAGAGCACCCCAGCACTACCAGGTTATACCTCATACCATGCTTTTCGGCCCCAAAACTTGGACCGAACCACAAAAGGAGGGGGACTATCAATATTCGTCAGATACCCACACCTCCAGGTTGGTGGCACAGCACGAAGCATCAGAGACTATCCATGTGCAACTAACAGTGGGTAAAACTGCCTTCCAGTTTATAGCCTGCTACAGACCACCCTCCCAAACCCAGGAACCCCACTCGGCCTTCCTGAGAACACTGGAAAATATGAAGGTCTCTCCAAACACCATTATATTGGGCGACTTCAACTACCCAAACATAGACTGGGAGCATTACTCTAGCTCCAACACCCTAGCCCAAAGGTTCCTAGAATTTATAAACTCAAATGCTATGGAACAACTTGTTACCACACCCACAAGAGGGGAAAACATACTGGACCTGATCATCACCAACATGGAGACTCCATGCTCCTGACCAGAAGTGTATCCCTCATTGGTAAGATCAGACCATAAACTAATCTCACTGGATATTCACATCCCGATCCCACCCCCTGCCCAGAAAACCACAGTGAAAAACTTCTCTAAAGCAAATTTCACACTCCTCAAAACTGAGGTAGAATCCTTCAAAGCCCCCGAGCCTGTGGAAAATACGGCCCAGACCGCAGAATCCTTTATAAACGCATTCTATGAACACCTTCAGGAATGCATGGATCATGCAATCCCAAATAAAACCAAGACCCAATCCTCCAAAGGCAGACGTCCTGTCTGGAGGAAGCTACTACATGATAGAGCAAAATCCCAAAAAGGGAAGGCATCTCTGATCAGTATTAGCAAAAAACTACGGGCACTCATAAAATCATCTAAGGCCAGCTTCGAGAGAAATATTGCACAGGACACTAAGGATAATCACAAGGCTTTCTTTAGTTATGTTAGGAACCTGGGTGGGAATTCCTAGATATGCTCAGAATTAGTCCAAAATGACAAAAAATACATTGAACCCACAGACATTGCCAACATCCTAGCTGACAGGTTCAGCAAACTCCCCACCAAAGGGCAAATATCTATCCCAGCAGAGTGCTGCCCCCCTGACATCTCAGATGCTCAGGTAAGAGCCGCCCTCTCCAAAGCAAAAAACACAGCATGGGCTGCGTCCTACATGAACTCCAAGAAGAGCTAAACCCAAACATAAAACTACTGTTCAATCTCAGCCTTACTACAGGATATGTACCCAAAGAGTGGCGTACAGCAACAGTGGTCCCTCTCCACAAAGGTGGTGCCTCAACGGATCCTGGAAACTATCGCCCCATAAGCCTGACTAGCTGGTCTGCAAAGCTATGGAAAGGATCATCATGAACCTCATCAATAAAGATATTGGGGACCTACAGACACTGGATCCTACCCAGTTCGGCTTTGTTAAGGGCAGATCCTGCCTCTTAAACCTGGTCAATTTCTTTGAAACAGTCACCAAGGCCATTGGCGTGGGTTAGGTGGTCCACACAGCCTACCTGGACCTTGCAAAAGCCTTCGATACAATACCCCACTCGGGCATTATAGATAAGCTCACCAGCTTAAATATAAACCCCTATGTCACTAGATGGGTTGCAAACTGGCTCAAGGACAGAACCCACATGGTTAGAATTGCTGGAGCCATATCAGACTCCAAACCAGTTACAAGTGGCGTCCCACAAGGCTCAGTCCTGGGACCTCTCTTGTTCGGTATATATTTCTTGGAGGTACAGGCCAACACGGAAGGACTGTGGCTGACCAAGTTCGCAGATGACTGCAAATTGGGCGCCATAATCGACTCTCCAGCCGACACAAGCATCCTCCAAAAGGGCCTCATAGAAACAGACAACTGGTGCCAGAGCCATGGCCTCAAGCTAAACGCCAAAAAGTGTATAGTCATCCCCTTTGGCAAAAACAAAGTGCCCACAAATTACCACATAGGTGGTAATCCATTAAGTACAGAAGAAGTAATTAGGGACCTAAGTTGATAGCAATCTCTCATTTGACAACCACATGGCCAAAGTGGTTAGAAAATCATTTTATATAGCCCACCTAATCATGAAGGGATTCACATCTAGATCAGCGGAGGTCATCAAGCCTCTTTACTCATCCCTCATCAGGCCCATAATTGAGTACAATGCCCCTTTTAGGATGTACCTTACCAGACACCTGCAGCAACTGGAAAGACCCCAAAAGTACCTCACCAAGAGGATCAAAGGGCTCAAACAGATGCCATATGATGGCTGGTTAAAGAAACTCCAGCTCTACTCAGTGGCATACCGCCTGCTCAGAGGCGATCTGTGCCTGACGTATAAAGCCATGTCCAACCCGGAATTAATGGACATGCTGCACCTCAGAAAATCCAAATCCCATCGAGCTACGCGCTCGAGAGACTTGAACTTCAGCACTGAAATAAATAGGGCATGCTGGAGGGACAGATTCATAACCCAGAGGCTCCCTTCACTCTGGAATAAAATCCCAGTCCAGGTTAGGCAGAGTCCCTCATTGACTCTCTTCAAGAGGAATCTTGATGAGTGGATGGGAGATCATAGGTTTACCCCGGGTATCACTTCTGTGTCACTGTTAGACAGAGGCAGAGTATACTAAACTCGAAAAAGGGCATAGCAAAATTAATTTAAAATGGGTGGCGAAAGCCAAACACACTCTGGCTGGGCTTATAAATGCCCTAGGGCAGATAGCCTAGTATGAACCTATGAACCTATAATATGCACCTCCCTCTCACCAGGTAACAATATAAACACCCTTGAAAATATTCTTTCCTGGCTTTCAACTAACTACCCAAAAGAAACCATTGTCCTGGGTGACTTTAATATTGACTGGAATACCTGCATCTCAGCAAACCAGACTACCCACATAAACCTCTATGGTTTTCCCCAAACTATAACCTCCCCCACCAGGATCCATAAACCTAATAACAAAGAAACTACGCTTGACTGGATACTGATAAATAGTCACTCCCTCTCTTATGAAGCAGGAATCCTTCCTGATGATGTCAGTGACCACTCACTGACCTACATAACCAGGCAAAAGATCAATGCCCATAAACCAACCTTATATAAAACCATTCGAACCAACAAAAACTTTAACCCTATTAACTTCCAAACTGAACTGAAAGCATGTGACTGGTCACCCCTAAGACACCTTCAATTAGACGAGGCAGTATCCTACTTTAATACCAAATTCTTAGAAATCCTGGACTGTCATGCCCCATCCCACTCAATGAGAAACAGGACCAAAACTGCTCCATGGCTAACAAAAGAGACAAGGCACAAAATTATACTAAGAAATAAAATCTGGACCAAATGGAGAGCAACTAAAAACCCAGCTGATCATCTAACATTTAGACAGCTCAGAAATGCTACCAAAAATCCATACTTCTAGATAAAAGAAACGTTTACCACAACAACCAGCAAACCCACCAATACAAACCTCAAAAGTTCTGGGCAGGCATAAACTGACTCCTCCACCCAGGTCAGTCCAAAACTCCCACCCCAACAGGATCCACCTATGATACTCCAAAGCATATTGCAAATGCCTTTAATACCTTCTTTCCTGATGCAGTCCAAAGTCTTGCCAAGTCACTACCTCCTGTTAGTTCAAGTTTGTCATCCTCCTTGACTACTTTAACCCCTTCATTTCATTTACAAGTCCCTACATCTCTCATCTGCACTCTTCTTCTTAAACTAAAACCTTGTACACCTTCAGCTGACCTTTTACCAGCAGAATATCTACAGAAAGCTGCAGCAGTAGTAGCCTTTCCTATTTCCATCCTTATAAATAGATCCATTACCGAGGGAACAATCCCATCTATTTGAAAAGTCTCCCACATTATCCCACTGCACAAAGGGGGCAACTCACATGAACTCTCTAACTACCGCCCAACAGCTCTACTCTCTCCTTTAGCCAAAATTATGGAAAAATTTACTCACCGCCAACTACTAGACCACCTACAGCAAAATAACTTACTAGCTGTCAGCATGACTTTAGGCCTCACCATAGTACCACCACAGCCCTCTTATCCTTCTCCGACTGTATTAATAACCGAAACAATACTCTATCCTCAGCACTCTTTATTGACCTTTCAAAAGCCTTTGATATGGTCAACCATCAACTTCTTTTGAACATACTTAAGTCTCTCTAACTAGATACACAGGCTTTACAATGGTTTAAATGCTACCTTGAAAATAGGCAACAGGCTGTGCTTTGGGAAAATAATCTATCCTCTCACCTTCCTATTACTCTGGGAGTCCCCCAAGGTTCTATCCTGGGCCCTCTCCTTTTCTCAATTTTCATCAATGATCTTAATCTAATCATTCCTCAAGCTACATGTATCCAATATGCTGATGACTCCACACCAATATGCTCAGCTACCTCTGCACCTCAACTTCAGGCCATTACCCAATCAGTGCTTAACACAGTAGAAAAATGGTTCTTACAGCACAGCCTCCTCCTGAATCCTAAAAAGACAAAACTAATACTCTTCACTCCCACTCAAAGGTCCCCCCAATTGACTTCACAGTTTTATCCAATGATGGCATTGTTATATTTTCCGACCCAACTACCAAGCTCTTAGGGGTAACAATAGACCATAGTCTTAGCTTTGACACACACATTAACACAACAGTAAAAACAGTAAACAGAAAATTAGGCTCCCTCTGTAGGATTAAACCCTTCCTAACTCCAACAGCTAGAACCACTACTGCCCACACCTATCTAATTTCCACCCTCTTCTATGCCTTTGCCATCTATACCAACCTATCAAAAAACAACCTTAACAAACTAGCTACCTCCTACAACAATATTGCCAGATTTGCTACTGGTTCCTCATATAGAACTCACCACTGTCAAAACCTTAAGCAACTAGGTTGGCTAGAACTTCATAATCAACTTCAGTTGATTATTACCCATAAGATCCTCTATCTGCCTAAAAATACTCCTATACTTACTAGCCGTCTAACCCCCTACAGTAATTTGACAACCCTTCGCTCAGCCAATAAAGTATTAGTATCTACAGTCAAATCCAAAAATAAGGTCGGTGATTCTCTGTTTGCCAACACTGTTGGCAAATCCTGGAACCTGCTTCCCAAGGAACTCTCATCTCTCTCCTCAGCAAAACTGTTCAAAACACAACTCAGAGAATACCTTATTAACCACTGGTTATGCCCATGTAGTAAACCCAGACTAATCCTTCCACCACTTGCTCTGAATCCTACCTACATAACCTTTTGCAATTTAATTCCAGTTCTCTCTATGCCTTAGAGAGTAGACCTACCTATACTAATTTTAGTCTTTGCAACTCTCTCTTACACATGATCCTCTACTAACTATGTACTTGCATAGATTGCTGCTTGCAGCATTAACTTGCTATCGCATATAAATATCTAAATAGACATTCTTTATATTTCTTATTAAATGTTGCCTTAAAGTTGCTATGCTACTGTAGGATAATGGAATGACTCACTTGTAAACACTGTACCTAGAGCTGCTATATTTGCTAGTGTGTTTTTTTCCATTTCTCTTTCTTAATGGTGTGCCACTTTAAATTTGTTCATTGTTCAATCTCTTTTCTTATTATCTCCTACTTTAATACTAATTTTTGTCTATAAAACATTTGTATTCTTCACCTTAAAATAGTACTGCACCTAAATGTGTTACATTTTTACTTATCTGTACCTGTAGTTGCTAATATTTTGCTTATGTGGAGCTTTTCTCCCCGGGCCTCTACTGAAAATGGACATATATCCAGTTAGACTAGCCCAGTCAACAAATGTAAAATAAATAAATAAATTAATAAGTTGATTTCAGAAACAGTCTGGACATTAGTGCCTGCTCCCATGCCTGCGTGGCTAGGTATAGAAGTGCTAAGAGCACCCCCCCCCAAACTTTGTCTACATACCATACAGCTGTGGTATTTTTTCAGTGTTACAGGTTTTCAGACTCTCTTGAACACTTTGAGGTCTTGAACAACAGACAAAATTATACTGATATTTACCTCACTATAGGACGCCAGGCACCTTGAACTTTAAGGACAAAGGTGTGGACAGCACCCTAGGCTTTGTTCAAACTGCCCAAAGTCAGGAATTGGTTGGAAATAGGCTGCCTATACTGCATGTATAGAACCCCTTATTTCTCTAATTCAGAGAGGACGTTTCATGGTTTCTTGGGTTAACATCTCTGCCAACAGCACACCAACAAGTTGTTCTTGGTCTTTTGGAACTAATTGAAGCTTGTAACCTTAGGTGACAACCTGTAGAACTCACTGGTCTATGCTTATGTTTGATAAACACTGGCAAAATGAGGTCAAATGGCCTCCTATCATGGTGCAGTGTGTGTGTGTTTGGAGCAGGAGGTGGGTTGTGAGAATTGGGACAGGGAAGGCTGTTGGAGTCACAGCTGCTTCCTCTAGGACACAGGCCTCCCACTGTCTTTTTTGCAGCCATTTTCGAATAAGGGCCTTGCCTGGAAGGGTAGTTTCTGCTGTGATTTGGATGGGGTAGTGAAACATGCTTCTCCAACTTCAAGGTTTTCCTTTTGTCCTCCAACTTTTAGAAAATGCTACAAGAAGGGGGAATGAAAGGTAGTTCCTTACTTAAACAGGTATCTTAGAAAGGGACTGAGCCCTCAGCCAAGTGTCTCCTGATGAGATGACCCCAAGGCAACCCTAGATGCAGCATCCATAGCATTGCATCCACATTTTAAGGCATTCTTACATATGTACAACAGTCAGGACCTGACTGAGGACAGAAGCCCCTATGGTTTTGTACTGTACTCTCCAACAACTATTCTGCAATTACTTGAGATATGTTCCTGCCATTTCAAATTGTGGGTCTGAAAACTCAAGACTCCCAGGGGCAAGAGGATGGCATGGAATTATGCCTGTGCATTGAGTATCTTACAGATTTGCCCCTGTTCATAAGGGACATAGGCACCACCCCAGACATGAATTTACAATTCTGGATCCATTGATCTAAACTGCATTTGCAGTGGGCCAGGGAAGGGCTCTGCTTAACATGAACAGTTAGCCTGTTCCAAAGAAGGAGCAATATCTGAGACACATACCTGTCTCTCCAGCATGTTTTGTTTGAGTCACTAAGTTTACATCCCTAGATTGGGTGACCCTTGTGCTGTTTGACTTGCAGATGTGTATCAGCTCCATCAGGACTGGATTTGAGAGTGCCTTGTAGGTCAGGCATAGGTCACCCCTTAATAGTAGGTAGAAAAAGTACAGTTGTGTACACTTACCATAAATGTAGATGTTCAGGTGTATTCACATTTGGGTTATCTGCTTGCAGTAGCCCTCAGTCTGCCTGATTAACCAAGTCTTGGGTCCTGCGTCATTTGCTGTCTCATCTTCCATGTCAGGTAGTCAGGTTATAGGTATGCAGCTGATGCCATTACATCAGTTTTTCTTGCCCCAGATGTCAGGTGCCCCCATAATGGGAAGCAATTATATATATATATATATATATATATATATATATATATATATATATACACACACAAAAGGTTACACCTCCAACAAAAAAGCAAATACGCCAAAAAGCTTTAAACATAGTAAGCAAGAATATAGGTATAGCCAATAGAAGTCAGGGGGCTGGAGGGAGGGTAACTAGGACTGCAACAGTGAATACACTCGAACATCTACATTTACGGTAAGTGTACACAACTGTACTATGTTCTTTGTGTTTCACTGTTGCAGTCATCACATTTGGGTAGATTCCCAAAGCTAAGGATGGGAGGAGGAAATTAGATAGCATTAGGACCAGAGAAAATTGGCAAATGGTAATGCTTAGTGAAGGTATGTACAGAACTCCAGGTAACAGCTTCTAGGATGTCCCTGGTAGGGACACCTCTGAGAAAGGCCATAGAGGTAGCTGCAGCCCTGGCTTAGTGTGGTCTAATCCCCTGTAGGGTAGGTTTTCCATGGTGCTTATAGCAGAAATGAATGCAATGGCCTATCCATTTAGAAATGGTTTGCTATGAAATGGCCTTCTCCTCTGCCTCTGCAGCAAATGCCACCAGCATTTGTTCAGATTTCCTGAGAGGTTTAGTCCTGTCCAAATAAAATGTAAGTTGTCTGTGCACATCTAAGGAGTGCAGAATTCACTCCCCTTTGTTCTGTGGATTAGAAAAGAAGGTTGGCATATGAATGGACTGATTAAGGGCCACACTGGATACCACCTTGGGCATGAAGGAGGGATTGGTCCTGAGGGAAACCCAGTCTGCATGAAAAATGATGAAAGGCTCCACTGCCATGACACCCTTCTTGCTGAAGTGATGGCTAAAAGGAAGGCAGTTTTCCAAGAAAGGAATTTCAACCTCAGCAAAGAAATAAATAGGACATGCTGGAGGGACAGATTCATATACCAGAGGCTTCCCTCACTCTGGAACAAAATCCCAATCCATGTTAGGCAGAGCCCCTCACTGACCCTCTGCAAGAGAAATCTTGACGAGTGGATGGGAGAACGTAAGTTTACCCCTGGGATCTCTTTGGTGTCCCTGCTTGACAGAGGTACAGTAAACTAACCTTAAAAGGGCTACCTTCTGTGACCTACTATACAGAGGCACAGTCAACTAATCTAAAAGGGTGGCGAAAGCCAAACACACTCTGGCTAGACTTATAAAAGCCCTAGGGCAGATAGCCTAGTATCAACCTATGAACTCTGCATTTGCAGCTGGCTCAAAAGGAGGTAGAATGAGTTTTTCCAATACAAAGTTAAGGTCCCAGGCTGGAGTAGGGGCTCTCCAGGGTGGTCCCCTCTGAGGAACTGTTTCAGCAGTGGATGAGAAAAGAGGGGTGGCTCTGTGTTGTAATGAACTCAAATGGCTGAGGCATGAATTTTGATGGAGGAAAAGGAAAGGCCCTTGTGCAGCATCTCAGTTAAGTATTGAAGAATCTGAGGTAAAATGGGCGTTGCTGTGCCCATCCACTGAGCTTGGTTCCACGAACAGAATCTTTTCCATTTTTCAGCATAGGATTTTCTAGTACTAGGCCTCCTTGACTCCAGAATGACATCCAACAATTGCTTGCTGAGGGATGGTAACGGGGAGATTAGGTAATTAGCCAGGCTGTCAAGTTCAAGGTTTGAAGCTGTGGGTGTAGAATCTGGCCCTCCTGCTGAGACAGCAGGGCAGGGGTCTGAGGCAGGTGCCATGGTGCCAGTAATGACACACTGTGCAGAAGGGGGTACCAGTATTGGCGTGGCCAGTCTGGTGCAATCAGTATCATCCTTGGTTTGTCCTGTTTGATCTTTAGTAGTACCCTGGAAAGGAGAGGCAGAGGGGGAAAAGCATAAACTGACAGGTTTTTCCAGGTGAAGGACAGGGCATCCACTTTCCAAACTTGTTTGTGGGGAGTCCTTGTGCAGAATTTTCCAATTGGTAGTTCTGGGGGAGGCAAACAGGTCTATATCTGGGCTCCCCATTTGTTTCTCAGCATGTTGAATATCTTTGGTTCCAGTTTCCACTCGTATGGGTCCATGAAATTTCTGCTTAGGTCATCTGCCAGTGTGTTTAGCTTTCCTGGCAGGAATTGAGCCTGTAGGTGCACTTGGTAGCTCAAGGCTGTGTTCCACAGAGCCATGGCTCGTCTGCAGAGAGGGTATGAGTGAGTTCCCCCCTGCTTGTTTATGTACCACATAACAGTGGTGTTGTCCGTCTTTACCATTAATTGTCCTGGAAGGATGTGGTCCTTGAAGGCTGTCAGAGCATTCTGTACAGCTAACATTTCTTTTTGATTAATGTGCAGGTGCATTTGACTTTGGTTCCATTTGCCCTGAATGCACTTCCCTGCCAAGTGAGCCCCCCCATGCATAGTCTGATGCGTCTGTTGTTAGGGTTTGGGCGGTAGGGGGTAGAGTGAATGGCAGTCCCTTGTTTTGGTGACAGGCGTCTGCCCACCAAAGGAACTCTATCTGTAGATAAGGAATGATAGGAATCATTGCTTCTAGATCCTGAGAATGTTGACACCATAGGTTTTTTGGATACCACTGTAGTTTCCTCATTTGCAGTCTTGCATATGGAATTAGTAGAATGCAGGAGGCCATGAACCCCAAGGCATGCAGTATTTTCCTTGCAGACAGCGGAGTCTTTGTGGCCAGTTGTTTGAAGTAGGCAGTTAAATTAACTTGTTTTTTTTGGCGTGAGAAAAGCCATCTGGGAAGTGTTCAAGCTTGCTCCCAGGAATACAATTTGTTGGCAGAGGACCAGATGTGATTTCTTTTCGTTTATGGTGTACCCCAGAGAAGTTAGCAATTTCTGTACAAATGCCAGATGATTCAATAGTATGTCCTGGCTTTCTGCCTGAATTAGACAATCGTCCATGTATGCATATATTTGGATATTTCTTTGCCTGCAAAATGCAATTACTGGAGCTAGGCACTTTGTGAATACCCTGGGCACAGTAGATAAGCCAAAGGGCAGTGCAGAGAACTGATATAGTGCATGTAGCCTGCTTTGAAGCGCAGGTATCTTCTGCAGGATTCCCCCATTGGGATGTGCAGGTAGGCTTCATTTAAATCCAGTGTTGCCATCCAGGCATCCTTGCCTACCATAGGAAGCAGCTGGTGGAGAGTTAGCATCTTGAATTTTGGAATCACCAAAAATGTGTTTAGGATAGAGAGGTCCAGAATAGGACGCCAGAAGTTGTCTTTTCTGGGCACCAGAAAAAGTCTTGAGTAGAAACCTTGTCCCTTTTCCTCTTCTGGAACAGGTTGAATAGCCCTGATGCTTAAGAGAGCGAGAATTTGCTTTTGAGCCTCTGCCCACTGATTTGGGGGTAGGTCTGGCCAACCATTTACGGTTGGTAAGGAGTGAAAGTGGAATCTGTATCCTTGGGAAACTATATTTAAAACCCATTTGTCCTGGGTAATGAGTTACCACTTTTTTGCCTGTCGGGCAATCTTTCCCCCTAAGGGAGCAGTCAGTTGTGCAGGGCTTGGAAGATTTAAAGTTAAGTCATTGAGACTGTTTACCACAGGGGGGAGTCTTACAACTCCCTGCTTTGGAAATGGAAGCCCTCCACTGCTTAGCCCCATGAGTACCTTGGGACTGAAGCCTGGGTGTTCTGCTGGTTCTGAGTTTGGACTGAGAAGGCCTGGAAGAGGCAGGACAGGACCAAATTTTAGAGGGCCAATGCCTACTAAATCTGGGAGCCTGTACTTGCAGGAAATCTTTAACAGTTTGCACAGATTTAGCTTTTTCCTCCATCTTTTTAAGTAGTACTTCTGCTTTTTTGCCAAACAGGCGGTTCTGGTTTAAGGGAGCATCCAACAATTTAGCTTTAACATGATCTGGCAAAGATTGCTCCTTAAACCAAGCATGCCTTCTAAGTACAAACAGCAGCTCTGCAAGATGCCTCTAGTGAATAAAAACCACACTGCAAAGTATGTTTTCCAACTTGTTCAGCAGAATACATTAAATCCTGTAAATCTTTAATTTCAGCATAGTCAGGAATCAACATCATTTTCTTAATGGCCAAGGCTGCAGAAGTGTATACCTTCTTACCCCATCTATCCAGCGCCCTGGAATCTCTATCAGAGGGGGTAGGATTTTTGGCAGTAGTAGCCTTAATGCCCTTGGGTCCATGGTAGGATTTTTAAAAAGGAACTTGTGAGAGTCAGGAACCCTGTAATATCTATCAGGTTTCTGGGAGCAGGAGGTAGAGAGTCAGGGGCCAAGCTAGATTCCGAAAAGGCATCATCAACTATGTCCAGTACAGGGGGGATAGCTAAAGGCCTACATTGGGGCAAGAGTAAGAAATCCCTAAGCCTCATTTTAGAGTCAGAGTAATCCTAGCTTTCCCAGTGAAAGTGCTCCCTAAGAGTATGCAAGGTTTCACCAAGAGAGAGAAATCCTCTGGAGGGGAAGCAGAGGGAATAAAGTCTGCTGCATCAGAATCCGCATAGGTAGATAAAGTTAAATCCTGGTCATCAGAGTAAACAGAAATTTCAGAATCCTGATCAGAAGAATCATAAGCAAACTCAGTCCTAGGTCTCTTAGAGGGGGAAGGATGGCTTCCCTGATTAGTAATAAGGTCTTCAGCCGTTCTTATCATTTGTTTTTAGGCATAGAGGCCTGACCATGCAGTCTGGGCGTCGGTTTTCTAGGCATGGATCAGGTTTTAGGCCTTGAAGAAGAAGATGGCATCGGTTTAATATGCAAGTCAGTAGGCCTGAATACACCCTCAGAAGCTGGTGCCTGCACACCGGCTCCAGACCCAGCCAAGGTAGAGACATCCGCAGGTTCCACAGTTGAAGCATCTCGCAGCATACCTGACTCTGAATGGGTCTCAGTAGAGGCCTGCGAATCTGAAGTAGTGGGTATCAGAGGTTGCGAAAGCGCCTCACTGAGTACCAGCGAACTGGCGACTAGCTTAGGAGAAGCATTGTCGGCAGCTTTGGACCTATGCGGTCTGTCTCTGTCTTTATCTTTGCGTTTTTTCAGACTGTCGGTAGTCGGATGGCTTACTGAAGCCATATCTGGATAATTGAACTGAGTACCAAAATATTTAGAAGTGTAAATAAACTGACAAATAGTTTGTTGTTTAAATAAGGCACAAAACCAACAGCGAGGCACGTTGTGGTCGGGGCCTGGGCAAGGAATGCAGTACAAATGAAAATCTTTATGAGGTATTTGCTTTCCACAAGAAATACAATTATTGACTTAGATCAAGAAAAAGTTTCCCCAATGGGGTACTTAGCTTAGTTGAAGACTTCGGTTCTGAAACTCGAAAACAAAAATTTCAGGAGTCGGCCGCCCGGCACTTGCGAACTGCTTCTGCTTCAGGCAACGCACAGCAAGAAAGACTGATGTAATGGTGTTGGCTGCATGCTTTATACCGCTGACTACCTGACATCATGGAAGATGAGACAGCAACCGATGCAGGACCCAAGACTTGGTTAATCAGGCCGACTGAGGGCTACTGCAAGCAGATAACCCAAATGTGATGACTGCAACAGTGAAACATGAAGAACATCAGAGTAAAGGCATAGGGCTTTTAGTCTATCTGCATAATTCATGTTGTTTACATTCTGTATTTTCTTTATGAGGAACCTCTGAGCTCGCTCCACTGTTGTAAGTGCCTAGTCAAGTACAAGCCAAATAGGACACTGTACTCTGAGGGTTGAGTACAGCGAAATTATAATTTCCTTGGATCTGGATGCCATACCTGTACTTATAAGTTGTGCCACATAAAATGCATTCCTCACCACTGTGGATACATGGTGGTCAAAGTTCAGGCTGCTATCTATAAGCGTATCTAGATCTCTCACATGTGAGTCCACTCTAAGGGGCGTGCTATTGATGTTGCAATTTGCAGGGGTATTTGACTTTTCAAAGGGTATGATAATGCATTTTTTGCATTTAGTTTTAGTCCACGGTTCTGGCACCAATCATTTATCTGATCTAGACTCTCCTGAACGAAATCTACATCTTTGGGGAATTCAATGATTGCTCCCAGCCTGCAGTCATTGGCAAACTTTGTCATCCAGAAACCTTCCACATTTGCCTTGACTTCAGAGAAGTATATTCCAAACAGAAGTGGTCCCAGTACTAAGCCCTGTGGCACACCACTAGTAACTGGCCTTTTGCTGGATTTGGATTCACCCGCTTTAACCAAGTGTTCTGTCCATGAGCCAATTGGCTATCCATCTGCTGACATACGGATTTATGGCCAGTTATACCCGAGTGGGGAATTGGGTCGAGGTAGGTGGCATGTACTGTTTTACTTTCACCCATGGCCTTAAGTGACTTTTTCAAAGAAATTCACCAAGCTCAGTAGGCATGACCTGCCCTTAAAGCGGAATTGGGTTGAGTCTAGTATTTGGAGTCTCCTATGTCATTATTTATCAGGTCTATGATTATTTCTTTCAATGGCCTTACATATACGAATAGTTAAACTTATGGGTCTTTAACTTTCCAGGTCAGTAGATGGTCCTCCTTTATGCAGAGGGATGACTGTTGCTGTCCTCTACTTTACTGGGACAAAGCCAGTCTGGAGGCTGTGGTTAAATAAATCTCCTAATGGTCCTGATAAGTCCTGATTTAAGCTGTTTAAGAGCCCACATGGTATACTGTTAGGCCCCACTGAAGCAGTGTTTTTTTTTGCTTTACAGAGTGCAGTAGCAACCTGTTCTTTGGTGATAACTGGTGGTGGAGTGGTGAAGGGTATTTTTTTTTGGGGGGAGAGAACTGGGAGAGATGGGGAGGTGAAATATGAGCTGAATTTATAGGCCAGCAGATTTGCTATGTCTTCTGGCTGAGTATAAGTGATGCCATCTACAACTAATTTCACACATTGTTGGGTGTTGCCCTTAAGATTGCGTACATAACTGAAAAATGCCTTATGGTTATCCTTAGCTTTGGAGACTATTTCTACCTCAAAGTCTGCTTTCGTTGACTTGACTAAATACCCTGATTCACATGTTTAGACTAATGAAGGACTTACTTCTCTGTTGTGCACATTCCCTCTTACTTCCAAACAGGATTTTCCTTCTTTTACTGTACAACTTATTAATACTAGAGGTCCACCAGTGTGGCTTATTTTTGCGGTTTGACATGGGTTTATTTCAGTCTATTACTGCCATCTTTAAACAAGTTTTGGAGATTAGGTGGAGAGAATAGTTTTACCTTTAGTTCAAGGAAGACCTCTTTGTGATCTGGTCTTACTTAGTGAGGATATAACACTGGGGGGGGGGGGGTGCAGCACTCTCCCAAAATTGTGAGTACCACATCTAGGATATTTGTATCCCTAGTGGTAGTATACACTAGATCCTCCAGGGCATTTGAATTTACAACATCAAGAAATCTTTGGGCCTGCATGTTATGGTCGTGTATGCCTCCCAATTAATGGAGGGGTAGTTAAAAATCGCTCATGAGTATGGTATTGGGTTGGATGGTGAGTAATTATAGTAACTACAGGTATGATGTAATGGTTTCCTGGTTCATAGTGGGGGACTTGTAGCTAGCAAAACTATGGTAATGGATTCTTCCCATGGTTATGGTTAAATGGATATGGAGTAGCTCAACTCTATCATATTGTTTGACTAACCTTGAGGTGAGCTTATCCCTTATGTAGATGGATACACCTCCGCCTTTAGGGTGGTCAGAATGTATGAAAGACATTATAGCCATGCATCACCGGAGCGCTTTCCATGGCTTTGAACCATGTTTCAGTAAGATGGAAACATTCTCCAGGGTGAGGAGAACTTCCAGGGAGTGCAGTTTCTTGTTGAGGCTCCTAGCATTAAGCAGCAACATCTTTAGCTTGTCCTGAGTAGCTTTTATGTTGGAAGGTTTGTCTGTTTGGCAATGCCTAAAAAAGGCACTATAGGGAAGGACAATGTTTTGGCCAATATCCAAAAGCCTAGAGATGACAAGTGAAGACCATCCCTGGTAAAGCAGTGTGGCCTATCAACCATGTCCTCACAGGCTGACAAATATTAGATGCTTTTGGAATGACACCAGCAGCTAAGCCAATTGTTAAAGTCAATCACTTTCTGCTTGGATTGTGGCATCATACTTGGGAGACAGTAGAATGCTGCTCAATGCTAGGCTTATACCAGCCTATGACACATATTCTGAGAGCTCAATCATGACTCTTTTTATATAGTCCGAGGAGGTCATTCACACCCACATGGACTATGACTGATTCATACTGATATTTAGGGGTAATTGACCTGAGTGCTTGTGTGATCTAGCAAATCCTGGCCTCTGGCAAGTAACTAACTGTAACCTTCTCCTTATCCAGCCTGGTAAGAGGGACATCAGTATGAATCACAAGAGTCTCCTATGACCAGGATATTGGATTGTGGAGTTTGCCTTATGGGCTTGGCAGTTGAGGCACAATGAGATGTAGCTTTATGTGTTGTGATGGGAGTTGTCTTGTTTGTGTACATGTGGAGTTTTTGAGGACTGTGCCTGAGAGGCCTTTGAGGTTTGGATAAGTTACATGTGAGCACTTCAGCAATATGTGGGTCTATGTGTGTGGTCCTTAGAGGGTTGGGGAGTGACGTGTGTGAGTCGCTGACAACCTGTCTGCTGTCTTTTGAGTTTGTATCTGAGAGTCTAGCCTCCAATGTCAATGTGTAACTACATCTCTCACATACTGTATTTGTCTGTTCGAGAATTAAGTGGTTGTCAGTGTACATAAAGCAATTATTACATTGCCTCAGGATACCCATGTCCACCAATCTAGATGCAAACATAGCAGGAAAGTGCCCATCCATGGTTGCAGGTCCTAATGAGTACTTGAAAGGAATAGGAGTGGACGGTGTCTATAAACAGATGAGGGAAGTGTGCTTACATGGTGTAATCCGCAGCTAACCTAACCAGTGATGCTGTCCAGCGCCAAATCAGATATTCTCTGAGCAGCAAAGGTCCTGGGTGCTATAATAAAGTAACTAGTACTGTAAACTTTCACAGTAGAATAACAACAGGCAATGTTTCCAGATGTTTGCATCTGTACAGAGCACTGGCACACCAAACAGCGCCGTGCAAAACTGCCAAATTTATATCAGCACTGGAAATACAGAAAACTGACTGAGCGCTCTGGCTAATACAACAAATCACACACAGAGCCCTTTTGTGTGCTTCCCATTTCAGACAGACCAGGTACACACTTACTGCCACTACATGAATAATCCCAGTCCTACTAATGTAAATGCACAGTAACGGAGTGACTGGAGTAAAATTCTACCACAAACAAACTTAAAAATAAGGATAATGCAGTGTACTTTGAACAGCTTATAAAAGTTTGATTATTCAATAAAAGTACTTCATATAGTATCACAACCTATGTGTTAAATAACACTAGAAATCCATCCTTGTTTGCTGCTCTTCTATACTCTATCTATTGATCTCTAGTGTTTTTCTTTCTTAGGTTTTTGTGAGACCTTAGTATCTCTTATCATAAATTACTAGGTGTATCTAATTTTGTAATATGTTATAAAGATTTGTACTACACCATTTCTAATACAAATGTATTAGTCTTATTCATCTATTCTTAGATAAATTTTTCCTTTTTCCTACTGAAATATAAAATATATAATCTTAGGCCTGTACTATAATTGTTAAAACTTATGTACCAAATTATACTGTTATTGTCTTTGTCTTGACCTTTTATGTTGTTGTAATTTGTGGAGCTTTTCTCCCCGGGCCTCCACTGAAAATGGACATATATCCAGCTGGACTAGCCCGGTCAACAAATGTAAAATAAAATAAATAAAATACTTTGCTTTGTAGAAATGAGCCAAGAGCCACTCATTGTACAGAATTTATAAAGGTGCTGAAAACAAAATTACCTAATTAATAAGCCCTCCAGCCAATAAAGCTACATGCAGAAAACAAGTATTTCCCTAACTAAACAGACCATGCTACCACCCAGTGCACTAGATGGAAACTACACTGACCGCTTGGTATAAAACAAAAGAAAAGTGGTTGCTAGAGTGTAAAAATAAACTACTTTACCCAACAGCTAGCTTGCTAATGAATTTGTAGCAAGTAAATCAATAGAACAGACAATGAGAAGCAAAATGCACTTTTTCCAAAAAAAAAAAAAAAAAAACAATTAGAGATATCAACAACAGTGTAGAAATGCAAGAGCTTATAAAGCTCAATTTGCAGCAAGGGTGGGCAGCTTAAAATCACCAGGTTTAAAAAGTAGATCAAGGAAAATCAATGAAATTGAGGGTGGGTCAGAAAAATAACTATTAGGGAATCACCGGCAGTGTTTCTAGTGGAGTCTTCTCAGAAAAAACTAAGTCCCAGAAATTAACGGTGTATTTAAGTATCGCTCAAGAAACAATTTAACTAATGAAAAAAAAAACGTGAAATGTGCAGCCTAGAAAATTTAAGTGTCTCTCCCTCACAGAACAAAAACACCAGACCAAACAGATTTCTTAAAACAGAAAACAAAATGGAGCAGGTAAAATAAAAAGCAGCTCTATCAGTTTACGCAACTCGCAGACAAAAAAATATAGGTTTACTTTCCTCCTCCAGCAGGGAATCACCAGCAGTACTTGTAGTTGAGTCTTCTCAGAAATGACAAAGACAACATTCTGATATTCTTCTAGCAGAAGTAATAGCAACCAGAAAAAGAGGCTTCCAAGACAGAAACTTTGTCTACCAAAGAGATTAGTTGGAAGGGTGGTCTTGTTAAAACCTCTAGAATGAAATTTAGATCTCATTGGGGGGAGGGGTCTTGATGGGAGTGCACAAATAATCCTTTAAGGAAAGCTTTGCAAAACTTGTGTAGTGACACAGACTGATTTTGGAAGCCGATGAGATAAGTGAAGGTAGAAGCCAACTGTACTGCAATGCTAGAGAAGCTAGATCCATCCTCATACAGTGCTGCAAGGAAGCACAATACCTCAGAAAGGGAAGCAAAGAAACAGTCCACGTTTTGAGCATTATCCCAAATGGAGAACTTTTACTTCTATATAACTTGTGTGTAGATTGCTTCTGTGAGGATACTAAGATGTGGACACGGTCTTACAAAGGGAAGAGTCCTTTATAATTTCTGGAAGTAGAGATGCCATGCGGTAAGCTTTAGACTGTGATGGTCCAGGTGAAGGTGACATAAAAGATCAGTTTCAGGGGTAGGAGCCAGGGAAACTTTTTCAGGACAGGACTGGGCAAGGAAAACCAGACATTCCTGGGCCACAAGGGTCAATAATCAATTTGCATAAAGTTATTTTCTGGAGGAATTGGTAAAAAGGCATATAGACGACTAGAGGTCCACTGACAGACTACAGTGTCCCTTAGTGACTGCCCCTCTTGGGGTAACATGGCAAAGAAGCTGCTACATTTGGTGTTGAGGGGAAGCAAATAAGTTGCAACAAAGCCTGTCTCAATGACTGAATATCTGCTGAGCTACTGAAGTACTGAAGGAACACTCATGAGACATCAGAATAGACCTGCTAAGCCTGTCTGCTGGGTAACGGACTCTCCCCAGAATGTGTGCTGCAATTAGAAAGCAATGTACATCCAAAGACCACTGCCATACTCTCAGAGACTATCTGCAAAAGGGGTAGGACTTGGTTCCAACCTGCTTGCTGATGTACCAAACCAGTGACATGCTGCCTGTTTGGACAGAAATCATACCCAGGTGAAAGAGGTTCTGAAATTAAGGCAACAAGAGGATGACCACTCTGATCTCTGGGACATTAATTTGAAGGCTGGCCTTCTTTTCTTTGCCCACTCCTTGGACCATCCTCACTTCAAAATGCCCCATCCACCTCAGAATGCTGGTGTCTATGGTGACTACTGCAGCTGCAGGTGGTAATACAAAGGCCCTGCTTAGAAGGAGGTGTGGGGAATTTAGTCACCATGCTAAGTGGGTTCTGCATTTTGGCATTAAAGAAGTAGGAAGTGACAAAGTCTAACAACTAGGGCCACTGTGCAGAAAGCATGGAACCTCATGTGAAAGCAAGCATGTAAAAAAATGAAAAGTTATGTACTTACCATAATGATAGATTTATGTTGTCTGTTTTTGTCCAGTTCAACCTGCGGGTTTATCGGATCCCACTCAGATCTGATGCCAGCCTTTTCTCACAGACTTTGATTACAGAGCTCCACCTCCTCTACCCATAATGCACTGCTTCCCCTCCATCCACCTCAGACTCAGTTTGCCCCTCACACTGATCTAAGAACTTGAAAGACCACTTCCAGGAGCCTAATAAAGACCCAAAGGCCCAGCCACCTATTCACCTGGAAGGCAGATAAGTAAGGTAGAGGAATGGAGAGGGTGATGGTTAAACTGGATGAAAACAAACACAGATCTATCATTATGGTAAGTACATGACTTTCTTATCTAATATTGTCGTTTCCATCCAGCTTCAACCTGTGGAATAGAGTCCCCTGCCATGTGCCATCCCAGGAAGGCCCTATAAAAGGACAGTTTGTAGAATGGTGGAATAAAGAGAGGCCCTGGACCTTGACTGTACATTCATTTTGTAATGGGGCACAAATGTGTGAGAGCTAGTCCAACAGCGGAACAAATGTCATTAATAAAGGCTCTTGAGAAAAATAGTAGTAGAGGTAGCTACTGCTCTAGTAGAATGACCTTTGGGTTTTGCAGACAAGGACCTTCTTCTCAGGTTGTACACAAAGGAAATGCAATCATAAGCTCATTTGGCTAGGGTTGCTTTAGATACTGGCCTGCCCAGCCTGACCTTGAAAGAGGAAACAAACAGTTTCTCTGTTTTTCTTAAGGCTTTAGTTCTGTCTAAACAGAATATCAGCTGTCTATGAAATCCAGACAGTGCAGCAAATATTCCACCTTATTACAGAAGATCAGGAAGAACATAGGCAAATAAATAAGCTGTTTCAAAGTACACTCTGAGGCTACCTTTGACAAAAAGAAAGGATCCTGAATGTAACCCTGCCCTTATGAAAAATCAGATAAGAAGGGACAGAGGAAGATTCATGCAGCTCAGAGACCCATCTTGCAAATGTAAGCCACTAAGAAAATAGTTTTTCAAGATAGCAACATCAAAGGAATAGTGGCTGAAGATTCAAAAGGAGTGCTAGCTAATACTTGCAGCACCAAAGGCGAAACCCAAGGAGTGACACGATCTCAAATTGGTGGTTGCAACAACAAAAAAACCCTCAAGAAAGTTTTAGAGATCTTTAGGGCAGGTACAGGAGTGTTATTTCTGTCAATGTGAAAATCAGAAATAACAGCAAGTGCAACCTTAACAGAAGAACAGCTCAGACTGGATTAAGAGAGGTCATCAAGGAAATCCAGAATGGCATCTAGTGGTGCTGAAAAGGGGTCTAGACCCTTAGATGAAGTCCAAATCACAAAGCATTTCCATTTACTAGCATAGATCCTCTGAGCAGATGGTTTCTGGAAAGAGGATAAAAGATTAATTACCCCGCAAGAGAGCTTGGGATTCCTGGCCATAAATGGGAAGTGGAGAAACCATGCAGTTAACCTGAATGTTTGAAGGTTGAGTGAAGAAATCCCCACTGGATAGGAAATCAACCCCGAAATGATGAAGAAATCCTGGGAAGGGGAACCAGACAGGGGCAATGAGAATTACAGTCATTCTGCAACAGGTTGCCTTCTGAAGAAATTTACCTATGAGAGGAGCTGTCAGTTAAGTGTACAGGAGACCCAGGGGAGAAGCATACAGAACAACATCCTTCAGTGACTGTTCCTTGGGGGAACCAGGGCATAGAAATTGCTGTACATCGTTTTGAATGGGGTTGCAAACAGACTGCAGCAAGGGGTGCCCCAGCATCAGAAAATCTGAGCTGTTACTTCTGGATTCAGGGACTACTCATGGAGAAAAATGATGTTCCTGCTTAAACTATCTTCCAAGATGATGGACTTCCCCAGGATGTGCACAGCAATCAGAAACCATTGTGAGGAAACTACCCACTGCCACACTATCATGGCTTCCTGACAAAGAAGGAAAGAGTGACTTCCTTCCTGTTTGCTTAGGTATCAAAACATACTGCCCTTCTGTACCGAGACCACATCCTTATGGAGAAGGTCCTGGGAGGCCTGCAATACTATGAGGACTGCTCTGTCTCTAAAACACTGAAGTGGTGATTGGCCTAAAAGGATGACCAGATTCCCTGAACTGTCTTATCTTTGAAATGCCCTCCACTCTAGAAGAAAGGCGTCCATAGTGACAGTGGCCTGAGGATACAGAAGAACAAAGCACTGCCTGGCAGTAACGAGGGATTCCAACCACTACTGCACCTGCTCCTGACAGCTATTTGTTATGGCAACCAGGAAATTCATGGGATATGTTAAGCATGACCACTGAGCTACTAATATCCACTGCAGGATCCTCATATGGTAACTCGTCAGAGGTACGAGGCAAATCATTGCCACCATGTGTTCCAACAGCCTCACAATCAGAGGCCAGGAGGTTGTGACATAGAAGTAGATGAGATGCTAAGAAACATTAACCTATAGTTTGGACGTTTTGCTAAATGAGAAACTGGATCCAAATGGCAGTCTATGAACTCTAACACTTGAACTGTCTCTAAATAGGACTTTTCATAGTTCACTAAGGACAGACATAACTGGAGTAAAAAGTTCTAAGCTTTGGCAACAGACAGTCTCTTGGAGGCAGTAAGAAGCCAATCATTCAGGTACGGAAAGATACAGAACCCCCGCAGCCTGAGCCAGGCTGCTAGAACTGCCACACATTTGGTGAATACTCAAGGGGGGGCTGTGGCGAGACCAAAAGGCAATGCTCGGAACTGATAATGACAGACTCTTAGACAAAACTGTAGAAATCCCCAGAACTGCCTCTCAATCTTTATACGATGGCAAGCATCCTTGAGATCTCTTCAGCACATCTAGTCATCCTTCCTCAACACAGAGAATGGAATGCACCATCACTACTGGAACGTGATCTGCCTGAAATAACAGATCAGCTTGCTTAGATCCAAAACTAGTTTTTGGGTCCTTGTTCTTTTTGGCACCAAAAAGAATCTGGAATAGACAATGGATCCTTCCTTGTCTGGTGGGACCTCTTGGATGACTAAATTGGTCAGCATCTTATCTCTACTGATACATCTCTTCTCTGATGGGATGGAATATCTGGGAGTCATTTTCTTGCTTTTCTTATTGCAAACAAAAATGGAATTGTATCACCTCTGGGCATGAGTCTCAACACCAATTTTTCTGAGGTGATGGCCTCCAAAGTGTTGGGTGAAAAGCCAAGTGACCACAGACTGCCTCTAGAGGACAGCAACTGGGTAACCTTTCAGGTACACTGAAAAGGTCTCCCACAGAACTCTTCACTGAAGCCTGAGTTCTGTGGAATGCCCTGCCACTTGGATGGCATCCATTCTGGTTTCCCCTCCCTTGCCGTGAAGGGAACTTTCAACAGAAGCATCTTGAAAAGGCTGCTGCGAATTACAAAAAAAGAGGCACTTGTCTACCCTTCTGATTCCCAGAGAAGGATCACAGTGGAGATGGCAAAGTGCACTCCCATGGCAGACAGGGTCCGTCCTTCCTTCCTGCTCCTAGTTCATGTGCTCTTGACCTCTGGGCCAAACAGAGAAGAACTGTGGTTGAGGGCTAGTATAACGGTTAAGGTGTTTACCTCATATTCACAAACTACAGGGTTTGATTCTCACCTTTGAAAGGAAACTTCACTAGGCTTAAAATGGACCACACAGGTAGCTGGCCTAGTACTTACCTCTGAACCTATGAAATGTCAAACAGGACATTGACTAAGGATGCCTTAAAGCAGTCTGTGAAACTGTACAACTATATCCAAGTGTCAAATCACATAGCAATGCCAGTGTCTGCTGTGCTAGACATGCCATCAGCTGCATTATAGAGCAGATGTGTAGACACACTAGTAATTAACTGCATGGTAGACGACTGCACCTCTAGAGTTTTCTATATCTCCAGGGGCTGCTGTGTCTTCACTACTTTTGACATTTCTGACACTTGTCCAGCTGAAGTCTCGTCAAATGAGCTAAATAGTTTAAAACTCTTAGTGTGAATATAAGCACACACTGAAAATGGTCCAAAGCCCTCATCTCTCTCTTAGGGGGATGGATATTGGATGTCTCTTTCAAAACCTCATTTTGATGGCTGCCACCACCATGATCACATCAGTTGTGGACCCCTTACTCCAATGTGGCTAGTCCTTAGGAGGTGCTAAGATCTTATCAGGTTTTTTAGGGATTGGTTCCACCATATCTGGTTCTCTCCACGTCCTCTGGGACAACACACTGATAAGCACGTTCAGAGGGGGAACCACCCAGGACGTGCTTGGGCTTACACCAAAGGCCTCCAAAAACACTGACTCCTCTGGGGAGGGGACTTTAGCAGTCCTACCCCTACGCTGGCACAATAATTCTAAGAGACTATCAAAACAGGCGTTGTCATGGCAGAACTTGGGGTAACCCTCGCCTTCATCGAGGTCCAAGTCCTCAGTGAAGGATTCCTCAGAGAAATCCTTGTGCTTCCTCTTGCAATGGCTCTTTCCTTTGGGAGATCGGGGGAGGACCTGGAATAGGTGGTGGGCCCTGGGGAGCATGGGGCCAGGAGGTGAGGGCTGTCCTGGAGCCAAATGATGCACATCCGCAGGTCCACATATGAAAGAAGAGAAAGTATGACCAATTGCTACCAACCTTTCCATCTGTGATCTAGAGAAAATCCTCTCTATGGGGGCAGAAAGCAGAACTGAGGACAGACTCCTAGAGCTGCCACTCTTTGGATTGGAAGATATGAGTGAAATACCATTCTCCAGGGCTGTCCTAACTTGCTCTGACACCAAAACAGGAGTCAAACAATCGAGTACTTTGGCCTCAAGGGGGAGGGATGGCTCTCAAACTTAGAGAGGCGAACCTGATCCCAGGACTACAGCCCCTAACTTCTTGCTCCAAAGCTCTCCTGGCTCAAGTGCCACTGGAGATGATAAGGCCAAGGAAGGGGTTGGTGCTTGAAGTGGCCAAGCCATCTGAGTCAACCTCAGTGATGGCAAAGTGACCACATCCATAAACCTTGAAGCTCAAAGGAGCCCAGGAGAGGAACAGTAAAAGACAGAGCTTTATTCTCCAATACTTGAGATGAGGCAGCAGGAATCAGCCTAGCTGGATCTGGGCATGCATGAAAGAGCACATCAACTGCTCTAAATCCAAAAATTTCCCACTCCCAACCGACATGGCAGATTGAGCAAACAAGGCCACAGAAGAGAACTTTGACACCCTTCTTGTGGTGCTGGGATCCCAGGATTGGATCTAGGGCAGAGATGGGGAAGACTCGGGTGAGAACTTTCTCGGGTGACAGTAGAAAAGTAGGAATGTAGCCTACCCAAACTGGCCAAACTTTAGCTAAAAAGGGTCTGGGGATACTGATCTCCCCAATGCTGGCACCAAAGGAGATTCGACCTGGGAAAACAGGGCTGACAATGGCATCGAAGAAGCCAGAGGAGCTGAAGACTGGATGACCTTCAGGTCCAGCTAGTCAGAAGGTTTATGGGCTGCTCACTTGCAGCCCCCTCTGTCCTTTGCCTGGGCTTTTCAGATCTTTTCTTTACCTCAACCTTTGTCAATCTTGTCGGACTTCATCTTAGGTGATGGGCAAAGGGAAGAAGTAGAAGCAGCTCCTGAGGGCAGCAAACCCTTCAACAACAGTTTAGTTTGGCACTTAAGTGTCCAAGCCCTGACCCCAGTACAAATGCTGAACTTGGCATTGAGGTGCAATGTGACGAGGCATGTGTCATGATAAAGTAGGTTGTGGCTACAAGATGTACATTTTTTGAATCCTTTATTATTCTCCTTATCCTTAACCATGACAATGACAGCTGGGAAAGGAAAAACAAATTACACAACAGCAAAAAACATTACTACTACCTATCTACCTAATAGCTTAAGAAAGAAAAAATACATAGCAACACACTTTAAAAGCACATCAAATAACCAACTACTTTTTTTGTTAATAGCAAGGCAGACACAAAAGAATCAAATACCCTTCCACAAAACACAAACTGCACTATAGCTAGGCTACCTAACTCTATGAATAACTACAACACCTAAAGGCTAGAGGAAAAAATACAAACTTAGCCTATGAGAAAGGATACACATACAGAGCATTTCAAATGTGCTGCAGTCTCATGGCAGCGGATAAAATCTGACATGGATAAAGGAAACTGTATTGTGGGTAATGGAGGCAGAGCTCTGAAGCTGAAGTCTATGAGAAAAGGTCACCATCAGATCCGATAAACCCACAGGTTGAAACTGGACAGAAAAGACAACATCAGATTCATTACCTGAGAAACTGTCATGAGCCCTGGCTCTTTGAGAATGAGAGATGATGATGGAGAATGTTGTTATATAAGGAGCTACACTGCTGTCCTGATGATGAGAATTCCTTCTGTAGGTAGACTTATGAGATTGTTCTTTGCAGCTCCTCAGCAACCAATAAATCTGATCTTTTCTATGAGGAGAGATGACATTTTCAGTTTGATGAAAATACCTAAAGACAGATGCAAAAAGTAAACTCTGGCCAACTGCAAGGACTGAATGTTGCAGTGATGAGACAATTGTCTAGACATACAAAAGAATGTATTTTATTGAGTCACAGATGGGCTGCGACCACCACCATTCAACTTGATTAACACCTGAAAAACTGGGATTAGACAAAAGGCAAAGCTCTGAACTGGTAGTTTTAGGCTCCTAGATGGAAGCACAAAAACCTCCTGGATTCATCCGCAATCCTTATGTTGAAGTAAGCATCCTGAAGGTCATTCAGTCATTCGCTCTGAGATATGGCAGAATCATTTGCACCATGATCACCATGAATGGGGTCTTTCTGACATGTTGGTTTAGGCTGCTGAGATCTATAACTGGCCTAAGGTCCTTGTTTTTCTTTGGTACTAAAAATAATTCTGAATAATTTTCTGATTCTCACTGGTATGGTCTGACATGATCTTCTGGATACTGCTGGAGTGGAATATCCATTAGCAGTAAAAGTCAATGAGGGAAATGGGAAAAGGCAATGGTATAACCTCTGGATATTCTTGCTCTCTCTCTCTCTCCCATTTGATCTGCATGATGGCCAATCATGCATCCGAGAAGAGAGACTGAACTCCTCCAGACTGCCTCCAAAGGTGGACACAGTTAGGCAAGCTTTTAGAGTTGCTGTTTTTTCCTCCCAGAGCAGGCACAGATGCAATCCTGATTATTCCGCAGACCTCCTTGACCTCTTGGTTGGTGTACATTAAAGGAGCCACTTCTGCTGCCACTGCCCCTATCCAAGGGGGAATCAAAGAACTGACACCACTGGGATTTTCTGAACCATGGGAACTTGGAGCACTTATTATTCTTATTGAAAAGACCTTGAGGGCTCTCAAATATTTTAACTCCTACAGCAAACAGCATCTTGCCTTCCCCTTCACAACTAAATACTTTTTCTTCCACTGTGGGGGCATAAAAGAGCAGAATAATCAAAGGGGGAAATTGGTGAAAAATGCCATAAATTATCTGCAAAGTCACAAAGACAAAGTCATCAGGCATGACATCACATAGTGACACCCATAACTGCCTCACTAGCCACTCCATCAGCTGCATTATGGAGCAAGTGCTTGGACAGGTTTGTAATGTTCAACATCCCTAATACCATCTTTAGCTGTTTCTTAGGATCATGTAGGGGTAAGACTTATGTCAAGAATCCATAGCCTGCACTGCTAGGTCCCTTTGGAAGCAATTCATCCGAGTCAACTCCCTCAGTGCAAAAGTGCCAGAGACAAACTCACATTCCCATTCTATCATATTGAAAAAAAAGTTATGTACCTACCATAACGTTCCATGTTAGTTGTCTTCATCTCGCCTTCTTTCTTGCTTGTTGGGATCGGAGCCGACCCTCGGCTCCGACTCGGCCATCTTCTATAACTCGAGAGCTGTTTACTGGCTCGAGGCTACCCCTTATCCCATGATGCCTAGCGCTAGCTACCCAGATCTCGATTGTAATAGCTAACCCCAGACATAGCAAGAATAATCTGACCAAACTAACAGGTTGGGCATATCTGTTATACTCTCTAAGTCAGTAGAGGAAACAAACCAGAAAATACTCAGCCGGTGAAACCTAAACTCCTCTTGGTCCAATAGGACAGGGGGATGGAGGGGGGGATGCAAGAAAGAAGCCGAGATGAAGACAACTAACATGGAACGTTATGGTAGGTACATAACTTCTTTATGTTAAGTTGTCTATCTCGCGTTCTTGCTTGTTGGGACAGCGCCCTAGCACCTATGATCCTGGGTGGCTCATTGGAACAGACTCTTCAGAACAGTGGAACCAAAGTTAGCTCTATTCCTGGAGGCCATGTCTAACTTGTAATGAGAAATAAAGGTATGAGGATTTGCCTATGTGGCCGCGGCACAAATAAGAGTCCATGGGCAACCTAGACTGGAAGGCTACAGAAGTGGCCAAAGCCCTAGTAGAATGTCCTTTCGGCTTGGCAGCCAAGTCTTTGTTACTTAGTTGATAAATGAAGGTGATAATGTGAGACAACTACCTAGACAGGGTCACTTTGGAAACTGGGAGACCTTGTTTGCCCCTACCATAGGAAAGGAAGAGTTGGTCCAACTTCCTTATGTCCTTAGTTCTATGCAGATAAAAACGTAGTTGTCTATGAACATCCAAAAGATGTAACTTTGTATTCTGCCTTGTTGGTGTAGTTAGGGAAGAACAATGGAAGGTCTATGGATTAGTTTAGATTATTTTCTGAGCACACTTTAGGAAGGAAGGATGGATTAGTACTCAGCACTACCCTATCCTTGTGAAAGACTAAGTATGGAGAACGAACACTTAGTGCTTGAAGTTCCGATACATGTTTGGCTGAGGTAATAGCTACCAGAAAGAGAGTTTTCCAGGATAGAAACTTAAGGGAGCATGAAGCCACCTGTTCAAAAGGGGGCATAATCAAGGAGGTTAGTACCAGATTAAGGTCCCAAGGAGGAGGGGGATCTCTCACTGGGGGCCTAAGGAGAGTAGTCCCTATAAGAAAGGCTTTACACAACTTATGAGACATGATATTTAGATTAGAAAAGCCAACATGATAGTTAGATATGGCCGCTAGTGGAACCCTGATTGTGGCAGAAACGGACCCAGAGTGAAAAAGCTCAGTTAAGAATTCCAAGATCTCGTGAACTGGGGCTGAAAAGGGATCTATGTTCCTAGCCTCTGCCCAATAAGAGAAACGTTTCCATTTACTAGCATACGTCTTCCTAGTAGCCGATTTGTGAGAGGATACAATAATATCATGCACAGCCAGGGAAATGCTGGGAAGCCTGGCTAGGGTTGGAATTGGATCAACCAAGCTGTGAACTGGAGGGATCGATGCAGCTTTCCTGATTGATGAATCAGCAGGTCTGGAATAGGATCCAGGGCTGCTCGAGGAGGTAATGGTGCAGGAACGGAAACCAAATCTGTCGAGGCCAGTAAGGAGCAATGAGGATCATTTTTCAACCCAACAATATCCCTTTCTGTATGAGTTTGGGTATAAGAGGAAAAGGCGGGAAGGCATAAAGAAGTCCCCGAGGCCAATCGTGGACTACAGCATCTCTGGGAGGATGACCGGGAAGCAGTAGAAGGAAGAAATAGTTGCTGCATTTGGTGTTGAAGGGGATTGCAAACAGATCGCAGCAAGGCTGTCCTATTTGCGGAAGATGAAATCCACAACTACCTGATTCAGAGACCACTCGTGAGGCATGAGAATAGCTCTGCTGAGCCTGTCTGCTATGACGTTGAATTTCCCAGGGATATGCGTTGCAATCAGAAATCGTTGGGAGGAAATCGTGCACTGCCAGAGTCTGAGTGCTTCTCGACATAGGAGGTAGGACCTGGTTCCGCCCTGCTTGTTGATGTACCACACTACTGACATGTTGTCTGTCTGAATTGCAATGGTCCCAGCAGGGAGTGAGCCCTGAAGTGCTTGCAACGCTAGTAGCACGGCTCTCATCTCAAAGACATTTATGTGCAGATGGTACTCGTGAGGTTGCCATATGCCTTGGACTGTCCTGCCCTGATAATGCCCCCCCCCCCATCAGTGAGGCATCCGTGGTCACTGTGGCAACCGGAGGGGGTTGGATGAATGGTCTGCCCAGACACACTAGTGGGGAGACCATCCACCAGGAAAGGTGTCTTTTGCAAATTTCTGTAATTATGATCATGTGAGACATGGGGGGTTGTTGAAAGGACCACTGTGTGAATAGAAGCCACTGCAGGATTCTCATGTGAAAGCGGGCTAGAGGTATCAGAAGAATTGCCGCTGCCATAGAACCCAAAGTTTGAAGGACCAACCGGGCTTGTACCTTTTTGCATTGCATGAGGATATGAACTTGCTGCAGAATCGTGGCCATCCTAGTCTTGCGGACATACTTTTTGTATCGAGATCTGCTCCTGTATAGGTACTAGATTGACAGGGCAACAAGGCAGATTTTTTGAAGTTTATGGTAATACCTAACTGGGCACAGATTGCGATTGTATAGTCCCTGGCTTGAAGAAGTTGATGCCTGGTAGTAGCAGTAAGGAGCCAGTCGTCTAGATAAGGAAACACCTGGAATCCTTGACATCTCAGGTGAGCCGTGACCACTGCCATACATTTGGTGAACACCCTAGGGGCTGTGGTGAGACCAAAAGGCAGAGCTCTGAACTGATAATGACTGGCTATCAGCCAGAAGCGAAGGAATCATGTGGAGTGCTTGTCCATCTTGATGTGGTAGTACGCATCCTGGAGATCTACTGAGCACATCCAATTGTCCTGACCCAAAAAGGGTAGAATGGACTGAGGCATGACCATCCAAAACATTGTTCTTTGAACAGACTTGTTTAGTCTGCTAAGATCCAAAATTGGTCTCCAGTCCCCTGTCTTTTTTGGTACCAAAAAGAACCTTGAGTAAGTTCCGGATCCGAGTTGGTCTGCCGGGACTTCCTGGATGACTCTTTTTTTCTAGCAGTCTTGAAATTTCTATGACTGCTTGGGCCCTCAGACTGGGTGGAACATCTGGGGAGGATTTGCTTGACAATGGGGGAGATTGGAAGAAGGGAATTACGTAGCCTCTGGATATGATTGAGTGTACACATTTGTCTCTCGTAATGTCTTGCTAGGCTTTTGGGTACAGTGAAAGTCTTCCCCCGACTGCCTCCAGAGGCGGGCAGTCGGGCAACCCTTCAGGGATGCTGGAAGGGCTGGTCAGAGAATGATTTTCTGCTTCTCTGGTTCTGCGGACCCCCTCTGCCTTGAGGACGGCGTCTGTTGTTATTCTCTCCTCTGCCCCTGGAGGAAAAGTCACTACGTGTATCAGGCGAGGCTCCCTGCGATTTCCGAAACCACATTTTTCCACTCTTCTGACCTTTGGGATATGGTCTGGAAGGAGTGGAAAAATGGACTCCCACGGCAGAGAGAGTCTTGACTTCCTGTTCACACCTAGTGAGAGTGTCCTTCACCTGTGGTCCAAAGAGAAATGAACCGTCAAAGGGGGTGTTGGTGAATGACACTCTAAAGAGCTCCGCAAAATTACACAACTGCATCCATGCGTGTCTCCTAAGGGCCACGCCTGTGCCTGCGGCTCTACTCGCACCATCGGCTGCATAGGAAATGAGCCTCAGGGAGGAGTTAAACACTGAATTAAGGATTGCCAGCTGAGAAGCTACTTTAGCTTGAACTCCTTCAGCTGATGGATCTTGGACGGTATCTCCAAGCTCTTTTAGGAGATCCCTCTGAAGCCTGGTAAAATGGCATAAGTAATTCAGTGACCTCATGGAGAAGGTCGCTGAAGCAAACATTCGCTTCCCATATCTGCCCATAGTCCTAGACTCCTTGTTAGGAGGATGGACAGAGGAAGAAGTTTCTGCTAATTCCTTTTTAGTGGCTGCTGCTACTACCATGGCATCCATGGGAACGCCCTTGGTAAGGAACTGTTTGTCAGGGGGTGCAGTAATAAACTTGCCGGGCCTCCTCGTGGTTGGTTCCACTGTATGCGGGGCTGACCAAGCCCTTCGAGCCACCACAGACATTAGTGGATCGAAGGGGGGTGACACCCAGGAAGTGGAAGGGCGGGAACCAAACGCATCCAGGAATACAGATTCATCCTCAGTAGGGGCTAGGGCAGTCCAGTTCCCCCTCTGCCTAAGCATTTCTAGGAAGTCCAAAAAGGAAACATCTTCAGAGGGGGATCTCGGGGACCCTTCCGATTCATCCAAATCTGTATCTGAAGTAACAGACTCAGGGGAGTCAATGTGCTTCCTCTTGAAATTCCTCTTCCGAGGGGCCTCCTCTGAATGATCAGGGAGGCCTCGGAAGAGGAAGAAACACCCAATGGGATGCTCTGGAGCGTTAGACCCCCACGCTTGGGGTCTGGAGGAGGGACAGAGGTTGACGCAGGTACTACAGGGGACGGAGTCAGTGGGGTCAAATGTGGTGCTGACTCATGGGCCAGTACACTCCTCGTGACATCGAAGGCATCCCTGCCACAATGCAAAGAAGGATCCGGCTCCGAGGAAACCGGAATCCTCCTCCGCACCGAGGGGGACGGCTCCGAGGCCGATGTAGGATCCGAGCTCACCTGCGCCGAAGCTCCGAGAGGGAGAACGGGGTTGGACAAGGGTCTGATGCCACTTGCCCCCTCGGAGCCAATGAGCGAGTCTCGGCACCCAGATCCCTCGACAGAAGGTACCATCGAGGGGATCAGAGCTGATGACGGAACCGAAGGGGAAATCGTTATCAGGGCCGACGGTTCCACGATTCGAACCCCAACAAACTCTGGCTCAGAGGAGTTGGAGGAGGAACGTCGATGGAAGCGGATGGAGCAGACACCTGTTGAGGAGGGCTGGATAACATTTTGGCCAGGGCCTGCGATTTCAACAACCTACTGACCACTCTCTCCACGTAGTGGTCCGAGAGTTTAGAGGACCGAGAGGAGTGGGAGGATCTATGACTGCGGTCACTTTGCAATAGGGGAGACCGAGTGGCCGAATGTATCGATTCTAGAGATGGGGACCATGGTCTCTTGTGGGTCTGAGATGGCTCTGACGATGCCGTTGGAGCTGACTGGGAAGCAGCCTCCTCGGTTCCAGCCGGAACCGAGGTAGTCGGCAATGTTTGAGCCAATGACGACTCCGAGCTGGGAGCCGACAATTTGGTTGGTTTAGGAGATTTCACCGGCTGAGCCTTGGCCGGTGAATCCTGGGGCTTAAGGAGACCCCTTAATATCAACTTATTTTTGTGCTCCTGCAGAACCCTTGGACTGAATGCGTGGCATACAGAACAAGAGTCCTGCAGGTGCACTGCGCCTAAGCAATAGATGCAAGAAGTGTGCCCATCTGTCAGAGACATTTTCTGACAGCATGAGTCACACTTCTTGAATCCAGATACTTTGGATTCTTTAGACATCTCTAGTCCTACACAGAAAATCTTTGGCCAAAGGCCCAACAACAAAAAACTATAAACACTAATCTACCAAAAAAGTACAGTTTTGTACCTACCATAAATGTAGATGTTCGAGGATTCCATTGCTGCAGTCCTTACTATTGGGTATAGTCCGCATCCAGTCGGCCCGAATACCAGAGTATAAGGCTGACGTCGGTCAGGGCGCATTAGACTGACGTCAGTACGTCAGGGTACTAATGCGCATGACCGGCGTCATATCCTCAGTCTTTTCTTGCCCCAGATGTCAGAAGAACCTAAAAAGACAAGGCCCAAAATACCTGCACCAAAACATGAACAATATATACAAAAATATAAGCAGGTAAATCACCTACACAACCACCCCTAAACACAGAGGGAAGGAGGGAGGGTAAATTGGACTGCAGCAATGGAATCCTCGAACATCTACATTTATGGTAGGTACAAAACTGTACTATGTTCTTCGTCTTCCATTGCTGCAGTCCTTACTATTGGGTAGAATCCCAAAGCAGAGGTAAGGGAGGCTGGCAAATCATAAAGAAGCAGGAGCTGACAACATGCCTTGCAAAACAGCTGTGGCAAAACCAGCCCTAGACTTAGAGTAGATAGGAAGGTGATAATGCTTAGAGAAAGTATGCACTGAACTCCAAGTAGCTGCTTCCAAAATATCCTTAGTTGCCACCCCCCGTAGAAATGCTGTTGAAGTGGCAGTAGCCCTAGTGGAATGAGGCCTAATCCCAGCTGGAACTTCCTTGCCATGATGGGAATAACAAAATGCAATGCAAAAGCCAATCCACCTAGAAATAGTTTGTTTTGACACAGGCTTGCCCTGCGAACTCAAAGCAAAAGAAACAAACAACTGCTGAGACTGCCTAAAATCCTTAGTCCTGCTTAAGTAATAACGCAATTGCCTGTGTACATCTAAAGTATGCAAAATCTTTTCCCCTTTATTTTGGGGGTCTGCATAAAAGGTAGGCAAAAGAATAGTTTGGTTTAAAGCCACACTAGAAACCACCTTAGGCATAAAGGAAGGATTAGTACGTAATGATACCCTATCCTTATGGAAAATCAAAAGGGCTCGACTGCCATAAGGGCCTGCAACTCAGACACCCTTCTTGCAGAAGTAATAGCCAACAAAAAAGCAGTCTTCCATGACAAATATTTCAATTCAGTAGTAGCCGCAGGCTCAAAAGGTTGTAGAGTAAGTTTTTCCAACACAAAATTGAGATCCCAAGCAGGAGTAGGAGCTCTACGTGGGGGTCTTATATTCTTAGCCCCTCTAAGAAACTGCTTGAACAAAGGATGCGAAAACAATGGTGGGTCACAATCATAGTGAGCTGAGATTGCTGCAGCATGAATCTTGATGGAAGAGAAGGACAGACCCTTGTCCAGTAACTCAGTAAGATATTGAAGAGCCATACTCAAATTAGGCTCAGAAATCTCCAAATTCTTTGCTTTACTCCAAAATAAAAATCTCTTCCATTTTGCTGCGTACACTTTCCTTGTACTAGGTCTTCTAGCTTCCATAATCACATTTAAAACTTGCTGAGGAAGTTGAGACCTGCTGTGTTTCAACACAGAATATGCCAGGCTGTCAGAGGAAGAGAGTGAAGCTTGACATTGAGCAGATGACCGTCCTGCTGGGATAACAGATGTGGAATCAAAGGTTAAGGCCATGGAGGCTTCTTTACCAGACTCCGTAGTAGAGGGTACCAGTGTTGCGAGGCCAATCTGGAGCTATCAAAATCATCCTTGGCCTGTCCTGTCTGACCTTTAACAGTACCTTTGGAAGAAGAGGCAGAGGTGGAAAGGCATACAGATGAAGGTTTGTCCAACTGAAAGACAGAGCATCCACTTTCCAAGCTGTGTGATGAAACCCCTTTGTGCAAAACTGTGGCAGCTGGTGGTTTAGTGGAGAAGCGAACAGATCTATGTCTGGAGTTCCCCATGACACTGTCAATTTCTGAAATACATGAAGATCCAGTTTCCACTTGTGGGGATCCATGATTTGTCTGCTTAACACATCTGCTAAGGAGTTCTGTGCTCCTGGCAGAAACCTTGCCTGAAGAGTTAGGTGCAAGCGTGGCAGTCTCCCATAAAATCATTGCATGCCTGCATAGAGGATAAAAATGTGTTCCCCCTTGTTTGTTGAAGTACCACATGACAGTTGTGTTGTCTGTTAGAATCAACACCTGCCCTGGAAGAAGTAACTCCTTGAAAGCCAGCAATGCGAACTGGACTGCTAACATCTCCTTTATGTTGATATGTAGATGCTGTAGTCTGGCAGGCCACTTGTCTTGTATCCACTTTACATTTAGATGAGCTCCCCAAGCAATGTCTGAGGCATCTGTCGGTAAAATCTGACTCGCCTCTGGCCGGGTCACAGAGAGTCCCTTGTTTAGGTGACATTCCTGAGCCCACCACAAAAACACTCTTTGAAGGCAAGGTATTATTTGAATGACAGTGTCTAAATCCTGGCAGTGCTGTGTCCATACATTTTTGAGATACCATTGTAACTTCCTCATATGCAGTTTGGCATTGGGAAGCACCAGAATATAAGATGCCATGAACCCTAATGCTTGAAGGACTGTCTCTGCAGTCAGCACGGACTGATGAGATAGTTGATGGAGGTAAAGTGACAGACTCTTTTGTTTGTCCGGGGTTAAAAAGGCCATCTGGGCTGCTGTATTCAGTCTCACACCCAGAAAGCACATGTCTTGAGAGGGTACTAGACTGGACTTTATTTCGTTCACAGAATACCCTAGGCATCTTAGCACTGCTATAAGATATTCCAGATGCTGTAGAAGGTCTTCCTTTTCTTGAGCCAGAATCAGGCAGTCGTCTAAATAAGGATAGATTTGAAGTCCTTGTAGCCTGAAGTAAGCTATCACTGGAGCCAGAACCTTTGTGAATACTCTGGGCGCAGTAGATAAGCCAAAGGGCAATGCAGAGAACTGATAATGAGAATCTCCAGCTTGAAACCGCAGACACTTCCTGTAACTTAGCCTGATATGCACATGAAGGTAAGCTTCCTTGAGATCTAAAGTTACCATCCAGTGATCTTTGCCCAGCAGGGGTAAAAGCCGTTGTAACGTCAACATCTTGAACTTGGGAATGTCCAGATAAGTGTTGAGGAGAGATAAATCCAAAAGCAGTCTCCACGTGTTCCCCTTCTCTGGTACTAGGAACATGCGAGAATAAAATCCTAGGCCCCTTTCTGACACAGGGACTGGTAGAATGATGTCCAACACCCATCTGTCTTGAGTAATTAAATCCCAATTTCCTTTGAAAAGAGACAGTTGTCCTTCCAAAGGAGCTGCCAGACGAGAATCTACTGGCAGTTGAAAAGGCAGGTCATTGGGTCTGTTTACGAAAGGACTGACCCCTGCCCTCACCAGAAGTCTGAGCAGGTGAACTCCCTGTTCTAGGCCTAAAAGAACCTTGAGCCCTGCCCCTACCACGTCTAGACCTACCCCTAGACTGGGAATCATAAGCAGGATATGTCCACCCCTTAGCAGGCCAATTTCTACTAAACTTCGGTGGCTGTACCTGCAAAAATCTTTAACAGTTTGCATAGACTTAGCTTTGTCCTCCATTTTCTTTAAAACTGCTTCCACAGGTGAACCAAACAACACATCAGACTGTAAAGGAGCATCCAAAATCCTTGTCTTAACATGCTCAGCCAAATTTTGATCCCTCAACCAGGCATGCCTGCGAAGAACAGAACTAGTGGCAGCCACCCTCGAGGAGGCCTGCACAGCATCAAAACCACATTGCAAAGAATGCTTGCCCACTTGTTCAGACACATAAACTAAATCCAGCAAGTCTTTACAATCAATACCTTCCGCCAAAGCATCCACCTTAGATTTCAATTGTGAAAGGAGATAATTTTGATATTTCAGCATGTGAAACTGACAATTCAACGCCTCATGGCTAGAGTGGAAGAAGTATACACTTTCTTACCCCACCTATCTAACGCCCTTGCCTCTTTGTCAGTGGGAACAGGATTTTTAACCACAGAGGCCTTAACACCTTTAGGCCCCTGAGAAACAGTTTCTGGGTCCGCCCTAGGACTCTTAAACAAATACTTATGAGCTTGGGCACCCTATAGTACCTATCAGGTTTAACAGGAGCAGGAGGCAAAGAATCAGGGTTCAGGGAAGCCTCTGCAAAACATCTTCCACCACATTCAACACAGGAGGTATAGCTAAGGGCCTATGCTGGGGTAAAACAAGAATTCCCTAAGCCTCTTCCTGGAATCAGAGTAATCCTGGCCTTCCCATTTAAAGTGCTCCCTCATGGAATGCAGAGTCTCTGAAAATGAAAAATCCTCAGGAGGAGAAGCGAAGGAGTGGCATCATCCACATCAGAATCAGAATAATGAGGATACTCCTGCAAATCTTCCGCAGAAGATTCAGAAGCCCCTGAACCCTGTTCAAAACTGTCAAACTCTGGTTCCACTCTAGGCCTCTTATCAGGAGGGCCCATAGAACCTCTAATCATAGTAATCAAATCTTCTGCCATTTTAAGCATATGTTTCTTAGGTACAGAACCCGAAGGCTAGGAGAAGCCCCTACTGAAGCAGTTGGCCTACCTCTAAAAGAAGTTTTGGCAACAGAAGGAGAGGCTCTAACTACTTTGGGAAGAGAGGAAGAATAGTTACCTGAGAAGCCCCTCAGCCTGGCCTGCCTCCTGAGAGGGTACATCCTGTAACAGTAAAGTTTCTGCCTGAGACTCTATAGAAACTCCTGGCAAAACCTCTGGCTCCACTGAGCCATCTAAAGAACCGACGCCTGGGACTGCCGGTTCATCAACCCTAGGCTTCGCTGTTTTGTCCTTGCGCTTCTTGGATGAAGCGGGCCGGAGCATCCGGCGGCATTTTATAATTGCAACGCTTCCCAAACACTAATCTGGCACAGTCTAACCTCCTCTTAATAGTGCGTTTGTTAAACTTAGCACAAGAGCGGCAACCAACAACGTCGTGCTCAGGCCCTAAACAAGGTATACATAATGTATGGTAATCCCTATGAGGTATTTGTTTCCCACAAGAAATACAGTTATTCACTTTTTCTGACATCCGGTTAAATACTGAGGCAAGAAAACCAAAATGTTCCCCAACGGGTACTTAGCCAACTCTGATTCGGTCTGAAACTCCGGTTTCGGAAATATTTCAGAACGCCAACCTGCACTCGCAAAACTGCTTCTGCATCGGATCACGCGGCAAAAAAGACTGAGGATATGACGCCGGTCATGCGCATTAGTACCCTGACGTACTGACGTCAGTCTAATGCGCCCTGACCGACGTCAGCCTTATACTCTGGTATTCGGGCCGACTGGATGCGGACTATACCCAATAGTAAGGACTGCAGCAATGGAAGACGAAGAACATCACAATAACTACAGTCAACAAGTTCCTTTTTTTTTTTTTAATAGGAAGCCTCTAACTTAAACGGCTACCTATGAATTAAAAGAGAGACTAAACTAAAAGAAAACACTACAATAAGAAGAGATAAGACGGGGAAGGAGGGGAGGGGAAGAACTCTCTAACTTATAAATGAGTTCTAAGGGAAAATACAATAACACTAAAAACTACAACAAGCTAGTTAACAATAAGATCGAAAGACTAAACTATAAAAAATAACCCCTAATTCGCTAGAAAAAGTATTAAAACTAACTTACAATAGCCTGAGCCAGTAAGAACGAACCTCGCAGCTGAAGCGGCAAACGAGATCTGGGTAGCTAGCGCTAGGCATCATGGGATAAGGGGTAGCCTAGAGCCAGTAAACAGCTCTCAAGCTATAGAAGATGGCCAAGTCGGAGCCAAGGGTCAGCTCCGATCCCAACAACAAGAAACGAAGGCGAGATAGACAACTTAACATGTGTCTATTAGGAATATGGACAGAAGACTCATCTTAAAGTTCCTTCTTGGTGGCTGCTGCAACAATCAAAGTGTCCACCAGAGGTCCTTTTGACCAATACTACTTATCTTTACGTGGGTGCAAAATTTTGTCTGGCTTACAGGGTATTGTTTTGGTAGTGTCAGGTTCCACCCATGCCCTCCTGGCAACTTGGTCAATACGAAAATCTGCTAGAGGTGCCATCCAAGAGGTAGAAGGGGCTGAACAGTTTGCCTCAAATATAATTTCCAGGATCCCCTCTGTTTAATTAATTCAAGGATCTTGCCAAATGAGGTGTCTTTGGGAAGGAACTGTGGGAAACCCTCTCTATCATCCAAGTCTGTGCCTGATGTGAGGGACTCTGTTGGGAAGTCCATATGTCAACTTTTACATGTTCTTGTTCTAGAGATCCCATAGTATGACCGACTGGAGTCTCTGAAAGATTCTGTGATCACCTCAATGGGTTCTTTGATGATATCTATTCTTCTCTGAGCATGGATAATGTGATCCCTCGGCTCCGACTCGGCACGCTTATGCCAAAGAGCGAAGTCTCTTATTGGCTGAGCTTACTATATCCCAGGATGCACCACTACCCGTCCCCCAGAAATAGTTTGTCCGCATACATGCACACACGCATGCACTGCTTATATAACATCGACAGATGATACAAGATAAAAACAGTAGAACTCAAACCGTTCAATCTCTTCTGATCTCCAAGGCAGGGGGAAGGAGGGTGGGTATTAGGAATGTAGGCGAGATGGATCCCAAACATCTGAAGTTATGGTGAGTACATAACTAAAAGATGTTATGTGATCCTATCTCGCCTACATTCTGACTGATGGGACAGCGTCCCTAGCACCTAAATCCTGGGTGGCTCACTGGAAAACACTCCTGAGTACCGTGGAACCAAATGATGCTCGCCCTTTAGATGTCACATCCAATTTATAGTGGGAAATGAAAGTGTGCGGGTTGGACCAAGTAGCCGCAGCACAAATCTCAGAAATAGCGAGCCTGGAATGAAATGCAATAGAGGTAGCCATAGCTCTAGTAGAGTGAGCTTTGACAGATGTTGTAAGTTGCTTATTTGAAGAGGAATAAGCCTGAGTTATGCAATCTCTAATCCATTTGGCAATAGTAGCTTTAGTGATGGTTTTACCCAGTTTATTATCTGAAAAGGACACAAACAATTGATCTGCTTTTCGAATTTGTTGAGTCCTGTCTAGATAGAAGCGCAATTGCCTGTGAACATCCAACGTATGCAAGGTATATTCCGCTTTGTTTGAAAATTTTGGAAAGAAAACTGGTAGCTCTAGAGATTGTTGGAGACAGAGATTAGAACAAACTTTTGGAACAAAAGATGGATTAGGTCTAAGTGATACTCTATCCTTGTGAAAAATCAAGTACGGTGGTTTGATAGATAGGGCTTGAAGTTCTGAAACCCTTCTTGCAGAGGTAATTGCAATTAAGAAGGCAGTTTTCCAAGACAGATATTTTAACTCACATGTAGCAGCCGGTTCAAAAGGAGAAGATGTTAAGGCACGAAGTACCAAATCAAGATCCCACGGAGGCGCAGGATGAAAAACTGGGGGTCTTAAAATCACAGAACCTTTCATGAAAGTTTTACATCAATCATCAATGGTGGGTCTATGGATTCGTGAAATTTGGAGATAGCTGCTAGTTGGACTTTAATAGTAGAGACTGAAGATCCTTGATTAAACAAGGATGTTAAAAATTTCAAGACCTCTGGTATCGGGGCAGTAATAGGGTCTAAGCCTCTGAGTTGAGCCCAGATAGCAAACCTCTTCCACTTACTGTGATACAATTTCTTAGTGGTGGGTTTGTGGGCTGAAGATAAAAAGTGAATAACTTCCGGGTCCAAGGTGTGATTTCTGACTAAAGTCGGAAGTGGAGGAGCCAAGCTGTTAATTTCAAAGTGTGAAGGGACTGGTGCTGTTGTCCCAACTGATGAACCAGAAGGTCTGGAGTTAGATCCAAAAACCAAGGACCGTCCAGAGTATATTTCTGTAGGTAGGGGAACCATACCTGACGAGGCCAGTGGAGCAATTAGAATCATTGCGGACCCCAATTGGGAAGCTTTCTGGATGACTTTGGGGAGGAGTGGAACCGGAGGAAAGCATAAAGCAGTCCTGTTGGCCAAGGTTGGACTAGAGCATCCGTAGCTGCCTCCCTTGACGCTGGGTCAAGGAAAAGAACCTTTGCACTGTGTTTTGTGGTGTTGCAAACAGGTCGCAGCACGGAATCCCCATCTTTGAAAATCTGAGCTGCTACTGTTTCGTTCAGGGACCACTCGTGAGGAGAGAGAATAGTCCTGCTCAGTCTGTCTGCCAATACATTGGATTTTCCTGGAATGTGGGTCGCTACCAGGAAGCGGTTGGTAGCCACTGCCCATTCCCACACCCTCATGGCCTCTCTGCAAAGGGGTAAGATCTGGTCCCTCCTTGTTTGTTTAGATACCAGACCACCGACATGTTGTCTGTGTGGATAGCGATAATGCCTTGAGGGAGAAACTTGTGGAGGGCTTGTAGGGACAGAAGTACAGCCCTCATTTCCAACACATTGATATGGAGAAATGTTTCATTTGGAAGCCAAGAACCCTGAACTGACCTGCCCAGACAATGCCACCCCGTCTGGGAGGCATCCGTTGTCAAGGTGGCCACCAGAGGGGGTATAACAAAAGGTCTTCCCTGATTCAGATTGGATGGTAGAAGCCACCAGCGGAGGTCCCGTTTGCACGTTTCTGTAATCAGTATGTGATGATTGAGGGGGAGATCCTGAAAAGACCATTGTGTCGATAACAGCCACTGAAGAATCCTCATGTGCAATCTTGCCAGAGGAACTAAGAGAACCGTGGCAGACATTGAACCTAAAAGTTGCAGGACCATCCTGGCTGGGGCTTTGGATCTTAGAAGCAGGGCTCGGGCTTGACCTTGTAATGTTTGTATCCTTTCGGTAGGAAGGAAGATTCATAATTTTGAGTCTATCTCTGCTCCTATGAATCTTATGCTGAGAAGGCAGCAAGACAGACTTTGACCAGTTGAATGTAATTCCCAGGGAAGCACCCAGGAGATGGTGGCTTGTAGGTTCTCTAGTAGTAGATGCCTGGTGGTGGCAGTCAGGAGCCAGTCGTCCAGATAGGGAAACACTTGGAATCCGAGACTCCTCAGGTGAGCAGTCACTACTGCCAAACACTTGGTGAACACCCTGGGGGCTGTGGTGAGACCAAAGGGCAGTGCACAAAATTGGAAATGACTGTCTCCCAGGCTGAAGCGCAGATACCTCCTGGACGCCTGATGTATCGGTATGTGATAATAGGCGTCCTTGAGATCTATGGAGCACATCCAAACATCTTTCTCCAATAATGGGAGAATGGATTGTAAAGTGACCATTCGGAATTTGGACTTCATGACGGACTGGTTTAGTTTGCTGAGATCCAAAATGGGTCTCAGGTCCCCTGTCTTTTTTGGCACTAAAAAGAACCTTGAGTAATTTCCGGATCCGATCTGGTCTGTGGGGACCGGTTGGATGACTCCTTTTTCTAGCAGCTTTGAAGCTTCTACGGCTGCAATTTCCCTTTGACTGGGTGGTGGGAGTGTGTGAAGGGAATGGTGTAACCTCCGGCAATAATCCGAAGCACCCATCTGTCCTGAGTAATAGACTCCCAGGCTTTTAGGTGCTTGGCAAAACGGCACCCGACTGGCTCCGGAGCAGCACAGCCGGGCAATCCCTCATGAAGTGTGGGAGGCTGAAGAGCCACGAAAGGACTCGCGGTCTCCAGTGTTGCGGGGGCCTCTGCCGCCTCTGGGACGGCGTCTCCCAGAAAAATTTCCCCGTCCTCTGCCTCTGGAAGGGGAATCTTCCTGCTGTTGGGGAAAGAATTTCTGTGATTTGCGGAACCACATTTTCCCTCCTCTTTTAGCCTTGGGATAAGGCCGAAAAGGAGTGGAATAACGTGCTCCTACGGCAGATAAAGTCTTTCCCTCTTGCTCACAGCGGTAAGTGTGTCTTTACCTTGGGTCCAAACAAAGAGGACCCATCAAAGGGAGCGTCGGCAAAGGAAGACTTGAAGGCCTCCGCGAAATGACACAAGCGGAGCCAGGCTTGTCTCCGTGAGCCACGCCTGTGCCTGCCGCTCTGCCGCCCTTGCCGCATAGGAAATGAGCCTCATGGACGAGTTAGAAATCGAGTTAAGGATAGCCAACTGAGAGCTAACCGACTGGGCTAGCTGCTCAGGTAGGTTACCTGAGAGGGAGTCTGAGAGCTCCTTGACCAGATCCCTCTGTAGTCTGGTGAAATGTGCCAAATAATTCAGGGACCTCAGAGTAAAGGCCGCTGAAGTCAGGGTGCGCTTCCCGTGCGGTCCATGCTCCTAGACTCCTTATTAGGAGGATGGACGGACGTTGAAGCCTCTGCCACGTCCTGCTGGGTAGCAGATGCCACCACCATGGCATCTACAGCCACGCCTTCGTTAAGAACTCCTTCTCGGGTGGGGCAGACAAAAATTTGTTAGGGCGAGAAGGCACTGGTTCCACAGTATCTGGATGTTCCCACGCCCTCCGACAAACCAAATCCAGGAGCTCGTCAGGCGGAGACACCCAGGAGGCGGAGGGCTGAGCCCGAAGGCCTTGAGAAACACCGACTCATCAGCGGAGGGGTTTGGAATTCCAGCCGCCTCGTTGCTTAAGGATCTCTAGAATGTCTGCAAATGAGACATCATTCGAGAACGACTTTGGGGACCCCTCCGCATCATCAAGATCAGTGTCCAATGTAAGAGACTCGGGGGAGTCCACGTGCTTCCTCTTGCACAATCTCTTCCTTGGGGGCTCCTCCAAGACAACTCCGAAGAACCCTCAAGAGGAGGGGAACCCCCAGTGGGGGTAACCTCAGGCCCCGGGGCTCCGCTGCCTAGAGACAGGGGAACTGCCAAAGACCCAGTCTCCATGCCCAGGGAAGGTGCCGGTAAAGCCGTAGAGATGGCCGAAGAAGACTTGGCCAAGGCACTCCTCATAGCTCTGAAAGCCGGACCCCCAGAATCCTGGGAGGGTCCGATCCCCGGAGCCATGATAGCAGACGGAAGTCCCGCGGCCGAAGCACCGAGAGGGAGGCTCGGAACAGACAGCATTGGTCACGAAACGTCACCCCCGGGTCCGGCCGAAGAAGTCAGTGTGCTAAACTCGGACCCGAAGGCCGGGGTTGGAGTAAGGGTCGTAGCCGACCCTAGGATCTCTACTGGCTCCATCAGCACCTGCTCCGACGGAGCCAAAGCGGTCGGAGGAGGAATGGCAATGGAGTGGGCTATCGGCTCCGAAGCCAACTGGGTCAGAGCCGAAACAAATTTCTGAAAGACTGGGGACTGGAACAGTCTTTGGAGCACCCTGTCTATGTCCGAATCTGACATCCTTGATGACCTGGAAGAGACCGAATGGGTCCGAGTAGGTCTTTCCAACGGCTCCAAGGGACTAGGGGACTGGCTCCGAGGCGACTCAATAACTATCGGCGCCGAAGGAGTGTCCAAACCAATTTCCATCGGTGCCGAAGAGGACTTCGGCGCCGAGGAGGAAGTGTCTGAGCGGACAACCTTCATCGGCTCCGAGATCAGTGGAGCCGATGAAGGTGACCCGCCTCTCGATGCCCCAGCCGTCGGCTCCGAACCCAGAGGAGTCGAGGCTGGAGGCATCGAGGCAGACCGTTCCACCCTCGGCTACAAAGTCCGTGGAGCTGAAGGAGAAGCCTGCCTATGTCTTTTGGCGGTCAGGTCCGACGGACTGGTCGGAGCCGACGCCCTTTTCTTCTTAGCAGGAGAAGGAGAGGAAGCTAATGCCTCTTCAAAAGAGGGTTTTATAAGGCCTTTTAAGATAAGTTTATTTTTCCTCTCTTGGAGGACCCTCGAGGAAAACGCGTGGCACACGCTACAGGACTCCTGTAAATGTTTGGCGCCCAAACAATACACACAGAGAGAATGGTCATCTGTGATTGACATCTTAAAGCTGCACTTAGTGCACTTCTTAAAGCCCGAAGGCCGAGGAGCCTGTGACATTATGATAACAATTCAGTGAACTCTAACTATCACAGAACAAAAACTTTTTTTTTTTTTTTTTTTTTTTTTAACCAAAAACTGTCACAACAACAGAAAAAATTAACTAAAGGGATCCAAGAACCCCTAAGGACTTGAAAAGACAATCAACTGACAGGGAAAGGCCCTTGAACTCAAAGGGGCTTCTAGTCAGAAAAACGCGCAATCACCACACAATTTACACAAAAATATAACCACTCATACACAAAAACCATCAGTCAGAATGTAGGCGAGATAGGATCACATAACATCTGGCCTAAGGTCCTTGTTTTTCTTTGGTACTAAAAATAATTCTGAATAATTTTCTGATTCTCACTGGTATGGTCTGACATGATCTTCTGGATACTGCTGGAGTGGAATATCCATTACAGTAAAAGTCAATGAGGGAAATGGGAAAAGGCAATGGTATAACCTCTGGATATTCTTGCTCTCTCTCTCTCTCCCATTTGATCTGCATGATGGCCAATCATACATCCGAGAAGAGAGACTGAACTCCTCCAGACTGCCTCCAAAGGTGGACACAGTTAGGCAAGCTTTTAGAGTTGCTGTTTTTTCCTCCCAGAGCAGGCACAGATACAATCCTGATTATTCCGCAGACCTCCTTGACCTCTTGGTTGGTGTACATTAAAGGAGCCCCTTCTGTTGCCACTGCCCCTATCCAAGGGGGAATCAAAGAACTGACACCACTGGGATTTTCTGAACCATGGGAACTTGGAGCACTTATTATTCTTATTGAAAAGACCTTGAGGGCTCTCAAATATTTTAACTCCTGCAGCAAACAGCATCTTGCCTTCCCCTTCACAACTAAATACTTTTTCTTCCACTGTGGGGGCATAAAAGCAGAATAATCAAAGGGGGAAATTGGTGAAAAATGCCATAAATTATCTGCAAAGTCACAAAGACAAAGTCATCAGGCATGACATCACATAGTGACACCCATAACTGCCTCACTAGCCACTCCATCAGCTGCATTATGGAGCAAGTGCTTGGACAGGTTTGTAATGTTCAACATCCCTAATACCATCTTTAGCTGTTTCTTAGGATCATGTAGGGATAAGACTTATGTCAAGAATCCATAGCCTGCACTGCTAGGTCCCTTTGGAAGCAATTCATCCGAGTCAACTCCCTCAGTGCAAAACTGCCAGAGACAAACTCACATTCCCATTCTATCATATTGAAAAAAAAGTTATGTACCTACCATAACGTTCCATGTTAGTTGTCTTCATCTCGCCTTCTTTCTTGCTTGTTGGGATCGGAGCCGACCCTCGGCTCCGACTCGGCCATCTTCTATAACTCGAGAGCTGTTTACTGGCTCGAGGCTACCCCTTATCCCATGATGCCTAGCGCTAGCTACCCAGATCTCGATTGTAATAGCTAACCCCAGACATAGCAAGAATAATCTGACCAAACTAACAGGTTGGGCATATCTGTTATACTCTCTAAGTCAGTAGAGGAAACAAACCAGAAAATACTCAGCCGGTGAAACCTAAACTCCTCTTGGTCCAATAGGACAGGGGGATGGAGGGGGGGATGCAAGAAAGAAGCTGAGATGAAGACAACTAACATGGAACGTTATGGTAGGTACATAACTTCTTTATGTTAAGTTGTCTATCTCGCCTTCGTTTCTTGCTTGTTGGGACAGCGTCCCTAGCACCTATGATCCTGGGTGGCTCATTGGAACAGACTCTTCAGAACAGTGGAACCAAAGTTAGCTCTATTCCTGGAGGCCATGTCTAACTTGTAATGAGAAATAAAGGTATGAGGATTTGCCTATGTGGCCGCGGCACAAATAAGAGTCCATGGGCAACCTAGACTGGAAGGCTACAGAAGTGGCCAAAGCCCTAGTAGAATGTCCTTTCGGTTTGGCAGCCAAGTCTTTGTTACTTAGTTGATAAATGAAGGTGATAATGTGAGACAACTACCTAGACAGGGTCACTTTGGAAACTGGGAGACCTTGTTTGCCCCTAGCATAGGAAAGGAAGAGTTGGTCCGACTTCCTTATGTCCTTAGTTCTATGCAGATAAAAACGTAGTTGTCTATGAACATCCAAAAGATGTAACTTGTATTCTGCCTTGTTGGTGTAGTTAGGGAAGAACAATGGAAGGTCTATGGATTAGTTTAGATTATTTTCTGAGCACACTTTAGGAAGGAAGGAAGGATGGATTAGTACTCAGCACTACCCTATCCTTGTGAAAGACTAAGTATGGAGAACGAACACTAAGTGCTTGAAGTTCCGATACATGTTTGGCTGAGGTAATAGCTACCAGAAAGAGAGTTTTCCAGGATAGAAACTTAAGGGAGCATGAAGCCACCTGTTCAAAAGGGGGCATAATCAAGGAGGTTAGTACCAGATTAAGGTCCCAAGGAGGAGGGGGATCTCTCACTGGGGGCCTAAGGAGAGTAGTCCCTATAAGAAAGGCTTTACACAACTTATGAGACATGATATTTAGATTAGAAAAGCCAACATGATAGTTAGATATGGCCGCTAGTTGAACCCTGATTGTGGCAGAAGCGGACCCAGAGTGAAAAAGCTCAGTTAAGAATTCCAAGATCTCGTGAACTGGGGCTGAAAAGGGATCTATGTTCCTAGCCTCTGCCCAATAAGAGAAACGTTTCCATTTACTAGCATACGTCTTCCTAGTAGCCGATTTGTGAGAGGATACAATAATATCATGCACAGCCAGGGAAATGCTGGGAAGCCTGGCTAGGGTTGGAATTGGATCAACCAAGCTGTGAACTGGAGGGATCGATGCAGCTTTCCTGATTGATGAATCAGCAGGTCTGGAATAGGATCCAGGGCTGCTCGAGGAGGTAATGGTGCAGGAACGGAAACCAAATCTGTCGAGGCCAGTAAGGAGCAATGAGGATCATTTTGCAACCCAACAATATCCCTTTCTGTATGAGTTTGGGTATAAGAGGAAAAGGCGGGAAGGCATAAAGAAGTCCCCGAGGCCAATCGTGGACTACAGCATCTCTGGGAGGATGACCGGGAAGCAGTAGAAGGAAGAAATAGTTGCTGCATTTGGTGTTGAAGGGGATTGCAAACAGATCGCAGCAAGGCTGTCCTATTTGCGGAAGATGAGATCCGCAACTACCTGATTCAGAGACCACTCGTGAGGCATGAGAATAGCTCTGCTGAGCCTGTCCGCTATGACATTGGATTTCCCAGGGATATGCGTTGCAATCAGAAATCGTTGGGAGGAAATCGTGCACTGCCAGAGTCTGAGTGCTTCTCGACATAGGAGGTAGGACCTGGTTCCGCCCTGCTTGTTGATGTACCACACTACTGACATGTTGTCTGTCTGAATTGCAATGGTCCCAGCAGGGAGTGAGCCCTGAAGTGCTTGCAACGCTAGTAGCACGGCTCTCATCTCAAAGACATTTATGTGCAGATGGTACTCGTGAGGTTGCCATATGCCTTGGACTGTCCTGCCCTGATAATGCCCCCCCCCCCTTCATCAGTGAGGCGTCCGTGGTCACTGTGGCAACCGGAGGGGGTTGGATGAATGGTCTGCCCAGACACACTAGTGGGGAGACCATCCACCAGGAAAGGTGTCTTTTGCAAATTTCTGTAATTATGATCATGTGAGACATGGGGGGTTGTTGAAAGGACCACTGTGTGAATAGAAGCCACTGCAGGATTCTCATGTGAAAGTGGGCTAGAGGTATCAGAAGAATTGCCGCTGCCATAGAACCCAAAGTTTGAAGGACCAACCGGGCTTGTACCTTTTTGCATTGCATGAGGATATGAACTTGCTGCAGAATCGTGGCCATCCTGTCTGGCGGTAGTCTTGCGGACATACTTTTTGTATCGAGATCTGCTCCTGTATAGGTACTAGATTGACAGGGCAACAAGGCAGATTTTTTGAAGTTTATGGTAATACCTAACTGGGCACAGATTGCGATTGTATAGTCCCTGGCTTGAAGAAGTTGATGCCTGGTAGTAGCAGTAAGGAGCCAGTCGTCTAGATAAGGAAACACCTGGAATCCTTGACATCTCAGGTGAGCCGTGACCACTGCCATACATTTGGTGAACACCCTAGGGGCTGTGGTGAGACCAAAAGGCAGAGCTCTGAACTGATAATGACTGGCTATCAGCCAGAAGCGAAGGAATCTTGTGGAGTGCCTGTCCATCTTGATGTGGTAGTACGCATCCTGGAGATCTACTGAGCACATCCAATTGTCCTGACCCAAAAAGGGTAGAATGGACTGAGGCATGACCATCCGAAACATTGTTCTTTGAACAGACTTGTTTAGTCTGCTAAGATCCAAAATTGGTCTCCAGTCCCCTGTCTTTTTTGGTACTAAAAAGAACCTTGAGTAAGTTCCGGATCCGAGTTGGTCTGCCGGGACTTCCTGGATGACTCTTTTTTTTCTAGCAGTCTTGAAATTTCTATGACTGCTTGGGCCCTCAGACTGGGTGGAACATCTGGGGAGGATTTGCTTGACAATAGGGGAGATTGGAAGAAGGGAATTACATAGCCTCTGGATATGATTGAGTGTACACATTTGTCTCTCGTAATGTCTTGCCAGGCTTTTGGGTACAGTGAAAGTCTTCCCCCGACTGCCTCCAGAGGCGGGCAGTCGGGCAACCCTTCAGGGATGCTGGAAGGGCTGGTCAGAGAATGATTTTCTGCTTCCCTGGTTCTGCGGACCCCCTCTGCCTTGAGGATGGCGTCTGTTGTTATTCTCTCCTCTGCCCCTGGAGGAAAAGTCACTACGTGTATCAGGCGAGGCTCCCTGCGATTTCCGAAACCACATTTTTCCACTCTTCTGACCTTTGGGATATGGTCTGGAAGGAGTGGAAAAATGGACAACAAAGGCAGAGAGAGTCTTGACTTCCTGTTCACACCTAGTGAGAGTGTCCTTCACCTGTGGTCCAAAGAGAAATGAACCGTCAAAGGGGGTGTTGGTGAATGACACTCTAAAGAGCTCCGCAAAATTACACAACTGCATCCATGCGTGTCTCCTAAGGGCCACGCCTGTGCCTGCGGCTCTACTCGCACCATCGGCTGCATAGGAAATGAGCCTCAGGGAGGAGTTAAACACTGAATTAAGGATTGCCAGCTGAGAAGCTACTTTAGCTTGAACTCCTTCAGCTGATGGATCTTGGACGGTATCTCCAAGCTCTTTTAGGAGATCCCTCTGAAGCCTGGTAAAATGGCATAAGTAATTCAGTGACCTCATGGAGAAGGTCGCTGAAGCAAACATTCGCTTCCCATATCTGCCCATAGTCCTAGACTCCTTGTTAGGAGGATGGACAGAGGAAGAAGTTTCTGCTAATTCCTTTTTAGTGGCTGCTGCTACTACCATGGCATCCATGGGAACGCCCTTGGTAAGGAACTGTTTGTCAGGGGGTGCAGTAATAAACTTGCCGGGCCTCCTCGTGGTTGGTTCCACTGTATGCGGGGCTGACCAAGCCCTTCGAGCCACCACAGACGTTAGTGGATCGAAGGGGGGTGACACCCAGGAAGTGGAAGGGCGGGAACCAAACGCATCCAGGAATACAGATTCATCCTCAGTAGGGGCTAGGGCAGTCCAGTTCCCCCTCTGCCTAAGCATTTCTAGGAAGTCCAAAAAGGAAACATCTTCAGAGGGGGATCTCGGGGACCCTTCCGATTCATCCAAATCTGTATCTGAAGTAACAGACTCAGGGGAGTCAATGTGCTTCCTCTTGAAATTCCTCTTCCGAGGGGCCTCCTCTGAATGATCAGGGAGGCCTCGGAAGAGGAAGAAACACCCAATGGGATGCTCTGGAGCGTTAGACCCCCACGCTTGGGGTCTGGAGGAGGGACAGAGGTTGACGCAGGTACTACAGGGGACGGAGTCAGTGGGGTCAAATGTGGTGCTGACTTATGGGCCAGTACACTCCTCGTGACATCGAAGGCATCCCTGCCACAATGCAAAGAAGGATCCGGCTCCGAGGAAACCGGAATCCTCCTCCGCACCGAGGGGGACGGCTCCGAGGCCGATGTAGGATCCGAGCTCACCTGCGCCGAAGCTCCGAGAGGGAGAACGGGGTTGGACAAGGGTCTGATGCCACTTGCCCCCTCGGAGCCAATGAGCGAGTCTCGGCACCCAGATCCCTCGACAGAAGGTACCATCGAGGGGATCAGAGCTGATGACGGAACCGAAGGGGAAATCGTTATCAGTGCCGACGGTTCCACGATTCGAACCCCAACAAACTCTGGCTCAGAGGAGTTGGAGGAGGAACGTCGATGGAAGCGGATGGAGCAGACACCTGTTGAGGAGGGCTGGATAACATTTTGGCCAGGGCCTGCGATTTCAACAACCTACTGACCACTCTCTCCACGTAGTGGTCCGAGAGTTTAGAGGACCGAGAGGAGTGGGAGGATCTATGACTGCGGTCACTTTGCAATAGGGGAGACCGAGTGGCCGAATGTATCGATTCTAGAGACAGGGACCATGGTCTCTTGTGGGTCTGAGATGGCTCCGACGATGCCGTTGGAGCTGACTGGGAAGCAGCCTCCTCGGTTCCAGCCGGAACCGAGGTAGTCGGCAATGTTTGAGCCAATGACGACTCCGAGCTGGGAGCCGACAATTTGGTTGGTTTAGGAGATTTCACCGGCTGAGCCTTGGCCGGTGAATCCTGGGGCTTAAGGAGACCCCTTAATATCAACTTATTTTTGTGCTCCTGCAGAACCCTTGGACTGAATGCGTGGCATACAGAACAAGAGTCCTGCAGGTGCACTGCGCCTAAGCAATAGATGCAAGAAGTGTGCCCATCTGTCAGAGACATTTTCTGACAGCATGAGTCACACTTCTTGAATCCAGATACTTTGGATTCTTTAGACATCTCTAGTCCTACACAGAAAAATCTTTGGCCAAAGGCCCAACAACAAAAAACTACAAACACTAATCTACCAAAAACACAATAACTACAGTCAACAAGTTCCTTTTTTTTTTTTTTAATAGGAAGCCTCTAACTTAAACGGCTACCTATGAATTAAAAGAGAGACTAAACTAAAAGAAAACACTACAATAAGAAGAGATAAGACGGGGAAGGAGGGGAGGGGAAGAACTCTCTAACTTATAAATGAGTTCTAAGGGAAAATACAATAACACTAAAAACTACAACAAGCTAGTTAACAATAAGATCGAAAGACTAAACTATAAAAAATAACCCCTAATTCGCTAGAAAAAGTATTAAAACTAACTTACAATAGCCTGAGCCAGTAAGAACAAACCTCGCAGCTGAAGCGGCAAACGAGATCTGGGTAGCTAGCGCTAGGCATCATGGGATAAGGGGTAGCCTAGAGCCAGTAAACAGCTCTCAAGCTATAGAAGATGGCCAAGTTGGAGCCAAGGGTCAGCTCCGATCCCAACAACAAGAAACGAAGGCAAGATAGACAACTTAACATGTGTCTATTAGGAATATGGACAGAAGACTCATCTTAAAGTTCCTTCTTGGTGGCTGCTGCAACAATCAAAGTGTCCACCAGAGGTCCTTTTGACCAATACTACTTATCTTTACGTGGGTGCAAAATTTTGTCTGGCTTACAGGGTATTGTTTTGGTAGTGTCAGGTTCCACCCATGCCCTCCTGGCAACTTGGTCAATACGAAAATCTGCTAGAGGTGCCATCCAAGAGGTAGAAGGGGCTGAACGGTTTGCCTCAAATATAATTTCCAGGATCCCCTCTGTTTAATTAATTCAAGGATCTTGCCAAATGAGGTGTCTTTGGGAAGGAACTGTGGGAAACCCTCTCTATCATCCAAGTCTGTGCCTGATGTGAGGGACTCTGTTGGGAAGTCCATATGTCAACTTTTACATGTTCTTGTTCTAGAGATCCCATAGTGTGACCGACTGGAGTCTCTGAAAGATTCTGTGATCACCTCAATGGGTTCTTTGATGATATCTATTCTTCTCTGAGCATGGGTAATGTGATCAGAATGCTTCAAAGGAAACAGAAGGGGATCTCGGGGTTTTCCTGTACTGCTACATGCCTCAGGGTCTGAAATTGCACAAATTCCAGACTAACATGGAGAGAGAAATAGTTTTGGTCTCTCTCCTGAAATTTTGAGATATGGTATGGAATCAAATTAATGGTTGGCAAATGTACAGGAAACTCCCTTAAATTTTCTCTCTTACTGATATTTCCAATGAGGCATGACACCAGCAGAAATGCTTGGAAAATGTACACAAACCTCCCTTGTGAGAAGATAAGAACCATACAGGTAGACAAATTACCAAGGCTTCACATTTCACCATTTTTTTCAGTGCTCAGTTTGTTTCTTGAGTGATACTTAAATTCACAGAGTATATCTGTGGGCTTTTCTTCTCTGATGAGATTCAAGGCCTACAAAAACTTCAAGCACTGCTCGACTCCCTACTGTTGATTTGAAACAAAGAAGCAAGGAAAGAAATCCTCTCTTTTTTTGCATTTGATGCTTAGTTGCTTAAATTTACGGAGCTGCTTATATTACCTGTTCCATTTGTTTTTGGCTAGACTTAACATGGCCTTCAGGGGCAAATAGCCTATTATCTATGAACTTACGTAAACAACAATTTCTCCTTTGTGTTGTTGCACTAAATGGTAAACAGGCCAACTTCTAAAGTGCCCACTTCCAAATCAATCTACAGAAAGTTCCAGAATTCACAGCTAGAGAAGAGGGCTACAGGACTGTCTTTGTTTTGTCCCACCCCAAGATCCCCATCTGTTTGCTTCCAAGCATTCTGATCACATTACCCATGCTCAGAGAAGAATAAATATCCTGAAAGAACCCATTGAGGTGATAACAGAATCTTTCAGAGACTCCAGTCGGTCACACTATGGGATCTTTAGGACAAGAACATGTAAACGTGGACATATGGACTTCCCAACAGAGTCCCTCACATCAGACACAGACTTGGATGTTCCATTTGTTTTTGGATAGACTAAACATGGCTTGCAAAGGCAGATAGCCTAGTATCCTATGAACTTATGTAAACAACAATCTCCCCTTTGTGTTGTTGCACTAAACAGCATACCATTCCCCAAATGGTAAACAGGCCAATTTCTAAAGTGCCCACTTCCATCAATCTAGACAAAGTTCCAGAATTCACAGCTAGGGAAGAGGGCTACAGGACTGGCTCAGGAAGTCTACTAACATGCTCAATTCCTTTGGATATGAACTGCTGAGAGATTAATGCCTCTTGTCTATTATCCATTTCCAGACATGCATCTTCCTGTTCCTACAAAGGTCCCAACAGCTTCACCTCTTGCTTTGCACACCATTTGACAAACTAGTTATTGGAGTAAATTAGGATGGTTACTAGATGCAGTTTGTCCTCCAAGGCCCTGATGACCAGGATGACTGCTCATTGCTCTTCTCTTCTTCACACCACAAGTTCCAGGCCAGATTAATTCACTCAACTTTAGTACACAGACTGATTTATTAAAATAAAAAAATAACTTCTGCAGTAAAAATTAACAGCAAAACTTCAAACTCTTATACCATTAACAAGTAACACTTCTCTGGCGCCTCGTCAGAGTACATCATTCTGCTGGCAAGCATACACTTAAATAAAACTGTCTTTCGGCTTTTCCTGGTTAGGGGTCGCCACAGCGGAACTCCGGTCCGCTAATGATTGGCAGTAGAGTTTTATCTGCTGGCTTGCCGGGCCTAACGCACAACCTTCAGCGAAGGAACGCCCATTCATGCATATCGACACACAGAAGATGCTCTAACTGGGAATCAAACGTGCAACGTCTAACTGTGAGGCGACAATGCTACCGCAGCTATTTAGAATTACGCCACCCACATGGAGCCACTCTGAGCATGCTGTAGCACATTTGGTTTTTAAGCCAATGTTTAAATGTTAAGTAGAGAACTGTATTCTAATACTCATTACTCGGTTTGCAGCTAGTTCTTCTAATCCTGCTTGTTTTATGCATTAAGCGGCTATATTGAATTTCGTTATCCACATGGAGCTACTCTAAGCATGCTCTAGCACTTTTAGAGTCCTAGGCGCTTAATCGCTAATGCGATCAGTATTCTCATGTTTTTATCAATATAACGGCAAGTTGGCCTCGGGTATTTTGTGGTTTAAAGGCTAATGACAACAGTGATATTATTTTTGTATTTTACAATAATGGCAAGTAGATCTTGTGTATCTGGAAACTGCTCAGCGGTCTACTAGTAGGAAAAGCCTATCCTAGTAGTTTAAACAATAATAGCAACAGAAGTATTATTTCTGTATTTTACAATAACAGAAAAGGGGTCTTAAGAATCTGGAAACCACTCGTTGTAGCTATAAAATGGACTGCTAGTAGGAGAAGCCTTGCCTCGTCCCTCTTAAGTATCTATCTGGCCCCTGGTGGCTTGGCTTCACTCCTGCAAGGTCTATACAGTACCGGAAAGCCCCACTAATCTTGAGATACCCACGTGGAATGCTGTGGTATCCTGCATTATCTAGTGAGTGATCTGTCGTTAAACGCTAGAGACAACAATCTACCCTTTAAAATTGGCATGCAAGCCTAGTGAGCGAATGCTTAATGGTTAAATGCTAAGCAACTCATCTCATTGATAATGGCAAGCTAGCCTGTGTTTCTACATATTCAGCAAAGGACAGGCCATGCTGAGCTTTTTAGTTTTTTACTGACACCTAGTGGCCAACAAACCTTGCAGAGCTGTATTTCTGATATTTAGCCCCTGGAAATGCATAATATCCTGCAGAAACTCCCTCAGTTACTTAGTGACATTACCAAGGTCCCATGCTAACCTATTCACTGGGAACCTCCATTATTAAGCATCTGTGCTCACATTTACTTGGGCTAGACTTTGACTCATTTACTGAGGCACTCGTTCTGTCTGCATTAAGAGAGCTATCAGTGGGTGACAAAATCGAGTAGCCGTCTCTGTTAACTGCTGCACATTACTACTCAAATGCTTGAATATAGTGTAATATATGTTGCATTTTCTAAGGTGTTGATCCTATCTGGACCAATGTTTAGTGCAGATTACTATACAGTTGAGTTAAGGTCTGCCTGCTATCAGCCCTAACTCATACCTGGGAATTCTATTCTGAAATCCTGTAATTTTCCATGTAACTTTTCTGACAGATGGCAATCCAGTTATACATATGCATTACAAACTTGATTTATAGCTTAATGCTAAAGTGTGGTTTGCAGTCCTCCTGAGCCTATAAAAAGTGTCCTGCTACATTATAGCATCACAGAACTGGCTAGCTTATATGTGACTTCAATAGCTGTTATCAATAATAAGGGAATGTATATATGCTTATTGGTTTTTTTTGTCTTCATAAAAACTTTTTGTTATATTGCCAAAACTACCTTGCTAAGTGCTAACTCTCGTTTCTCTCCACCTCTTTGCCTCTCTATCTCTCTCCCTTAAGTACCCTGCTCTCCATTTTGCAGTTCCTGCACTAGTCTCTAGGAACCTACCTACCTGGTGACAAAGGACCCTATCCAAATGCCTGCAGTCTCATCTCACAGCCTAATATTTCCTGCACCCTCTCTCAAGAAAGCAAGAAAGCATGTGGTTGTCTAAATCCTGCCAGTAAAGCTTACAACCGTAACTATTGCTTCAGGGGTTCTAAAAGCACGCTCCGAGCCAGGCCAGCTAAGCAGCCTTTACCCCTCCCACATCTACTCTGTAACCAACACACCTCCTTTCCTTCATAGTAACCCCTTTTACTAGCGATTACACCTTCCCTAGTTCTAAACCATCTAGCTCCTATATAAAATTACCTGCAATAGTATATCTGTCCACTATGTGGCAGCCTTATCCCATCCTTTATCTCTTGCTTATCCCTCTGTTTCCATCTTTCATTACATTACTTATGTCCTAGACCTGCTCTTAATTCTCTTACTTTACCCTTTACTTCAGCTGTCTATACCCAGCTATTTCTCATAGACTCCTTACTTATCTCTGTTCTACCCACTCCTGACTTACCTAACTTACCTTCAGTAGCCAGCATCATTGATTGTTCTTCTTAAGCTGCTCCATTATTTGTCTCTACCCATTCCGTTTGCCCTGCGGATTCACTCTGCTCCCCTTCCCTACCCCTAATTCCCACACACCCACCCTGGTCCTAATGTTATACTACTTAACCACACCCCCTCCCCTTCCTGTCAATCACAGGGAACTATACCATTGGCCATCATACACCTACTCCCTCCTTCTCTAACCACTCCCTATCTCTCCCACCACACCCTCCACGTCTCCCTATCCACACTTAGTATACTTCAGTGTCTACCACATAAAACCTAACAACTAACCCATCCAAATGTATAAACTACCCACCCCAGCCCAGTTATAGCTGTTACTCATACTCACACTTCTACCACCTTTAACTTTAGCCTACCTGCTTACCTCCTATGAACACCCATTATGTCCACACCTTCACTACCCCAACAAGCAAACTCCCTCTCCTTCACTACCTATCCTCAGTAACCACATAAACATAACATCTACACCCAGCTATCTACTGGCAAAATATCATAGAGTAGTCCACATAAGACATAACTCTCTCAAAACCAGAAGATCTCTAAACTTATACAGTAAATTCCCAAATCCTAGATGTCGAATACAACTCCTCTCATTAAAAGATGGAGACATTCACCCAAAACCAGGCCCAACAATTACTATTACCACACAACTCCTCAACCCCAATCCCTCTACTATTCATTCCCTTACCAAACCTCAAAACTCACTCTTTATAGTTCACCTCAATATACGTAGCATAAATAATAAAGTTGGACAACTCCATGCTCTCTTGGAAGTATACTCCTTTGACATTCTATGTTTAACAGAAACTTGGTTAAAACCTGTAACTAAAGACAATGAAGTCATCCTATCCGGATATAATATCTTGAGACTTGATCGTGCAGTGAAGAAGGGCGAGGGGACAGCTATCCTATTTAAATCAGGGTTGCAGATTACTACCTCTGACTATAAACCACCTCAAGATTCTAATGCTGAAATCCTTATTTCCAAACTTCAACTTAACACTTTCAAATCCATTTATATCATCTGTATCTAGCTACCTCCTGGTAATAACAGTGCCACCTTAGAAGATATCCTTTGCTGGCTATCTCAAAACTTCCCCCTAGGTGATTTTAACATTGATTGGAAGTGCTGCAGCAGTAGCCACCCTACCACCCATATTAACCTATATGTTTTTTCTCAAACCATTACCTCCCCTACCAGGATAAACAAGCCTAATAAAGAAAGTACCTTAGACTGGATTCCCATAAATAGTCATCTCCAGACATATGAAGTTGGAAACCTCCCTGATGATGTAAGTGACCACTCACCTACCTACATCATCAGGCATAAGACCAATCTGCCCATCCCAACCACATTCAGGACAATTAGGATCAAGAAAAACTTTAACCCTGATCTCTTCTAAAGTGAACTTAGAGCATGTGACTGGTCTCCCTTAAAATACCTCCCACTTGAGGAAGCTGTTAAATACTTTAATTCTAAATTCCTAGCCATACTAGACCACCATGCACCAACCCGTTCTATCAGAATTCTGACTAAATCTGCCCCACAGCTTTCAAAGGAAACCATGCAAAAAATCTATCTTAGAAATAAATACTGGACTAAATGGTGAATGACTAAAAACTCTGTAGACCAACAAAACTTCAGACAGCTGAGAAATTACACTAAAAAAGCTATACTGTCTGATAAAATAAACTACTACCTACAATTCCAACAGACTCACCATAATAAACCACAAAATTCTGGGCAAGTATTAACCAACTACTATACCTAGGTGAATCCATTACACCAAACCCACAAGGAACAGACCAAAGGAATCCCAAGCAAACTGCCAATGCCTTCAATACCTTTTTCACTGAGGCCATTCAAACACTTGCCAGTCAGCTATCACCTCATAGCTTAACTATAACTACCTCAAACACAACTCCACCTCCTCCATTTCTCTTCCAACCAGTCCCAACAGCATATATTCTTACCCTTATCCAAAAATTGAAACCATCCTCTCGTTCAGCAGACCAACTACCTGCTGAATATCTACAAAAAGCAACCAAATCCATTGCCTATCCCATTTCCATTCTGATTAATAGAACCATCAGTGAAGGACACATCCCAAACATCTGGAAAATCTCCCATTTTATCCCCCTTCATAAAGGTGGAAACTCTACAGAATTTTCTAACTACCGTCCCATAGCCCTACTTTCTCCTTTGGCAAAAATCATGGCAAAATGCATCCATAGGCAATTGCTAGACCACCTAATCCAAAATAACTTACTTTCCAGCTGTCCACATGGATTCAGACCTTTCCACAGCACTACTACTGCCCTCCTTTCCTTTACAGACTGTATTAACAAAAACCGTAACTACAATATGCTTTCCTCCGTACTGTTCATCGATCTGTCCAAGGCATTTGATATGGTAAATCATCAGATGCTTATAAATATCCTCAAATCCCTGTCACTAGATGCACTCACTATAAAATGGTTCCAGTCCTACTTAGATAACAGACAACAGGCTGTGCTATGGCATAATATTCTATCTACCCACCTGCCCGTTAACCTTGGTGTCTCTCAAGGGTCCATATTACGACCCCTCCTTTTTTCTATATTTATCAATGACCTTCACCTAGCAATCCACCAAGCTACATGCATACAATACGAAGATGATTCCACACTCATATGCTCAGCCACATCTACACATGAACTGCAGTCCCTAACCCAAAAGGTGTTTAATACAGTAGAACAATGGTTTACACAGCGCTGCCTCCTCTTTCACCCCCAAAAAACAAAACTCCTCCTCTTTACTCCTACTCAGAAGTCCTCTCCAATAGATTTGACAGTAATATCCAATAATGGTACTCTCATACCTCCAGATCCAACTACCAAACTACTAGGAATCACCATAGACAACAACCTTAACTTTGACACCCATATCAATAATACACTAAAAACTGTTAACAGAAAACTAGGTTCTCTCTACAGGATCAAACCCTTCCTTTCTCCAGCAGCTAGAATAACTATTGCTCACACTCATCTAATCTCTACACTCCTCTATGCCTCACCCATATATACTAATCTATCTAAGAGTAACCTCAACAAAATGGAAAACTCCTACAATAACATTGCCAGATTTGCCACAGGCAACCCATTTAGAACTGACCATTGTTCATAGGTTGGTACTAGGCTATTGGCCCTAGGGTCTATACAAGCCAAGCCATAACAATTCCCTGGCTATTTCTTCCCACACTATTTACTTCCCTGTTATAATCTAAAGCAGCTAGGATGGCTTGAGCTACAAAATCAGCTTAAATTCCACCAAATGACCATTGCCCATAAGACCCTTTACCAACCATCCAAGACTATCTACCCTCATCATCCCCTATAATAATCTTAAAACCTTACGATCATCACATAAACTTCTAGTAAATATTTGTAAATCTAACAACATGGCTGGGGACTTTCTCTTCTCCAATACTGTCGGAAAATCCTGGAACCTTCTTCCCAGTGAACTTTCATCACTGTCCTCTATATCACTTTTCAAAAACAAACTTTTCCTCAGAACACACTGGTTATGCCCCTGTATTAAACCTGACTAATAAACTTGCTCTTCTCACTAGGTTCTGCGTACCTTCTACTTCTCATAAACAAGTCCTATTTTCCTTAATAACAATGACACCTTTTCCTTCTAGATAATGTTACTTACATCTTCTGTGGATACTTAATTACTGTGACAATTTTTTTTAATAATTATACAATAAGCTGCCTTCTATGTTATAGGTTCATAGGTTCATAGGCTCGTACTAGGCTAACTGCCTTTGCAGGCCATTTTAAGCTTAGCCACTTACCCCTTGTGAGAATCAAACCCTGCATCTTCTGTTTGTAAGGGAAACACCTTAAGCATTATGCCATCCTCCCACCCTAATTATGTTAAATTATGTATTGTACCTGCATTTTGCATTGTGTTATGAATTCTGCTCTCTTTGTTAATTCTGTATTGTACCTGCATTGTGCATTGTGTTATGAAGTCTGTGTTCTCGGAGCTTATCTCCCCAGGTCTCTACTGAAAATGGACATATATCCAGTTAGACTAGCCCGGTCAACAAATGTAAAATAAAATAAATAAATAAAAAGAATCTCCACGGCAGTACCCAGATTTGCTCTGAGCTATTGCACAATGGTACCTCCTATACTGAGCTAACAGATATTGCCAACATACTGGCTGACAGATTTAGCTAACTTTACCCCTCTACCCCCCTAAATTACCATTCACGATACCGGAAGAATGCCAGCTACCCAACATTACTGCAGCACAGATTAAAGCTGCATTGTCCAAGGCCAAGAATACAGCTTCCAAGGGTCCAGACAATATCCCTGGTTGTGTTCTAACATAAACTACAAAGCGAAATGGCACCAGATCTGTGTGCCCTGCTCACTCACGGCCTCATCACAGGCTTTGTCCCTGCTGAATGGCGCACTGCTACAGTCATTCATCTCCATAAAGGGGGAGCAACTACAGACCCCAGGAATTGTCCCATTAGCCTGACGAGTCTGATATGTAAGGCTATGGAGGAGTGCATCATCATGGACCTAATTAACAAAGACATAGGGAATCTCCAAACTCTAGATCCCACATAATTTGGTTTTGTGAAAAATAGATCATAGGGGTCTATATTAAAAAGGCGAATGCTGATTTATCGACCCCATGTAAGCGAAATTTACAATCCCGAACACTCAGAACAGCGATTTTTTTTCCCCCAGGGGAAAAAAAATCGCTGTTCCACAAAATAAATAAATAAATAAATAAATATAAAAACTTCAAAACATTACATAAAGTGGGGGGGGGGCTTCAGCCCCCACACCCCTCCCCTACTTAAATATACCAACTGCAAGATTGCAATACAGTGACGAAAACGGCAAAATAACGGAGAGAGCCAAGCGATTTCTTTCCCAGGGAAAGAAATTGCTTATATGTCGTTTCGATATTTTGCTGTTTTGTGCTTTCAAGTTCGATCAAGACACATTTGAAGGATTGTGTCTTCGATTATATAACAGGAACCCAATCATGCCTGCTTAACCTGGTTGACTTCTTTGAGGCAGTCACTAGAGCTGTGGATGAGGGTAAGGCAGTTCATACCTCGATCTGGCCAAGGCCTTTGATACCATTCCTCATTCAGGAATTATTGATAAACTCGCCAAACTAGGCATCAACCCCTATATCATTAGGTGGGTTGCAAATTGGCTCACAGATAGAACTCACAGCATGAAAGTAGCAGACTCCAAGTCAGACTGATGACCAGTCATGAGTGAAGTCCCACAGGGATCAGTCCTGGGTCCGCTCCTGTTTGGCATCTACTTCTCAGAAGTCCAGGCCAACACGGAGGGACTTGGCTGACAAAGTTCACAGATGACTGCAAGCTGGGAGCCATTACTAAGCCACCAAGTGATGCAGACATCTTACAGAAAGGCCTCACTGAGACAAATAACTGGTGTCAAAACCATGGCCTTAAGCTTAATGCCAAAAAATGCGTCATCATCCCCTTTGTGAAAAACTCAGTTCCCACTAATTACCACATCGATGGGAGGCCACTGAAGGCATTATAAGAGACCTGGAGACACAGGCTGACAGCAACCTCTCCTTCGACCACCACACTGCCACTGTAATTAGTCCTTCTATGTGGCACATCTCATTACCAAGCGTTTGCATCCAGGAAGAAAGAGGTCATCATCGCTCTCTACTCCTCCCTCATTAGACCAGTCATCGAGTATAATGCCCCATTTGGCATGTACCTCACTAGACACCTGCAACAGCTGTAGAGGCCAGAAAAGAACCTCACAAAGAGGATCCTAGGCCTTAAACACATGTCCTACATGGAAATCAAAAAAAGTACAGTTTTGTACCTACCATAAATGTAGATGTCTGATAGATATGCAACTGCAGTCATAACATATGGGTTGTCCTGCCTCAGGCAGCCCTCGGTCGGCCAGATTCCAAAGTCTGGGTCCGACGTCGGCTGATGTCGCATTTCTCTCCGACGTCAGAGTGGCTGGAGTATATAAGCATCAGCCGACACCATTTTCTTCAGTGTTTCTTGCCCCAGATGCCAGGTGCCCTCCAAGGAAGGCTGTAATCAAATTGGAAGACAAAAACAGGATTCCAGACAAATAAGTAAGCAATAAACAGATACACCATAACAGATATCCCCAGCTAAGAGAAACAGGAATAGAAGTGGACCCAAGGCATAGAGGGGTATGGAGGGAGGGAAAATCCGACTGCAGTTGCATATCTATCGGACATCTACATTTATGGTAGGTACAAAACTGTACTATGTCCTTCAAGAATGCAACTGCAGTCATAACATATGGGTTGAATACCATAGCTTAGCTGGGGGAGGAGGAATGCTCTAGGAAAGAGATGGTGTGGCAATCAAACCCTGCAGGACTGCCGAAGCAAAGCCTGCTCTGGATCTGGAGTATAAAGGGAGATTGTAGTGTTTGGAGAATGTATGCACGGAGCTCCATGTAGCAGCTTCTAGAATGTCTTTTGTAGGCACCTCTCTTAAGAATGCTGTAGAGGTGGCTGTAGCTCTGGTGGAGTGTGGTCTGACATTGGCTGGAACATTCTTCCCATGGAAGGAATAACAAAATCTGATGCAATGTCCAATCCATTTTGAAATAGTCTGTTTGGAAATTGCTTTTCCTTGTACTCCAGGGGCATAAGCTACAAAAAGCTGATCAGACTTCCTACTGGTCTTGGTTCTGTCCAGGTAGTAGCGAAGTTGTCTGTGAATGTCCAAGGTATGCAACAGTCTTTCCCCTTTGCTCTCAGGATTGGGAAAGAAAGTAGGCAGGTGAATAGCTTGATTTAAAGAAACCCTAGATACCACCTTTGGCATAAAAGTAGGGTTGGTTCTTAAGGAGACCCTGTCTCTGTGAAAGATTATGAACGGTGGTATTGTCATTAGGGCCTGTAGTTCCGAAACCCTTCTTGCTGAGGTAATTGCCAACAGGAAAGCTGTCTTCCATGAGAGAAACTGTAAGTCCACTGAAGCTGCTGGCTCAAAGGGAGGTAGAGTCAGTTTTTCTAGGACAAAGTTGAGGTCCCAAGCTGGCACTGGAGCCTTTCTTGGTGGCTTAATGTTCTAGATTCCCCTGAGGAATTGCCTTAACAAAGGATGTGAAAACACAGGCGGATCAGTGTTATATCTAGCTGAAATCGCTGAAGCATGTATCTTTATAGAAGAATATGAGAGCCCATTCTGTAGCATATCTGCCAAATATTCCAGGATGAGTGGGATGTTCAATAATGATGCATCATGTCCCTTATACTGGTATTCCAAATGCTGAATCTCTTCCATTTTGCTAAGTAAACCTTTCTGGTGGATGGTCTTCGAGCTTCTGTTAATATCCGCTGAACTTCCTTGGAGAGAGATAGATTGAGGTTATTCATGGGATCTCCCAGGCTGTTAGCTGCAGCGTCTGAAGGTTTGGATGCACTGTTTTGAAGTTGTGTTGAGTCAAAAGTAGGGGCCATTGGGGAAGGGCCCACTTTTTGTTGTGACATATGCTCCGTAGTAGTGGATACCAGTATTGTCTTGGCCAGTCTGGAGCTATTAGGATCCCCTTGGGCCTCTCTGCTTTGATCTTTAGTAATACTGTGGTCATCAGTGGCAGAGGTGGGAATGCATAGATTTTAGGAAGTTCCAGTTGAATGAAAGAGCATCTATTTTCCAAGCTTGTGGATGATATGTCCTTGAACAGAATTTTGTAGATGATGGTTGAGGTGGGAGGCAAATAGGTCTACTTCTGGCCTGCCCCATGTCGAGGTGAGTTGTGTGAAGATTTTCGGATGTAACCTCCACTCGTGTGGATCTATGAAATTCCTGCTTAGGCTGTCCGCCAGCACATTGTCTTTGCCTGGAACAAACTGGGATTGCAACTGTATGTTTAGGCTCAGTGATTTTTCCCAAAGATTCATTGTCAGTCTGCAAAGGGGGTAAGAATGGGTGCCCCCTTGCTTGTTTATGTACCACATCACAGTGGTGTTGTCTGTCCGTATCAGTAGATGGCCTTGCTGAAGTTGTTGTCGAAAGGCCTCGATGGCATGCATTACTGCCAGCATTTCCTTTTGGTTTATATGCAGATGTGTTTCCTTTGGAGACCATTGTCCTTGTATACATCTGCCCTCTATGTGCGCCCCCCCCCATCCGAGGTCTGAGGCGTCTGTGGTCATGGTCTGTGTTATCTGAGGTTTTTTGAATGACATACCTGTGTTTGCCTGGCTTACCGAGGCCCACCATAGGAATTCCTTTTGTAGGCATGGAATGAGAGGTATGGTTGTCTCTAGGTTGTTGCTGTGCTGAGACCATAGGCTTTTTAGGTACAATTGAAGCTTTCTCATGTGTAGTCTTGCTAATGGAACCAGGAGAATGCAGGATGCCATGTAACCCAGGGCCTGTAGGAATCCCCTTGCAGTCATCTGGGTGAGTTTTGCCAAACCTTTGAAATAATGAGTTAACTTCTCTTGCTTGTCTTCTGTCAGGTAAGCCATTTGAGAGGCTGTGTCTAGATTGGCTCCTAAGAAGGTTATTTGCTGGGATGGCTGAAGTCTTGACTTTTGGAAGTTGACTGTGTATCCCAGAGCCTGTAGCAATTGTATGACATAGTTCAAGTTTTTTGTCAAAATCAATTTCTCGTCCGCTTGTATGAGGCAGTCGTCCAGGTACGGGTAAATTTGGATCCCCTGGAGCCTGCAATGAGTAATTACTGAAGCCAGGCATTTTGTGAATACTCTGGGCGCAGTAGATAAGCCAAATGGCAATGCTGAGAATTGATAATGCTCTGGCCCTGCAAGAAATCTGAGGTATCTTCTGCAGCTGTGTCTGATAGGGACATGCAGGTATGCCTCCTTGAGGTCCAGAGTAATCAGCCAAGACCCCTTGCCCAGTATGGGAAGGATTTTGAACTTTGGTACTATGAGAAAAGTGTTTAATGCGGACAAATCCAGTATTGGTCTCCATTGAGTTTCTTTTCTTGGAACAAGGAACAGTCTTGAGTAAAACCCCTGGCCTTGTTCTTGTTGTGGAACTCTTTCTATTGCTTTGATCTGAGCAAGCAGAGAAATTTTCTTGATAGCCTCTGCCCTCTGGTTTTGTGGTAGGTTTAGCATGCCTTGTTTTCTTGGTAAGGTATGAAAGTGGAACCTGTAACCTTGGTCTATAATGTCCAAAATCCATTTGTCCTTTGTCAATCTGTGCCAATTGTCTGAAAACAGAGATAATTTTCCCAAGGGAGCTTCTATTTGCTCCTTGGTCAGCGGAAGTAGAGGAAAGTCATTGAGATTGTCCCTGTGGGGCAGGGGAGACCCCTGTGTCACTTCTTTGGTTTGCTGGTTGCCATTGTCGTCCCCTGTAAGAACCTCTGTATTGTTCTCTTCCTCGGCCACGCCTGTTTTTACCCCTTTGAAATCTTTCAGGATTAAGAAAGGACCAGTTTTTAGAAGGCCAATTCCTGCTGAATCTGGGTGGCTGAACCTGGAGGAAATCTTTGACCATCTGAACTGATTTTGCTTTTTCCTCGATGGACTTTAACACATCTTTAGCATTAGCACCAAAAAGCTTGTTCTTTTCCAAGGGTGCATCAAGGAGTTTTGCCTTAACATGATCTGGTAGAGGTTGTTCTTTTAACCATGCATGTCTACGAATGACCGCCCTGTCATAGCTGCCCTACATGAAGCTTCCAATGCATCATATCCACACTGCAGAAAGTGATTGCTGACTTGCTGAGAATTATGTACAGCTTCCTGCAAAGACTTCCTGTCTAAAGGTTCAGGAGAGGCCAATGTTTTCTGTAAATCATCTAACAGGTAATCCTGATATTGAAACATATGAAAGAGGCAATTCAGAGCTCTCATAGATAAAGTAGTGGAGGTGTAGACCTTTTTCCCCCATCTCTCTAATGACCTAGCTTCCCTGTTGGAAGGCAAAGGATTTTTGGAGGTGGATGCTGAAACCCCTTTAGGTCCCTGAGAAATAGTTTCTAAATCAACAGCATGGGCCCTAAAGAAATGGGAATGTGTTTCTGGGACCCTATAGTATCTGTCTGGCTTGGCTGGAGCAGGAGGAAGAGTATCCGGGGTAACGCTGGAGTCAGAGTATAGGTCATCCAAAACATCATGCACAGGAGGTATAGCCAGGGGCCTGTGTTGGGGCTTTTTAAGGAAGGTTCGAAGGCGCTTTCTGGAATCAGAATATTCCTGGCCTTGCCACTTAAAATGTCCCCTCATGGTATGCAGAACTTCCCCAAAAGAAATATCCTCAGGAGGGGAGGCCGAGGGGATGGAATCCTCTGCATCCGAGTCCTCATAAGTCTGGAAGAGCTCTTCCTGGCCATCGGAGTGAACAGAGTCCTCAGAATCTTCATCTGAATGGATAGGGTCAGAGGGTTCAACCCGGGGCCTCTTATCAGAAGGAGGCTGGGATCCTCTCTCAGGATGGGCCTGTGAACCTCTAATCATGGAAATTAAGTCTGCGGCCATAGTCATGATTTGTGTTTCAGGAGTAGGCTGAGGTAAGGCTTTAGCAGTAAGGTGCTTGGTCTTGCTGGCTGCCTTAGCACATGTGTAGGCCTTAATAGACCTGGCCATAGGAGGCCTAGCAGCTCCACGTGCAGGAGTGACCTTATCTACAGCAATGGTCTTGGGCATTTCCTCGGTTTCAGTATCCGGAGGAAAATCTATAACTGGCGTCGGTGTGGCCTCCGGTATCGGTAATGAGGTGTCTTCGGTTCGGAGCGGTGAAATAACTGTCTCAGGGGGAACCGGAGCACTCGCAGTAGGTTTTGGCGTGGAGTCGGTGGAAGACGCGGGCCGAGGATGTCGGTCCCGATCTTTTCGTTTCTTAGGAGTCTGCGATGTCGGAAGTTCCGACGGCATTGTATAAGCAAATTTATCGCCGAAAAAGTCTTCAGTGAACTCCGCCCGGCGCCTGAGAGTGCGCTTATTGAAGCGAGCACAGGCGACACAGGCCGAGACGTCGTGGTCTGGGCCAAGGCAAGGAAGACAGTAAGAGTGGAAATCCTTATGAGGTATTTGTTTACCACAAGACAGACAATTGTTAACTTTTTCAGTAATTTCTGACATCGGCTGAGGCAAGAAAAGGTCCCCAACGGGGTACTTAGCTTTTTTGATGACTTCGATTCGAAGAATACAGGAGCTGACCGACCGGCACTTGCGAACTGCTTCTGCTTGGGCACCGCGGCAAGAAAGACTGAAGAAAATGGCGTCGGCTGATGCTTATATACTCCAGCCGCTCTGACGTCGGAGAGAAATGCGACATCAGCCGATGTCGGACCCAGACTTTGGAATCCGGCCGACCGAGGGCTGCCTGAGGCAGGACAACCCATATGTTATGACTGCAGTTGCATTCTTGAAGGACATCACCAGCTATTCTGTTTCATATCATCTACTAAGAGGCAATCTCTGCTTGACTTACAAAAGCCATGTCTGACCCAGCTCTGTTAGAAATGCTACATCTGCAGGAAGAAGAAGAAATCTCAATCCCTCTGCACCAAATGCTCCAGAGACCTCAACTTCATTACCACAATCAACAGATCATGCTGGAGGGACAGGTTCCTAACCCAGAGACCGCCCATGCTCTGGAATAAACTTACCACACATGTCAAGCAGAGTACCTCACTGGCCCTCTTCAAGAGAAATCTTGACAACCAGATGGGAAACAAAGTTCACCCAGGGAATCACTCCACTGGCTCTAATTGATACAGGCACTGGTAACTAACGTCTGGCGGCACAATGCCAGGGCACCTCTATGGGCTAGGCTTGTAAAGGCTCCAGGGCCATTAGCCTAGTACACGGCTATGAACCTAAGAGGAGACCCAGCACTAACCCTTGTCAGACCCCACTGGTGACAAGTCTATGGTAGAGGTAAAGTCTCCTACTTTGAGTGCTGTCAATCTGTGAGACAGTTTGCAACCCACCTGACAACATATGGGTTCATATTCAACTGGGTTAATTTGTCAATGATGCCCGAATGTGGGACAGTGTCAAAGGCCTTGGCCAAAACAAGATAGGCTGTGTGCACAGCTTTGTATTTGTCTATGGATTTGGTCTGCAGTCGCAAGAAGTCCACCAGGTTTAGCAGGCATGACCTGCCCTTGACTAAACAAAACTGGGATTGATCCAGTGTTTGGAGGTCACATATAGCCTTATTTATGAGGTCCATGATAATTCATTCCAGTGTCTTACAGATGAGGTTGGTTAACCTTATGGGTATATAGTTATCCAGGTCTGTTGCCAAACTGCCATTGTGAAGTGGGATAACAGTTGCTGTTTTCCACTCAGTGGGGACAAAGCCAGTACTCAGGCTGTGTTTGAATAGAGTGCCTAATGGAGTAGCTAGCTCAATGCAGCCAGAAATGCCATCTGGTCCTAGGAGGCTGTATTCTTAGCTTTGGAGAGAGGAATGATGACTTGCTCTTTAGAGATGCAGGAAAGAGGAGATAATGAATATATGGTTTGTGGTATGCTTGGGGGGATAGGGGGGTGAAATTTTTGCCAAACCTGTCTGCTAGCAGGTTTGCAATTTTCACAGGGTCAGTTTGTGTGATGCCATCTACAATTACTTCAGCACACATCTGAGTCCTACATTTTAGGTTACAGACATAGCTGAAGAAAGCCTTATGGTTATCCTTGGCTATGGTTGCTAAATTTTTTTCATAGTTGTTCTTTGAATACTTTACAAGTTTGTCTTATTTGCTTGTTTAGGCTGAGGAGGGTTTTTTTCCAGTTCTGGGATCTCATTTTTGTATTTTTATACAACAGCTTCTTTCACTTATTGTATATTTTATTAATGCTAAATGATCACCAGGGAGGTTTGTTTTTTTCTTGAGGGTCTTGCTTTAATCCTATCTGGCACAGCTGTGTCTATACATTTGTGCAGATGTTTATACAGAGCATCTGTGTATACCTTAGTACAGCCGGCAATGCCATCTGTGGAAACTGGAGCTTGGAAGTTGATTATACCTTCCCTTAGGAGGGTATTGTTAGCTTTGTTGAAGTGTTTTAGCCCGACTTCTCCTTTTGAGAGTTCTGGTATTATTGCTACTTCAAAAGTGACTGATTTATGGTGGGATTTAACCAGTGTGAGCCCTACACTTGAGCCGTTGCATCAGTCACTCATATTGGTGAGGACCAGGTCTAGAATATTGGAGCCCCTTGTGGGGTGGTGCACTAAATAATCTATGGCATTTAAGTTAATAAAGTCCAGGAACTTTTGTGTGAGTGAGTTTGGGCTCATATAAATTTCCCAGTTAATGGAAGGACAGTTGAAGTCACCCATGACTACTGTGTCAGGTTGTACCCTAACTGTCCTAAGTAGGTCTAAATAAGCTCTGTGGGCATCCTGGTTAATGGAAGGGGACCTGTAACTGATGATGAGCTGTAGGGGGGGGGGGTCTTACCCACGGTCATTTGGATTTGGAGTAGCTCCACAGAGTTTTCTTTTCTAACCAGTATAAAGGTGTAATTATCTTTAATGAAGATAAGATACTCCACCACCTTTGGTTCTCACACCTTCAATTTGTGGTCTGAAAGTGTGAAAGGCATTGTAGCCTTGCAAAGCCAGGGTACTTACTGCGGCTTTGAGCCAGGTTTCTGTAACTGCACATACTTCAACATCTTCCAGGGAGAGGAGTGCTTCCAGAGAGTGCAGTTTCTGATTTAAACTTCTAGCATTTAGCAGCATGAACCTTAGTTTCTTTGTGTTTGATATTTTCATGTTCGGAATTTTGTTTTTCTGACCTTGCCTAAAAAAGGCATTATGGGGACGGCAAGTGCCTTAGCCAGCAACCGAAAGCCAAGAGGTGCCAGGTGAAGACCATCTCTGGCAAAGCAGAGTGCTTTATCCACCATGTTGTCACAGGCTGACAGGAACTGTATCCCCTTAGAATGACATCAGAAACTAAGCCATTTGTTTAAGTCAATAATTTTCTGTTTATATTGTGGTATTATCCTAGGCAAGGGTTAAATGATGCTCAAAGCTAGGGACATACCCGCCTGGGACACATATTCAGACAGCTCAATCATGTCTCTCTTCATATACTCAAGAGAGTTACGTATCAAGTTCACACCAACATGAACTATGACGGAGTCATAATGGTATTTGTTGCTGACAGACTTGAGTGCAGTTGTGATCTGATGAATCCTTGCACCAGACAGGCAGCTGACCGTAACCTTCGCCTTGTTCAACCTGGTGAGTGGGGTGTCTGTATGTCTCACTATACAGTCCCCTATAACTAAAACATTTGAAATACTTGTGCATTGCCTTAAGGGCTTACTTGGTGAGAGACAGGTGCTAGCATTTTTATGAGCATTGGGTTCATTGGGTGTTGTGTTAGGTGTGGCATGTTTATGTTTTGGAGCTCTCTGGTGTTAAGTAGGTTAATGGAGAGTACCTCTGCATATGAAGGTGTATATGCATATAGAAGTAGGGTGTGTGAGCTAACAACCTGTTTAGTATTGCTGTTCTGGGCATGAGAGAGCAGTGATTCCAGATTCTTAGTGTAGGGGCATCTCTTGCAAATTGTACATCGGTGATTTAGGAGTAAGGGGTTGTCAGTGCACATGAGGCACTTGCTACACTGCCTCAAAGAAAAAAAAAACATGCCCACCAGGCTGGCAGGAGAAACACAGGGAAACTGATAGTCCATAATACAAGGTTTGAACATGGTATCTCAGCAGATAAGGAGAAAAAGATGTTGGCATCAGGCAGGGAGCTATTTTAGGGTGACTAGCCTATGGTGTGTACAGTAGGAGGTCTATAAAGAGGGGCTCTACAGGGTCTGATGTTGATAGGCAAGAGGTAAAGTCTCTGCTGGGTGGTTCATTGAACAGCTGAGAGCTATTAAAGTACCGCTCTGTAAGACAGCAGACGCTTCTAAAGGAAAATACTTTTATTGGCGCTTTTTCATCTATAACTGCCAAGAGTTACCCCCTCTGTGCAGTGGTGCACAACACGCAAGCAAGAGCAAAGCAGCTAATACAAAGAAACCAATGAAAAAGCTCAAACTGAGCCCTGCACCAATGGAATAGCTCAAATTGAGCCCTCCACCAATGAAATAGCTCAGGCTGAGCCCTGCATCAGTGACTATCAATTAGGTAAGTCATACTGTACACTCCTACCACAAGCGTTCAGGGGAGCTTCTCCAAAAAAAGATGTCCTGATTTTTTTTTTTTTTGATAACTTTCTTTTTTTTTAAATTCTCTTTATTGCTTTATTTCATAATAACAACAATACAAGCAACATACAACACATTATGACAAAATATAGAAAAAAAAGAAAACATCAAAAATTATGTACATTTATACATTGCCCATCTATAAATAAAGAGATACAACAAAATAGCAATTGGTATTACATAAAGAATCATGTATTCATTTTAATATGTGTTCGAAAAGTATTCTCCAAAATTCTTTAAGAAATGGTTTGTGGTTGATGCTGTGGAATACGTATTTATGTGCTTTGAGGTGCTTAATAGCTAGAGTCTTAAAGCCTTCCCACGTTAATATATGCCTATATTTCCAATTCAAAGAAATATAATATTTAATTAGCATAAAAATAGAGATCAGGACTCTATAATTCCGCTCGGATAGACCTGGAGGTGGAATATGAAGTATAGTAAATTCCCAAGAAAGAGTAGACTTTTCATATCCAATTTTCTCCAGTAAGACTCTCAAAGCACACCATAACTTACATGTGCATACCAAACTGATGATATTTTACATGTTTTCTGGAGTTGCAGATGTCCTGATTTTTAGTGCTTAATTTACAAACAGAACTGAATTCAGCCGGTCTGAATCCGATCTATACTATGGCCAATAGAATTGCATATGAACAGCAGGAAAAAAGCAGGATATTTTTTTTAATTAAATAAGCAACAATGTAAAACGCAGCACGGTTTTTCTTGAATTAATAACAACAGAATAAAGCAGCAGAAACAAATATTTTCTTAAATTGAGTAAAAGCAGCAGTTGGTGTGAAATACAGTCAAAGTGCAACAAATGCAGTAGTAGAATACAGTTCAAAGCAGCAACAAACAGTACATTTTTTTTAGAAATGTGCTAACAAGAGTTATAAGTATATATTGACAAAACAGGTAATTAGGAACCTCTTAAAACTGGTCAGGATGAGGAACATTCACCCAAGAGGGAAAGAAGCTTTCAGAGGCAAAAGGCTTGCTGACAAAAAAAGAACACAAGGTCAATGTTTCTATGCATGCACTCTTAAGAAGGCCTAACAATACATCCCATAGATGACAAGCAAGCAATAATGACCAACAGGGTGTGTATTATTATGGAAATAAATCCCACCCAGGGGTGTTCTGAGGCCCGATGCCACAGGCGTCTATGACTGCACTCAGTAATTTTGTGTGGTTTACTTGTTCTAGCATGGTGCTGTTGGCACAGATGATAGTGAATATTGTCGTTTTGACAGATACACGTTTCGGATAAGAGTGGCAATTTAGTTTTTTGGGGAGGGTGGGGTTAAGAGCAGTTGTGAATTATTTTAGCCATATTTCAATAGATAAAGATTATTGTGAATGGTTCTGTAGCATAGAGAGAGATTTAGCAGAGGAGATTAGGCTCAAGTCTTCAGCATACTGAGTCAGGGTAGCAGTTTTTGTATAAGGGTAGAGGTCATTGAGGAATCTGTTGAAAAGTATGGGATCTACTATGGACACATGGGGACATCAATAGTTACAGGTAGGAAGGCGAAGAGATATTTTTTTTCATTTCACAGGTTGCGCTCTGTTTTTTTTTTTTTTTTCCTAACATTGTGTAAATTTCCAACTTTCACAATCTACATACATTGTACATTGCATATATTTTCATTTTTTGTAATCATCATCAGTCCAGCATTACATAAAAGTGATCAATTCCTGCCTTCCCGTAAACCTCTCCTCCTTCTAAACATTATTCGGCTTGCACTGTTCCCACAATTTCCATTTATTTCTATGTAATTTGCTCCTTCCCCTTTTTAAAGATCCATCTTCCGGTTATTTTCTCTTTTATAATAATATTCAATACTTCAAGTGCAGTTGATTTAGACTTGGATTTCTATTTTCTAGCAATTGTTGTTTTGGCAGCTAACAAAATTAAACTTAACAAGGCCTTACCATACCTAGGCAATTCAGATCTGGTGTCCTAGCTTAAAAGGATCATTTCCTTAGTAACAACCATTTGCTCACCCAACATTTCTGACAACAGTATTCTGTAAGGAATTTTTAAAATCTGCCAACTCATTACATTCCCCAAGCTTATTTTCCTAGTTACCTCTTTCCTCTTCACCACAGCTCGTGTACAGATTTATATTATTGGTTGGATTTTCATATAGTAGCCAATCTATATTAACATCACCCATTATAATTTCATAAGGGATTTTTGAGGAGGCCCAACAGAAAATATCTTCCACTGTTTTAACATTGTTACCTGTGACTAAATATTATATATCACATACATATATCTCCATGATTACGGCTGTCTTGTGAATGTTTAGTTTTAGCATGGTTAGTAGGATTTCCAAGTTAGAAAAAGTTATCAGGGCATGGGGGAAAAGGCAGATATATTGTGTGTTTTTATAGAAAACAGCAGCACTGCCAGCTTTTTTTTCTTGCTCTGTCAAGTCTAATAATGTTACACACAATTTCTTCATTTCTTGGCAATTAAGAAGTCTGGAGAGTGTACTGCTCTACATGCATGCACTTCAGGGAGTTTGTTATAAATATTTCATCAAGTTGATATATATATATATATATATATAAAACGGCCAGGATGGGACTGTGGATGAGGTGGTAGTGATATAGCAGCTGATGGGGATATGATGTTTGGTGCCCGAGTATGCTGCATTGGGCCTGGGTTTGGGTGGATAACACAGTTAAGTTTTATGGTGACAGAGATATGATTGTATGAGTGAAGGCATTTCTGCTTGATTTTATGTTTAAAATCAAACTGGTTTGAAAATAGTTGTTGCTTTGGATAACTGTACTTGAACAGCAGGATATATGAGGGCTGATACAGACAGGGTATGACTGGGACATGCAACAATGTGCACTGCCACCTCATCAAGCTTGGTCTTCTACTTCAGTACTCAGCTAGCATGTTGTGTGCAGACTCTGTACATCCTAGCTGTATCTGCATAGACTCTTGCACATGATCTGGTTTCCTCCATCATCCCAAACCCATGCCAAAGATCCACTGACAGTCCTTCGACCAGTCCGCAAGCATGAGCACAATGTATGTGTGCATTCTTCAAATGGACTAGCATCCCATTCAGAAATAGTTTCTCAGTCTTGCACAGTGAGTGCCAAAAGAGGCTCCAGTTCCCCCATAACCCTGAAATAACTGATATAAATAAGTAGCTGAATAAAGCAGGTCTTGGGAAACAAACACAATAATGAAAAAAATTACACTAAATACATTTCAGTACAAAAGCAAACAAGTTTGCCTATATTACCGTTTGTTTTTCACTCTGCTGTCAGCACAGTGATCATCCTCCGTTAAGTCTTTGTCCTGCCCATTCTCGGAACATTCTGTAAAGCTGTGCACACTACTTCTTCCTGACTGTTCACCATCATGTGAGGAAGATTTTCTAAAAATTAAAAAAAAAAAAAAAAAGAAAACAAGTATGTAATTTAACTGTATCTTATGAAATTAACACATGCCACTTGATATAAAGTTAGACACTTGTTGCCACAGCTAAATGCATGTTTTCCTCAAACAGCAAACACACCACCACTGCTTAAATCAACCGGTAGCAACTGCTGCCAAATCTTTCCAAGCAGTCTTCAACAAGGGAATCACCTCTCCCAGTAGCCAATCCATTCCTGCTTGCAGTGATTAATGCAAGGCAGGAAGAGATGACCAGCCTATTTTCTTAGATTACCGTTTCCTTTATCAAAACAATTTACTATTACAGATATTTATTACTGATCAGCTCTTGTTATTTTTTGAGCACTATGTATTTAATGTGTCTTATGTAAGTCTGTTATATTTACTTAGATTTTCTACTGGAATGTACGTTTTGTTTTATGTAAACTTTTTTCTTTATTTTAATTTTATCTGCCTGTTGGCCCAGGTTGCAGCTAAAACCAGTTCTGTACCAGTCCACTTACCTGAGTAACAAACAAACCAACAAACAAATAAATAAAATTACACGGGAAATATAAATTACATTCTCTGGGAGCAATGAACAGCATGTTTTGCACAGTATTTATAAAAATAAACTACACAATGCTGACAAAGACAACTATATCTAGTCTGAGATAAAGCATGGTGGAGTGTGCTATAAGATCCTTGGCCCTTAATGAGTTCTCTAGATAGCAGAGGCATATAAGGAAGACTGACCTAGATTCTTTTGGACATGAATTGGCCTACCAGGGGAGTTCTGTTATGATGAAAAGGAGGACTGAATTAGGGAAGGATAGGGGATGCTGGTGTTGGCTCCAGACTAACTTGAGAAACATTTGAATTTTACTCATGTGAAATCTGGTTAAAGAAATTATGAGGATGCATGAAGCAATGTAACTGAAAATTCTGAGGAATACTCCTGCTGAGGAAAGAAAAGTTGTGCAAAATCTTACCATAACCATAGATGCCCTTCTCTGCACTGCTGCAGTATTGTTCACTTGAGGGATATCCCCGCCAGATGGTGCCCTGAAGTCGGCCAGTATACAAAAGACTTTTTCACCACTGTAGGGTACATGCTACGTCTGGCGTAGGTTGCAGTTGTACACAAGCCATAAAACAGATATACACATGTACCATCCTCAGAAGTGAATGTGCCAGGAGGAAAGGCTGTCTATGGAAGAAATGGTGTGAGTATCCAGGAAAGACGAGAGTCCAGTGGGGAAGATGGGAGGGATAGAATACTGCAGCAGTGAAGAGAAGGACCTCTGTGGTTATGGTAAGATTTTACACAACTTTTCTATGTCCTTCTACTTACTTGCTGCAGTAGTCTTCACTTGAGGGTGAGTTTTTGGTGCCACTTGTTCAAATAAAGGAGTTTTATTATCGCAATCGCATTGGTTTCTTGACAGTGTCTGGTGCACCATTGGAGTATTTGTTTTTCTACTTGAGGGTGAGTGCCAAAGCTCAAGAGGAAAAGGAGGGGGCTGAATAGATGAGCTCTCAATGAAGCCATGGAGGATGCCTCTGGCAAAGCCAGTTCTGGATCTGGAGACAGTATCCAGTTTGTAATGTCTGGTGAAGGTATGAATGGTAGACCAGGGAGCTACCTCAAGAATAGTGCTGTTATCTAGGCCTTGGAAGAAGCCATGGCTCTGGAAGAGTGGGTTTTTACAGGGGAGGAAAGAGTCCTTCCATGGTTAGTGTAGCAGAAGGAGATGGTTTTGGAGATCCAGGAAGATATGGTCTGCTTGGAAGCAGGGAGCCCCAGTGCCCTGGGATGGAAATCAATGACGAGCTGGTCAGATTTCCAGAAGGGTTTAGTTTTGTCCAAGTAGAACCTCAGTTATCTGCAGACATCCAAGGAATGTTGAATCCTCTCACTGCGGTTTTGTGCGGGAGGGGAGTTGGATGGATTGGTTAAAAGAGACCTTGTTAATCACTTTTAGCATAACGGATGGGTTGGTTCTCAGAAATACCCTGTCCTTATGGAAAGCTAGAAAAGGAGGGGGTATAGTGATAATGGCTTGGAGTTCTGACGCCCTTCTTGCTGAAGTCAAGATAACCAGCAAGACCATTTGCCAGGTGCAATGCTTGAGGGAAGAGGACACTGGTGATTCAAAGGGGGGGGGGGGCAGAGTCAGATTTTCCAGTAGAAAGTTGCAGTCCCAGGAAGGAGGGATGGGTTTCCTGGCAGGTCTAATGTGGAGGACACCTTTAAGGAACTGCTTCAGCTTGAACCTGGAGTGGAGGGGGGAGATAAGGGCAGACATGCAGATATGACTGACATGTGGGCTTTGATTGATGAATAAGCCAAGCCAGCACTGAGCAACTCACACAGGTAGGATAAAACCTCTGGAATATCCACAGTTAATGGATTCAGATCCTTATATTGGCACCATAATGAAAACCTTTCCCATTTGGAAACATATGATTTTCTAGTGTTGGGTTTTCTGGCCTTCTGCAAAATCCTGAGCAAGTGGGGTAACTTGTGGTGATAGCCCTGGGCTAATTGGAAGAGAAGGTGAACCCCGTGCTGTCCTGGCCAAAAGGGAGTCAACCAGCAAGATTTTTGGTCGGTCCTGCCTGATCTTGAGCAGGAATTTTGGTATTAGAGGACAGGGAGGGAATGTGTAGCGAAACATCCCCCTCCCTGAGAATGAAAGGGCATCCAGTTTCCATGCCAGAGGACTTGGGACGCTGGAACAAAATATTGGAAGTTGTCTGAGCAGAGGGGAAGCAAATAGGTCTATTTCTGGAGTATCCCATTGGTGGACTATGTCCACGATCGCATTCCTGTGAGGCATCCATTCATGGGATTGATCTGCTCAACGTGTCTGCCACAATGTTTCTGTCTGAGAGGATGTACACCGCCTGAAAGGTAACATTATGCTTTTTGAGGAAGTCCTATACTAGGAGGGCCAACATGCAAAATAGATAGGATATGGTCCCCCTTGCTTGTTCACATACCACACTACCGTCATGTTGCCAGTGAACTACTTCAGTGGGCCTGGGCTGATGAGGAATCTGAAGGGCTAGGAGCAATGCTCTCATCTTCTCTGTGTTGATGGGACCACCCTCCTTGAATGGTGTATTTTCCCATAGCTGCACCCCAGCCCATGTTCTTAGACTGGATCCAGACAGTGGAGAGGTAGTCCTGGATTTAGGCTTACCTGTTGAGACCACCAGGGAATTTCCTTTTTCAAGCAAGGGAGTAGGGTAATAGGGAATTCTAGATGATGTGAGTATTGTGTCTAGTCTGATCTGAGAAACCATTGGAGCTTCCTCATGTGTATTCTTGCCAGAGGTACCATGGGAATGGCAGAAGCCATAAACCCACATACCTTGAGAAATTCCCTGGATGTGATGTGGTGTAAAAGCAGAAGAGACAGGAAGCAAGAGCTCTGCTTTTTGTGGCTGTAGAGATACTCTTAAGATACTGTCAGGCCTCTAGGAATGAATGTGAAATAGCATACAAAAAGATATTATTTTGGAAGATGATCTCTTGCAAGGTATGATTGATACAAAATTGTACAATTTCCTATGAGTAAAAAGACCGGTTATCCCAGGAATCTTTGGAATCCCCAAGGTCCATAAGAACTTACAGAACCCCCCACTGAGGCCAATTATAGCGTCAGCTGGCTCAAAAACACAACCCTTAGTCATGTTTATTGACTCTAAGCTAAAGCCATTTTATGGTCTACACCAACACATCTTAATAGATTCTTGGGATTTCCTTACTAAGTTAGGGCAGGTTCCCTTTGATGCCAACTATATTTTCATGACCATAGATGTTAAAGATCTTTTCTCAGTTATACCCCACCAAACAGGTTTAACCTGGTTTGAAGTTTTGGCTGAGTTGGATTTTTTGAATGCCAATGACTTTAGGCTGATTTTGGAAAATAAACTTACTTTGGACAACAATTTTACCTATTTTCAGGGTGAATATTATAAACAACTGGACTAGGTAGCCAATTTTCGCTAATTTGGTACTCCTTTATTGGGAGAAGAATTTTGTGTTTACCAGTGATTTTTTCAAAATTATTCGTGCCTATTACTGTTATTTGGACGATATTTTTGTGTTGTGGGACGGTACATCTGAGTCCAAACAATTTTTATGCAATTTTTTCACTTCACTACCAGTTTCCTGCCCTTTACTAGTTCAGTTGAGACTGAGTCTATTGCATACCTAGATATACTTAGTTCTAAAGATACAGAAAATAGTGAATATGTGTCTCAAATACACAGAAAAGAATACTTTTGAAATTCATACTTAAACTTCAAAAGTAACCACCCCCTCCCCAAAAAAGAATATCATGAAGGGTCAAATGGTGAGGGCAACCTGAATGACTTCTAATGAACAGGTTCTGAGTAGGGAATTAGAATTTACTGAGAGCTTATTTTTGGCTCAAGATTATCCCAAACTTCTTATTGATAACATCAAGAAGGAAATTATGGATGGTTTGGGAGTTAAATATTACCCCCTTGATTAGGGGTAAGCCTATTGCCAACAACAATATTACTGCTACGACAGCTGACATTCAGACCACCTTGGAAATAGGGGCAACAGAAGATGTTTACCCCTTAGGCAAATGAACCTCTCGAACCAAAAACATATACTGTGTGTTAGGGTATAACCAAGATTCTTTGCGAATCAAAGAAATTATTCTTAAGTTTTAAAATATGTTTGCCATGATGCCCAACACTCTCTCTGTTTTTCAATATTCCTTTAAGGTTAGTTATAGGAGAGATGCCAACCTTAAGAACTTGTTTGAGAATGTATCACAAGTTAATAGCTTTACACTGCACAAAAATAAAGGTACTTTCAGATGTGGCAGTTGTGCACAGTGTTGGATGGTGGTCAATAACAGTGAGTTATTTTTAGCCAGCCTGGATAAGTTTATTCCTACTGATGGATACCACAATTGTGGCTATAAAAGAATAGTATATACAAGGCATATTGTACCATCTTGTTATGCATTCTATATAGGAAAGACAGAGAGATGTCTTAGACAGAGAATATATGAGCACTTATATGATCTAAACAGGGGCAAAGACATCAATGCCCTGTGCAGACATCGTTTAGTTTGTCCCTCAGCCAGATTTAAATTCTGGGTGATACAGCAAGTTCAGATTCCAGAAAGGGGTGGTGATTGGGAAACCAGGTTGGAATATCAAGAGATGATATGGCAAATGTTCTTTGATGCCTGTGTAAACCCTGGTTTAAATAACCACCTTTCTATAGTTCCTGCCTTGAAACTGAAAGGAAACATTTTATAACATCTTTGTCATGTTTAGGAGATCATATACACTTTTGTAAATAATATTTGTGTACATACATTTTTGCAAATATTTGTAAATATTTTTACCAAATTGTGTTGTGCATATGTGTGTGTATATATGTTAAACAAGAGTATACAAAGTTTCTGTTATGTTTCTTTAAATTTTCAAATGTTGTGTAATTAACTTACAGCCACTCATATTCAGGTTTTGATTATTTCAGTAGTTTGTTTGTGACAATACACCATTCTGATGAAGTTTCCGTGAGTGAAACGAAAGCGCTGATTTGCTGTGGATATTCTTTTATTAAATTTTATACCATATTGGTTTGGCTTGGCTTTGCTTTTGCCTATAGATGTATGGACCTTTACTGGCTTGCTTTCCAGGGTTCTACTTACCTTCTCAGAAGGTAAAAGGGAAGTAGAAGGGTGCATCCTGGATGGCTTGTCAGTATGAACCGATATGACTACTGGGTCTGCTGCAGGGCATCTCAAAATGAAAATCTGGTCCCCTGGGACTTTACAAAAATGGTCAGGCTTCTTCTTAGCAGGGGCCTGAGAATCTAGATTCTGTGAGGCATTGTGGAATGCATACAAAAAAGCTGGGTGGACAGGTGGAACTGAAGAAGAACTTGGCAAATTAATTTGTAGTAATTGGTAGTATCTTTTTTGTATGTCTGAAATTTGAGTAGTATCCCACTTAAATTGCTCCCCCATCTTCAAGACAGTTTCTCCAAAGGAAATTTACTCCATGGGAGATTCAGCACCTACACACTCCTCTTCAGGAGATACATATTCAGAAGGGGAGGGTATTTGGGTAGAGTAATTAAGGATTCCTCTTCATCAGAAGAGGTATCCTCTGATGATTCAGACTCCCTAACCCATTTCTGTAAGGACTGAAGGTCTGGAGAAGGGGAAACTGTAGAGATCTGTTTAAGGGCCATGAAGGCCTGAAAAAGAGTTTGGGAGAAGGCCTGCCATTCAGAAGGGGCCTCTGTAGTATTGCATAAATGTTTTAGTCTTTTGCATTTTCTTAGCTGGAGGGCCAGTCCTTGACCTACTATCAGATGCCTCAGACTCCGATACTTCGGATGTAAAGCTGGGAGCAAACCTCCTAGGATCTTTCACTCATTCAAGCCTTGGTTTCCCCTCAACATCTAAATTGGACATCTAGCCAACCTCTAGCAACATGCTCGCAGCTGAAGGCAAGGTGATCTCAGAAGTGGGTCTGGCCTGTGACTCCAAGCCAGAGTTCTCATGTGCTCCGGATCGATGAGCGCCTCAGGAGAGACGTTGGATGGCAGAGGTGCAGTTGAAGATGTAGGCCAAGCTTTTTTGGCCTTATTCTTCAGAGGCTCAGTATCGGATCCCAGGGCACCCTTCATATGTTTAGTTAGTAATTATAAACACTGACTGTCCAAGTACAAAGCTAAAGAATTAAGCCTGCTTCTAAGAGTCTTTGGAACGAAGGACTGGAAGATACTACAAGACTTATGGTCATGATTGGGACCTAGATAGAAGAGACACTTGGTATGGCTGTTCATATGTGGAATTTGTCTTCCACATTGGCACTTGCCCTTCCTGGATGACGTAACAAAAAGGAACAAAGAAGAAATTCCCCCACGGGGCACTTATCTGAGAAAACAATGACAAAATTGCTGAAAACTGCAACATATGTTCAGTAGCTGGCTTTCTGACTGCCAGCAGAAAAGTTCTGAGGATGGTACATGCATGCATCCACTTCATGGCCTATGTACAACTGCAGCCTACAGTGGTGAAAAAGTTTTTTGCATACTGGCTGACGTCAGGGGCGCCATCTGGCAGGGATATCCCTCAAGTGAAGAATACTGCAGCAAGTGAACGTAAGGACATCTGCTTTGGTGAACTAGTTCTATGAATATTTGATGGTAAAAAGGAAACTTTCCCTGAAGGGAGGTAAGCTACCATCAAGGAGGTGTTCAGGAAGATGGGACCAGGGCAGACTGAATTAACATGAAACCCCAGACTGCAGAAAAGATTCATGAAGTAGACATGGGAGGACAGTGTGTGTTGGGCAGCTAAATAAGGCAATAGGCCAGCAAGGAATAAATATGAATTCCCTGAAGTCCAAAGAAGGCTTTAATGGAGCCAAACATTTTGCCAAAACACTATGACCAGTAGAAAGGCCAAATGACAAAAACACAAATTGGAAGTACAATCTCAAAGCAAAGAATCTTTTTTTAACAAAAATATTTTTATTAAATTATCATATATAACATAGGTAATCTTACATTTGTATAAATGAAAAACAAACCATATTAATACAACTTTAGTTGCAAACATTATACATCACAACCCCATTGAAATAACTGCACTAAACATCACTCATAATATCAAGACATTGTCAGTTAAGCTTTACACAGCTCGTTCAACATCTGCTTTCTTTTGAACCTCATTCTTCCTGTGCATGTATTGTTCCCACAATTCCCATTTTTTTCTTATGTACTTTGCTCCTTCCCTTTTCTGAAGATCCCAATTCCAGTAGTTTTACCTCTATTACTATATTCACTACTTCTAGTTGGTTTAGACTTTGATTTGCATTTTCTAGTAATTCGGTTTTTGGCAGCCACCACAATTAGACTTAGGAAGGCCTTATTATGTTCAGGCAATTCCGATCATACCTCTCAACCTCTTAGTGAAAGAAATCTGGACAAAACCTGACAAAAATGGAGGGACAACGGCCCAAAAATAGGGACAGATTTTAAATATTGCTCTTATAAACTTAGAAAGTTGCTAGAGTAACACGGTTTGGGTTAACATACACGTTCTGAAGGATGCGAAGTCTGAAATGCAGATGTATGTCATTATTTAGTTATTTCAATCCTCAGATCATCCCAGTGATTTGCCAGAAAACCACAAATGTAATGAGGAACAGAGCAAATATATGAGCCAAAAATCAGGACATTCTGCAAAAATCTAGACAGTTGACAGATATAATTCCAATTCTGTACCATAGCTCAAAAAATTTCCTTAGTTACACCAATCTGCTCACCCAACATCCCTGACACAGCAGTCCGCAGGAAATCCTTAAAGTCTGCAAACTCATTACACTCACAGAAAATATCTTCCCAGTTACCTCTTTCTTTCCCATCATGTCTCCAACATTTGCTGTCTATCTGAGGAAAAATTCTTTGGAGTGTGCCCAGAGTATAAAAAATACATATGTAAACACTTTCAAGCTTCTTCTTCTTCTTTCGGCTTTTTCCCAGTTAGGGGTCGTCACAGCGGATCACCTGTCCGCTCATGATTGACAGTGGAGTTTTACTGTGTTGGGTTGCCAGCCCGGCGCCCAAGCTTCCACAGAAGGCACACACACACACACGCACACACGCGCACACACACACACACACACACACACACACACACACACCAAGGGCCAATTTAGAGCAAACACCCTAAATCTTCTAGAATTTGTTGCATATTTGGGAGATATACATATATCCCCCCATTGTCTCTTTGTGAATTGCTTATCCAATCTCTTTTACCAATCCTTTCGAAGCTCCTATGATTGATTCTTATAGTTTTCATGTACTATTTTACATGCTCTACTAATTACTCCTTTTTTAATGGCAGCTTCTGTTCTAGATTCTATTAAAAACTCTACCAGTGCTAATCTTTCATTTAGGACCCCCCCCCCCCATTTCTTTCTCTTTGCCTATAGTCTGACAAAGAAGACAATCTCTAATCTGCAGTCCAAATAAATTATTGGCATCTTCCCATTCTATTACCTTTCCCTTTCTAGTTATTTGCTCTCAATACTTTGGGTCCTTTGCCAGTTTTCTCTAATAAATTCCAGCCCTTTCTTGCCTATTGTCTGTATCCCTAATAGCAGTCATCCCTATCATCAGAATCTCTTTTCTCCATTCCCGTGCTGGAGTAGTTCTTAACTCATTCACTCCAATCAGACTTCTCAACCATACCGAATTTCTCATTTTTTACTGGTTTTGATGTCTAAATAATGGGGTGCTACGATTCCCGAGTGGCATCCCTCAATTTCTGAATTTCCCAGCTTTTTTTTTTTTTATTTTGTCTTGGCTGTTTTGAGCTGACATCATCACATGTGAAATGATGTCAGCTTCTTGAAAAGCCTGTCAGAATTGAGCTTAAGGGCTCAAAATAATGTGCAAGCCTACTAATGGTGGTTCAACAAACTAAGAAGGGAAGGGAAGCTGCAGAAATGGTTACACTGCCGAGGACTCAAGGAGGTATTTAATTATTTATTCTGCTGCTGAGCTGATTCTACACTTTGCCACTGAGGGGTTTGGTGTGTTCTCCGCTAGTGTGTGGTTTCTCAAAGCCACCATGCTTATTTAGAGCTGGTGTTCATTTCTACACTGCTTCTGCACTTTGCCGCTGAGAAGTTTATCCTATGTAGAGCTGGTGTTTTGATTCTATACTGCCGAGGATGTATTTAATTATTTATTCTGCTGTTGAGCTTATTTAGAGCATGTGTGTGAAATGCCCTAGCTGAATATACCTGGTGGCTAGAGGTACTCAGGCTCAAATCATGTACCTTGGGTAAAGGTAACAAGAGCCTAAAGTCCCTACCAGCCACCACTTGTGGAAACTTTCCAGATTATTTTTTCTGTTCCTCATAAAATCTGTGGTTTTCTTGGTTTTTATGATAAATCAGTGAAAGATTGAATTCACTAAATAATGACAGGCATTTGAATGGTAACACAAAACCTTTTATTCTAGCAATTTTCTAAGTTTATAAGATCAATATTTGAAATCCCCCCTATTTTTGGGGCTGTATTCCCCCATTATTGGCTTTGTCCAGGTTTTGTTGTGCTAAGAAGTTGAGAGCTATGGTGAGAACTGAATTCACTGAATATGTTTGGGGGCTGTATTCTCCCATTATTGGCTTTGTCCAGGTGTTTTGTGCTAAGAGGTTGAGAGCTATGGTGAGAACTGAATTCACTAAATGATAGCCATTTAAGTTTCAGTCTTCCAATCTTTCAGTAAACTGCTGATATGGCATAGTGGTATGTTGCTCTGACTATAGTGCACAGGATCCTGGGTTCAAGACTTGGCAGTGAAACACATGGTGGTAACACATTTTATTGTAGCAACTTTCCAAGATTATACAAGCAATGTTTAAAATGTGTCCCTGGTTCTTGGGCTTTTGTCCCCCCAATAAATTTTGGCTTTTTCCAGATTTCTTGTGCTGCAAAGATGAGAGATACAGTTCAGTGCTGAGTGGATTTCACAAGGAGCTGAGAGCTTCGGGGAAAAAGAAGTTTAGTGCTGCATATGCCAAGTCTGCTTGCATTGTTAATAGCATAACAAGTTAAATACTTGCTTTTGATGCAGAAGGCTGTGGGGGTTATACTCCCACAGTATGTAGATGCATTCCTGATACTGTACTGTGTTGTACTTTTAAAGGTGGGTGGATGCTGCAGTCCTGAGACTGTCCTCTTTGGTGGCAATAACTAGTAACTATGAGCCTGTTATCAGTTTGCCATCCATTCCATATTGCAATATTACTAGCTTATCATTTTTTAATGTAACATGGGCAATTTACTCCTCAAGAGCAACGTCTTCATTAATTACAGATCTCTTTAATGCTGAATTATTTAGATGACTCTTACTTCTGCAGAGATTGTGCACATTTACTGATACTGGTGGACTGTAGAAGTTTGAGTAGACTTTTTATGATGGAAACGTTGTGAAATGGGCAGTTTTGTCATTATTGATGCATGCATTTTGTTTCATTATTTACTGGAAAAATGTTCAAAACAATACATTTAACGTGCCGTGTAACAACTGTACTGTACTATACAAGGGATATAATTTAATACAATCAGGAAGGTGTATGAAATAACACATGTATGTTTCCTGTGCAAGGGGCCTATGACTTGAAAATAGCCCAAAAGTAATCTTTATCTGACACTGGCCAGATGTATTTTCTTTGAATGTGGGTTTCAATGAATGTGAGTTTCAAGGGCATAGAAGTTTTAATGCGAAGTCTATTTTCATTGTGATACTGCATTCCTTTGTTGAGCAGATTTTGATTAGTATTTGTGCTGTAAAATGTAAAGTAAAACTTTTAAATGAAATCCAAATGATCGCAGAAGTAAAGCAGTATGCACATTACAGTGTTTATGGTAAATGGGGAGAAATAGCCAAGTAATGGGACATTGGAATGGCTGCAGGGGGGAGGGCTGCATATTGGGAGGCCCCATTCGACCATGATTTTGTGAGGGTGGAAGGGTGGCAAACTCAAAGACAGCCCCGGGCGGCACAAACTGTAGCTGCGCCACTGATCAGTAGGCCATGAAGAATGACTTTTGGAGGTCCTAGCAAACTATAATATTCTTTTGCTAAAATTAGAATATTGCCTACCATTAAATGCCCTACTTTTATCATAAAACCCACATACTGCAAGTCACCAAAAACAAAATCCTAAGGTTCATCATCCATTCCCTTCCCAGTGAACATACATCATTGCTACACATTTAAAAGAAAATGGTTACCATTTACTACAGGGTCTGGATGTCTGGGGCCATATTCTGTTTGAAAACTGATATCCCACAATTCCACTGGAGTGGGTGGAGTTACATAATTATGCATGATATTTTTATGTTAATCAGCGTACAGATTTGTACCTATTTTTCATGGGCCTTTGTCCAGATTTTTGACGTTTTCAGGTTGAGAGGTATGACTCCAATGGAGCTCGGGAACTTTGCACTGTAACTTCCAATGGGCGAAGCCTCAACCTTCTGACAGAATCAAATAATGACCTCACATTTCAAACAAATGTTCATATCTATGGAACCAACATACTATGAAAGAAGCATAAATGGCAAACTCTTCAGCACAAACAATTTTTATAGTGGTAGTATTCTTTAGGTTCTAAGTCTTAAACTGAATTTTATAAGTCACAGTATACACAGTAACTATTACATTTGCAATATTTTGTAAACAATATCTCAGCAACCACTCAAGATAAACACATACTCTTAGCAGCATTTTATTCATCTAGCTGAGCGCTTTCATGTGAGGCTAAGGAGTTCTGTCTGTATTACTTGGCTGTTGACAAAGTTAGAAAAATGTGAAAATGATATGTATATAAATTAGTATCATAAAAACAACAGTTAATATCTATTTTGCTGCACTAGACAGAAGTCAGATATTAACGCAGTTGAATTTGCTGCTGTGCAATATTTAAATTGAAATCTTTTAAAACCTTGTACATAGCACAGTTTTGGAATTACTGATGCAAATATAAACAACCAATATTTGACGCCTAAAGGAGTCAGTAGGAGTTACTGCAATGCACCTGGAGGCATCACTCGGATGTAATGAGCTAAAATACTTTCTGCTACTTTACGAATAAAATATTCTGTATGATTACTGTCATTCTCCTTAAAGGTCTTCATCCAAAATTCCAGTCTCTCCTTGTTTCTTGAGCTTCTCCCCTGTATCACCATCATTCCTTTCAACTTTGAATTATAATTTTCTGCTTGTGTTATGTATATGAGCCTTAACTATGTTTCTGTAAAATACCCCTTCAAACTGGGCAATCCTAGTCCACCTTGTTATACTGGAAGAATCACCTTATTCCACTTGATCCTTGCCGTCTTCCCCTCCTAGATAAAATCCTTCAGCACCTTTTTAATTGCTATTCACAACTTCTCCTCTGGTTGATAAAAATATCCCTGGCCTGTGTATAAAGCTAAAGGGACTAAAAGCATTTTAACTGCTTGTAACTTACTATCCACATCCATACAACAAAGCTTCCAGTTGCTCAGTTTTTGTATAATCTTCTGTTTAGTCTCCTCCAACATATCCTTAGCTACCACAGCTGAGTCCCTTTTTAATCCATACTCTTAAATACTTCATTTTATCATGTCCCTATAAATATGGGTATTACTGTACCAATCTGTGTGTGGGTACATAATTTACCACTATTGCCTTTGTTTTACCTTCATTAAGGTTGTATCCCTAGAAGATATGAAACTGTCTTAAAATGTTCCACAACACTGTAATGTATCTCTCTGGTTTTGCCAGGTATAAAATAATATCATCTGCAAACACAGCCAGCTTTTCTTGACTACCACACCAATTAATTCTTTGAATTTCTGAGTCTCTTATTTTCTTTGCCAATGGTTCTAAATATAATGCAAACAAATGGGGAAAAGGACACCCCTGCCTACTTCCTCTACTAAAGCAGAAATTAACAGAGAGGATCCCACCCACTTTAATTTTCATCTCTGATCCCTCATACACACTCCTAATCAACCTTATATTTTTATCAGGGAAAGCAACTGCTTCCATTGCCCTGCTCACAAAGTCCCAGCTTACTCTCTCCAATGATTTCTCTGCATCAAGATCCACCAACAACAGTGGTATTTTCTTAAATTCTGCTTCTCTCTGGATTATCACTGTTCTGTTAATGTTATCAAATGTTTGCCTCCCCTCCACAAAACCACAGTGAATCATATCTATCAATTTTGGCATAATTTTTACCATTCTTTTAGCCATTATAAACAAACACTTTATAATCATGGTTTAGTATTGAAATGGGCCTGTATGAAGCTGGATCTGATGGATCTTTACCCTCTTTAGGTATTACTGCTACCCCCACTTTCTTCCAGGATGTCGGTACTTCTCTTCATCTTATGATACTGTTAAACAAAACCTTCCAGATCTTTATTAGTTTTTCCCCCTCCTAGCTTCCAAACTTCCACAGGAATACCATCTATTCATGGGGGCATTCCTGTAGCTTGGTTATACATCAACATTTTTGTCTCATCTCCTCCTATCCTGTTAGTAATTGAGCCTCATGCATATTTAATTCTTCCATAAACATTTCCATTTGTACTTTTGCTTAATTTCCACATTTCTTTGCTTTATACAGATTTTCATAAAATGTCTGAAATATTTCTAATACTTCCACAGGATCTCTTGTTATCTTCCTGGTTATAGGCTCCCTAAGCTTGGTGACAGCACTTTCTGCTTTGTGTTGCCTGAGTCATTGTGCTAAAAAGTTTTTGCACTCTAGAGTTATCATCAAAAACCAGTTGCTTGACAGCAATCTTTCTAAACTTATGCATATTATCAAGGTAATCGTTTATTTTCTGTTTAGCATTCTGCAGTTGCTCCTCTTCTTTTTCTGTAGGATTCCCCCTATTTTGCAATACTTGAACATTTGTCAGTCCCTCTAAATAATCTGTTACTTCTTAATCATAGCTCCCTTTCCTTTATTTCCACCCTAGGTTTAAACTAGACTTTAATTTTATCTCACTCCCTAGCTATATTTTCGGAAGAAATGTTTATCTTCTCTAATAGCTCCTGAATAATTCCCAAAACCCATTCCTTAAATTCCTTGCTTTAAACAAATGGGTGGGAAAAAGCCAGTTTCTCATTTTTATTTCATAACCTTGTGTGTTTTTTTTTTTTTTTTTTTACTTTATTTTAGTTACTACTGCCGCATGACCTGAAATAGTTATTGGGTGCATTTCAACACTTTCAATTAAATGCACATGTACCCGTAAAATATAAATTCTATCTAGCCTAGCCCAGTTTTTGCATCTTGGGAATAATATGTAAATTTACTCTGAACTCCTAGTACCAAATTCACATCTTCCATGCCAAACATTTTCATAAATTTCTTCAAAAAATCTACCCTCCTTTATTATATTTCCCCTTCCGGCCCCCTAAGACACATCTTCACTGTTGCAAATCAAATTCCAGTCCCCACACATAAGTAATATTCCTTACTGAAAGCAGATTATTTCTCCCAGAATTTTCTTAAATTCCATTACATCAGTTTTAGGTGGAATATAAATACATGACAGTGTAATTCTCCTCCCTTGCCAGTAGCTGCTTAATACTACATATCTACCATTATCATATTTCCCCCCTCTTCTATCACTATTGGAGCTCCTCTTGCATTTAATACAAGTATTCCACTGAAAAAACATCCTGAAAATCTTTGTTTATCAAATTCACATGTCCAGTTCTTTCCAGGTGTGTCCCCTGTAGCACAGCTATTTGCATTCTACTATTTTTAATATAGTTCACCACTCTTTCTTTTTTATCTGTGAGATAATTCAGATTTAAGGACATTACAGAAAGCATCATTTTATATAGTTATTGTTCCCATCTTTTATAACTGCTTTTTTGTTAAATGTCTAGTTTCAACTTTTATGTTACATACATATACTGTTTGGCAGCTTGGTCTTTTAAACGGTTTCTTGTCATATTCATTTGAGCCTATATCACATATTACAAAACTTTTTGTTTTATTGAAAGCCCTCAAACAAAAAAAAAACACCCCAATACCTCCCACCAAAAATATTAACTTAACACACAAAACTATGTACATCTTCAAAATATGAAGTTTTAAATATCTAATAAGAATAAAAGTTTTAAACTGATAGCCACAGAGACAGGCTAGAGTTAACCAAAATAAAGGTTAGTCATGCTAAGACACACAGTACAACCCATGCTTTTAGCAAGAGCTGTCTGGTTTTGTCTTAATTTTACAGCTGTCGCAGCTGAGAAAACACTTGAATGCTTTCAGCAAACATTTTCTCCAAGCCATTTCTCTTTATCAGATTGTCTTCTAGGGACATGCAAACCACAAACTAAACTGCTAAGTATATGTTGTTTACAAGAAAAAAAATTATAATATTCAATATTCTTCTTCATTTACATGCTTCCTAATAAGACTTGTTGCTGCATAAAGCCAAGGGCCTTAACCCAGTCATTCCCCTATGCAAGCATGAGCAAAAGCGCACTAATTTTTCTTTTGTCATGCTCTCTTAACCAGACCTTTCCTCTTTCCTCTCCCTTGTTTTTTTTTTCACACTGCACTGTCTACATATCTTAAAAATGAACAAGCAAAAAGACAGAAGGGAGAACCAGAAAAAAACATAAGCAACTGTTTATACTAGTATCTTCATTAATCTAAAAATAACTGAGAAAACTATAATTTGTAGCTTGTAAAGAAAGTCATGCACCACTAAAACAGCATCATTAAGAAAAAAATTGTTTCACTTACAGTTAACTTTCTCCTTCCTCTTCCCCTCTCCCAAGTATTTTCCCAAAGATTAATGACATGAAGTAGGCTATATGATTTAGAGTCCCCTACAAATTTAACAAAGTCCAGGAAAATCCAATATTTCTAGATCCTTTTCTTCTGCCATGTTCCACAAGTATAATTACTGCTTTGTAATGCCACATTTGTCACTTTCCAACTTGCTGCTTTTATTCCCTGAACATTAATAACATGAAGCAAGGCCTATGCTTTAAAGTCCCCTACAAATTTAACAAAGTCCAAGGAAGTCCCTTATTTTCAAATTTTCTTGTTCTGTCATGCTTCACAAATACAATTATTGCTTTATCACCCCACATTTTTCAATTTCCAAGTTATTAACTTTATTTCTGTTCTTCACCATCTCCCAAATCCTCTGTTTCATTCCCAACTTAATTTCAATTCTTCTAGTTGACTCATCTTTTATTTCTTCTCTCTTTCAATTGAAAAGTGGAAAAGATTTCACAGACTCAGTCTGTCTGTATTCCTCATCACCAGAAGGATACGAAGCAGAACCCTACTTCTGTTTTACAGTGCACCCTTTGTTGGACAAACTTTTGCATTTCCTCCTTAGCATGTTTTTCATCAAAAAATGTGTTTGTCCCTCCAGGGGAAAAATATCTTGAAGATAGCTGGGTACATCAGTTTGAATCTCACTCCTGCTTCTCAACATTCCTTAAATAATGGCATTTATTTACTCATCTTCTGCCTGGTGTACAATGAGCAGTTATTCTCCACAAACACTCTGCTGGCTCCCACATTTAGTACTTTGTCCTACTCCCACAGTTTTGTCAGAATCAAGTCATTCTGCCAATAAGACATCTTTACTATTAAAGGTCGAGCTTGTTTTCTATTAACCACATCGGAAGCATGCACATGATGTGCCCTTTCAATTAATTCCTGCTGTGGAATACCAGTCCAATTGCTGTCATAAAAATTAATATAGTATATTCCCTCCAGCTTCTTTGGCACACCAGAAAATCTCAGGTTTTCCCTATGTGCTGTGTCCTCCAATTCTATTACTTTTTGAGACATCTCTTCTTGTGCAGTCTTATATTCACAGCCAGCCTTTTCTTCATTTCATACTCTGTGTTTTGCAATTCTGTCACATCATCTGAATATCTGTTTAAAGCTTCTTTAATTTTTTCCAGCTTTTTATTCTTTGCATTGATATACTCTCTCTGTGTTTTATTTATTTTAACAAGGCCTGTGTTCAACTGCCTTATACTTTCCTCTACGTTGCTGGAAGTCATGTCTGGAACTTGCACTGCTTCTCACTGAACAGCTGCAGTATTTCTCCCAGTCTGTGTTTTTTTCCTCACCTTTTGTAGCTGATTTTCCTGGCATTTAGGCAGTGGACTTACTAGCCAGTTACTGAAATTTACCCAGAAATCTAGGTCCACTGACTTTGTCTGCTAAGTTTTTGTTTTCAGACAGGGAGAGGCAGAATTAAGCTGTTACTCAATGTGCAACCATCTTGAAAGATCGTTCAAAGCAAAGAATCTTAAGTAACATTTACAGCCTTTGCGAATTGGAACAGGAAGACAGGCATCCTTAAGGTCCACAGTGGCTAAGTATGCTTTTCAGGTATGATGAGTCTGCAAGGTTAATCTTTTTGGAACTATTAGAAAGGTATCTGGAATTGAAAGGTTCAAATCTGGTCTTTGGATGCTGTCTTTCTTGGTTACTAGAAAAACATTTGAAGCTCTACCAAGCCTTGTGACAACATATCCGATCAACAAGTCAATTTTGACCTTTAGTGGAAGAAGAAGACATACTGATTTTAGCTTGACGCAGTGTTGAATTATTTTCACTACCCAAAAGTATGTTATATGACCACAGCGACATACGGATTTGGATAAATTGCCCGATACCTTGGAAGGATCACCAGGGTGGGCAGAGGAGGAGGGGGAAGATGAAGTCCAAAAGCAGCCATGCAGATTTCTTATGACAGATGGATCTATTCCCTTTCTTTTATTTATTTTTTTGGAGTCTCCCTAACACTTCTTAGTTGAACTGCTGTTTTGAATTTTGCTAAGAAGGCTTGACTGGTTTCTTAAAGAAAGGCCCAGGACTGGATTGGTAATTTCTTTGGTATCAATGAACAGGTGAAATAAAACGCTGTTTTATCCTCTTGATTCATTTCCCCTCTTTCTTCTAATGTCTTAAGAATCTCAGCTAAAGAACTGCTAAAAAGTAAAAAAAAAAAAAAAAAAAAAAAATCTCTTAAGGGGCATTTAAAATATGGGCTATCTTCAAAAAAAATTCAAGAGCCTGACACAAGAATTTCTGCACATTACAGTCCCTTTGGCTGCACTTCTTGACAAAGCAGCCACTTCATCAAAAACACATTTTATTGATTGTTTACCTGGGAAATACAGCTGACCATGTTTGATAAATTGGTTTTAATGTCAGAAGCAGGAAGTTTAGCTATGGATTGATGAATGTCAGCAGGAATAGAAAGCAAGTACTTAGTCATGTGTATCAGGCAGTTAAACTGTTCTGAAAGCTAATGCAGTCGAAGCATACACCTTCTTCCCATACTTGTCAAAGGCCCTGTTTTTTCAATGAAGACACAGTTTGAAGAGGCAAAAGGCTTAGAACCACCGTCTCTGTCCACAGATATCACAGCCAGGTCAGCAATAGGTTTGTTAAACAGAAACCTATGAGCATCTGGCACCTTATAAAGGTCAGTCTGGTTTGCTAAGTGCAGAAAGCTGGGAATCTAGAGATGAGAAAACAATATGAAAAACATTCTCCCCAGCTCTCAGTACTTGAGGGATAGTTAATGTTTTTGGGAAATTAATGCTCATCAAGTTAGAGAGTCTTTTTTGAGTCTCTGATACTTCTTTTTCCTCCCACATGAAGAACTTCATTTTTGAGATGGCATTAGGGAAGGACAGTGTCCTCAGATTCAGATTCATTGGGAACGGGAGCTGTGAGTTGAGAAGCAAAGTTAAAACCTTCATCCACCGAGTCACATACTACCTCTTTGTCAAAGGAAGAAGGGTCTCTCTTCCTCTTAGTGGGCAGACACTGGTATACAAGGCTGAAAGATTTGCAAAGCCCTAAAAAGACCCTGGACAACATTGTATCAGATGTCCTTGGGAGCCCTTCTGACTGCAATATATATGTGTGTGTGGGTGTGTGGGTGGTAAAGGGGATATGTGTTTGTTTCGCCAGGACATTTTCTTTGGTGTCTCTAGTCTGACAGTTTTAGATGAATCGGGCGCATGAACCTCTATTAGTGGCTCAGCAAATGCCTCCCTTACTAGGAACCGTTGAACACCCTTCACCCACACAGAACAACCTGAGATTCTCCCTTCTTGGCTACGGGTGCTTGAAGTCTGGTCTGACTGGATGCGTGGCGTCCCTGTGCCTTAGAAACTTTCCATGAAACCTCAGCAGAGGCACCAGGAAAATCAGAATAATGGTCCAAGGGTTCCAAAACTAACTCAGTGGAACTGTGTTAACAGATCATTACACAGAAGAAGACATATGAGTCTCCTGAGTAGCCTCTATTGGAATATTTCTTTCTTTCAGGGGAAGATGCACAGAACACGAGTCAGTAACCATGATCACATGCATCAAAACTTTTAGGCGATGGTTTTCAAGAAAAAGTCTTAAAGAATTCAGTCTACTTCAAATGGTTTTAGGAGTAAAAGACAAGCAGGTCTCCAATGAATGGACATTGTGATTCTCCTCTAAACAGAAAACACAGGTCATGTGAGCTTCCTTATAATGTGTCCGCCTTCCACATATACATTTCCATTTCCTGAAACACATTACATGTTCAAAATTACTTTTCACAGAAAAAATAAAAGAAGGCCTGCTAGAAGGTACTTATCTGCCCAAAATAAAAAGTTAAGCACTTACCTTCTTGATAGATCTACCCAAATTCTGAGTCACTCCAGCTTTCATTTTTCTTTATAGCAGCAAAACACCTTCCAAAACTTCTCTCTCACATTATGGATACTGCCACATCAATCTTAAGCATGTTGTCATGTCACAGTACCCATCCCCAAAACTGATGCACTTCCTTCAGTACAGGCATATAGACCCATTTCCATCTTATGGCCACCCTCATTAAAATATCTGAGAAACTCCTGTACAATCACACTCATGAATAATACAATAAAAAATGTAAACTGCCAAGCTCCCAAAAGGAGTTCAGGGTCTGATATAGTACTTTTTTCAGCTGCTAGGTACCGTAGAGCAGCAAAGTTCTATGACTCCAGAGAATCCTTGTTTGATTAGTGCCTCTGATTACTGTTTAAATTGTATTATTTGAGCAAAGCTCTGAAAAGGTTTAGCTTGCTCACTTCTTTTTTATTTTATTTTTATTTTTTGAGAGGGAGCATGTGTCCACGTACACATTTACCACAATGAACTCTGCAGTGAAGTAGTAGGGGCAAGGCTATTAATTACACCAAGCAGAGGTGTTAACACTCATGACAGCCCACTGCATGTCTATCCCTTTGGAGACTATGAGCATGCGCGGGAGAAGGCACAGCATGGATGATGGCTACTATTCCTTATCTGCCCCTGGAAATGAACAGGTTGTAGGGCTGTCATTCTGAAAGACAAATGGTCCTACTGGGTGACTGGGAAGGACAGGCTCAATGAGCAAGTGGGTATATGTACATATATATATATATATATATACATACATATATATATATATATATGTACATATATATATATATATATATATATATATATGTACATATATATATATATATATATATATATATGTACATATATATATATCTAGTGGCTTATTCATTAACTCATTGACATGGAAATGGTCTCCAATAGTGTAAACTGGACTATTTCACTGCAAAACATTAGAAACATCAGCTATTGCACAAATACGGTTGGCAGGTTCCAGAACTACCTTCATTAGAGAACTTTAAACTTTCTTGGCGACATTCGATCTTTTGAACACTAGCACAATCTCGGACGGTGTCCCTCCTGGCTCTACTGTACTGTGACATTATCTTTTTCTCACTCTACATTAACGAATTAACCAGCAGCATATCCATCTCGGTTAAATCCCTATATACAGACAATACTAGGCTTTTAATGTACGACTGCAAGTAAAAATCCACTTTAACAAACTACGTCTTTGGACTGTAAGTAATAAGTTACAGTTATACATAAATGACAGTGATACTGTCTGGAATCCTCAAAAATAAAAATAACAGTGAGGTCCCTTGTCTACTGCTGACCTAGACAAACACAAAGGTCAGCAAGTGTAGCAATACAAATATCTATGCATCCTAAAGGATCCTTCTCTCTCCTTGAAATGGCATACAGAATTCATCACAATGTTAGTAATTAGCTGAAAGCCTATGAATTTATAGACTTTACTGATTTTAGCTGGAAGCATCTGGTTCGATAGGGATTCACTGTACTCATCCAGTGGCACAAAGAAGGCAACAGACTTCTTGGGGACATATGAGAAGAGTCTGGGTGCTTACTCCCTCAGACTCACAAATCATTGGCAATAAATATCCTGATACTAAGATTAGAACACACACTCAGTTCTAGCCAAAAATTCCATATGCCTCCAACCACAATCAATAAGGTCTATCAATTCATAAACCTTGACCCTATAAAAGAACATCACTGCTCTACCTTGCAAAAAGCCAACTACCTACATCCTTGTAGTCATCCTAACCTTTACACTCAACTGCTACCACTGTCCCTCACTCTAATGATCAGAAACTTCCCATAGGACCTATAGACAGACTCAGCTGACTCACTGATACGTTTATCTAAATAATGAGTGAAAATTGCTTCATTAAAACTGACTCAGCCAAACTGGAACAAACCATCTCCAAATTTCTGAGTATTCCCAAATCAAGAAAAAAAAAACTTCTGCACCTGTAACTGTTCTTGCCTTACTGATAAGGACTATTATGGGTCTTCCATATTAACACTATACTCACTTAATACTATCAACATTAAGATTATGACTGCTACCTTCCAAATAGCAATCCACTGAAAATACTGTAAATATGCACATTGCAAGTACTCTGCCTAATGTAATGTTATTCTTTTTATGCTACAGCATTTAACTTTCATGTTACCTTACTGAATAACTCACGTAATATAGAATATCCAAAACACTTTTTATAATACTCTACTGCTCTTTATTGCTACCTTAGTTCCTAGGCCATGGCTGAAAAGGTAGCTTAGACCAGCACATCTACCCCACCTTTCTGCACACAGAAGGCATCAAACTTCTTGGAGGCATATGAGCAGAGTATGGGTGCTTTCAGGCTACAAAGATGGCATCCTTTTGACAAAGAGCTCCTCATCCTTCTTCTTCGGATATATTTTTTTCTCTTTGAGAGGGAAAGGGCCCAAAAGCCAGTTCAAGGAGGATCTCATAAGGCTCAATGTTTCGCCAAAGGAGGGGTCAGCGTCGAGGGAACATATGCAATAAGGAGTTGTTGTCATCTGCTTCAGTCTTTTGAGACAGTAGCCTTCAGGTCCTCAGACTCTTCGAAAGGCGGCTTGACAAAAGGAGTCCCCTGACCCACCAAGCATGCTTGGGGTCGAGTACTTGAAAGTCAAGTGCCAAATTTCATGCTATAGGGCGAGACACTCACAAGCTAGTCTGTCAAGGATGGTGTAAGGACATGCCATTTTTTCAGAGTCCTGAACTAGCATTAGACTACATGCCCACAGTCACAGTTCAAGTTTCCATCAACACTTCAGAAATCTGTTGAGCAACTAGTCAATGAATCTTAGTACTTGTGTGTGAAGCCATGGTGAATTATCCAACCTTGCAATGTGTGGATGAGAATATATAGCAGGGGATCCTGCATCTTGGGCACCATCGACCATAGCCAGCTGACTTTGGAAACTGTTTTACAGGACATGGCTGATCAGCAACATGCTCGAATCAAGTGACTAGGGAACAAGAGGTGCTTACAAGTTGTAATGTCCTCTTGTACCAGTTGCAAGTGTACCACTTTTGGACCCCTTGTTTTCAAGCTCAAATCTTAGTAAGATGATGACAAGCTCATCTCCTGTACAAATTAGAGGATGTTTCAAAAGCAGGGGGCTAGGCTGCAGCTTATCCTCATAATCTTGTTCTTCTGATGGGCTTAAGTTGAGAATTGGGGTTGCATGTGGGACCCTCATGTCAATCTTCAAGTAAGGAACCTTCAACAGCAGTCAACCTCCGCCAAAAATACATGCCAGACGTTTTTCCCACTGACATCTGCAGATGGTAAGGCTGAAACATTTACCAATATGTATATCATGACTATGACTATGGAATCAACTGTGAAATCTGCAGAAAAAGAATGGAAGGACATACACTCAGATCGGCAGTGGGATCTTGAAATATTACACCTCACAACGTAACTACGTCAGAAGAAAATCTCATAACTGACAGCTCAGGTACACGAATGTACACAACCACAGAATTATGTAACATTACAAGCAACTATCCCCAGCCTGAAAATTATTAGCAAACTCCTCTGCAGTAACTGTTTGAATGGTTGTGACTCAATGCTGAGTCCAGTAATGTGGAGACTGACTGGATGGCCACAAATCCTGACTTAGATATACAAAGTATGAGACAGTTTTTCTCAGAATATTCCCTTTACTATGAGGTATGGGAATCTCTGGGTTGGTATATGTAAGTTCAGGGGTGTGGGGAGGCTTTCCCTCAGTAAAAAAAAAAAAAAAACAAATTTAAAGGACAGCAATGATGTTCAATATTTGTTTTTCTCTTACATTTTCAGTCTTTTTTCCTGCTACAGCGCTCAGCATTAAAACTGTGAAAATTTCAACAGGAAGCCCTCTCCTGCAACCCCCAGCACAGGGGGTGGGGTGGTAGGAATACCCACTCATTACTTTATTATTCTCAAAGAAAGAAGAATCCCTCTCTGGGAATATATAACCTGTCTCACTATTTCTCCAGAAGTAAACAAGATAAAACCAGCCTTTAAATATTACCCTTTAAGCACAACAATCTCAATACTTTGAGAGCATTTGCAATTGCTACCTCATTATGCTCAAGCAATTATGAAAAAGGCTCACATGACGCCAGCAAATGACTTTAAGCTGGAAACACTCATACAGTCAGCATGTGATATCACAGCACATACTCACAATGGGCATGCATACCCCTTAGCATGGGAGCTTCTCAGAAATGGCAGAACTCTGACTAGTAAAAAAGCTGAATCTAATCAATGACCTAACATGGGAGCCCCCATTATTATATCTGTAACTTTACCAGACAGCATATGAGCATTACTCAATTCACCTAAATCCACCATTAAAAGTACCCCAAGAAAATTCTTGAAAGTTACGGCAATTGGAGAAAAGCAGAAAATGAAAACCATACCCCTCCTCCTCCATGTGAACAAGCTTCTCCATACCATAACATGGCCTAGAAAATAAGCTTACAAGAGACAATGCCATAGAGCTTGCAAGCAGAGCCTGCCTTCAAAATTAAAGCATCCCCATACAAATCTTTAAAGTGCTGAAGTTCTTAACTAAGGATGTGTCATAATTAGTCCTGGCTAAGGCATGAGAATTATGCCACACTGTTTCACTGCTGCCACTGGATTCTAGTAATCACACTAATTTAATGTTGTGAGGGAATTCCTGTTTCTTCTTAAAGTCCATGCAAACATTCATGTAAATGTTGTTTAACATTAAACTTATTCACTGTCTTCTTCTTCTTCTTTCGGCTTTTCCCGGTTAGGGGTCGCCACAGCGGATCACCTTGTCCGCACATTGAATGGCAGTGGAGTTTTACGGTGTCGAGTTGCCAGCCCGGCGCCCAACCTTCCACAGAAGGCACACTCACACGCACACCTAGGGCCAATGTAGAGTGTCCAATCCACCTGCAGCATGTCTTTGGGATGTGGGAGGAAACCGGAGCACCCGGAGGAAACCCACGCGACCACAGGGAGAACATGCAGACTCCGCACAGAAGGCACCCCAGCCGAGGATCGAACCGGAGAACCTCTTGCTGTGAGGCGGCAATGCTAACCACTGTAACTTATTCACCGTCTACCTTCACTATATTTTGTACATGCAATGTTTATCAAATGCATAAATTGTAGTGCTGTTTTTTTTCCTTTGCATTCCTAAGTGCATTTCTTACTTGCTATTGTCTTTGCTACTTTGACTCAGAACGTGGCTGAAAACGGAACCAGTACTTACCCCATAAGGTATGTGTGCATGTGCATTTGATATAAATATTCATATATGTATGGTTTCACTTCATATACTCGAAATGCTGAATTCTCAGATTTCAGCATTTCGAGTACATGAAACCAAAACCATCACAACACCGAAATCACAAACCCGAACACACAGCATACACTACACCACACACAAACTACAACACCTACACCACAAAAAACATAAACACAACAAAACACCACACACACACAAATCTACACTAAACACCCCCCTACTTATATATACTAACTCCGAGATCGCACAGAGAAAAAAACACACACACACACACACATAATTTACAAAAACACTTACATACACTCACTCACCTGAAATTCTGAACACAAACATCCCAAACAAACACTTCCCGTAACGTAGCATCACTGCATAAGCATGGATTCGACATATTCGCATTTGTGCTTATGCACTTTCGCTATTCTAAAGTTTCGGCTTCATGGACAAGAAATGCTGAAATTCGAGATTTCAGCATTTCGAGTATATGAAGTGAAAACCATACATACACACACACACACAGACATATATATATATATATATATATATATATATATATATATATAAAATAAATCTCCCCTTTTTTCAACAACCCACTCCATTCTGGAAATTAATTACCACTCCCCCCACCCACCTGCCTGAATTATGGCTTCTTGGAACTACTCCTCAAATAACTTGGTGAACCACTCCAAGCTGCTTAGCAGAAAATAAAAGGGATGGAAATCTCCCCTTTTTCAACAACGTATGTGCTGGTCTTGAATTAGTTGCAGCTGGGGTCCTAGTCCTGAATTGTAGAGATTACTGTGATTCTTTTTGTGAACTTGGTTAAAACCACTGCTTGCCTGAATCTGTCTGAGTCTACTACAGCTTGCACACTCACCGAAGGTTTCCTGAGGGAGTATGTCCCCCCACCTCCACCTTTTCCTTCTCTTCCCTTACCTTCTTTGCAGTGCCTGCATTCCCTCTCTTTGCCTACTAGATGGCACTGTAATCACTTTGTAAAGCAGCTTGCATAATTAACCCACTTCAATCTCTTCTCCTTAGACTCCTTCATACTTTCCCATTCAGTTTATTTTTCTTTTTTTTTTCTCTCCTTTTCAGTTGGTTCTCATACTTCCCACTAATGCACAATCTGACTACTGATTCTTAGGGTCTAGGTGGCTGAACTCCTCTTGCTCCTCTCTCCCTATCTCCCTCTTTCTTGAATCTCCAGTTTTCTGACTAGCACACTTTCTTACAACAGCGAAATTACAGGTACTGATTGTTTTTTTTGTAGCTTCCACTTACCTCATTCAGCTGGATCAACCCGCTCTGTTCGCCCTCGCTGCACTTGGATTCAATCCACTCCCCTACCCTACCCTCATACCCTCATTCCCTCCCACCCCCCATCAAACTTATACTATGGTCAGCCCCACCCCTTCCCAAGTTAACCAATCACACAATATCTCCTATCCTCTCCCTTCCCCCCCCACACATATACACCTCCTCTCCGACCAAACATACATTACAATCCTAGTTTTGCTGGTATAATTACAAACCAATATTTCTATCACTCCCCACATTATAGCTATTACCCCTGCTCTATCACTCCCCCCCACACTTCCACTATCCCTCACTTCCACTTAATCTCAACACACACAAACATCTTACAGACACTACTAATCTCCAAACACACAACATGCTCCTCTTCCTTACAATGTTATCCACCCTATTGACAACTACCAGGTCACATACATCCACACAACCACCTTTCCCAATCTACCCTCACAGACCTACACTGCACTCATACATCAACATTTCTCCTCATTGTTTCTCCAACCTGCACATCAACAACTACAAACTTACAGTGGACATAAAAAGTGTACACACCCCTGTTAAAATGTCAAGTTTTTGTGATATAAAAAAATGAGACCGCAATAAATAATTTCAAAACTTTTCCCACCTTTAATGTGACCTATAACCTGTACAATTCAATTGAAAAACAAACAAATCTGTTATGGGACAAAATATAAAAAATAAAAAAAGTACAATAAGCCTGTTGGATAAGTGTACACACCCTTAAAATAATACTCTGTTGAAGCACCTTTTGATTTAATTACAGCATTCAGTCATCTTGGGTAGGAGTTGATCAGCACAGCAAATCTTGACTTGGCAATATTTTCCCACTCTTCCTTGCAAAAGCACTCCAAATCTGTCAGATTGCGAGGGCATCTCTTGTGCACAGCCCTCTTCAGGTCACCCCACATATTTTCTATTGGATTTAGGTCTGGGCTCTGGCTGGGCCTTTCCAAAACTTGAATTTTCTTCTGGTGAAGCCATTCCTTTGTTGATTTGGATGTATGCTTGGGGTCACTGTCATACTGAAAGGTGAAATTCCTCTTCATCTTTCGAACAGACGCCTGAAGGTATTGGGCCAAACGTGATTGGTATTTGGAACTGTTCACAATTCCCACCACCTTGACTAAAGCCCTGTTCCAGATGAAGAAAAGCAACCCCAAAGCATGATACTGCCACCACCAAGCTTCACTGTAGGGATGGTATTCTTTTGGTGATGCGAAGTGTTGTTTTTGCGCCAAACATACTTTTTGGAATTGTGGCCAAAAAAGTTCAGCACTGGTCTCATCAGACCATAATACATTTTCCCACATGCTTTTGGGAGACTTGATGTATTGTTTTGCAAATATTAGCTGGGCCTGGATGTTTTCATGCGTAAGAAAAGGCTTCCATCTTGCAACCCTACCCTACAGCCCAGACATATGGAGAATATGGGAGATTGTTGTCACATGTAGTAAACAACCAGTACTTGCCAGAAATTCCTGCAAGCTCCTTCAGTGTTGCTGTAGGTCTCTTGGCAGCCTCCCTGACAAGTTTTCTTCTTGTCTTTTCATACATTTTGGAAGGACGTCCAGTTCTTTGCAACGTCACTGTTGTCCCGTATTTTCTCCACTTTTTGATGACTGTCTTCACTGTGTTCCATTGTATATCCAATGCTGTGGAAATTTTTTTGTACCCTTCCCCTGACTGATACCTTTCAACAATGAGATCCCTTTGATGCTTTGTACATTCTCTGTGAACCATGGCTTTTGCTGTAGCAGACAACTGAGTAAATGTCAGGAAAATCTTACTAGGACAGCTGGACTTTATTTGGGGTTAATCAGAGTCTCTTTAATTGATGGCAGGTGTGTACTCAAGAAGACTGAATACTGTAATTAAATCAAAAGGTGCTTCAACAAAGTATTCACTTAAGGGTGCGCACACTTATGCATCCAGCTTATTGTAAGTTTTTTATTTTTTATATTTTTTCCCTAACAGATTTGTTTTTCAGCTGAATTGTACAGGTTATAGGTCACATTAAAGGTGGGAAAAGTTTTGAAATGATTTATTGTGGTCTCATTTTTTTATATCACAAAAACTCAGATAATCTCACCAACTTTATCAACCACTTTGGATTCTCACAACTAATTTCTAGTCCAACCAGAATTGGCAAACATACTAATAAGCATTCCATACTAGACTGGATTCTCACTAACAAGCCAAACTTATGTAACCAAGTTGGCTGCCTCCCAGACTCCCTTAGCGACATGCCCACCTTCCTGCTTAGGCAAAAGGTAAGCCCAGCTAAAACAACTGTATATAAATATATCCGCAATAAAAGGCACTTCCCTATCACTACCTTCAACTCCATCCTAAAACAATACAACTGGACCCCCTTAAAACATCTTAAGCTAGACAATGCAGTCCAATACTTCAAAGAATCATTCTTAAACACACTTAACTCGCTGGCCCCAATTAGAAGAAAGAGCATCAAAGCAAAATCAAATCAATGGCTAAGTATCGACACTCTACAAATAATGAAGGAAACCAAAACACAAATTTGCAAAGACAAAAAAATCATACTACTCTCAACTCCAGCAAAAACATCAAAACAACCCTCAAAAATTCTGGGCCACCATTAAGCAACTCTTAAAACCAGGCCAAATCTCCACCCCATACCAAACCACCCCAACTCCACAGACAGCATAGCAACCCAATTTAATTCTCACTTCATAAACTCCATACAGTCCCTTCTAAACAACAAAAACAGCACCCCCTAACTATTCCCAGTCATTCTACCTCTGAAAACTCCACTTTCTCATTCAAGCCCATCCAAACTAGTCACATAAAAACTCCTTCACAACTAAAACCAACAACACTCGCTGAAGACCACCTACCACCAGAGTTTCTGAAGAGAGCAGCAGACTATCTCATACCCAGTCTCCATACTAATCAAGCCACCTCTGAACAATACATTCCCAAACTCTGAAAAATCTCCCACATAATTCCTCTACACAAAGGAGGAACTTCTACAGAATTAACAAACTTCAGACCAATTGCCATACTATCTCCCCTATGCTAAATCCTAAAAAATGCATACACTTAAAACTAATGTCCCACCTACTACTAAACAACACCCTCTCTAGCTCCCAGCATGGTTTTAAACCTAAACATAGCACCACTACTACCCTCCTTAGTTTCAGTAATTCCATCAACCAACTAAAAAACAGGAGTTACCATGTATCAGCAACTTTCCTAGATATGGCAAAGCCTTTTGGCACTGTTTCTCATCAAAAACTACTATATGAATTATCTGCCACTAATTTACCCACTCTGCTGTTTCATGGTTTCATAGTTACCTGTCTGAACGTCAAGAGGCAGTCAAATGGGATGAAGAAATCTCTACCCTCCTGCCAGTCTCTGTTGGTGTCCCACAAGGCTCCATCCAAGGCCGTCTACCCTTCTCTGTCTTTACCAATAAGCTTAGCTCCGCCACTGACCAAGCCATAACTGTCCAATATGCAGATGACTGACTCCACCATCATCTGGTCAGCTCCAACTCTCCCTGAACTCAAAACTAAAACCCAAAAGGCCTTCTCTCACAAAGCATTATTTAACAGAAAATCAACTCCTCTTAAACCTTAACAAGACAAAACTTATGCTTTTCCCTACTAACAGAACCTCATCTCTCTCACCCCCCTTCCACATAATTGCATCCAACAATACAAACATCGAACCGGTTAAGAGTACCAAATTACTAGAAGTCAATACAGACAACTCATTAAAATACGGCAAACATACATCACTCTCCATAAAAAAGGTCCACATTAAACTTGGTTCATTATATAGATCCTAAACATTTCTCACCCCTACCACTAGACAAATCTATTCCCAAAGCATACCTATCTACCTTAATGTATGCCTCCCCTATTTTCACTAACCTTAGGAAATCTGATCTTAACAAACTAGAGGCTTGCTATCACAAAATAGCAAAATTTGCAACCAACCTCCCCAACCGTACACACTACTGCACTGCCTTAAAACAGTTAAGATGGCTTGAACTACCACACCTACTAGTATTCAACCAACTTGCAGTTGCTTACACCAAACCAATAACTGCCCTTCCCTCAATAACTTAATCCAACCATACTCCACCTACTGTACCCTTCGCTCATCTGACAAACTGCTAGTAAAAGTTACCAATGCCAATAACAGCTCTGGTGACTCCCTCTTTTCTAACCATATAGCAAAATCCTGGCACTCCATACCCCACCACATAAACAACACTACCTCTACCACCAATTTTAAGCTGCTGCTGCTCAAGGAACACCTATACAACAATTGGCAATGCTCCTGTACTACAACAGGATGATTTTTCATACCCCATCTTACCCACTTCTTCTTTTTCTCTCATTGGTGCATACAAGCAACTTCCTCTCCCACTCCACCTAAATCCTAATCTAACTTATTAATACTCCTTAACTACATGTCTGTCAGATGGGTCCATGGAATGTATTCCTTTCTTGAGCCTATCATTTAGAAATCATATATTAATTGTACTGCATATAAATGTACCGCTATTATTAATAGTCACTTTCTCTATTAATCCTCTGAAGCAAATAACTCATGATGCTATTTTCAAAACTATGTATAATCATGTAAAATATTTTGCTCTTTATTGTTTTCCTTTTATATTCTATGTATTACTATGCATGCAACTTATTATGTTTATCTAAGGTTTATACTGTCAGAATCGATTACATTTTTCTTCTCCTCTTTTTGTTTTTGGAGCTTTTCTCTCTGGGACTCCGCTGAAAACAGGATATTAGCCCAGTCGGACCTTCCCGGTAAACAAATGTAAAAAAAAAAATATATATATATATATATATATATATATCGATAGATATAGATACATTGATATAAAATAAATATATTGGATATTACAGCGCATAACAGATATTGACTATGGAGTGATCAACCTCAAACTATACACACACACAAAATTGCAAATGTACAGTTAACAGCATACAATAAAATGCATTACATGGAGGGATACTTTGCTCTCAATACCTTACAATGTTGGGAATTCATGGTCATACAACTTGCACAGAAGGGTAATCAACCCAAGTAAGTGAAAGTCCCTCCTGCGCACAAGTTGACAAACCATTTATTTGACTAAATTTGAAACACAACTGTTTCAGAAGGGCAGTCAGTCCAAACAAGTGAAAGCCAGTTCTGCACACAAGTCAACAAACCAGGCATTTAACCAAATGTGAATCTTCACTTATTCAATTCATGGTCGACATACCTTTCAACCTGCAGATATTAAAAATCTGGACATTGGCTCTGGCAAAGTCAGCGCATCTGGCAAAAAAGCCAGACAATTAATTAGAATATAATTTGCATACCAAACCAACATAACCCCTCCCACTTTCAGTTGGATGATGGAATATCACAACTCAGGAACACACATTTTTAATAAAGTGAGTAAATGAAACTCACACTGCTTTTCTGCATTAATTTGTTCATGCATACTTTTCAGAAAACAAATTTAATAGAGAATAAAGAAAAACAACTTTGGGGTTATGGCTATTTTTTAATAATCTGAGTAGAAAAATTCCCCCTTACAATTTTTAAGTAAATAGTCAAATAACATAACTGCTTAACGTTTTGTGATACTCTGAGCAGAGACATTAATTTCTTAGAGTTTTTACATCCAAATAAATAATATGCACTGGAACTTAAATGAGATGCCTATTATTCATGACATATTAAAAATGTGAAGTGTGGAATGAGGCTTTTTTCAAAACTACATTTTTTGCTGTGCAAATAAAATTAACTTGCAGGCAGACACATTTTCTGTAGAAACTGCACTTCACTATCAGGTGAGAACATTGCATAAGCAATAATGTTTATGTCTCGGTTACTTGAAGGAATTTAAAAAGCAAATAATTTTGCATCGTTATTCTGCAGTGCATATACCTAAACAAGAACCAAACTACCTTGAAGATGGGACACCCACTAAATTGAGCTAAAGAAAATTGTTTCTGCACTTAGCTGCACAATAAATTATTTTTGAAGCTTTGGTGAAATTATCTATCTAAACAATGAGCAGAAGTATGGTTAAATTAAATGACCAACAATACTTCTCAAGTGTCTCTCACAGTCTGAATTTGCATAAAGCTCCTGATTTTGCCACATATTTTGCCCTGCCTCTCAAGTTTTGACTTTCTGGTATGGCACTGAGAATTACAGTCAATCAATGTCTTACATTAGCTTTGCACTTCAGACTCACACACATGAGATCAATGCAAAACACTGTCTCTGATTTTAGGCTTTTTGTTTCACCCATTCCCATTATTTTTGTCTTTGACAAGAATTAATCAGCAAGGAAGTCAGGAGGTATAGAAATAAGAAGAATCTGGCAGTCACACTTACGTAAATCTGCTTCTTGTGCATCCCGATGATTATTAATAAATCTTCTAGCGTTCCCTCCTCTAACACAGGCTTACATCATCTTGGTTTCCAACATGGGTCCATTGCAGAAGAAATTAAAAAAGAAGCTGAGCTGTAGAAAGGTTCCATATAAGCCCACTAGTTTCCATGCCATTTTAATTCCCTCATTTTCTATTGAGTTATGCAAAAGCCCACATATTCAGTAAATCCCTGTGTAATGCAGTGACTTTACATGTTACCCGTACATAGCTCAAACTTAAATTAAATTTTTTTTATTCCACTTCCTGTATTGTGGCTGTCTTAAATACATCATCATCTCGTCAAATGCATGGTCTGTGATGTCACTGGCTAGAGCTAACAGGAAACAGTAAATCGTGGTTTTAAAACTAAATTTCGCATTTTTCACCATATTCGGCACAGTTGAGACGTATGATGGTCGACTACCTGTGTGATAAAATACATTGTAACCATGTCTCTGTGTGTGTGTGTGTGTGTGTGTGTGTGTGTGTGTGTGTGTGTGTGCACTGTATATGAATTGAATGCCCATAAAATCGTGGGGGTGGGGTGGGGTACTGAAGCCTGTTCCACTGAAACACAACAAATTGAACAAACGTTAAGATGGGTCCTGCAGGGACAGAACGTAGCCCATCACAAAACATGCTTTAATGTGAGTTCTGCAGTCATGCAGGACCAATAAAAAAAAAAAAAAGAAACCTTTGATAAAATGATCTCAACCAATCGCTGGCTGATAATTTGTACATTCAACAAAACACAGTGCAACTACACACACATATATAAACATATGTATGTACGTTGTGTATTTTTGTGTCTGTAAGTGTACACATTGCACACATGTATATGCATATTGTGAGTCTGTGTGTGTATATATGTATCTATATATCTATACCTATAAATATATATATGCATATACATATATATATATATGTATGTGTGTGTGTGTGTGTATATATATATATATATATATATATATATATATATATATATATATATGTGTGTGTGTGTGTGTGTGTATACCATGTATATATTTATATATGACTGAAGTTCATAACATCAAATGCTCAAAACAGCAATTTTTTTTTTCTTTGTTTTCCTGGCTGCTGGACTGCTCTACTTGCAAGATATATATATATATGTGTATATATATACATATATATATATATATATATGTATATATATGTATATATATATATATATATATATATACACACACACACACACACACACATATATATATATATATATATATATATATATATACACACACACACACACATACATATATATATATATATATATATATATATATATATATATATAGATATATATATATATACATACATACACACACAGTGTATATATTTATATATGGCTGAAGTTCATAACCACAAACGCTCAAAACATCAATTTTTTTTTTCTCTGTTTTCCTGGCTGCTGGACTACTCTACTTGCAAGATTGTGGTACAGCGGGGTCTGGGAATATGCACTCTCCCTACTGCTGTGTGATCTTCAGAGTCTGTATCTATAACTAGTAGGGGTGCATAAAATAGTGGGAGTTTTTTTTCATTTTTTTTTATTTAGATTTAAAAAAGATAAATCTTTTTGTTTCACTCTTTTAAGTGTGCACTGTTTCTGTAGACAACCATATATATCTATATGCATAGATGTGTCTCATTTGAAGGTAGTTTTGACTGAAGCACAAATGGTATAAAAAAAAAAAAAAAAAAAAAAAAAAAAAAAAAGATTGAAAGTACATTTGACTGAAAAGCCATTTCTTTGAAAACGTTCTGCACAACATATACGACACAAAAAGTATTTTTCGGGGTGTAAGCCCCCTGCACTCCTCAAGTTGGGGATTCTTCTCCACCTCCTCATTCTCTTTTAATTTTATATTCTAACTCCACAGTTGCACACCAGTAGAGAAAAAAAAAAAAAACAGCACACACAGTGAACTGGTGCTGCAAACAGATGCATCTACAAATCTGGGGGTACAGCTTGACAGTGGACTTCGTCAATCCACATAAAATCTTCTAAATTATGCCCCCTAACAACTCCCATGAACCTGTGGAGGTGCTTAGGTGAAATGGCAGTGGAGTTTTTAACCAGACTGTTTAATGAAATCTTGGAAAGTGAGAGGATGCCTGAGGAATGGAGAAATACTGTTTTGGTACCGATTTTTAAGAATAAGGGTGATGTGCAGAGCTGTAGCAACTACAGAGGGATTAAATTGATCAGTCACAGCATGAAGTTATGGGAAAGAGTAGTGGAAGCTAGGTTAAGAAGGGACATGATGATTAGTGATCAGCAGTATGGTTTCATTCCGTGAAAGAGCACTACAGATGCAATGTTTGCTCTGAGAGTGTTGATGGAGAAGTACAGAGAATGTCAGAAGGAGTTGCATTGTGTTTTTGTAGACTTAGAGAAAGCATATGACAGGGTGCCTACAGAGGAGTTGTGGTATTGTATGAGGAAGTCAGGAATGTCAGAGAAGTATGTAAGAGTGGTACAGGATATGTACGAGGGTAGTGTGACAGCGGTGGGAGTGACGGATGCATTTAAGGTGGAGGTGGGTTTACATCAAGGATCAGCTCTGAGCCCTTTTTTATTTGCAATGGTGATGGACAGGTTGACAGACGAGATCAGACAGGATCCCCGTGGACTATGATGTTTGCAGATGACATTGTAATCTGTAGTGAGTAGGGAACAGTTGGAGGAGACCCTGGAGAGATGGAGATATGCTCTACAGATAAGAGGAATGAAGGTCAGCAGGTCTAAGACAGAATATGTGTGTGTGAATGAGAGGGAGGACAGAGGAATGGTGAGGATGCAAGGAGTAGAGGTGGTGAAGGTGGATGAGTTTAAATACTTGGGGGTCAATAGTTCAGAGTAATGGTGAGTGTGGAAGAGAGGTGAAGAAGAGAGTACAGGCAGGATAGAGTGGGTGGAGAAGAGTGCCAGGAGTGATTTGTGACAGATGAGTACCTGTAAGAGTGAAAGGGAAGGTCTACAAGAGGGTAGTGAGACCAGCTATGTTATATGGGTTGGAGACAGTGGTATTGACAAAAAGGCAGGAGTTTGAGCTGGATGTGGCAGAATTAAAGAAGTTAAGATTTGCACTGGGTGTGACGAGGGTGGACAGGATTAGGAATAAGTATATTAGAGGGTCAGCCCAGGTTGGAAGGTTTGGAGACAAAGCCAGAGAGACAAGATTACATTGGTCTGGACATGTGCTGAGGAGGGATGCTGAGTATATTGGGAAAAAGATGCTAAGGATGAAGCTACCAGGTAACAGGAAAAGAGGAAGGCCTACGATAAGGTTTAAGGATGTGGTGAGAGAGGACATGCAGGTGGTTGGTGTGACAGAGCAAGATGCAGAGGACAGGAAGAAATGGAAACAGGTGATCCACTGTGGCGACCCCTAGAGCCAAAAGAGGATGATGAACAACTCCCATGAACTAAGTAGCATCAACAGACATCTACACTTCATGACAAAATGGCTTTTCTGTCAAATGTACTTTTAAGTAATTGTACTTGCAGTCATTTTTTTTCAAAATTTGAGCTTCAGTTAAAGCTACCGTTGATGAAATGATAGACAGCCATGTGTGTCTGTGTGGGCGCGCACGCGCCGACACAGACATATACAGACACTTCAGTTTAGCCATTCAATCAGCATATTTTGGGAGATGGGAGAAAACGGGAAACACCCAGAAAAGCTTCACAGAGACAAACAAGGGATAAAATTCCACACAGACAGTAATCAGATGTTAAGACTGAACTCTGGAACTGTGCGGCAGAGATCTTACTAGCCAATATGATGCCCATCTTCAATTAACCAAGGTGCAAATGGATACAGAGGCATATCTGCTGTCACAGATTGCCCTAATATTATTTACTATGCTACCAAAGACATGAGATTAACAATGGACATTCTACCCTCTGCCTTGATGAAAACCCCTTGTGTCAACAACAATGAATTCTGCAAGCATTTTGATTTCTACCTCAAATAAAAAGAGAACCTAAAAGTAGATAAATACATTTTCTGTGTGGCCATTTCAACTATTATGCCTTTGTCCTGTATACTCTTCCTAAGAAAAATGCTCTTCTGTTGTACTAATAAAAACTAAATTTACAATTAAACTGAAAACACTGAAGAGAAACGTAGCTCAAAAATAAACCCTGACTAGTATGTTGGCGCACATATCAAATATACTTTTCAAAGCAAGAGGAGAATATCTGTGACAAAATACTCTTTATGAGACCTGATGACTATTTTCCCTTCTGATTCGTTCTTTCCCACTTACACCAGTGCCCCCCCCCCCCCCCATCAAATGGCACGGTCTACCAGCCTGTCATACAGCCGTCAGATTACCTCCATTCTAAAACTGGGCTGGCACAGAACCTAAAGGTGTTATGGAGTCATGCAATTGCCTGCTTCCACAGTTACTTTTTTCATCCAGAACCAGCCCCTTGGTTGCCACTCCCTCCCTTGTATTCGCCTGTTTTATGTCTGGGGCCATTCCTCTCTATGGGCCACCCTCACCCTACTCCCAGAACAACATAAACACCCCTGTGGATGGGCAAAACCATCCCGCCTTGCCAGCACCTCAAATGCCTGACACACTAATCAAACCCTGGTCACCTGGGCCATAGTTAGGGCTTTATCCTTCTACACCACAGCAATGGCTGTACTCAAAACATTTCTTAATGGCTAAATGACATAGCTTGTAGGTTTCCTTGCAATGTTCTTTCCTGAAATATCTTTGCATCATACAATTACTCCACTTCACTTGGTAAAAATAGTAAGACTTAAACTAGAACAATGACGGCTGCTTTACAAATCATCCTGATTGCCGTCTTCGTCCCTATCTTGACATCCCCATCTTAAAATAAGCACACAGTACACAAAAGTTGTAATTCTGACTCTTTTTGCACAATTCTCATCTTGGCAGAATACAGTAACTACTATAAACTTATTGGCTGCAACTCGCATTCGCAAAACAGCTGCTAATGTCATCCTTTTGGCCACATTACAGCTATTCTCAGGGAGTAACAGTTCTTTTGTTTGTTTTTTTTTCACTCACTCGTGCTGACATCAGAGCTCCCACACATGTGTTGCGTTACCCACAACGTTATGTCAACAATGCCGATGGTTTGTTTGCATTGCTCCTAGTCTTAAAAGAACATGTTATTTTTTATGGCACCTCTTCCCATCAGTGTTAACACTCTCCTTTCTTAAACTTACCCTAATTCTACTACATATGTATGTTTCCTGGATTGTCCCTTTTTTCTTTTTTAAAAAGATGAGTGTACTCTGTCATTACAATGTATATTTTTTACTTTAATGTGGCACAATGTATTACAAATAGAGAACAATTTTCCACTCAAACACGCAAACAGTGTGGTCAGCAATGCAGCTTACTACTGACTGTGGCATTTTGGCATGCAAGTAAAAAACTTCTCTGCAATGCAAGTGCTAACAAATCATTTTAAAACTTTTCCACTATCTGACCTTAACTTAGATGGCAGAAAGGTCTTAAAATTAAGTTGTACCTACACTGCAGATAGTTTTGTCTTCTAGCTAATAAAGCTACTGTTAGTAATAAGCTGCCAGCCACTTACAGTCAAATCTAAATTGTAGTTTCACCTCCTTTCATGAAAGAGATGCAATCAATACAAAACCAAGCACAGAGAACGATCACTAGGCAGCTGTTTAGTTAAAGGAGCATTATTACCTCAGAATAAAAAAGGTTATGCAATGTAAATAAAACTTTGTTTTAAAACCGTTATGCAATCAGTAAGTTAACATTAAACTTCAGGACTTTGCAGTCATTTTTCCCCTGTGAGGTAGAAAGGCAGTAGCAATGATCATTACCAGTGCTTACTTTTGTAGTTATTGTATTGCACGATGCCTTTGTCACCAATCATGCAAACAGTCCGGATCTCAATTTCCTTTTTCAAGAATCAAGACCAGATCGAAAAATTAATTAGGCAATTGCTAAATATTATGACAACTCACTCAAGAATTTTACAGAACAAGAAAATGCATCAACATGCATTTTCTGAACACTACATATGAAACTGTTAAAGAGCGGGTTACCTCGATCACAGGCACCAGGAGACTATTTCTAATATTTATGTTCATTGTAAACTATCTTTGGTATTGCAAGTGCAATATTATGGAAGAAAACATTTTGCAAATGTACTAACTTATCCAAGTACCGCTCTCACCCCCCTCCCCCAAAAAAATGGCTACGGTCACTACACCTGACCTTGATACTGCAGGGGCTTTGACATAAGACTCTACTCATAAAAGTTTATTGAGACTTTTTTCATTATATAATAGCCTGCAGTCCCTACATCTGACCTTGATACTGCAGGGGCTCTGCCACAAGGCCCTACTCCTACACGTGTACTGAGAATTTTGTCATTGTATAACAGCCTGCGGTCACTACATCTGACTTTGATACTGCAGGAGCTCTGTCAAAAGGTCGTACTCCTATAAGTTTATTAAGTATTTTACCATTGCATAATGTAAGCATATTTATCATGAAGAATCTTGCTGTGTATTACCTTTAATCAGTCAAATACAACCCTGCTTTCTGACTGAAAAGTCTCTACGAAATAATCCATGCACTCTAAGGACCTCTTACTAAGTTGGCTGCTGTCCCCTTTTTCTTGACCAGTAGACTATACTGCACATGCAAATTTTTAGTATCACGAAATGACAGAAACCTGTTTTACTTTGTATCTCTCTGTTAATTGCTTTGTGCTAGCTATAAACTGAGTGCTCTCAGTTCTAATTTGACCTGAGGGTGGACTGGTCACTGTAGTAGAATATATAGTAGAATATAATGCTAAATACCCCCTCTGTGTTGTTTCCTCTTAAACTCATTCACAATCTTCCTTCATACAGCAGGTATGTGTCATACGTTATTACATTTCTATTTGTTCTAAGACTGTGTAGAACAGTGAAAAGACTGTAGTGTGCTACATTTGTAAACAATTTCATTCAGATTGGATAAGCATTATGTACGCTGAGCATGCTTCCCTTTAACATATATGTATGTAATTTGACTTTTATATATAAATATATATATATATATATATATATATATATATATATATATATAAAACACTGTTTTGATGTACTTGTTAATCTCGTGAGTGTTTATTAAGTGATGGTTTTATATTGTGCTCATCAGTGTTGTGCCATGTTCTAATAATTTGCCCAACATGCTAGTCATAGGCGACTCAATAGTGAGGCATAGTGATGTCTCACTCGCTAGGTTGAATAAGGAGAAAGTAACAGTCAGCTACCTGTCAGGCACCAGGATCCGCCACATAATGCATGCACTCAGGTCCCTCAACAACAGGTACAAATATGACTGTGTCATTGTACATGTAGGTGTGAATGACCTGAGATGTACCTCCCTGGACTACATGAAAAGAGACATGGAGGAGATCTCAGATTATGTAGCCCAGGCAGGTATGACCCTAGTCCTGAGCAGCATCCTACCATCACCCAGAATGATACCACAGTACAAGACGAAAATGATTGATTTCAACAACTGGCTAAGTTTCTAGTGTCATTCTAAGGGGATCCAGTATCTGCCTGGGATGACATGACTGACAGACCTCGATGCCTTGCCAGAGATGGCCTGCATCTGTCACCCCTGGGATTCCAGATACTGGCCATGGCTCTTGCCAGCCCTATAGTGCCTTTTTTAGGCGGTGTTCCAAAGACCAAATTACCACCGTAACACCTACATATAAATGCAATTTGAGGGCCATGCTGGTCAACACTAGAAGCCTAAATCTCAAAATGCACTCGCTCGAGGTACACTTTAAAATGGAGAACATCGACATTTGTGCTGTAACAGAGACCTGGTCCAAGGCAGCAGAAAGCACCCCTGCACTACCAGGCTACAATTCATTCCACACCTTTCAGCCCCAGAACTTGGACCGAAGCACCAAAGGCGGTGGTGTTTCCATATTCATAAAGGATGCGCACACCTCCAGACTGGTAGCCCAACATAACACATCTGAGATGCTTCAGGTGCAGCAAACATTGGGTAAAACAGCGATTCAGGTTGTAGCCTGCTATAGGTTCCCCAACCATGTCCCAAGATTCACACTCCACATTCCTAAGCACCCTGGGGAATATTAGGGTCCAACCTAACACTCTACTGGGTGACTTCAACTACCCCTCCATTAAATGGGAAAACTACTCATGTACCAATACACTTGCCCAACCCTTTCTGGAATTCATTAATTCCAATGCCCTGGACCAACTCATTCTTACCCCCACCAGAGGTAGCAACATCCTTGACCTGGTCATTACTAACATGGGCGACCATTGCTCTACACCAATAGTCAACTCCTCCCTGGTTAGATCCGATCACAAGCTAATCACCTTGGAAATCCACATCCCTTCCACCCCCCCCAACAAAAGTAACCACCATGAAAAACTTCTTCAAAGTTAAAAACAGAGATGGCTATCTTCATGGCACCCATGCAAATGGAGAATATTTGCATGACCGCCAAATCATACACCAATGCACTGTACGAACATGTACACAAATGTATGGATCTCGCCATACCCAATAGAACTAAGATACTCTCCTCAAAAACAAGGAAGCCAATCTGGTGGTCCCCTGCCATAAACAAACTCTACAACAAAAAGAGGAAACTGATGCAGAATAAGGTGAAGTCCCAAGACTGGAAAAACTCCCTTATCAGCCTGAGCAAAAGGTTGAGATCCCTCATCAAATCCTCTAAATCTAGCTATGAAAACAGAATTGCAGCATATAGTAAAGACAACCACAAGGCCTTCTATAGTTATGTAAAGAATCTCCATGGCAATACCCAGATTAGCTTTGAGCTACAGCACAATGGTATCTCCTATACCAAGCCAACAGATATTTCAACTATACTGGCGAACAGATTCAGTGCTAACTTTACCCCCCCCCCCCAAAGGACCAATCACAATACCAACAGATTGCCAGGCACCCAGTATTACTGCTGCACAGGTTAAAACAGCACTGTCCAAGGCCAAGAATACAGCTTCTATGGGACCTGACAGTATCCCTGGCTGTGTTCTACATGAACTATAGAGTGAACTGGCACCTCACCTGTGTGCCCTGTTCAATCACAGCCTCACCTCAGGCTTTGTCCCTAGCGAATGGCGCACTGCTACAGTCATCCTTCTCCACAAAGGAGGAGCGATTACAGACCCCGGGAACTATTGCTCCATTAGCCTGACAAGTCTGATATGCAAAGCTCTGGAAAGTATCATCATGGACTTAATAAACAAGGATATAGGGAATCTCCAAACTCTGGATCCTACGCAGTTTGGTTTTGTGAAGGGTAGATCATGCCTGCTCAACTTGCTTGACTTCTTTGAGTCAGTGACCAGAGCTGTGGATGAAATAAGGTGGTTCATACAGCCTACCTTGACCTGGCCAAGGCATTCGATACCATTCCCCACTCAGGAATCATAATAAAACTTACTAAGCTAGGCATCAACCTCTATATCACTAGGTGGGTTGCAAACTGGCTCACAGATAGAACCCACAGTGTGAAAGTAGCTGACTCCATGTCAGACTGCCGACTAGTCACAAGTGGAGTCCCACAGGGTTCAGTCCTGGGTCCTCTCCTGTTTGGTATCTACTTCTCTGAAGTTCAGGCCAACACAAAAGGACTCTGGCTGACAAAGTTCACAGATGATTGCAAGTTGGGAGCTATTATTAACTCCCCCAGTTATGTTGACATCATACAGAAAGGCCTCGATGAGACCAACGACTGGTGTCAGAACCATGGCCTTAAGCTCAATGCCAAAAAATATGTCTTCATCCCCTTTGGGAAAAACCCGGTTCCCTTGAATTACCACATTGATGGTAGTCCACTGAACACAGAAGGCGTTATAAGAGATCTGGGAACACAGGCTGACAGCAACCTCTCTTTTCACCACCACATTGCCACTGTGGTCAGAAAGTCCTTCTATGTGGCACATTGCATTACTAAGGGTTTTGCATCCAGGAAGAAAGAGGTCATTGTCTCCCTCTACTCTTCCCTCATTAGGCCAATCATCAAGTACAATGCCCCATTTGGCATGTACCTCACTAGACATCTGCAACAACTGGAGAGGCCGCAAAAGTACCTCACAAAGAGGATCCTAGGCCTTAAACACTTGTCCTATATGGACAGACTCAAAAAACTCCAACTATTCTCCGTCTCATATCGCCTACTTAGAGGCGATCTCTGCTTGACTTACAAAGCCATGTCTGACCCAGCGCTGTTAGAAATGCTACATCTAAAAAAATCCCAAACCCTCCAGCACCACACGCTCCAGAGACCTCAACCTCATTGCCACAATCAACAGAACATGCTGGAGGGACAGGTTCACAACCCAGAGACTGCCCATGCTATGGAATAGACTTCCCATACAGGTCAAGCAGAGCACCTCACTGGCTCTCTTCAAGCGAAATCTTGATGAGTAGATGGGAAATAGAAAATTCACCCCGGGGATCATTCCAGTGGCTCTACGTGTCAGAGGCACTAGGAACTAAGGTTGGGTGGCATGATGCCAGGTAATCCTATGGGCTAGGTATGTAAAAGCTCCAGGGCCATTGGCCTAGTACACACCTAAGAACCTATACAGCTGTATATAAACTGTATTATTGCGGTTCTCTATCTCAGATACTAAAACTAATTTAAGCTTACATTCTTAAACTTTCTCACCATCACTCCATTCTCATATTTCCCCTGTATTCCCTTGCTCTGACTTAATGTAGTCCTTCCTCCATCTCTTTACTGTATAAGTACCAACTTTATTGCCTCAATATAATATTACAGTTTAGTAGAGTTTTTTCTCTTTCATTTCAGAGCCTGAGGTCACTACATCTGACATTGATAGAGCAGGAGCTCTGGCGCAAAGCTCTACTCCAACATCCATCCATCCTCAACCCCTTTTACTATATTTGCACATGGGGTTGCGGTGTCACTTTAACGGTGATAATCATCTAGAGCCATGGTTTACACTGTGACATTTACTGAGAATTTTTTCACTGTATAATGTAAGCACATTTATCATGAAGAACCTTGCTGTGTACTAAATTTAATTAGTCAAATACATGCCTGCTACGCGAGTGAAAGTCTCTGTGAAATAGTCCGTGCACTCTAAAGACCTCCTACTAAGTTGGCCACTGTCCCCTTTTTCTTGACCTGTAGATTACACTGCATATATCAGTTATTTAGCTGCTGGAAATTACACAAAATCTGTTTTACTTTGCATCTCTTTTTTAATTGCTTTATGCTGGTTATAAACTGATTGCTCTCAATGATGTGAATGTCAAGTGGTTGGACATAAACTCCAACTCTCTTACATCTAACATGAACTTGCATGGTTTCACACAACTAATTAATAGTCCCACACATTACAGCAAAGCATCAAATTCCCTATTAGACTGGATCCTAGTATCAGACCCTAGCAAATACACTAACTCAGGTACACTATCACTCTCAGTGATCATCTCGTAATCTACATGATCAGACATCTCACACTTCCGGTTAAACAGCATACATTTATAATTACTATACTACCCTCTATTAACTGGAACTTCCTAAAAATCCTCCCCTTAGACAATGCTGCAAATGAATTCAATACAACCTTTCTAAATATCCTAAATAGCCTTGCATGGTCCTAGAAGGAAGAGACTAAAACAAATAATGCAATTTGGCTATCCAAAAAAATAGAATGCTAATGCAGGATAGAGAAAAAAACATGGAAAGAACAGCAAAACTATAAAACAGCTCAAAATCTTGAAAACATTACTGCAGAATGCTTTGCAATCATACTAAAAAGCAAATAAATTTATGCAAAAAATTATACTATAATAACTTTCAGAATAAAACTAAACACAACCCTAAAAAATTTTGAGCATCCATTAAAGACATCTTACATCCAGGCCAAAAATTCAACTTAAACCCCTGTCCAGATAACTCACCATAAAAACTGCAATACAGTTCAACTCTTATTTTATGGATAGTATAGCAACTCTAACCAAGGCCCTCAACATCTAGTCCCAACCCCGCTCAAAACCCACATTATCACCACACCCATTTTCACCTTCAAACCTGTGCCCGCATCCTATATAAAACTACACTTAACCAAACTTAAGCAGTGCGCTTCTTCAGCTGATAACCTTCCAAGTCAGTACCTAAAAATAGCATCCAATAGCATTGCCTATCTTGCCTCAATTCTTATAAATAGGTCAGTCTAGGAATTCCACGTTCCCTCTCTATGGAAAAAGTCACACATTATCCCTCTGCACAAAGGAAATAAATGTGAATGAGCACTCAGTAGACAACGAACAAAAACCTGTAAAGAACGCTGATCCTCTGTGTCTTGGTACACCCACCTCACAACAAGGTCACAATTAAACGGATTAGATGAGATTCAACCGAACTAAAGTGAAACGGCCAGGATAAATAAAAAACTTTAATTGTACAAAGAGTTAAGCGCTTTCACTCGCTACAATGGGAGCTTCTTCAGAACTCCATTACAGTGTTGATTTAACATTTAAATAAGTTCTTTGGCGCCAAAAAGCGCTGTGTTAAAGCAACATATACACTATTAAAAAAATAATAAATTAATACATAGAAACATAAAAAACATACAAATATATACTCTCTTTGTAAAAATCCTATTTAATACATCTGATACGTGTTCACTGTCTGCTGTAATTATACAATTGTTCATCATACAATACAAAAAATCTAATATAATACAAAAATGTAATAAGAATTTACTGATATTTATTTTACAATACTACTGTGTACTAAATAATTAAAAATAAAAATGAAAATAACTACTGTATTTTCAAAAGTGGCTTAATGGTAAAATAATCATTAAGTCCTGGAAAAGTGGAAGCATCAGTGTAAAGTTGCCACCACAATTCTTTATATTACAGTAAGCTTTTATAATCTCCCCCTTTAGGGTCTATGTGAACATGATCCAAAATACCAAATTTAAAGTAATGTCTGTCCCCACATTTTGTAATGTGTCTATATAAAGCATTATTCTCTTCCTTCGTCTTAATACTATGTAAATGAGCATATATACATTTGTTTAGACATCTCTCTGTCTTTCCAATATAAAATCCGGGGTAGACCATACATTTGGCTAAATATATCACTAACTTAGTATTACAATTACCATATTTAAACTTAATATTTGTCCCATTGGTATTTTCCAGAGTGATACTCCTCTCCTCTACTATTGTATAACATTGTTTGCAACCTCCACATTTCGTAGTGTGCCTATAAGAGTCTACCATAGTGGTACTGATGCTTTCTAAATAACTCTTAATATTTCGACCCATTTTGTTCACAAATAATGGTTGAATGCCCAATAATTTTACTAAATCCTGGTCAGACTGTATAATAATCCAGTTGTCAGTCATAATTTTCTTAATCTTGTTAATATATGGACCAAATTCAAGAATGCAGGCTCTTCCAAAATTAGTACCAGCTTTAACAATCTTAGACGGATTGTCTATGTCATTTCCTCCATTACGGGAATTTGAGCCCAATAATGGTGTGTATTTTTTACCCCATTCATTTATAATGCTAGTGCTAATTTGGGCCATCATCTTAGTGTCATAACCTCTCTCTCTAATGAGGGAAGTGATGAAAGATACCTCTGCTAACATTTCTGAGTATGTAGATGTCATTCTGAGAGCTCGTATGATTTGACCTTTATATATATTAGCAAAAAGTTTCCTAGGATGGTTGCTAGTAAATTCTAGATAACTGTTGGAAAAAGTGTTTTTTCTGTATAATCTAGACTTAAAATTGTTGTCACCCTTGGTGATATAGGTGTCTAGATAGGGGAGGCCTGCATGACTGTGGGATGAAGTGAATTTCAAAAATTCGTTGCTGGTGTTAAGATATTCCAAAAATAGCTTTAATGTGTCTATACCACCACCCCATAAAACATAAATTATAAATGTTGTCTAGGTAGCGAGAGTAATGTTTGATGTATCGAACATTCTCGCTCTTGAAAACTGTGGATTCTTCCCAGTCAAGCATAACTAAATTAGCGTATATGGGAGTGCAAGCTGCTCCCATAGCTACGCCTTTGATCTGTCTGAAGTACGCCCCCCCCCCCTCATAAAATATATAATTGTGTTCCAATACTAGTGACATCAGTTCTAAAATTAAACAAACTTTGTCCCAGTCGAAACAAGCATATTTCCTAATGCTGTTGACAAAAGCATCCAACCCAGCAGTTTTTGGGATACAAGAAAAAAGATCAAGAACATCAATAGTAACAAAAAGAAGATCACCGTTCCACAAATGTACTGGGTAATTTTTCAAAAAGTCCCATGAATCTTTTACTAAATGGGGTATTTTGTCATAAATATGCTTGAAAAAATTGTCAACAGCCCATACCCATAGGGAAAGTCTTAGACCTACTCCCGGAAATGATGGGTCTAAATGGAGGGTTGTCAATGTATTTGTGTACTTTCGGGATACCTACAATAGATGCCAAAACTGAGTGTTCAACCTTTAAAAAATTGTAGGTGTCCATATTAATTCTTTGATCAATCAAAAATTCTTCTATATGTAAATCAATTTGTCTATAGGCAATATTGATTTTGTTTAAAGAAACTATCTCATAATTGCCTGAAATGTATAACAAATTATGCATTTTGGATGCATACTCAGTGTTATCATAAATGACTATGCCCCCCCCCCCTTTATCCGGTTTCATTACTCTAATATTTCTATCCTTCCTAAGGTCTTGTAAAAACTTGTATTCCTGTTGGGAAAGATTGAATTTAGTTTTCAAACTGTTCACTTGATTCTTAACTGATAAATCTGCCGAGATACTGACTTATCATACACAGAAATGATGGAGTGCATAGAAGGCATAAAAGTACTTTTCTTTCTCATCACCTGACATTCTCTTTTATGTTGCGCTATATTGTCAGTCCTATTGTTAAACATAATAGCTAAGTTTAATTTTCTAATATATTTTTTAATTTCACAGAGACTATCAACAAGTCGAAATTTAGTAGTTGGGATAAATTTCATCCCTTTAGAAAAAAGACAAAAGTGTGATGTATTTAATGGGAACTCAGTGTAATTGTAAATATTAAGGTTTTGGTATGTGTGGATAATACCATCTCTAGTAATATGTTCACAATTATCTACTGGAGACTGAGCTGTATCATACCCATCGGTGTTCCTACAGCTAGCCTGCATCTCATTGTTAATGGATGTTCCTATATATTCCTTTGATTTCCTAAACTTTCCTTCTAGTAAAAAGATTGTTCCTGATGGTACCCTGTGTTCCTCCAGTGAGGCCTTTGGTGATATCCTGGGGATCTCTGGTGGTGAGGGTATGATGTTTGGATAAACCGGGATTGGGGGTGCCTCCCTCCCCATTTCCGATCCCGATGTTGCCCTCGCCTGTCCCCATGACAAGGATAGGATGGCACGTCCCCCGTAAGTGTAGAGTCAGAGTTTGCATAAGCATGTGTGGACTTATAATCAGAATGTGAGTCTGGATTTTTCCCCATATATATGCCCTACCCTTAGAATACTGTGAAATATCTTTCTGAAGTTTGTTTTGCTTCCTTCGATAGGCTTTCTTAGTGTATGTGTCAGTACTATTACATTGTTTTATATATAATTTTTCCCATTGTGTAAAAAGTACATCACTACGAATCTTGGCATTTAATGTCTCCACCTCATGTATAAGTGTAGCCAACTTCCCATCATTACACTTAATTAATAAATGCATGAATTGTATACCAAATTGATCAAACATAGAATTAAATTCTGACTTAATCTCTTCTGTTATCTCTATTCCCATAGGGAGTTTAAAAAATCTAAGTCCCATAGGGACTATTTTCAATTCAATGCATTTTGTTAAATAGGCATTGTCTAATTTCAAATTGTTAACGTTGTTAAGCTTTTTACCCAAAAAATATATAATATCTCTGAGAGTACCTGCAGGTACAGGTGGAGCACCTGACACTTGATCCATAGCATTGTGGTCAAAATTATAATTAGTGTCCAAAAACTGTCTAAGTTTGGAGTTATTTTTCTGATGTAAGTTGTCCTTGGAATAGGGCAACTTGGTGTAACCTTTGTTCTTTTGACCATTAAATAAACCCCTTTCTGGCTGTGCATAAGTCTGAGTTGGCTGTGTCCACTTTGGCTTGGTGCCTATATGTCTGGCTTCTTCTTCGGTATCACCAAAGGAAAAGTCAAAGGTGAATTCCGAAATGCCCAACCTGCTACTACTCCACTGTGTCACAGGCGGTAAAGAAACTGGTAAATCAATAGGGCTTGCGCTCTTGTCTACTGCCCCTTGTCCGTTGGGAATGTCAGATCCAGACTATCTTTGACAAAAAGAAGTGTCTTTAATATTCACAAAATGGTCTTTTGGTCCTCCTGCACAACGAGAAATTGAAGGAATAGTGTTGTAAACAGAAAACTCTTGAGTGTTAACAACACCACTGGATGGAATGTTACTTTTTACCATATAGCCATTTCCTAAGTTCGTTAAAAGTAGTACCAGCTTTAACAATCTTAGACTGACTGTCTAAGTCATTTCCTCCATTACGGGAATTTGAGCCCAATAACGGTGTGTATTTTTTACCCCATTCATTTATAATGCTAGTGCTAATTTGGGCCATCATCTTAGTATCATAACCTCTCTCTCTAAAGAGGGAAGCGATGAAAGATACCTCTTCTAACATTTCTGAGTATGTAGATGTCATTCTGAGAGCTCGTATGATTTGACCTTTATATATATTAGTAAAAAGTTTCCTAGGATGGTTGCTAGTAAATTCTAGATAACTGTTGGAAAAAGTGTTTTTTCTGTATAATCTAGACTTAAAACTGTTGTCACCATTGGTGACATAGATGTCTAGATAGGGGAGGCCTGCATGACTGTGGGATGAAGTGAATTTAAAAAATTCGCTGCTGATGTTAAGATATTCCAAAAATAGCTTTAATGTGTCTATACCACTGTCATATAAAGAATTGTGGTGGCAACTTTACACTGATACTTCCACTTTTCCAGGACTTAATGATTATTTTACCATTAAGCCACTTTTGAAAATACAGTAGTTATTTTCATTTTTATTTTTAATTATTTAGTACACACTAGTATTATAAATACAAAGTAAACCATCAGTTAATTCTTATTACATTTTTGTATTTATTATATTAGATTTTTTGTATTGTATGATGAACAATTATATAATTACAGCAGACAGTGACTTATCAGATGTATTAAATAGGATTTTTACAAAGAGAGTATATATTTGTATTTTTTTTTATGTTTCAATGTATTAATTTATTATTTTATTAATAGTGTATATGTTGCTTTAACACAACGCTTTTTGGCGCCAAACAACTTATTTAAATGTTAAATCAACACTCTAATGGAGTTCTGAAGAAGCTCGCATTGTAGCGAGTGAAAGCGCTTAACTCTTTGTACAATTAAAGTTTTTTTATTTATCCTGGCCATTTCACTTTAGTTCGGTTGAATCTCATCTAATCCGTTTATTTGTGACCTTGTTGTGAGGTGGATGTACCAAGACACAGAGGATCAGCGTTCTTTACAGGTTTTTATTCTCTGCACAAAGGAGGAAATTCAACATTCATTAACTACTTTAGGCCTATAGTAATCTTATCCCCCCACCAAAATACTTGAAAAATTTATTCAAAAACAACTGCTAGACTATCTCATGTGGAAAGAACTCCTCTCCCCTATACAACATGGCTTCTGTCCTTCCCATAGTACTAGCACACTGCCCTTCTAACCTCTATAGATACTGTCAATAAAGCCAGAGATAATGGCAAGCTAGTCTCTTCTCTATTTCTTGACTTGTAAAAGCCTTCAACACACTTTGTCACAGCAGACTTTCTACTTCAAATGTCCTCACTAGGTCTCTTGCAGACCACCTCTCTGTGGCTCAAAAGCTACATGTCCAACAGGTAGCAGTCATTAAAATGGCACTCCACACTCTCGCCTTACCTCCCAGTCACCATTGGTGTACCACAAGGCTCTATCCATGGTCCCCTCCTCTTTAACATTTTCACCAACACCCTCTATAACATCCGCACAGCAGGCCACCCTAATACAATACACAGATGGCTTCTTAACTCAACTCATGCTCAACCCAAAAAAGACCAAACTACTACTTCCCCCCCAACTCCCCCTCTCATGAAAAACAGCATTTAAAGTCCTTTCTCTTAATAATACAACCACTGAAGTCACTTCTCATTGCAAATTATTAGAGGTGATAGTGGACAACAAGCTTACACTTGACTTGCATATGCAAAATTGCATAATAAAAAGTCATAAAAACTATGGCTGCTTTACAGTGCCAAAAAACTTTCCCATCAACACAACTAAAACTACACTTGCCACTACTTACCTCCTCCCCACGCTTCTCTTTGGTGCGTCCATTTTTACTAACCTCCAGGCTTCACAAAAATTAAAACTTTAACAATGCTATAACAAAGTTGCTAAATTTGCAGCAAATATCCCTTTCGGAAACTACCAATGTACAGCACTAAAAAAGTAAATTGGTCAGAACTGCCTCATCAACTAACATATACACAGCTTCTTACCACCTATAAAATTATTCAGCATTCATCTGCCTATCCAGCCTTAGAAACCATTCTACACATTTATGTTTCCAGTCACTGCGATTCAGTGACCAAAAACTCCTGCCTATCTACGAACCTATCAAAGTTTCTTGGCAATGTCTGTACTTGTACAAGGTTAAGGCCTGGAACTCCTTACCTGTATCCATCAAGTAAATATCCTCCCTCCCATCTTTTGAAACCACTATGAAAGCCTGCCCAGCTAAAATCTCTCTCTGTCCTTGCTCAAAACCAGGATAAACTATATCCCTAATTGTGAACAAGTACCTTTTCATTCCTTACACCTCCTTACTCTCCTCTTCTTCAATTACTTCCTTACTTTTATAAAATTCTCTTTGGTAACTTTCTCTCTAAATATACCAAAAGCCTGTTTTTCCCTCGCTTCATATTTCAATTCCTGTTTGTATTAGACTAGCCTTTAATTTCTCTAAAAAATGTCTAAAATTTGTATAAATAATAATGACTGTCATATAACTTGTATTGATTCTTAACCAATATATTATCTCTAATATGTTATAATTATTTAAACTGCAGATGTTTTTGTTTTACTTTCAAAGATTGTAAAATTACTGTTCTTAAAATGTTTTGTAATAATTTGGAGCTTTTCTCCCAGAGCCTCTACTGAAAATGGGCTTCTACCCAGTTGGATTTTCCCAGTATACAAATGTCAATAATTAATAAAAAAATAAATAAATAAATAAATAAATGCATACATACATACATACATACATACATACATACACAGACATAAAATATCTTGGTTCTGTGATATGGGCAGTTACTAATTATTATTTACTTGATAATAAACAAAGAAAATAAATAGTAAGTCGTGATTCTCAACATATTTGCTCAAGAATTCCAGACAAAATCAATTATAATGGGGGGATAAAAATCCCCAAATCCAGAACAATTTAAAATATTACTCTAATTCAATAAAATGTGAATAGAACAACATGTTTTGCATTAACATGAGTTTTTAGCTAGATTGTTTAATGAAATCTTGGAAAGTGAGAGGATGCCTGAGGAATGGAGAAAAAGTGTTTTGGTACCGATTTTTAAGAATAAGGGTGATGTGCAGAGCTGCAGTAACTACAGAGGGATTAAACTGATCAGTCACAGCATGAAGTTATGGGAAAGAGTAGTGGAAGCTAGGTTAAGAAGGGAGGTGATGATTAGTGATCAACAGTATGGTTTCATGCCAGGAAAGAGCACTACAGATGCGATGTTTGTTCTGAGAGTGTTGATGGAGAACTACAGAGGTGGTCAGAAGGAGTTGCATTGTGTCTTTGTGGATTTAGAGAAAGCATATGACAGGGTGCCTAGAGAGGAGTTGTGGTATTGTATGAGGAAGTCGGGAGTGTCAGAGAAGTATGTAAGAGTGGTACAGGATATGTACGAGGGTAGTGTGACAGTGGTGAGGTCTGCTGTGGGAGTGACGGATGCGTTTAAGGTGGAGGTGGGATTACATCAAGGATCAGCTCTGAGCCCTTTCTTATTTGCAGTGGTGATGGACAGGTTGACAGACGAGATCAGAAAGGAGTCCCCGTGGACTATGATGTTTGCAGATGACATTGTGATCTGTAATGAGAGTAGGGAACAGGTGGAGGAGACCCTGGAGAGATGGAGATATGCTCTAGAGAGAAGAAGAATGAAGGTCAGCAGGACTAAGACAGAATATATGTATGTGAATGAGAGGGAGGATAGAGGAATGGTGAGGATGCAGGGAGTAGAGGTGGCGAAGGTGAATGAGTTTAAGTACTTGGGATCAACAGTTTAGAGTAATGGTGAGTGTGGAAAAGAGGTGAAGAAGAGAGTACAGGCAGGATGGAGTGGGTGGAGAAGAGTGTCAGGAGTGATTTGTGACAGACGAGTAACAGTAAGAGTGAAAGGGAAGGTCTACAAGAGGGTAGTGAGACCAGCTATGTTATATGCGTTGGAGACAGTGGCATTGACAAAAAGGCAGGAGTCAGAGCTTGACGTGGCAGAGTTGAAGATGTTAAGATTTGCACTGGGTGTGACGAGGATGGACTGGATTAGGAATAAGTATATTAGAGGGTCAGCCCAGTTTGGAAGGTTTGGAGACAAAGCCAGAGAGGCAAGATTACATTGATTTGGACATGTGCTGAGGAGGGATGCAGAGTATATTGGGAAAAGATGCTAAGAATGAAGCTGCCAGGTAACAGGAAAAGAGGGAGGCCTAAGATAAGGTTTATGGATGTGGTGAGAGAGGACATGCAGGTGGTTGGTGTGACACAGCAAGATGCAGAGGACAGGAAGGAATGGAAACAGCTGATCTGCTGTGGCAACCCCTAACGGGAGCAGCCGAAAGAAGAAGAAGAAGAAGATGCATTTTCCTAACAAGATGTATGAAACTAATGTCTGAGATTACTGACTGATGTAAGCTTCACAGTTACTAGAAAAATAAAAAAAAACTGATAATAGATAGGGCAAAAATATGAAGCAAAATCAGAGTTGTTCTTCCACATCAGAAATATCTGAAAAGTATAAGAAATGGCTAGACAAGTGTGTGTGTGTGTGTGTGTGTGTGTGTGTGTGTGTGTGTGTGTGTGTGTGTGTGTGTAAGTCAAATGCACACAAGTATGTGCTGGGTTTGCAGTGTGATGCGCTGTGTGGATCTCACAGCACTGAGCTAAAACATGACAGTCCATTATCTGTGTATTCACTGACTGGATCACAATCAGACATTTGATAGATAAACAGTCAATAAACTGGAATCTCAATGTGTCTTTTGTGGTGGGGCTTGCATTATTTATGTACAGACCACTCAGCTGTCTGGATTTTCGCCTCATATTTCTGATTCATTCATCATAAAATTTGTGGTTTTCTGGAAAATCATTGAAGACTGAAATAACTAAATAATTAAATACATTTGAGTTTCAGGCTTCATATCCTTCAGATAAAGCATGCTAATACCAAACCTACTACACAAGCAACTTTCTAGATTTATAAGAGCAATATTTAAAATCAGTCCTTGATCTTGGGCCTTTGTTCCCTCATTATTTTTCACTTTATCCCGATTTCTTGCGGTTAGAGACATAACGATTCATTCTGTGTCAATTGACATCAGTGATGTACATCGTCATTACAGCGGTATATGTAGGTTTGTGAAATTCATTGGGGTGGTGGCTATTTACATTGTTTGCATGTGGCAACAATGGTCTAAAATACATTATAATGGATCAAATGCATACATCAGATGTGTAAACAGTCAAAGCAGCTGTAACTGGTGGACATGTGCATGTCCACGTATCTGTGTATGCAAGTCTGTGTGTGGAAGTTGGTGCCACAGCTCTCAACCAATTAGGAACATATCTCAACAGAATCAAGGACAAACAAAGAAATACTTGAAAGACAATCAGGGACACTTCAAATATTAGTACTATTAACTTGAGCCATTGACAGAATAAGGGAATGTGACTTAATGTACATTTTCTGAAGTTAAAGAAGTCTATAACTTTCTCATATTTATTTATTGCATTTGTTAACCAGGAAAGTCCACTAGGCTTGGAATGAGCCCATTTTCAGTGGAGGCCCGGGAGAAAAGCTCCACAAAATTACATACAAAGAAAATATTTAATACACAAAGTACAGTTGTGTACCTACCATAAATGTAGATGTTCGAGTGTATTCACTGTTGCAGTCATTACACTTGGGTTATCCTGCTGGCAGGCTACCCGCAGTCGGCCTGAAGTCCAAAGTCCTGGTCCGGTGTCGGCTGCTGTCACCTCTTCCCTGACGTCAGTGCGTCAGGGGTATAAAAGATGCAACCGAAGCCATTTTCTTCAGTTTTTCTTGCCCCAGATGTCAGGTGCCCCCAAAAGGGTAGGCTAAAAATTCTGCTCATAAAAAAGCATGCACATTACCTTCATCTACAAGCAAATGCACCACATAGGTTGTATAGAATAGAGAAGTACAGATAAGTCCTACCAATGAAAGGGGGATGGTGGGAGGGTAACCTGGACTGCAACAGTAAATACACTCGAACATCTACATTTATGGTAGGTACACAACTGTACTACGTTCATCGTGTTTCACTGTTGTAGTCATTACACTTGAGTTGAACCCCAAAGCTGAGGTTGGGTGGCTGGGCCTAAAATAGAATTAGGAGTGGCTATGAGGCCCTGCAGAACTACAGTGGCAAAGCCTGCTCTGGATCTAGAGTAAAGAGGTAAGTGGTAGTGCTTTGTAAAAGTGTGGACTGAAGTCCAAGTTGCAGCCTCCAAAATGTCCTTGGTTGGTACTCCTCTGAGGAAGGCTGATGAAGTGGCTGCTGCTCTGGTAGAATATGGCCTAATGCCCTTAGGCACTGATTTGCCATGTTGTGAATAGCAGAAACGAATGCAGTGGCCTATCCATTTTGAAATAGTCTGCTTTGAAATAGCTTTTCCTTGCAACCCTGCAGCATATGCCACTAAGAGTTGCTCAGTCTTTCTGAAGGCTTTAGTTTTGTCCAAGTAAAAGCGTAGCTGTCTGTGTATGTCCGAAAAATGCAGAAGTCTCTCCCCCTTATTCTGTGGGTTTGGATAAAAGGTAGGCAAATGTATGGTTTGGTTAAGAGCCACACCGGACACTACCTTAGGCATAAATGTTGGGTTTGTCCTTCGAGAAACCCTGTCCGGATGGAAAATAATAAAAGGTTCCACAGCCATTAGTGCCTGTAACTCTGAGACTCTTCTTGCTGAAGTTATTGCTAAGAGCAGAGCTGTTTTCCATGATAAGTATTTTATCTCAGCTGTATTGGCTGGCTCAAAAGGAGGCAGTGTGAGTTTTTCCAAGACAAAATTGAGGTCCCATGCAAGTATTGGAGCTCTCCTTGGAGGTCTTACGTTTTTGGCCCCTCTGAGATACTGCCTTAGCAGTGGATGTGAAAAAATAGGTGGGTCCGTATTGCAATGAGCTGAAATGGCAGAGGCATGGATCTTAATTGATGAGAAGGATAGGCCTTTGTCCAGCATCTCAGTTAGGTATTGTAAAATCTGAGGAATATTTGGTACAAGCGTGTCCATTCCTTGTGCCTGGTTCCAAGCACAAAATCTCTTCCATTTTTCTGCATAAGCTTTTCTGGTGCTGGGCCTCCTGGCCTCCAAAATTAACTGCTTTAGAGAGAGGTGTGTTCTGAATGGTTACATTATCCGGCATGCAGCCAGATTTAGGGTTCTGAGTTGGCTGTGCAGGATCTGATTGTTTTGTTGGGTCTGCAAATGAGGAATTTGAGGTAATGTCCAGGCTGGGCCTTGAGACAAGCTCTTCAGGATTGGGTACCAGTGCTGGCGTGGGCAATTAGGATCATTTTTGGCTTCTCTTGTCTGACCTTTAGGAGTACCTTGGGGATGAGAGGCAGTGGAGGAAAAGTATATACTGTAAGGGCTTTCCAGCTGAATGATAGGGCGTCCACTTTCCATGCTTGTTTGTTGTAAGTCCTTGTGCAGAATCTCTGTAGCTGGCAGTTGTGAGGGGAGGCAAATACATCTATTTCTGGGCATCCCCATCTCCCTGTTATCATGCTGAAGATTTGTGGATCTAGTTTCCACTCGTGAGAATCCATGAGGTTTCTGCTTAGTTCGTCTGCCAGAGTATTTGTCTTTCCTGGCAGGAATTGTGCTTGCAGGTGTACTTGATAAGTCAATGCTGTGTTCCACAAAGGCATGACTTGTCTGCAGAGGGGGTAGGAATGTGTGCCCCCTTGCTTGTTTATGTACCACATGACTGTAGTATTGTCCGTCTTTATCAGCAGTTGTCCTGGATGAAGTAGTTCCTAGAAGGCTGTCAGGGCATTCTGTACAGCTAGCATCTCTTTTTGATTGATATAAAGATGCATTTGGCTTGTGGGCCATGTGCCCTGAATACATTTTCCTGCCATGTCTGCCCCCCAAGCATAATCTGATGCATCTGTTGTTAGTGTCTGCCTGGCTGTGGGTAAAGTGAATGGCTGTCCCTTGCTATGGTGACAGGCCTGTGCCCACCATCAAAACTCCAGTTGCAAGCAGGGAATGAGAGGAATTAATGTTTCCAGGCTGTGACAATGTTGAGTCCAAACACTTTTTAGATACCATTGTAGTTTCCTCATATGCATTCTTGCATATGGAATTAGTAGAATGCAGGATGCCATGAAGCCCAAAGCCTCCAGAATTTTTCTTGCAGATAACTGGGTCTTTGTTGCCATCATTTTGAAGTAAGAAGTCAGTTGCCTTTGTTTGTCTGGTGTGAGATAAGCCATCTGGGCAGTTGTGTTTAAGCTTGCACCCAGGAATATTATCTCTTGAGAGGGTACCAGTTTTGATTTCTTTTCGTTCACTGTGTACCCTAGGCAAATTAGTAATCTTTTTACAAACACCAGATGCTTCAGTAGAATGTCCTTGTTCTCTGCTTGTATAAGGCAGTCATCCAAGTAGGGATATATTTGTATTCCTCCTTGTCTGCAAAATGCAATTACTGGTGCCAGGCATTTTGTGAAGACTCTGGGCGCAGTAGATAAGCCAAAGGGCAGTGCAGAGAATTGCTAGTGCATTGAGCCAGCTATGAATCTGAGGTATCTTCTGCAAGATTGTCTTATTGGGATATGCAGGTATGTCTCTTTGAGGTCCAAAGTTACAAGCCACGCCTTCTTGCCCAGCATGGGCAGAAGCTGCTGCAGAGTCAACATTTTGAATTTTGGAACGTCCAGAAAAGTGTTTAGAAAAGACAGGTCCAGTATTGGTCTCCAGGCTTTGTCCTTTCTGGGTACCAAGAAAAGTCGAGTAAAATCCTTGTCCCTGCTCTTGCTGTGATACTCGCTGAATAGCCCTCATAAGGGATGAAACTTTCTTTTGTACCTCTGCCCATTGATTGTGTGGCAGGTCTGGCATAACTTTTGTCTTTGGAAGGGTGTGAAAGTGGAACCTGTAGCCCTGAGACACTATATTCAAGACCCATTTGTCTTGGATGACCATGTGCCAATTTTGTGAAAAAAGTGCTAGTTTTCCCCCTAAGGGTGCTGCCAAAAGAAGAGTGTTTGGCATTGTTAGAGGAAAGTCATTGCGGCTGTTTCCTGTATGGCTGTGATATGTCTTCTCCACTTTTGGAGGAAGAAGCACCCCATTGTTTAGGCCTGTATGAGCCTTGGGGCTGGGATCTGCCTCTAAGGTGTCTGTATCTGCCTCTTTGTGGCCTGTCTGACACTGGAAAGGACCAATTCTTAGAAGGCCAGTTCCTGCTAAATCTGGGTGGCTGTATCTGTAGGAAATCATTAACTGTCTGCATAGATTTTGCTTTATCCTCCATTTTCTTCAACACATCTTCTGCCTTAACACCAAACAAAGTATCATGCTGTAATGGAGCATCCAATAATTTTGCTTTAACATGATCAGGCAGATTTTGTTCCTTTAACCAAGCATGCCTTCTAATGACAGAACCCGTTACAGCGGCCCTGCAAGAGGCCTCCAGTGAATTAAAACCACATTGCAAAGTATGCTTTCCCACTTGTTCAGCTGCATGCAATAAATCCTGCATTTCCTTGTTATCATAACATTCAGAATTTGTCAACATTTTCTGTTTTAGCAGTGACAGTAAGTATTGCTGATATTTAAGCATATGAAACTTGACAATTTAAAGCCCTTACAGCCAAGGTAGCAGAGGTGTAAACTTTTTCCCCCATCTGTCCAGTGACCTAGAATCCCTATCAGAGGGGACAGGGTTTTTTGCAGTGGAAGCCTTGACCCCCTTTGGGACCTTGAGATATAGTTTCTGGGTCAGCAGCAGGGTTTTTATATAGAAATTTATGAGAGTCTGGAACCGTGTAGTATCTGTCTGGCTTAACAGGTGCAGGGGGAAAAGAGTCAGGAGACAGGCCGGACTCTGAAAATACATCATCTACAATGTCTAGAACAGGTGGAATAGCAAGAGGTCTGTGCTGAGGTAGTAAAAGAAAGTCTCTGAGCCTTTTCTTAGATTCTGAGTAATCTTGGCTCTCCCAGTGAAAATGCTCCCTCATGGTATGCAGGGTTTCCCCAAAAGAATAATCCTCAGGAGGAGAGGCTGAAGGAATAGATTCTTCAGCATCAGAATCCTCAAAGGGAGGAAGAGTGTATCCCTGTTCAGAAGAGGAGTCTGAGGAAATGGAAACCTGATCAGACGAGTCATATTCTGTCTCTTGCCTAGGCCTCTTATCAGGAGGGGGATGGGAACCCCTGATCAAAGTAATTAGGTCTTCGGCCATTTTAAGCATCTGTTTCTTAGGCATGGAAGTCTGTCCAGGAGAATGCTGTACTTGTTTCTTTGTCTTTAGAGCTGTTTTAGTCTTTGCCTTTGAAGCTGAGGTTTGCTTGACATATAACTGTGAAGGTCTGAAAACACCCTCAGAAGCCGTTGCCTGCTCAGCAGCTCCAGACCCATCTGAGGGAATAGTTTCCGAGTGTCCAATACCTTGAGTATCCAGAGGCCTAGTCAGCTCCACGTGGGAGTCAGAAGCGGCCTGTGGCTCTGAGGTAGCTGGCGTCAGGAGCTGCAAAAGCCCCTCACTGAGAACTGGCGAACCAGCGACTGGCATAGCGGAGGCCTCATCATCGGTTTTGGACCTCGGACGCCTGTCCTTTTCCTTGCGTTTTTTATAAACTCCGGTTGTCGGCTGTTCCGACGGCATTATATAATTAAATCTTCGGCCAAAGTAATGAAAGGCAAAATCGTACCGACGCTTAATAGTATATTGGTTAAATCTAGCACAAAACCGACAGCTAGCAACGTCATAGTCTGGGCCTAGGCAAGGAATACAGTAAGAATGAAAATCCTTATGAGGTATTTGCTTCCCACAAGAAATACAATTGTTAACTTTTTCTGACATCGGTCTGGAGCAAGAAAAAAGTTTCTCCAATGGGGTACTTAGCTTTATTGAAGACTTTGTATCTGAAATTCGATTTGAAAGTCTCAGGAGTCAGCTGATCTGCACTTGCGAACTGCTTTTGCTTCGGGCACCGCGCGGCAAGAAAGACTGAAGAAAATGGTGTCGGCTGCATCTTTTATACCCCTGGCGCACTGACGTCAGGGAAGAGGCGACCGCAACCGATGCCGGACCAGGACTTTGGTATTCAGGCCGACTGTGGGTAGCCTGCCAGCAGGATAACCCAAGTGTAATGACTGCAACAGTGAAACACGATGAACATCAGGAAAAAAAAAATTGAGCATTACTATTACATTGAATGAAACATAATAAAATAACAGTGAAAAGATTACAATCATAGACATACAGAAGTAATAAATGGTATATATTCAAATTATACGAGTGAAATATATTCACAAGATTCATAGTGTGCATTCAAATAACACATGAATGTAATATATCTGCAGGTTCATAGCCGTGAGGAGTTAAGTACAGTGTAAGAATAGTAGGAGATAGAAGGGCAAAGGAGGGAAACGACATGTTAAACTAACAGGGAAGCAGGAAGTAGGCAGAGTGAAGGGAAGGAAGTGATAGAGATATAAAACCAGGGAGAGAAATCAGGAGTTGGGGTTGTGTATTGGGGAACAGGAGCATAAGCACTGCGAGGAGAGATGTAGTTCGAGGGATACGATGAATCCTAGGGAAGTTAAGAGGGTTTTGACAAAGAGAAGGTCCTGGAGCAGCTTTTCTTTTCACTCTGCCTAAATGAGGCAGTTGTCCAGATAAGGGTAAATCTGTATATTTCTCTGTGTGAAAAATGCTATGGCCAGGGCTAAGCATTTGGTGAGTATTTTGGGTGCAGTAGATAAGCCAAATGGTAGCGCAGAGAACTGAAAATGTTGTGAGCCTGCTCTGAACTGCAGGAATTTCCTCCAGGATCCCCTTATGGGGATGTCGAGATAGGCATCTTTTTGGTCTAGTGTCACTAGCCAGGCATTTTTTGCCAGCATAGGCAGCAGCTGCTGCAAAGTTAGCATTTTGAATTTGGGGAACACCATGGATGTGGTCAGAATGGATAGGTCCAGGATGGAGTGCCAAGTGCCCTCTTTTCTGGGAACAAGGAATAGTCTGGAGTAAAAGCCTTTGCCTGTTTGATCTGAGGGGACAGGCTCTACTTCCCCCTGGGATATAACAGTTTGTACCTGTTTCAATGCCTCTGCCCACTGACTTGTGGGTAAGTCTGGGTACCCCCCCCCCCTGGAATTGGGAGTTTGTTGAAAGAGAATCTGCATCCCTGAAAAATGATCTTTAAGATGCATTGGTCCTTTGTTACAGAAAGCCAATATTCTTTGCAAAGGGAAAGCCTTCCTCCTAGATTTTTGGTGAGTGAAAGGCAGGCAGAGGGGGAAGAGGGAGTCTTTGAGATTTTTTGCCATAGAAGGGTGGCTTAGAACTCCCTGCCTTTGGGGTGGAAGTTGTCCACTGTTTGGTTCTCTTTTGCCCCTAGGATAGGGGCCTGGGTGGTCTGTTCCTGTGGGGCTTACCTTGGCCTTGTCTGCAAGGTGCAGGGATATATTTGCTTTGTCTTCCACTTTTTTAAGCACCTCTTCTGCTTTTACTCCAAACAAGCGGTCCTTATCCAGGGGTGCATCAATTAGTTTAGACTTGACATGATCAGAGAGAGGTTGTTTCTTCAACCATGCATGTTTCCTAATGACAAATCTTGACATGGCTGCCCTGCTTGAGGCTTCTACGGCATCATATCCACAGTGTAAAGAGTGTTTGGCCAGCTGACAAGTAGAGTGTAGTAAATCTGCTAACTCTTTCGAATTGGCACCATCAGGAAAGGTTGAAATCTTTTGTTTTAATATTTCCAAAGTGTGTTGATATTTTAACATATGGAACTGACAGTTGAGTGCTCTGATAGCTAAGGTTGCAGAGGTGTATACTTTTTTATCCCATCTGTCCAGAGATCTGGAATCCTTGTCAGGAGGAACAGGATTCTTGGCAGAACTAGTCTTAGCTCCTTTAGGTCCCTGTGTAATGACCTCTGGGTCTGTAGCAGGATTTATGTACAGGTATTTGTGAGAATCTGGTACTCTGTAATACCTGTCAGGTTTACTGGGAGCAAGTGGGAGGGTGTCAGAGGCTAAGCTGGATTAATGGAGATCATCATCCACCACTTCTTAAATAGGAGGGATGGCCAGAGGTCTGTGCTGGGGCAGGTCCAGAAACTCTCTAAGTCTTTTCTTAGCTGGGGGAAATCCTGATATTCCTATTGGAAATGTTCCCTGAGGGTGTGAAGGGTTTCCCCAAAGGAAAGGTCTTCAGGTGGGGAGGCAGAAGGAATGGATTTCTCTGCATCTGAATCCTCATAAGCAGTCAGAGGTTGTTGTTCCTCTTCAAAATCTGAACAGTCAGATTCCTCAGAATCCTGTTCTGTCAATTTCTGGGGAAGGGTGTCTTTTCCTTTTAGAAGTTGTGACCTGACTAGCCCTAATAAGGGAAATGAGATCCTCTGCCATTTTAAGCATTTGCAATATACATGTTATTAATGTTAACTTGAATAAGCACGTCTCGTGTTTGAGTTGAGCTGCCCTTTGCCTGTACACAAGCTTAAACACCTTGCTCCTGACCTTATATCTGATATTTACTGCCTGTGTGCCTAGCTTTTTGTTTTTCTTGAATCATACTATGATGACTACATGACAATGCTAGTTGCTACTGGAATGTGAATGATATGTAATTGAATCTACCTAACTCTGTATTTTGACTTGAACCTCAATATGTTGAAGAATAGCTACCAATTGCACCTTATGTTTGTACTGTATATGCTTTACCTTAATGTTTGTTACCTAATATCTGTGCTTTACATCCTACTTATCTAACCTCTTTGTTTCTCTCTCCCTTTATTCAAATAGTTGCCCTACCTGCTCGTAAGGCACTATAACTGTGGACCTACCCTGCCCTGTTGGCCAGCAACCTCTTATCACCTACTGCCGTCTTCACCCCACACCAAGGAATTGCCTCTTCTCTCACCCTGTGAATCAGCCCCTGAAGAATAAGAAAACAGAAGTATGTATGTGTTATACATATTCTGTCAACAGAAGTTACATTGTATAACTTATTGTAGCTCTTAAAGCATAATCGCCTGCTAGGGTGTACAGCAGCTACTACCACATTTAGGTGGCACCTTTGTCCTAAATTATCCTTCTGTCTTGAAACTCTTCTCTCAGGAACTTAGTTCTTAAGCTTGCAGAGGTATAGTCTTACACTATCCCTATATCCTCTTACTCTGTATCAGCCAACTATACCCCCTCCATCCCTACTATCAAGACTACCATCTCACACCCTTCTCCACCTTTCACTTACCTAAACAAACAGCTCTCCACTGATTGTTCTCTTAGGGTTCACTCCTTTTGTGGCTCTACCCGCTCTGTTCGCCCTGCAGGCTCATTCCACTCCCCTACCCTGCCCCCAGTGCTTCTACATATATACACACTGACCACACCCCCTGCAATTCAAGCAATCACATAGACCAACCCCTTAAAGTGCTAAGTCCTACCTCCCACCATTCAATCTCTATTAACACCCATCCCTATATAATTACCTACACACTACAACTTACAACGTCACCTAACATTACATACACACACATTAAACCCTTACTTCTACTATCACTTCTATCTATTTTAGCTGTACCCTATATACTTACATCCTATGAACACCTCAACCACCTACACTTTCACAACCCTATGAAACAAACCTCTGCACCAACATTCATCATCCCTCATAGCCACAATTATACATCCTATCCACCAAATTATTTATCATCCAAATTTCATAGGCTCACTCACATCACATACTATAGCACTAGAACTAAAAAATACCATAACCTAACATGTAAAGGACTAACACTATCTCTTGCAATACAAGTCCACTCCCTAAGTGATGGTGATATACACATTAAATTCTCATAAAATAAATTAAAATTTTTGAATTAAAAACTTGTAACTGGGTTATTTGTTGTTTTCTAACCAGGATGTGTGTTGTCCACCTCCGTTAAATGTAATATTGTTTCAGGACTACCGTATTGTTCTCACAGTAAACAACGTTTATACTAAAAACGTAATAAATATTATTAACCTTAAATCTAATAAATTAATTACAGAATAAATAAATATGTAAATAAATATTCTATTATGTAGAATTAACTATAGTTAATGATTGTTAGTTAATAAATATTGAATATGTATTAAATATTAAATTAGCATATAAAAATCCATTTAGTGTTGTAAGTATTATTATAGGTACTAATGGGTATTATTGTATTCATAAAAATACTGTCAATTAATTATAGGTTAATTAAAGTTCATTAGGTATGGGTCAAGAATTTAAAATAAAGTAAAATACAATCAAAATGTAATATAGATTAAGATTAATCCACCCCTCCATCCTGTTGTGAAAATTTTTGAAGACCTGATGGAAACTGAAATAAGAAGCTTACCCAGACAAAGTGTCTTTAAACAAAATTTACCCCAGAACTGCTATACACTCATTAAACAATTAAGGGATGAGCAGATAAGGGTAATGAAACCGGACAAAGGAGGGGGTGTTGTTTTAATGTATAAAACTGAATATGAAGAAGTTATCCACAATATGCTTCAGGACACAGAACAGTATAGCACCCTTTCACTGAATGAGTTAAACATTGCATATGCTAGGATTAAACATATTTTGTATGATATGTTACTACAGGGAGTCATTAATGAGAAACTCTATAACTATTTAATAGTTAATAAACCACTTACACCAGTAATTTTTGGGATACCCAAGGTGCATAAGGGGTTGGAACCATTAAAGTTTAGACCTATTGTCGCAGGTTCAGGTAGTATTACGGAACCCCTAGGTAAATTTGTTGATGCAACACTTAAAAAGACTATAACAACAATACAACACATTTGCAAAGATTCTTGGGAATTCCTAAAAAGCATTAAGGAGAGTTATTTTATAAAAGTTGACTTCTTAGTGACAATTGATGTAACAGACCTTTTTCCAAGCATACCACATGATATTGGAATACAATGGTTCAATGAAATTTTAATCAAATACTCAAGTTTTAACAATAACACTATAAATTTATTATCAGATTTTATGGGTATTATTTTAAACAATAATTTTATTTATTTTAATGGGAATTCTTCAAACAAAATAAAGGTGTTGCCATGGGTTCACCATGTGCCTCAGCATACGCAAACTTAGTTCTCTGCCATTGGGAAAATGAATTTGTGTTCACAACGCAATGGAAAAACAACATTTTACACTACAGGAGGTACCTGGATGATATATGTATTTTATGGGAAGGTAGTAAAGCAAGCTTGGAAACTTTTTTGCTATACATAAATGAGACTACAAGTTTTCTGAAATTTACATCTAATGTTAGTCAGACTCAGATGAATTATTTAGATGTATTATTAGAAAAGAACATGGACTCACAAATGTTTGAGTCTTCTATTTACAGAAAACCAACCTTCTCTAACACATATCTCCATTTCAGTAGTGCCCATCCTTTTTCACAGAAGAAGGGTATTATAAAAGGCCAATTTATTAGGGCTTCAAGAATGTGTAACACTGACAAAAAATTTTTTGATGAAGCCCAAATGCTTACAAAACTTTTTTCAGAAAGAGGTTATCCTTTGACACTGATAGAAAAAATGTACGAAGAAGTTATAAAAGGAAGAACAGACATATACAGTCCATTGCTAGGCACAGATTTAGAACCATTTGATTCAGCAAACCCTATTTTTGATGTTAAAATGAATTCCCCCATTTCTCAAACAATTTTCAGTTGTACTTTTAACAATGATACTGATCAATTAAAGAAAATGGTTAACAAATACTGGCCCATTTTGACTACAAATGACGATACAAAAAAATGGGTGCCAGATAGACCGATGTTTGCAAATGCAAGAAATTTTAATTTGAAAAACATGTTTGAAAAACAACCACCATTGCAACTTGTTAATAAAGGTGGCAAGATTGGCACATATAAATGTAATAGTTGCAAACAATGTTCTTTTATAGTTGAAACTAATGCCTATTACATTAAATCAAGGAAATTCACCTTGAAGTCAACAAATTATTGTAATTGTGGTTCAAAAGGCATTATCTATTTAGGAATTTGTCAGGTATGTGAAAGTTTTATGTGGGCAAATCTGAAAGAGCATTACGTAAAAGAATTTACGAACACATTTATGATATTCGGAAAAAGAAAGAAACGAATGCTTTTGTCAAACATCTTACCAATTGCCCCAAAATGACATTAAAATTTTTTGTAATTGAACAGGTACCCCTCAATCCCAGAGGGGGTGATTGGGAAACTTCCTTAGAATTCAAAGAATTAAATTGGCAATTAAGACTAAATGCATCAAAACCTCCAGGACTTAATGAAGCTATTAGTATTTCCAGCCTCCTTAAATTAAGAAGGGCAAAATTATAATAATAAACTCATAAGATTTTAAACAAACATTCATTAATTTCCAACTGAAAGTAACTAAGAATAATTTATTTGTATATAAAAAATAGTTAAAATAATAGGTTGAATTATTTAAAGAATACACACTTTATACTTATTACACTCAGTGACTTCACAGATGAGGTTCTACCCAATTTTAATGCAACTGTGCATATATTTTGGGTAAGGGGGATAAAACTTTTTATTAATAGGTGAGATGCATTGCAAGGTAAGATTTATTGTCCCACATGACTAAATAATTATATCTATACTCTCTTAATCTATATTACATTTTGATTGTATTTTACTTTATTTTAAATTCTTGACCCATACCTAATGAACTTTAATTAACCTATAATTAATTGACAGTATTTTTATGAATACAATAATACCCATTAGTACCTATAATAATACTTACAACACTAAATGGATTTTTATATGCTAATTTAATATTTAATACATATTCAATATTTATTAACTAACAATTATTAACTATAGTTAATTCTACATAATAGAATATTTATTTACATATTTATTTATTCTGTAATTAATTTATTAGATTTAAGGTTAATAATATTTATTACGTTTTTAGTATAAACGTTGTTTACTGTGAGAACAATACGGTAGTCCTGAAACAATATTACATTTAACGGAGGTGGACAACACACATCCTGGTTAGAAAACAACAAATAACCCAGTTACAAGTTTTTAATTCAAAAATTTTAATTTATTTTATGAGAATTTAATGTGTAAAATTCAAATAATAATAATAATCATTAGTTCAGTACACTAATATTATATGAATATTTTGCATTTCCTTCACAGCTCTACTTTGTAAGAACAAACATTTAGATGATAACGCAACCGCATTAGCAGGTAAAACACACAGCTCCTGTGAAAAATGTTATTATTCAGTTCTTTACAAAGTGCCCGTTGTATTTAGAGGTAGTATGAGGGAACTGGTGGAGAAAGGATGACAGTTTCCTTGATTTCAAGCATAGTTACGAAGTGTTTTGGTTAATAAAAGTATAGTAACTGAGAATAACATATTAGCGAAACCTGTCCACATAAGAAAGCTTTTAGTGTATGCAATTACAAGCGTGCATAAACATTTAAAATAACTGTAAGGGTTGAGTTTCGCTCACATATAGTTACACACACAATATAAATTATTCAGAATTAAAAAGAGCAGAAAATATAATTACTAGTGAAACAAATTTAATACTATTGAAGCATTCCAAACATGTTTTGACTAAAATGCAATGGAGTCAAGCATTATGAATGTGATTTTGCTTTAAACAAGAAAGAATTCGTTGTCTTGTAATTGATTTATTTTGATTGTTATAAATATCTTAATTGATTAATTGTTTTGCCAACATTGTATATAAGCACACAGAGCTTTTAGTATTGTATCTTGAGAAAGCCCGTCATAGTAACGGGTGAAAGCGCTTGATTTATTTGTTGGTTGTCTCTTTGGATTTTTCCACTACGGAGTGATTATTTTTTGCACATTTCTACTTGTTGGTCAGCAATAAAGGAACATTTAATACAAACGGAGAGGTAATTTTATTCCATTCAGAGAAGAAGTTTATTGGACTTTGGTGCTTCTGCATTTACTTTTCGTTGCTTTTTGGGACGTAGTTAGGTATTTCAGTGTTTGGTGTTTGCTATGGCGGAAGGCACCGAGGTTTCCGACTTCCAGGGAACACCTCTTATCCTCAGTGATGTACGGATGATGTTCCAGTCACCAGGTCTGAATTTCGGCAAGTAATACAACTTCTTACACAGCTCTCAAATTCCGTGAAAGACAGTCATACTAACTCCGGCAGCAGAATTGCTGCAAACCAGGAAACAGGAATTTGGCGAACAGAACCAGTGTCTGCGAATTACCTTTTCTGATGGTTTGGAACAGCAACCTAACACTTCATAGAAAGGAATTGATGTCTCAACATCAAATGGCTATTCCTACAACGGAGAATACACAAAGAACTTTTAACCGATGCTTGGTCCAACAAGCAATTTGCCTTTTCAGCAGGTACTGTACATAACAACACCACAATTAATAATAACAAAATAGACTCTGACTTTTCACTGTTTAGTGATAAATTATATTCTTTTAAAGCAGCAAAACTTGAAATAGACTATTTACGAATGTATCAAAGTAAAGAGAGTGCCTAGAGGTCTTCGGATCAACAAGTTTCGAACAACGCTACTGTTGGTTCAGACCTCCATAAAGAGATTTCAGAACTTTTTGACTGTACTGGACTTGAAATGTTACATCTAATGGTCAAAGACTATGAAAAGAAAGCTGACATGTTATTAGAAGAGTTAAATATAATTAATGACTCTATTAACACTGATGTTTCTTTTTCTAGGATTAAAAAAGATTATAACAATGTTTTTCATGAGGTCGACCAGTACTGTGTTAGGATTATAGAAAGAAAAGTCAAAAAGTTAGAAAGAGATTTAAATGACTATAAAAATGGGATAGCACAATGTTATTCCAACAAACAAAACTGGTCTACTAGGTACATAAACAAAAATGGAGGGCCCCCATCTTTTCAAAATTTAAATGATGACACACCTTTGACTGAGACTTTAAGACGCAGTGAAAGATTAGCTCAAAACACAATAACAACAATAATATGAGCAATAATACCCCAAAGAATGACAATAACCAGGGTTTTCAATTTCCCCAACGCAGGCAAGGGAACAGAGCACAGTTCCAGAACCAACAAGCGTGGGGGAAACAACGCAGATGAACATATTGTCACCAAATGGGAATATTTTACCCCAAACACACCCACCCTTATGTGTAATTGAGACCAAGAATAATTTCACTATTTTCAATTTTACAGAAAATCATGTGAATGACACACACTTTAATTTATTCACAAAGGGTTTCCATTTTGTTCCATCTAAAGGTATTGACACAACCAAGACTATTCTAGAATTCAAGCTATTTACTAGACAATTAAATTTGGATATTTTCTTTAAAGGGAAGAATTTCCCAAGAGATTTAGTTAGTAGGTCAAGTACTTTTAATCCACCCCTCCATCCTGTTGTGAAAATTTTTGAAGACCTGATGGAAACTGAAATAAGAAGCTTACCCAGACAAAGTGTCTTTAAACAAAATTTACCCCAGAACTGCTATACACTCATTAAACAATTAAGGGATGAGCAGATAAGGGTAATGAAACCGGACAAAGGAGGGGGTGTTGTTTTAATGTATAAAACTGAATATGAAGAAGTTATCCACAATATGCTTCAGGACACAGAACAGTATAGCACCCTTTCATTGAATGAGTTAAACATTGCATATGCTAGGATTAAACATATTTTGTATGATATGTTACTACAGGGAGTCATTAATGAGAAACTCTATAACTATTTAATAGTTAATAAACCACTTACACCAGTAATTTTTGGGATACCCAAGGTGCATAAGGGGTTGGAACCATTAAAGTTTAGACCTATTGTCATGAGGTTCAGGTAGTATTACGGAACCCTAGGTAAATTTGTTGATGCAACACTTAAAAGACTATAACAACAATACAACACATTTGCAAAGATTCTTGGGAATTCCTAAAAGCATTAAGGAGAGTTATTTTATAAAAGTTGACTTCTTAGTGACAATTGATGTAACAGACCTTTTCCAAGCATACCACATGATATTGGAATACAATGGTTCAATGAAATTTTAATCAAATACTCAAGTTTTAACAATAACACTATAAATTTATTATCAGATTTTATGGGTATTATTTTAAACAATAATTTTATTTATTTTAATGGGGAATTCTTCAAACAAAATAAAGGTGTTGCCATGGGTTCACCATGTGCCTCAGCATCATAAACTTAGTTCTCTGCCATTGGGAAAATGAATTTGTGTTCTAGCGCAATGGAAAAACAACATTTTACACTACAGGAGGTACCTGGATGATATATGTATTTTATGGGAAGGTAGTAAAGCAAGCTTGGAAACTTTTTGCTATACATAAATGAGACTACAAGTTTTCTGAAATTTACATCTAATGTTAGTGAGACTCAGATGAATTATTTAGATGTATTATTAGAAAAGAACATGGACTCACAAATGTTTGAGTCTTCTATTTACAGAAAACCAACCTTCTCTAACACATATCTCCATTTCAGTAGTGCCCATCCTTTTCCACAGAAGAAGGGTATTATAAAAGGCCAATTTATTAGGGCTTCAAGAATGTGTAACACTGACAAAAAATTTTTTGATGAAGCCCAAATGCTTACAAAACTTTTTTCAGAAAGAGGTTATCCTTTGACACTGATAGAAAAAATGTACGAAGAAGTTATAAAAGGAAGAACAGACATATACAGTCCATTGCTAGGCACAGATTTAGAACCATTTGATTCAGCAAACCCTATTTTTGATGTTAAAATGAATTCCCCCATTTCTCAAACAATTTTCAGTTGTACTTTTAACAATGATACTGATCAATTAAAGAAAATGGTTAACAAATACTGGCCCATTTTGACTACAAATGTGATACAAAAAATGGGTGCCAGATAGACCGATGTTTGCAAATGCAAGAAATTTTAATTTGAAAACATGTTTGAAAAACAACCACCATTGCAACTTGTTAATAAAGGTGGCAAGATTGGCACATATAAATGTAATAGTTGCAAACAATGTTCTTTATAGTTGAAACTAATGCCTATTACATTAAATCAAGGAAATTCACCTTGAAGTCAACAAATTATTGTAATTGTGGTTCAAAAGGCATTATCTATTTAGGAATTTGTCAGGTATGTGAAAGTTTTTATGTGGGCAAATCTGAAAGAGCATTACGTAAAAGAATTTACGAACACATTTATGATATTCGGAAAAAGAAAGAAACGAATGCTTTTGTCAAACATCTTACCAATTGCCCCAAAATGACATTAAAATTTTTTGTAATTGAACAGGTACCCCTCAATCCCAGAGGGGGTGATTGGGAAACTTCCTTAGAATTCAAAGAATTAAATTGGCAATTAAGACTAAATGCATCAAAACCTCCAGGACTTAATGAAGCTATTAGTATTTCCAGCCTCCTTAAATTAAGAAGGGCAAAATTATAATAATAAACTCATAAGATTTTAAACAAACATTCATTAATTTCCAACTGAAAGTAACTAAGAATAATTTATTTGTATATAAAAAATAGTTAAAATAATAGGTTGAATTATTTAAAGAATACACACTTTATACTTATTACACTCAGTGACTTCACAGATGAGGTTCTACCCAATTTTAATGCAACTGTGCATATATTTTGGGTAAGGGGGATAAAACTTTTTATTAATAGGTGAGATGCATTGCAAGGTAAGATTTATTGTCCCACATGACTAAATAATTATATCTATACTCTCTTAATCTATATTACATTTTGATTGTATTTTACTTTATTTTAAATTCTTGACCCATACCTAATGAACTTTAATTAACCTATAATTAATTGACAGTATTTTTATGAATACAATAATACCCATTAGTACCTATAATAATACTTACAACACTAAATGGATTTTTATATGCTAATTTAATATTTAATACATATTCAATATTTATTAACTAACAATTATTAACTATAGTTAATTCTACATAATAGAATATTTATTTACATATTTATTTATTCTGTAATTAATTTATTAGATTTAAGGTTAATAATATTTATTACGTTTTAGTATAAGCGTTGTTTACTGTGATAACAATACAGAAGTCTTGAAACAATATTACATTTATGGCAGATGAACAACACACATCCTGGTTAGAAAACAACAGATAACCCAGTTACAAGTTTTTAATTCAAAATTTTAATTTATTTTATGAGAATTTAATGTGTAAAATTCAAATAATAATAATAATCATTAGTTCAGTACACTAATATTATATGAATATTTTGCATTTCCTTCACAGCTCTACTTTGTAAGAACAAACATTTAGATGATAACGCAACCGCATTAGCAGGTAAAACACACAGCTCCTGTGAAAAATGTTATTATTCAGTTCTTTACAAAGTGCCCGTTGTATTTGGAGGTAGTATGAGGGAACTGGTGGAGAAAGGATGACAGTTTCCTTGATTTCAAGCATAGTCATGAAGTGTTTTGGTTAATAAAAGTATAGTAACTGAGAATAACATATTAGCGAAACCTGTCCACATAAGAAAGCTTTTAGTGTATGCAATTACAAGCGTGCATAAACATTTAAAATAACTGTAAGGGTTGAGTTTCGCTCACATATAGTTACACACACACAATATAAATTATTCAGAATTAAAAGAGCAGAAAATATAATTACTAGTGAAACAAATTTAATACTATTGAAGCATTCCAAACATGTTTTGACTAAAATGCAATGGAGTCAAGCATTATGAATGTGATTTTGCTTTAAACAAGAAAGAATTCGTTGTCTTGTAATTGATTTATTTTGATTGTTATAAATATCTTAATTGATTAATTGTTTTGCCAACATTGTATATAAGCACACAGAGCTTTTAGTATTGTATCTTGAGAAAGCCCGTCATAGTAACGGGTGAAAGCGCTTGATTTATTTGTTGGTTGTCTCTTTGGATTTTTCCACTACGGAGTGATTATTTTTTGCACATTTCTACTTGTTGGTCAGCAATAAAGGAACATTTAATACAAACGGAGAGGTAATTTTATTCCATTCAGAGAAGAAGTTTATTGGACTTTGGTGCTTCTGCATTTACTTTTCGTTGCTTTTTGGGACGTAGTTCGTATTTCAGTGTATGGTGATATACACCCAAACCCTGGCCCAAATTCTTCCACTTCCATCAAGCCTAGCACACCAAATACTACTAATTCTGACCTGGTCAACAGACCCTCCAACTCTCTCCTTATAGCCAATCTCAATATTCGTAGCATAAACAATAAAGTTGCTCACCTACATGCCCTCATAGATGTACATTCATTTGACATCCTCTGCCTCTCTGAAACATGGCTCAAACCAACCATACAGGATACTACAGTTATTCCCCCTGGCTATAGCATCTTGAGACTGGACCGTAACTCTAAGAAAGGAAGAGGGATAGCTATCCTATATAAATCTGAATTACAAATCACTTCCATTGATTCTAAACCTCCTCTAACTAGCAACGCTGAAATATTTATCTCTGAATTTCAACTCAACAAATGTAAATCCATCTATATAATCTGTATTTACCTTCCCCAGGCAACAATATCACTACCTTAGAAGCTATCCTAAGTTGGCTGTCCACCACCTACCCACAAGAAACCATAATACTTGGTGACTTTAATATAAACTGGATGTCTTGCACATCTGAACAGCCCTCTTCACACATCAACCTACATGGTTTTATACAAAACATTACACTCCCCATTAGAACCAATAAACATAATAATAACAGCAGCATCCTAGATTGGATTCTTACAAACAGGCAAAACCAATCTTATAAAGTAGGGACCCTTCCAGAAGATGTAAGTGACCACTCACTCATCTTCTTAATCAGGTATAAGACTGATATGTCAAACCCAACCATATATAAGAAAATAAGATGCAATAAAAATGTTAACACTGACAGCTTTCAAAAAGAACTTGTAGCTTGCGACTGGTCACCCCTGAAACACCTTCCATTAGACAATGCCGTTAAATACTTTAACTCTAAATTTTTAACCATTCTAGACTACTATGCCCCAACTCGAATAGTAAGAACTAGGTCTAAACCAGCCCCTTGGCTCACCAAAATTACGAAACTCCATAGAAACAAACAATGGGCTACCTGGCGTACAACCAAAAACCTGGCAGATCAACTAATATTTAGACAACTAAGAAATGAAACTAAAAAAGCCATATTGTCAGATAAAAGAAACTATTACTGCCAACTCCAACAGACCAACCAAAACAAACCTCAAAAATTCTGGTCAGGTATAAACAAACTCCTGCACCCAGGTCACTCAATCACACCCACCCCCTCAGGCTCCAATCTCCTTAGCCCCAACCAAACTGCCAATTCTTTTAACACTTTCTTCACAGACACCATTCAATCTTTGGCCAATCAGCTATCCACAAACACTGCATATCCTTCTAATATTATCCCTAATAGCCCCCCAACATTTCAATTCCAACCCATTCCTACATTCTTTGTCTGCACCCTAATCAAAAAACTTAAACCCACCACCCTCTCTGCTGATCTATTACCTGGAAAATACCTGCAAAAAGCAGCCAACGCTATAGCCTACCCCATTATCCATCCTCATTAACAGAACTATTTCTGAAGGAACTATTCCAACTATTTGGAAAATCTCACATGTTATCCCCCTGCATAAAGGTGGTAATTCCAAAGACTTTTCTAACTACAGGCCTATAGCCATATTATCCCCTCTGGCTAAAATCATGGAGAAGTGCATTCATAAGCAACTATTAAACCACCTCCTAGCAAACAACCTATTAGCTACCTGCCAACATGGATTTAGACCATTTCATAGCACCTCTTCTGCTCTTCTTTCCTTCACAGATGTCATTAATAAAAAACGTAATATTAACACTCTTTCCTCAGCCCTCTTTATTGATCTGTCAAAAGCCTTTGACATGGTCAACCACCAGCTACTCATAAACATACTTGGCAACTTATCACTGGATCCACTTGCTATTCAATGGTTCCAATCCTATCTAAATAATAGGCAACAGGCTGTACTATGGGAAAACAACTTGTCTTCCCACTTATCAATTGCCCTTGGAGTCCCTCAAGGCTTCATATTGGGTCCTCTCCTCTTTTCTATTTTTACTAACGACCTACACACTGCTCTACCTCAAGCCACCTGTATCCAATATGCGGATGACTCTACACTCATATGCTCAGCCTCCTCACTTTCACAACTGCATTCCCTAACCCAAGACACGTTTAACATAGTAGAGAATTGGCTCCTTCAACAATGTCTCATCCTGAACCCAAAAAAACAAAAATGCTACTATTTACTCCCACACGCAGAGCCCCCCCACTACATTTCACAATCACATCTAGCAATGGTACAATCATATCGCCAGACTCTACTACAAAACTACTTGGAGTACTAATTGACAACCACCTCACCTTTGAGCCACATATTAACAACACTATAAGAACAGTAAACAAAAAACTAGGCTCCCTTTATAGGATCAAATCCTTTCTTACCCCACTAGCAAGGACCACTATCGCCCGGACCCACCTTATCTCAACCCTGCTATATGCTTCCCCAATCTATACCAAGCTATGCAAAAGCAATCTGAACAAGCTGGCTAGCTCCTACAATAATATTGCCAGATTAGCAAATGGTTCTATAGAACCCATCATTGTAACAATCTTAATCAACTAGGTTGGTTAGAATTGCCAAACCTTATCCTATCAAACCAGCTTACTACTGCCTAGAAGATACTGTTCCATCCTACATCTACTCCAATACTAACCAATCTAATCACCCCCTACAATAACCTGAAAACCCTGCACACTTCAAACAAAATAATGGTAAAGATATGTAAAACCAACAACCTGGCTGGAGATTCTTTATTCTCTAACACGGTGGGTAAAACCTGGAATTCCCTCCCTACTGATCTTACCTCCCTACCTTCTACTACCCTATTTAAATCCAAGCTCAAACCATACTTTAAGTCACACTGGCTATGCCCCTGTGCAAACCCAGACTAACTTCCTCCACTGTCTCTTGACCCTATTATTTTCACTCTCACAAAATTAGAAGTTATGTACCTACCATAACGTTCCATGTTAGTTGTCTTCTCTCGCCTTCTTTCTTGCTGGATGGGTTCGGAGCCGATCCTCGGCTCCGACTGCACTGCTTTAGCTCGAGAACTCCTTTTACCAGCTCGAGGCAACCCTATATCCCATGATGCAAGGCGGAACTACCTCAGATCTCGTTTGGCAGCTAACTAACCTTGCTAAAGACTATCCTAACAGAATTAGGAACAATGGTTCCTAAAAGAAATCCTCCTAACAACGTACCAGAGGAAACAATCTAATAGGAACTCTCCAAGATCTGTCCAGGCCAGGGGAAGGAGGGAGGGGAAGAAAGAAGGCGAGAAGACAACTAACATGGAACGTTATGGTAGGTACATAACTTCTAAATGTTAAGTTGTCAATCTCGCCTTCATTCTTGCTGGATGGGACCGCGTCCCTAGCACCTGTATCCCGGGTGGCTCAATGGAACAGACTCTTGAGAACTGTGGAACCAAAACTGGCCCTATCTCTGGAGGCCAAGTCCAACTTGTAATGAGAGACAAAGGTATGGGGCGTAGCCCAAGTAGCTGCTGCACAAATGATATCAATGGGTAGTCTATCCTGAAAAGTTGCAGAAGTGGATAGACTCCTGGTAGAGTGTGCTTTAGGCTTAGAAGATAGCTGTTTGCCCCTGAGAGAGTACACATAGGAAATAGTGGAAGTCAACCATCTGGATAAGGTCACTTTAGATACTGGAAGACCTATTCTGTTTTCTGCATAGGAGACAAATAATTGGTCCGATTTTCTGAATTGTTTAGTTCTATGCAAATAGTACCTGAGCTGACGATGGACATCCAAAAAATGCAGTTTCTGTTCAGCTCTGTCGGAATAGTTTGGGAAAAAGACTGGTAGGTCTATAGATTGGTTAATGTTGGTTTGAGATACGACTTTGGGGAGAAAGGAAGGGTTAGTTCTTAATGATACCCTGTCCTTATGAAAAAACAAATAAGGGGAACGAATGCAGAGAGCTTGAATTTCGGAAACCCTTCTTGCAGAAGTGACAGCCAGTAAAAATATAGTTTTCCAGGTCAATAACTTCAAAGAACATGAAGCAGATGGTTCGAAGGGAGGAAGTATCAAGGATGCCAACATTAAGTTTAGATCCCATTGCGGAAGAGGATGCTTTATAGGTGGTTTTAGGAGGAAAACTCCTCTTAGAAAGGCCTTGCATAACCTATGAGACATAATGTTATTGTCATGCAGGCCAACATGATACTTAAAAATAGCAGCCAGTTGTACTTTGACTGTAGATGACGAGGATCCTGAATGAAAAACCTCCGCCAGGAAATCTAAAACCGAATGTACAGGCGCAGTAAAGGGGTCAATGTTTCTGGAATTCGCCCAAATAGAAAAACGTCGCCACTTGCTAGCATAAACAGTCCTAGTGGACGACTTCAAGGAAGAGACTAAAATGTCTCTGACTGAGTCCGAAATCATCGGTAGCCTGGCTAGGGTAGGAAGTGGAGCAACCAAGCAGTGAGGTTGAGAGAATGAATGGCCCGGTGCTGCTGACCCGATTGATGGATCAAGAGATCCGGAACTGGGTCCAGATGCCAGGGCTGCACCAGAAGGTGACGATGCAGGGACGGAAACCAAATTTGTCGAGGCCAATATGGGGCAATGAGGATCAACTTGGCTCTCAAAACGGTGGCTTTCTGAATGACTTGTGGAATCAAGGGAAAAGGAGGAAAAGCGTGCAGAAGTCCCGGGCCAATCCTGGGTTAGAGAGTCTCTCAGAGGTTGGCCTGGAAGGGAAAGAGAGTGAAGAAATCGGGCACTTGTTGTTTTGAGGAGTAGCAAAAAGATCGCAACAAGGAGTGCCCCACTTCAGAAAAATCTGATCCACTACAGATTGATTGAGAGACCACTCGTGAGGCATCAGAATGGATCTGCTCAGCCTGTCCGCTAATAGGTTGGACCTGCCGGGAGGTGCGTTGCTATCAGAAACCGCTGAGAAGAGATCGCCCACTGCCAAAGTCTGAGAGCTTCTCGACATAACGGATAGGACCTGGTCCCGCCCTGCTTGTTGATGTACCAGACTACGGACATGTTGTCCGTCTGTACTGCAATAGTCCCCGTGGGAAGAAAGTCATTGAGGGCTTGCAACGTTAAAAGCACTGCTCTCATCTCCAGGACATTTATGTGCAGATGGTATTCTATGGGTTGCCACGTCCCGTGGACCATCCTGCCCTGATAATGCCCCCACCCGATCAGAGAGGCATCCGTAGTGACTGTGGCAACTGGAGGAGGGGGAATAAAGGGTCGGCCCTGATGAAGAAGAGGGGAAGATATCCACCAGTTCAGATGAGCTCGGCACGACTTTGTTACCAAGATTTCGTGCCTCATCGGGAGACTGTGGTACGACCACTGCGTGAATAGCATCCACTGCAGAAGACGCATGTGGAAGCGAGCCAGAGGTAGAAGAACAATGGCCGCAGCCATAAGACCTAGAACCTTCAGTATAAATCTGGCTTTGATCTTGTTGCTTTGCAAAAGAAGCCTAACAAATTTTTGGATGTCCAGAATTCTTTGATCTGTTAGTCTGGCTAACATTTTGACGGTGTTTAATTCTGCGCCTATAAAGGTGATAGATTGGCAAGGCAGCAGAGAAGATTTTGAAGTTTACTGAAATTCCCAAACTCCTGCAAAGCTGTAGAGTGTAGTCTCTGGACTGAAGAAGCTGACACTTGGTGGTGGCGGAGAGGAGCCAATCGTCCAAATAGGGAAACACCTGGAATCCTCGACGTCTCAGATGAGCTGTGACCACTGCCATGCATTTGGTAAACACTCTGGGGGCTGAAGTGAGGCCAAAGGGCAGGGCTCTGAATTGGTAATGACTGGTCCCTAGCCGAAGCGGAGAAACCTTCTGGGCGTCTGTGAATCTTTATGTGATAGTACGCATCCTGAAGGTCTATAGAGCACATCCAGTTGTCCTTGCCCAGAAAGGGCAGAATGGACTGAAGCGTGACCATCCGAATCTTGCCTTCTTGACAAATCTGTTCAGATTGCTCAGGTCTAATATTGGTCTCCAATCTCCGTCCTTTTGGGGACCAAAAGAATCTGGAGTAGACGCGGATCCTACCTGGTCTGCTGGCACAGTCTGGACGGCTCTTTTTTTCTAGGAGCTTTGAAACCTCCTGTTCTGCCAAATCCCTTTGACCGGGTGAGATGTCTGGAAGGGATTGTAGAGGTACGGGAAACCTTCGAAGGGATTTTGTAACCCTCGGATATAATCGACTGTACCCACATCTCTTGAGATAGGGATTGCCAGGCTACTGGGTACAGCGAAATCCTCCCCCCGAGTGCCTCGAAGCGTGGACAGTCGGGCAACACCTCAGGGATGCTGAAAGGGCTTCTCAGGAAGAGACTCCCTGTTGCCCTGGTTCTGAGGACCCCCCCCTGCCTCTAGGGCGGCGTCTATTATTGTTACCCCTCTGCCTCTGGGGGTAAACTGACCACGTGTGTCCAGTGTAGCTCCTTGGGCTTTACGGAACCACATCTTCCCCCTTCTGACCCTTGGGGTATGGTCTAGAAGGAGTGGAAAACTGGACTCCAACGGCAGAAAGAGTTTTACCGTCCTGCTCACACCTGGTCAAGGTATCCTTCACCTGAGGTCCGAACAAAGCCGAACCATCAAAGGGGGTATTAGTGAAGGACGCCTTAAAGGGGTCCGCAAAATTACAAAGCCGCATCCAGGCTTGGCGTCTAAGAGCAACTCCTGTGCCTGCGGCCCTGCTCGCTCCATCGGCCGCATAGGATATGAGCCGCATGGAGGAGTTAGATATAGAATTCAGGATTGCAAGCTGCGAGGCAATCTTTTCCTGAGCCCCAGCAGCAGAAGGATCCTGGACTACTTCACCCAGTTCCTTGAGAACATCTCGTTGAAGCCTGGTGAAGTGACAAAGGTAATTCAGCGACGCATAGCAAAGGTCGCTGAAGAAAACATCCGCTTTCCATACCTGTCCATGGTCCTAGAATCCTTGTTAGGAGGATGGACAGGTACTGAAGGATCCGCCAGTTCCTTCTTAGTGGCCGCCACCACCATAGCATCCACAGAGACACCCTTGGAAAGGAACTGTTTGTCCGAAGGGGCCGTGATGAATTTGGATGGTCTCCTGGGGACAGGTTCCACAGAATCTGGAGCCGCCCACGCCTTCCGAGCCACTACCTGCATCAGTGGGTCGAGAGGCGGAGACACCCAGGAGGTGGAGGGTCGGGATCCAAAAGCCACCAGGTATACCGACTCATCCGCGGAGGGGGCAATGGAGGGCCAATGGCCCCTCTGTTTGAGGAGCTCAAGGATGTCTGAAAAGAGACATCCTCAGAGGGGACCGTGGGGAACCCTCCGACTCATCTAAGTCGGTATCAGATGTAGTAGACTCAGGGAGTCTGTGTGTTTCCTCTTACCGTCCTCTTCCGAGGGGGTTCCCCTGCAGGATCAGGAGAAACCTCGGAAGAGGAGGAAATTCCCAGTGGGGAAACCTGGGGCGATGGATCCCTGGGCCTGTGAGCAAGAGGTTGGCAAGAGGCATCTGCAGGCACTGAAGAGGGAGGAGCTAGAGGGATGGACCGTTGACCAGGCTCAGAGGCCAGGACACTCCTCATCACCTCAAAGGCTCCTCTCCCCGGGAGGCCGGAACACACCCGCTCCGAAGAAACAGGAATGGCCGGCTCCAAAGAGAGAGAAGTCTCTGAGGCCGATGTCGGCGCCGAGCTTACCAAAGCCGAAGCCCCGAGAGGGAGAGCGGGGTCGGACAAGGGTCCGATGCCACTAGCCCCCTCGGAGCCGACAGTGGAAACCCGACGACCGGTTCCCTCCAAGGAAGGTCTCAAGGAGGAGATCGGAGCCGAGGATGACGGAGCCGAAGGATGTATCGGCTCCGGCATCGAAACAGTCGCTGTCCCGAGAAGCTCCGGCTCTGAACTGCAGTGTGGAGTCGGAGGAGGAAGTTCAAGGATTGGGGCTATAGCCGAAGTCTGTTGAGACAGGCTATGGAGCATTTGGGCCAGTGCCTGAGACTTCAACAGCCTGCTTACCACCCTCTCTAAATCGTGGTCAGACAGCCTGGAAGACCTCGAAGATCGGCTCCGATGGCTCCGCTCCGACAAAAGAGGAGACCCCGGAGCCGAGTGGATACTCAGTATAGAAGGGGACCGGGATCTCTTACGGGTCGAAGCCATCGGAGCCGAAGTCCCTTGAACCCAGATGGAGCCGAGGATATCTCGGCTCCGATACTGATAAAGTGTCGGTTCCAGCGGAGCCGACAAGGCCACAGTAGTCAGGGTATCGTGGCCGGCGGCCGAACCCACTACTTGAAAAGAAGATGTATCGGCTCCAGCGGAGCCGATGTCGGCTCGACGGGCGGAGCCACCGGAGGAGGCTTGGACACTGTAGCCTGAGCCTTCGGTGGTTTAGGAGGTTTTCCTGACCCTAATTTAGGAGGAGAACCTTCTGGCTTAAGTAAGCCTCGGAGGATGAGTTTATTCCTCCTTTCCTGCAGGACTCTCTGGCTAAAAGCATGACATAAAGCACAGGAGTCCTGCAGGTGCAAAGGCCCCAGGCAATAAACACAAGAAGTGTGACCGTCTGTCAGAGACATTTTCTGACAGCACTGGTCACACTTCTTGAAGCCTGAGACCTTGCCTTCCTTTGACATCCTAGGAGGATGGAAACACAAACAATCCCAACAAACACACAAATTAATCCCTTACACAAACACACAGGAAGGGAATAACCAATGGGAAACTAGGCCTGACTAAGAAACTTTAAACTAAATATTATAAAAAGTTTAAAAACAAGGGAATAGGGTGGGCTGTAACTAACTACAGACTAAACTGACACTAAAAGGGAAAAATAAACCCCTAACTACTCTTTTTCTTATTTCACAAAGAAAAACTTACCTCAGCTGGCAAAGGAGACCTCTTTCGCTAAGCGGCAAACGAGATCTGAGGTAGTTCCGCCTTGCATCATGGGATATAGGGTTGCCTCGAGCTGGTAAAAGGAGTTCTCGAGCTAAAGCAAGTGCCGAGTCGGAGCCGAGGATCGGCTCCGAACCCATCCAGCAAGAATGAAGGCGAGATTGACAACTTAACATCTAGCTATTCCTTTTCTATTGACATCTTTGTCTGTAAAACCAACTGAAAGTTCAAATAGTGCTCAATGTTACTTGCCTACTGATTTTGGTTGTATGTACATCCAAACATGATTTGTTAGCTTAGAAAACTTTTTCCTTACTCTTAAGCTAAAATATATTTACTAGTATTCCCTCAGCTAAAATGCATTTACTAGTTAAACTTGTTAAATCTTGTAATGTACTTATGTTATCGTGATCTTTTTTCTGGAATGTGGAGCTTTTCTCCCTGGCCCTCCACTGAAAATGGACATGTATCAAGTTGGACTAGCCCGGTCAACAAATGTAAAATAAATAAAATAAAATAAATAAATAAATCTGTGCTTGGGCTGGTGAAGCAGGAGCAAGATAGTGTCTAGAGGAAGATTTTCTAGGAGTGGCCTGGCTTCTAGGCCTAAGAGTATTCTAGGTCTGAGAGAAACGATAGTCAGATGAGAAGACATCAGTTTTTATCTATATTCAGTAGTGCGAGACCTCCTCGGGAGCCGGTGCCTGCATCGTGGCTCCGGTCCCAACTGCAGCAGAGATAGCCAAATGTTTGGAAGACGAAGAAGATTTCTGTGGCATACCAAACTCCGAAAGGGTCTTGGTAGAGGCCTGCATAGATATTGAATCGGGCATCAGGGGCTGCAAAAGCGCCTCACTGAATTCCGGAAAACTGATGACCTGCTTAGCGGTAGAGTCGTCAGAAGGCTTAATCTTATGTGGTCCATCTCCATCTTTTTCTCCGCGTTTTTCGGAATGTCCACGGATTGTTGGCTGATGGACGCCATTTCGGAATGCGAAGACTGAAGACAAAAATACCTGTCTACAATAAGAGCTCTACGGTGCATGGTTCCTGCGTTAAGGAGGGCAGAAAACCGGCAACGGGGGATGTCGCGGTCTGGGCATAAACAAGTAACGCAGTATGAATTGAGGTCTCGGTGTGGGATCTGCTTTCTACAGGCGAGACAATTGTTAACTTTTTCGGACATCGGTTAGTGCAAGAAAAAAGGATCCCCAACAGGGTACTTAGTTTTAGACATTTTTGGCTGAAATTCAAACTCTGGTTGCAACCGACTGGCACACTTGTGAAAGTACAGTTTTGTACCTACCATAAATGTAGATGTTAGAGTGTACACCCTGCTGCAGTCATCACACTTGGGTTATCTTGTCGTCAGGCAGTCCCGCAGTCGGCCTGAATTCCAAAGTCGGTTGCTGTCGCTTCTTCCCTGACGTCAGTATGCCAGGGGTATATATGATGCATCCAACGCCATTTTTTTTCAGTTTTTCTTGCCCCAGATGTCAGGTGCCCCCAAAAAGGTGGTCAGTAATTAGTACCAATGTAAAAAAAATTTAGCACAAACACAACATCCCTCTAGCTATAAGCAAATACATCAGAAAGGTATTGTAAAGATTTAGTTAGTTAGGTCAGAGGGGATGGAGGGAGGGTAACCTGGACTGCAGCAGGGTGTACACTCGAACATCTACATTTATGGTAGGTACAAAACTGTACTATGTTCATCGTGTTACCCTGCTGCAGTCATCACACTTGGGTAGAATCCCAAAGCTAAGAATGGGAGGAGGAGTCAAAGAGGGTTAGAGGAGGCTAGAAGGCCCTGCAGAACTGCAGTGGCGAAGTCAGCTCTAGTCTTAGAGTAAAGTGGTAAATGGTGGTGTTTAGTGAAGGTGTGTACTGAACTCCAAGTTGCAGCTTCCAAAATATCCTTGGTTGGCACCCCCCTGAGGAAGGCTGTAGATGTAGCTGCTGCCCTGGTAGAGTGGGGCCTTATGGTAGCAAGAACTGGTTTTCTATGATGGGTATAGCAAAAACGAATGCAATGTCCTATCCATTTGGAAATGGTCTGTTTTGATATAGCCTTCCCTTGTGAAGCTGCAGCACAGGATACAAAGAGCTGGTCAGATTTTCTGAAAACCTTAGTTTTATCCAAGTAGTAACGAAGTTGCCTGTGAATGTCCAAGGAATGCAGGAGTATTTCTCCTTTGTTCTGTGGATTTGGAAAGAAGGTGGGTAAGTGGATGGTTTGATTTAAAGCCACACTGGATACCACCTTAGGCATGAAGAAAGGATTAGTTCATAGAGAAACTCTGTCTTGATGGAAAATGTGGAAAGGTTCCACTGCCATTAGTGCCTGAAGCTCTGAGACTCTTCTGGCTGAAGTTATTGCTAGCAGCAGGGCAGTATTCCACGATATAAACTTTAGATCAGCAGAAAAAGCTGGTTCAAAGGGAGGTAGCGTAAGTTTTTCCATAACAAAGTTGAGGTCCCAGGTTGGCGTAGGTGCTCTCCTGGGGGGGCCTAATGTTTTTTGCCCCTCTGAGGAACTGACTTAGAAGTGGATGTGAAAATAAGGATGGATCCGTGTTGTAGTGGGCTGAAATAGCTGAGGCATGGATTTTAATAGATGAAAAAGAAAGTCCTTTGTGCAACATCTCAGTTAAATACTGTAAAATCCGAGGCATGTGAGGCTGAAGGGTATTTTGGCCTTTAGCTTGGTTCCAGGCGCAAAACCTTTTCCATTTGTCCGAGTAGGCCTTCCTGGTGCTGGGCCTCCTAGCTTCTAGAATAACATCCATAACTGCTTGAGGAACAGGAGCTGGCTGGTTGTTTAGGTGATTTGCCATGCAGCCAAATTTAAGGTTTTGAGCTGGCTGTGTAGAATCTGATTGTCTTGCTGTGTGAGCAAATGAGCAATTTGTGGTAAAATCCAAGGTGGGCCCTGAGCCATATTCCTTAATAATGGGTAACAGTGCTGGCGTGGCCAGTCTGGGGCTATGAGTATCATTTGTGGTCTCTCCTTTCTGACTTTTAGAAGCACCTTTGAGAGAAGGGGCAATGGAGGGAAGGCATATACTGTCAGGTTTTTCCAACTGAATGAGAGTGCATCCATTTTCTAACCTTGATGGTGAAGTGTCCTTGTACAAAATTTTGTTAGCTGATAGTTTTGGGGGCTGGCAAACAGGTCTATGTCTGGGTAGCCCCATTTTTGAGTTATCATTGCAAATACTTGTGGATCCAGTTTCCACTCATGGGGATCCATGATGTTTTTGCTGAGGTCGTCTGCCAATGTGTTCTTTTTTCCTGGCAGGAATTGAGCTTGTAACTGAACTTGGTAGGCCAGTGCTGTGTTCCACAAGGTCACTGCTTGCCTGCATAGAGGGTAGGAGTGTGTACTCCCTTGTTTGTTTATGTACCACATTACTGTGGTGTTGTCCGTCCTTATTGTAAGCTGTCCTGGATGTAAGAGGTTCTTGAAGGCTGTCAGAGCATTCTGTACAGCTAGCATCTCTTTTTGATTGATGTGCAGATCCTTTGATCTGCAGTCCATATGCCTTGAAGGCACTGTCCTGCCATGTGTGCCCCCCAGGCATAGTCTGATGCATTTGTTGTCATAGTTTGCCTGGCTGGGGGTAAGGTGAAAGGCTGACCCTTGTTGAGGTGACATGCCTGTGACCACCATAGAAACTCTTGTTGAAGGCAGGAAATGAGAGATATCATTGTGTCCAAGCTGTGGCTGTGTTGAGACCATACACTTTTTAGGTACCACTGTAATTTCCTCATATGCAGCTTTGCAAATGGTATTAGTAGTATGCAAAATGCCATGAAACCCAAGGCCTGCAGAATTTTTCTTGCAGGGAGTTGGGTCTTTGTTGCCATTGTTTTGAAATATTGAGTCAGTTGTAGTTGTTTGTCTGGCGTCAGATAAGCCTTCTGGGCTGTTGTATTCAAGCTGGCACCCAGGAATGTCATATTTTGTGAGGGTACTAGTTTTGATTTCTTTTCGTTTACTGTGTACCCTAGGCAACTTAGAAGATGTTTTACAAAAGCCAGATGTTGCAAGAGGATGTCCTTGCTTTCTGCTTGGATGAGGCAGTCGTCCAGGTATGGGTATATTTGAATTCCTCTTTGTCTGCAGTATGCAATTACTGGTGTCAGGCATTTTGTGAAAACCCTGGGGGCAGTTGATAAGCCAAAGGGCAGTGCAGAGAATTGGTAATGGGTTGAACCTGCAATGAAACGGAGGTATCTTCTGCAATTTTGTCTGATAGGGACATGCAGGTATGCCTCCTTGAGGTCCAACGTTACTAGCCATGCTTTCTTGCCCAACATGGGAAGAAGCTGCTGTAGTGTTAGCATCTTGAATTTGGGTACTTGTAAGAAGGTGTTTAGAATTGAAAGGTCCAGAATTGGTCTCCAGGCATTGTCCTTTCTGGGGACTAGAAAGAGTCTTGAGTAAAATCCTTGGCCTTGCTCCCGTGTAGGTACCAGTTGAATGGCTCATGTCCATGAGAGATGTAACTTGCTTTTGTGCCTCTGCCCATTGATTTTGTGGCAGGTTTGGCATTCCTCTTTTCATTGGCAAGGTGTGGAAATGGAATCTGTATCCTTGTGAAATTATGTCTAGGACCCATTTGTCCTTTGTGACGATGTGCCAGTTGTCTGAAAAAAGTCCTAATTTTCCTCCCAAGGGAGATGCCAAGAGAGTCTTGCTTGGCCATATGAGGTTTAAGTCACTGAGTTTGCCTTCTAGTAGTTTGGGGCCTGTCTTCTCCTTTCTGTGTTGCAGTGCCCCATTGTCGAGGTTTGTAGTGGGTTTGTGGTTGTCCTCTGCCTCTTGGGCATCTGTATTTTCCCCTCTGTGGTCTGTCAGTAGCTGGAAAGGACCAATTTTTTGTTGGCCAATTTCTGCTGAAGCGAGGGGGCTGAACCAGTAGAAAATCTTTAACCGTCTGCATAGATTTTGCCTTATCCTCCATTTTCTTTAAGACTTCTTCTGCTTTAACTCCAAATAGGACATCCTGCTGTAAGGGAGCATCTAGAAGCTTTGCTTTAACATGATCAGGCAAAGTTTGTTCCTTTAACCAAGCATGCCTACGTATAACAGACCCAGTAACAGCTGCTCTACAGGAAGCTTCCAAAGAATCAAATCCACATTGTAAAGTATGTTTGCCCACCTGTTTAGCTGAATGCAACAGATCCTGCATTTCTTTCAATTCAGACTGTTGAGGGAGTGTGCTAATTTTTTGTCTTATTTGAGACATTAGAAATTGCTGGTATTTTAGCATGTGAAATTGACAATTTAGTACTCTCATAGCTAGAGTGGCTGAGGTGTAAACCTTTTTCCCCCACCTGTCTAGTGCTCTGGAGTCCCTTTCAGAGGGTACAGGATTTTTCGCCATAGAAGCCTTAGCCCCTTTGGGACCCTGGGAGATAGTCTCTGGATCAGCAACAGGGTTTTTATAAAGGAATTTGTGGGAGTCAGGCACTCTATAATATCTGTCTGGTTTGGCTGGAGCAGGAGGCAGAGAATCTGGATTTAAACTAGATTCTAAGTAAACATCATTCACAATGTCTAAAACTGGGGGGATAGCAAGAGGTCTGTGCTGGGGGAGTAAAAGAAACTCTCTGAGCCTTTTCTTTGAGTCAGAGTAGTCCTGACCTTCCCAGTGAAAATGTTCCCGCATAGTGCGTAAAGTTTCCACAAAGGAGTAGTCTTCAGGGGGAGAAGCTGAGGGAATGGAATCCTCAGCATCAGGAGTAATCTTGTTCCTCAGAGGAGCCTGAGGAAATAGACACTTGATCAGAGGAGGCATAATCTTCCTCTTGTCTAGGCCTTTTGTCGGGGGAGGGGTTAGAAAGTACAGTTTTGTACCTACCATAAATGTAGATGTCCGAACTGGATAGCATCTGCAGTCATAACAACTGGGTTGTCCTGTCGTCAGGCAGCCCTTCGGTCGGCCGGATTCCAAAGTCCGGGTCCGGCTTCGGCTGATGTCGCACTTCACCCGACGTCATCTCTGCTGGTCTTCGGGTATAAAGGCATCAGCCGACGCCATTTTCCTCAGTGTTTCTTGCCCCAGATGCCAGTTGCCCTCTTGGAAGGCTAAATTTTGGGTAAATGCCAATGTTTGCAAAAAGATAGAAGGCAAACACAAAAAATAAGCATGTATATACATATATACAAACAAATACACCATAAGAGACTTCCCCCCACCAGCTAGCTATTAGGAGGGTAAATACCCTAGGAGTACCACAGAGGGGAAGGAGGGAAGGTAATCCTGACTGCAGATGCTATCCAGTTCGGACATCTACATTTATGGTAGGTACAAAACTGTACTATGTCCTTCATGGATGCATCTGCAGTCATAACAACTGGGTAGAATACCATAGCCAACTAGGGGAGGAGGAAGAATAGATTATGGTGTGGTTAGGATCCCTTGCAGTACAGCGGTGGCAAACCCTGCTCGGGATCTGGAATACAGAGGTAAATTATAATGCTTGGCAAATGTATGCACGGAGGTCCAAGTAGCCGCCTCAATAATGTCCTTGGTTGCCACTCCTCGTAAGAAGGCTGTGGTAGTGGCTGTTGCCCTTGTAGAATGAGGCCTTATGTTCTGTGGAATTGGTTTTCCATGGAAGGAGTAACAGAATCGTATGCAATTTCCTATCCATTTGGAGATTGTCTGTTTGGAAATAGCTTTTCCTTCCCTTCCTGTTGCATAGGCTACAAAAAGCTGGTCAGTTTTTCTGTTACTTTTTGTTCTGTCCAGGTAGTAGCGTAGCTGTCTATGTACATCCAAGGTATGCAGCATTCTTTCCCCTCTGTTTTGTGGGTTGGGAAAGAAGGTAGGTAGGTGGATTGCCTGGTTTAAAGACACTCTGGATACCACCTTAGGCATAAATGTAGGATTAGTCCTCATGGACACTCTATCTTGGTGAAAGATTAGGAAGGGTTGTACTGCCATTAGGGCCTGAAGTTCAGAAACCCTCCTTGCTGAGGTTATTGCCAGTAGGAAAGCAGTTTTCCACGATAGATGCTGCAGGTCTGCTGTTGCTGCTGGTTCAAAAGGTGCAGTGTCAACTTTTCTAGCACAAAGTTCAAATCCCAAGCTGGCAATGGTGGTTTCCTAGGAGGTTTTACATTCTTGATCCCTCTGAGGAACTGCCTGAGTAAAGGATGTGAAAAGACAGGTGGATCAAAGCTGTATTCTGCTGAAATAGCTGATGCATGTATCTTGATGGAGGAATAGGACAGGCCTGTATGTAGAAGCTCTGCCAAATACTCCAGAATGTTAGCAATATCTATATTTGACACATCTTTTCCTCTTTCAGCACTCCAAATGACAAACCTTTTCCATTTTCCTGCATAGTTCCTTCTTGTTGAAGGTCTGCGGGCTTCAAGGATAATGTCTTTAACCCTTTTGGAAAGTTCTGGATTTGTTGCTGCTATGTGATGTTCCATGCAGTCAGTTGCAACGTTTTTAGGTTTGGATGCATGATGCTGTAGTTGTTCTGAGTTAACATCAAAGGCAGCAGGGGTATTGACCACATTTTGTCCCGAGACATGCTCCTCAGCAATGGGTACCAGTGTTGTCTTGGCCAGTTTGGAGCTATCAGGGTTATCCTTGGACGTTCCTCCTTGATTTTTAGTAATACCTTGTGTATCAAAGGAAGAGGTGGGAATGCATATGCTGTCAGACCTTTCCAGCTGAAGGAGAGCGAATCCACTTTCCATGCAAGTGGGTGGAATGTCCTTGTGCAGAATTTTTTGAGCTGGTGATTGAGAGGGGAAGCGAATAGATCTATCTGTGGCATTCCCCATTTCTTTGAGATGGTCTTGAAGATGTCCGGGTGTAGCATCCATTCGTGAGCATCCGAGGTGGTTCTGCTTAACGTCTGCTAGAGTATTCTCCTTTCCCGGTACAAATATTGCCTGTAACTGGATGTTGTAGCTGAGTGCCAGGTTCCAAAGGTCCAAAGTCATTCTGCATAGGGGGTATGAATGAGTGCCTCCCTGTTTGTTGATGTACCACATGACTGTGGTGTTGTCTGTCCTTATCATCAAATGGCCTTCTTTGAGAAATGGTCTGAATTTTTGGATTGCCAGTTTTACTGCCAGCATTTCTTTTAGGTTGATGTGCAGGTGAAGCTGGTCCTGCGTCCACAATCCTTATGCATTTGTCCAGCATGTGAGCCCCCCATCCTAAGTCTGAGGCGTCTGTTGTGATGGTTTGGCTTGCTTGATAGTTGTGAAAGGGTAGGCCTGGGTTTGACTGGCATGCTTGAGCCCACCATAGGAACTCCTGTTTTAGGCATGGGATTAGTGGGATTTCTGCTTCTAGGCTGTGCCTGTGTTGTGACCATAAATTCTTTAGGTACCACTGTAGTTTTCTCATATGTAGTCTGGCATGTGGAACCAAGATTATGCATGATGCCATGAAGCCCAAGGCCTGCAGAACTTTTCTTGCTGTTAGCTTGTTCTGTCTTGTTAGTGCCAAGAAGTAAAGAGGGAGATCTTTTTGTTTTTCTGCAGTTAGGAATGCCATTTGCTTTACTGTGTCCAATTCCGCGCCCAAGAATGTCCTTGTTTGGGATGGTATCAGCCTTGACTTTTGTAAATTGACTGTGTATCCCAGTGCTTGTAGCAAGCACATGACCCTTTGTAAATCTGTTGTCAGCTTGCTTTTGTTGTCCCCTTGTAGCAGGCAGTCGTTCACGTATGGATAAATTTGGATTCCCTGTAGTCTGCAGTGGGCGATTACTGATGCCAGGCATTTTGTGAATACTCTGGGCGCAGTAGATAAGCCAAAGAGCAATGCTGAGAATTGACAGTGCTCTGATCCTGCAAGAAATCTGAGGTATCTTCTGCAAATTGGTCGAATGGGGACGTGCAGGTATGCCTCCTTGAGATCTAGAGTTACCAGCCAACACTCCTTGCCCAGCATGGGAAGAAGTTGCTGTAGGGTCAGCATTTTGAATTTTGGGACAATGATGTATGTATTTAAGGTGGACAGGTCGAGAATAGGTCTCCAACTTTTTTCCTTTCTTGGAACTAGGAATAGTCTGGAGTAGAAACCTTTGCCTTGTTCTGTTCTTGGTACTCTTTCCACAGCTCTCATCTTTGTTAATTGCATTATCTGCTGTAGAGCTTCTGTTTTTTGATTTGGAGGCAGGTTTGGCATTCCTCTTTTGACTGGTAAAGTGTGGAAGTGGAACCGGTAACCTTGGTCTATGGTTTGCAAAATCCACTTGTCTTTTGTGATATAGTGCCAGTTCTTGGAAAATAAGGTTAATTTTCCGCCTAATGGTGCTGCTATTTGTTCCCTGGTAGGCGGAGTTAGAATCAAGTCACTGTGATTGTGTTGTTGTAGTGGTAGTGGCTGTGCCTGTGCCTCTGTTATTACCTTGCCACTGTCGTCCTCTGTAGGCACCCCCTCTGGATTGACTTCTGCCTCTGGAACGTCTATTCCTGCCCCTTTGGGATCTAGTGGAGTCAGGAAAGGACCAATTTTTGGCAGGCCAGTTCCTGCTAAACCTTGGGGGCTGAACCTGTAAGAAATATTTAACCGTTTGTACAGATTTTGCCTTTTCTTCCATTTTCTTCATTACCTGCTGGGCAGGTGTACCAAACAAACTGGCCTTATCCATAGGAGCATCTAATAACTTAGCTTTAACATGATCCGGTAAGACCTGTTCCTTCAGCCATGCATGTCTTCTTATCACTGTGCCAGTCATGGCTGATCTAAATGAAGCCTCCAGTGCATCATAGCCACATTTTAATGAATGGTTACTAACCTGTTGGATGTTATTTACCATTTCTAATATATATTTCTTATCTATAGAGTCATCAGAGGATAGCTTTTTAGTTAACTGATCAAGCATAAACTCTTGGTATTGTATCATGTGAAACTGACAGTTTAAAGCTCTAGCTGAGAGAGTAGCTGAGGTGTAAACTTTTTTGCCCCATCTGTCTAAAGACCTGGCTTCCCTTTCAGAAGGAATAGGGTTTTTTGTTGTGGTCGAGGCTACTGCCTTAGGCCCCTGGGATATAGTTTCGGGGTCTGCAAGTGGGGCCTTGTATAGGTGATGATGAGTGTCTGGTACCCTGTAAAATCTATCTGGTTTGGCAGGGGCTGGAGGTAAGGAATCTGGTGCAGTGCAGACATCATTAAATGCATCGTCCACAACAGAGAGGACAGGAGGTATAGCTAAGGGCCTGTGTTGTGGAAGGTGCAGAAAAGTCCTAAGTCTTTTTCTGGAATCTGAGAAATCCTGTTCCTGCCATTGGAATTGTTCTCGCATGGCATGTAAGGTTTCCCCAAAGGAGAATTCTTCTGGTGGAGAAGCAGCTGGAATGGATTCTTCAGCATCTGAGTCTTCATAATTGGAGAAAGGAGCCTCTGGCTGGTCTGTAATATCTGAGTCATCCGCAGAATCATCAGAGGACACAGGCTCGGGGCTCTGCTCTAGGTCTCTTTTCTGGGGCTGAGAGGCCCTGTCTGGGTGAGATTGAGATCCCCTAATTAAAGATATTAAATCTTCTGCCAGAGTAAGCATTTGTGAACTAGAAGTGGGCCTGGTTGAGGGGGGTTTAACAGGCACTGATTTAGTAGATTTGGCTGCTTTAGCCCTGGCAAAGGCCTTAATAGACATGGCTGCAGGAGGCCTAGCAGCACCACGTGCTGGGGTAGAGACATCCAAAGGGATGGTGTCTGATAAGTCACTAGTAACCACTGTTGTAGGTAAAATTTCTGAGGCCGATTCAAGTAAGGTAGCAGGAACCTCAGTAGTAATCATTGATTCGGCTTTACTTTGATCAGTTTTCTCGGTTTCGGCCGAAACCGAGACACTCGCGGTTTGCTTAACCATGGTTTCGGCCGAAACCGTGGACCGCGAGTGTCGGTCTTTTTCTTTGAGTTTTTTTAACAATTTGGGTAGTCGGAGGATCCGACGACATAATGTACGCAAAATCTGAGCCGAAAAACTGTTCAGCAAACTCCGACCGACGCCTAAGCGTTCGTCGGTTGAATGAGGCACAGGCCGAACAGGCTGCTACGTCATGGTCTGGGCCTAAACAAGGCAAACAGTAAGAGTGGAAATCTTTATGAGGTATTTGTTTCCCACAAGTTAAACAGTTATTGACTTTTTCTGACATCGGCTGAGGCAAGAAAGGGTCCCCAACGGGGTACTTAGCTTTTAGAAGTCTTCGAAGTAGTATTCGGTAGTAGTAATCTCTGGATCTGACCGACTGGCACTTGCGAACAGCTTCTGCTTCGGGCGCCACGCGGCAAGAAAGACTGAGGAAAATGGCGTCGGCTGATGCCTTTATACCCGAAGACCAGCAGAGATGACGTCGGGTGAAGTGCGACATCAGCCGAAGCCGGACCCGGACTTTGGAATCCGGCCGACCGAAGGGCTGCCTGACGACAGGACAACCCAGTTGTTATGACTGCAGATGCATCCATGAAGGACATCCCCTGATTAAAGAGATCAAATCTTCAGCCATTTTAAGCATCTGTTTCTTAGGCATGGGGCCTTGAACTGGAGACTGAAGTGCAGTCTTTTTTGGTTTAATAGGAGTATTAAGCTTAGGATACGTTTTTATAGTGAGCGTCGTCGGTCTGAAGACACCTTCAGAAACCGAAGGTGTTTCTGCAGCACCATCTCTTTCTGCAATGTCGTCGGTAGGGTCTAAAGAAAATGGCTGCGTCGGCCTAGCACTCTCCATCAAGGAATCCGAAGTGGTCTCGGGTTCCAATTCTGCGGTAGCCAGGGGCTGCGTAGGAGCCTCACTGAAAACCGGTGAACCGGAGACCATCCCAGCCGAGGCCTCGGAGTCTAGCTTGGGTCTAGGCTGCCTGTCCTTATCCTTGCGTTTTTTGTGCACGCCGGTAGTCAGTTGCTCCGACGGCATTGTGTAGTTAAATATTCTACCGAAGTAGTGTCGTGCGAAATCAAAGCGTCTTTTTATAGTACGCTTATTGAACCTAGCACAAAAGCGACAACCAGTGACGTTGTGGTCTGGGCCTAGGTAAGGTAAGGTATACAATAAGAATGAAAATCCTTATGAGGTATTTGCTTCCCACAAGAAATAGAATTGTTAACTTTTTCTGACATCGGTCTGAGGCAAGAAAAGTTTCCCCAACAGGGTACTTAGCTTTATTGAAGACTTCGGATCTGAAATTCGACTTCGAAAATCTCAGGAGTCGGCCGACCGGCACTTGTGAACTGCTTCTGATTCAGGCACCGCACGGCAAGAAAGACTGAAGAAAATGGCGTTGGAGGCATCATATATACCCCTGGCGCACTGGCGTCAGGGAAGAAGCGACAGCAACCGATGCTGGACCAAGACTTTGGAATTCAGGCCGACTGCGGGACTGCCTGAAGACAAGATAACCCAAGTGTGATGACTGCAGCAGGGTAACAAGATGAACATCTACTTCTGCTATAGGCTCCATGGCAAGAAAGACTGATGTAATGGCGTCGGCTGCCTTGCTTTATAGCACTGACGACCTGACGTCAGACTACAGATGACAGCAGCCGAGACAGAAAAACATTGACTCTGGTATTTAGGCCAGCCAAGGGCTACCACAGCAGGGATAACCCACAGGTGATGACTGCAACAGTGAAACACAAAGAACATCTTATTTCATACCTTAGAGACAGTATAGGAATACAACATTTGACCTGCTGCCAGCTTAGGTTTCTCTATGGATAGTAATATTTTGTTTTTGGACATAAGGTGTTGGTTAGGATGGTACATGGTCAGTATGGAGGAGAGGGAAGGGCTGGTTTCTGAGTGGTATTTGAGCTTATGGGCTGTAGTTAACTGTAAAAATGTGAGATAGTGTGGGGATTCTAGCCAATTTAGTTGATGTAGAGAGGAACAGTGATGGGTATAAAATTTTGCATTTGTAGCAAATTTAGCGAATTTGTTTGTAGCAAGAGTCTAGTTTTGTTCTCAAGGAGGACTGTAGATTAGTGAGGACGGGAGTGTCATAAGTGTTGGAAGCAGAAAGGATAAGGCCGGAGCCTTTTTTGACTAAGAAAATAGTTGTGTCTATACAGGTAACCTGGTTTTTGATGGTTTTTTTTTTTTTTTTTTGATGTTAGTGTAGATGTGAAGGTCAAAAGTTAATTTGTCGTCAATGATGACACCTAGTAATTTGGTGCTGGGGACAACTTCGATGATGGTGTTATTTTGGGAGTGAACTGAGAATAGTGACTTGTCAACAGGGCTGGATTTTGTGGAGGTAAATATTAAAAGTTTTGTTTTATTGGGATTGAGAGCAAGACGGTTCTGGGACACTCAGGTTTTGGTGGAAGTAAATGCTTCTTGGATGAGATGCTGTAGTACTAGTACAGGGGCAGATTTAGCAGAGCAGATGATAGCCAAGTCATCTGCAAAATGGATGACAGTACACTATTGTGGATGAGACAGGAAAGAAAGTTATTGACAAATATGATGAATAAGAGGGGTTCCAGTGTTGAACCTTGGGGGACATCTGTATTTGTAGTTATGAAAGGAGAGTAAGAATGTTGCCATTTAGTAGATTGCTGCCTATTACTGAGATAGTTAGTAAACCACTGTAGGGTAGGGGGAGACAGCCCGAGATTAGAGCGTTTGGTAAGCAGGAGGGAGTGGGATATAGTGTTGAATGCCTTTGACAGATCTAGGAAAAGTGCTGAGAGTAAGGAACCAGCATCTCAAGCCCTGTTTACTGTGTCGAGGAAGGAAATGAGGGCAGTGTTAGTACAATGTCCGGGCCTAAAGCCATGTTGAGTGGGGGAGAGGATTTGGTGTTGTATCAGGTGACTGAGGAGCCAAGTGTGAATACATTTCTCTAGTACTTTGGAGATTGGGCAGAGAATGGAAATGAGACAGAAATTTGAGATGTCAGAGTTGTTGCTGCCTTTGTGAAGTGGAAGGATAAATGCTTTTTTTTTTTCCAGAAATCAGGTATGCAGAGGAGATGCTGATAGGATATGCAACAGAGAAGGCTGAGAGTTGTAAGTACTCTGCGGGTAAGTATCAGGGGCATTGGTACAGGGTTATTTATCCAGTATAACTCATTATCTCTTTTTCCAAAAGTCACCAGTTTTAGGAGGGATTAAGAGGAACACACATTTGAAACAAAAACAATGACACCCCCGAAAATTAGGGACACTTGAGAGATATGGGTAGTGCAGTGGGTTTTACTGCATATATATGCTATGGTAATCTGAAATGCTTGACGGCAGCCATTATTTATACATTTACTCACTTCACTGGGGAAATGAGGGTGGGTTGCTGCAGGTTACATTGCATACCTCTTACAGAAGTGACCTGAAATACATCTCTGAGGCTATTTATATTTTATTCATTTATTTACTCACAATTATAAAAGTGAGACGTACACAGTCAATGCAATGGTTTTAGTTGTTGGTGGTCAAATCTATGACCTTGTCTGGAGGTATGTATATGCCAGTCTGTTCATGGGCTGTGTGGTATGTGTCTCTACATTTCTGTGTGTGTCTTGCAGTATGTGCATATTTTCCTTTGGGTCTGGCAGTATGCACTGGTGTGTGCATGTGTGCATGTGTGCATGTGTGTGTGTGTGTGTGTGTGTGTGTGTGTGTGTGTGTGTGTGTGTGTGTGTGTGTGTGTGTAGATAGTTGCAGTGTATGCATCTGGCAGCTACTGCGCCAGGCCACCTAATTGTATTAGTGCGTGCCTGTGTGTACATGCATGCAGTATGTGTGTGCAGTGTGTGTTTGTATGTGTCTGTGGCTATATAAGGTCTACATTATATCATCGAACGCTTAAAAAAGCGAATGATGAATAACTGACCCCATGTAAAAGTTTACAATCTCGAAAGCTCAGAACAGCGATTTTTTTTTCCCCCTTGGAAAAAATTCGCTGTTCCAAAAAAAAAAAAAGAAAAAGAAAAAAGAAAAAAAAATGTAAATAATACATACGCCCTCCCACACCCCCCCTACTTAAATATAATAACTCTGAGATCGCACCACAGTGCCAAAAATGGCAAAGTAACGGAAGCGGCCAAGCAAATTCTTTCCCTGGGAAAAATTGCTTAAAAGCAGCTTCGCTATTTTGCCTTTTCATTGTTTTAAGTTTGACCAAGACACATTCGATAGAATTTGCCTTCAGTCATCTAATAGGAACCCGGTATATATACATGAATCTATGCATCTGTGTCTGTCTGTGAAGAGTCTATATGCCCTCCCTGCTGTTTTGTCCATATACTCTGGTTTCTTCAAAAGACAGTGTATTACCACTGTAAACAAACACAAATAAGTAAGCAAATAAATAAATAAGCAAGCAAACAGACATTACACTTACTAGAAGCTAATGCAGTTGCACATATTGAACAAATGTGTTTGTGGCCACAGCCCAAGTTTTGAGGAGCACAGCTCCCCCGCAAAATATTTTGTTATGTACTTCCTTTTATTTCAACCCTGTGGAATTTTTGACCAAGTATCAATGGCATTTGATGCATCAACAGTTGGCGTTATTTATATAGATTTGGCTAGGGCTTTTAAAACTATTTTCCACAACTCCATAATAGAGCTGTTAAGGAAATATGGTACCAAACAATTTATGATTAACTGGATCAATAAATGGTTGATAGGATGAACTCTTCTTCTTCTTTCGGTTGCTCCCATTAGGGGTCGCCACAGCAGATCAACTGGTTCCATTTCTTCCTGTCCTCTGCATCTTGCTCTGTCACACCAACCCACCTGCATGTTCTCTCTCACCACATCCATAAACCTTACCTTAGGCCTTCCTCTTTTCCTGTTATCTGGCAGCTTCATCCTTAGCATCTTTTCCCAATATACTCTGCATCCCTCCTCAGCACATGTCCAAACCAACGTAATCTTGCCTCTCTGGCTTTGTCTCCAAACCTTCCAACCTGGGCTGACCCTCTAATATACTTATTCTTAATCCTGTCCCATCCTCGTCACACCCAGTGCAAATCTTAACATCTTCAGCTCTGCCACGTCAAGCTCTGACTCCTGCCTTTTTGTCTATGCCACTGTCTACAGCCCATATAACATAGCTGGTCTCACTATCCTCTTGTAGACCTTCCCTTTCACTCTTACTGGTACTCGTCAGTCATAAATCACTCCTGACACTCTTCTCCACCCACTCCATCCTGCCTGTACTCTCTTGTAAACCTCTCTTCCACACTCACCATTACTCCGAACTGTTGATCCCAAGTACTTAAACTCCTTCACCTTCGCCACCTCTACTCCTTGCATCCTCACCATTCCTCTATCCTCCCTCTCATTCACACACATATATTCTGTCTTAGTCCTGCTGACCTTCATTCCTCTTCTCTCTAGAGCATATCTCCATCTCTCCAGGGTCTCCTCCACCTGTTCCCTACTCTCACTACAGATTCACAATGTCATCTGCAAACATCATAGTCCACGGGGACTCCTGTCTGATCTCGTCTGCCAACCTGTCCATCACCATTGCAAATAAGAAAGGGCTCAGAGCTGATCCTTGATGTAATCCCACCTCCACCTTAAACGTATCCGTCACTCCCACCGCAGACCTCATTGCTGTCACACTACCCTCGTACATATCCTGTACCACTCTTAAATACTTCTCTGACACTCCCGACTTCCTCATACAATACCACAACTCCTCTCTACGCACCCTGTCATATGCTTTCTCTAAATCCACAAAGACACAATGCAACTCCTTCTGACCTTCTCTGTACTTCTCCATCAACACTCTCAGAGCAAACATCTCATCTGTAGTGCTCCTTCCTGGCATGAAACCATACTGCTGATCACTAATCATCACCTCCCTTCTTAACCTAGCTTCCACTACTCTTTCCCATAACTTCATGCTGTGAATGATCAGTTTAATCCCTCTGTAGTTACTACAGCTCTGCACATCACCCTTATTCTTAAAAATCAGTACCAAAAAGTACAGTTTTGTACCTACCATAAATGTAGATGTCCGATAGATATGCAACTGCAGTCATAACATATGGGTTGTCCTGCCTCAGGCAGCCCTCGGTCGGCCGGATTCCAAAGTCTGCGTCCGACGTCGGCTGATGTCGCATTTCTCTCCGACGTCAGAGCGGCTGGAGTATATAAGCATCAGCCGACGCCATCTTCTTCAGTGTTTCTTGCCCCAGATGCCAGGTGCCCTCCAAGGAAGGCTGTAATCAAATTGGAAGACAACAATAGGTTTCCAGACAATAAATAAGCAATAAACAGATACACCATAACAGATATCCCCAGCTAAGGATAACAGGGAGAGGAGTGGACCCAAGGCATAGAGGGAAGGAGGGAGGAAAACCGACTGCAGTTGCATATCTATCGGACATCTACATTTATGGTAGGTACAAAACTGTACTATGTCCTTCAAGAATGCAACTGCAGTCATAACATATGGGTTGAATACCATAGCTTAGCTGGGGGAGGTGGTATGCTCTAAGAAAAGGATGGTGTAGCTATCAATTCCTGCAGGACTGCCGAAGCAAAGCCTGCTCTGGATCTGGAATATAAAGGGAGGTTGTAGTGTTTGGAAAATGTATGCACGGAGCTCCATGTAGCAGCTTCTAGAATGTCTTTTGTAGGCACCCCTCTTAAAAAGGCTGTAGAGGTGGCTGTAGCTCTGGTGGAGTGTGGTCTGACATCGGCTGGCACACTCTTTCCATGGAAGGAATAACAGAATCTGATGCAATGCCCAATCCATTTTGAAATTGTCTGTTTGGAAATTGCTTTTCCTTGTACTCCAGGGGCGTAAGCTACAAAAAGCTGATCAGACTTCCTACTGGTCTTGGTTCTGTCTAGGTAGTAGCGAAGTTGTCTGTGTATGTCCAGGGTATGTAACAGTCTTTCCCCTTTGTTCTCAGGATTGGGAAAGAAAGTAGGCAGGTGAATTGCTTGATTTAAAGAAACCCTAGATACCACTTTTGGCAGAAAGGTAGGGTTGGTTCGTAAGGAGACCCTGTCTCTGTGAAAAGTTATGAACGGTGGTATTGCCATTAAGGCCTGTAATTCAAACCCTTCTTGCTGAGGTAATGGCCAGCAGGAAAGCTGTCTTCCAGGAAAGAAATTGTAAATCCACAGAAGCTGCTGGCTCGAAGGGAGGTAGAGTCAATTTTTCTAGGACAAAATTGAGGTCCCAAGCTGGTACTGGTGCCTTTCTTGGGGGCTTTATATTCTTGATTCCTCTAAGAAATTGCCTTAGCAAAGGATGTGAAAACACAGGTGGATCAGTGTTGTATCTAGCTGAGATAGCTGAAGCATGTATTTTTATGGAAGAGTATGAGAGTCCGTTATGTAGCATATCTGCCAAGTACTCCAGAATGAGTGGAATGCTCAAAAGTGATGCATCATGACCCTTGTTGGTATTCCAAATGCTGAATCTCTTCCATTTGGCTGAGTAAGCCTTTCTGGTGGATGGTCTGCGGGCTTCTGTTAGTATCCGCTGAACTTCCTTGGAGAGAGGTAAATTGAGGTTATTTATGGGATTTCCCAAGCTGTTAGCTGTAGCGTTTGGATGTTGGGATGAACTGTCCTGAAGTTGTGCCGAGTCAAAAGTTGGGGCCATTGTGGAAGGGCCCACGTTTTGTTGTGACATATGCTCCGTAGTAGTGGGTACCAGTGTTGTCTTGGCCAGTCTGGAGCTATTAGGATCCCCTTCGGCTGCTCTGCTTTGATCTTTAGTAACACTGTGGTCATCAGTGGCAGAGGTGGAAATGCATAAATTATTAGGGAGCTCCAGTTGAATGAGAGAGCATCTATTTTCCATGCTTGTGGATGATATGTCCTTGAGCAGAACTTTTGTAAGTGATGACTGAGGTGGGAGGCAAATAGGCCTGCCCCATGTCGAGGTGAGTCGTATAAAGATGTCTGGATGTAGCCTCCATTCATGGGGGTCTAGGAAATTCCTGCTTAGACTGTCCGCCAGAACATTGTCTTTGCCTGGAACAAACTGGGATTGTAACTGTATGTTTAGACCCAGTGATTTTTCCCAAAGATTCATTGTCAGCCTGCAAAGGGGGTAAGAATGAGTGCCCCCCTGCTTGTTTATGTACCACATCACAGTGGTGTTGTCTGTCCGTATTAGTAGGTGGCCTTGTTGAAGTTGTTGTCCAAAGGCCTCGATGGCATGCATTACTGCTAGCATTTATTTTTGGTTGATATGCAGATGTGTTTCCTTTGGAGACCATTGCCCTTGAATACATCTGCCCTCCATGTGCGCCCCCCATCCATGGTCTGAGGCGTCTGTGGTCATGGTCTGTGTTATCTGAGGTTTTTTGAACGACATACCTGTGTTGGACTGGCTTACTGTGGCCCACCATAGAAATTCCTTTTGAAGACATGGAATGAGTGGAATAGTTGCTTCTAGGTTGTTGCTGTGTTGAGACCATAAGCTTTTTAAGTACCACTGAAGCTTTCTCATGTGTAGTCTTGCTAGTGGAACCAGGAGAATGCAGGATGCCATGTAATCCAGGGCCTGTAGGAAACTCCTTGCAGTCATCTGGGTGAGCTTTGCTAAACTTTTGAAGTAATGAGTTAACTTCTTCTGCTTGTCTTCTGAGAGGTAAGCCATTTGAGAGGCTGTGTCTAGTTTGGCTCCTAAGAAGGTTATTTGCTGGGATGGCTGAAGTCTTGACTTTTGGAAGTTGACTGTGTATCCCAGAGCCTGTAGCAAGTGTATGACATAATTCAAGTTTTTTGTCAAGGTTAGTTTGTTGTCCGCCAAGGTTAGTTTGTTGTCCGCTTGTATGAGGCAATCGTCCAGGTACGGGTAGATTTGAATTCCCTGGAGCCTGCAATGAGCAATTACTGATGCCAGGCATTTCGTGAATACTCTGGGCACAGTAGATAAGCCAAATGGCAATGCTGAGAATTGATAATGCTCTGGCCCTGCAAGAAATCCGAGGTATCTTCTGCAGCTGTGTCTGATAGGGACATGCAGGTATGCCTCCTTGAGGTCCAGAGTAATCAGCCAAGACCCCTTGCCCAGCATGGGAAGGAGTTGCTGTAGAGTCAGCATTTTGAACTTTGGTACTATGAGAAAAGTGTTTAAAGCGGACAAGTCCAGTATTGGTCTCCATTGATTTTCTTTTCTTGGAACAAGGAACAGTCTTGAATAAAACCCTGACCTTGTTCTTGTTGTGGAACTTTTTCTATTGCTTTGATCTGAGCAAGCAGAGAAATTTGCTTGATAGCCTCTGCCCTCTGATTTTGTGGAAGGTTTGGCATGCCTTGTTTTCTTGGCAAGGAATGAAAATGGAACCTGTAACCGTGGTCTATAATGTCCAAAATCCATTTGTCTGTTGTCAGTTTGTGCCAATTTTTTGAAAACAAAGATAACTTTCCGCCCAAAGGAGCTTCTGTTTGCTCCTTGGTCAGCGGAACTAGAGGAAAGTCATTGAGATTGTCCCTGCGGGGCAGGAGAAACCCCTGTGTCACTTCTTTGGTTTGCTGGTTGCCATTGTCGTCCCCTGTAGGATCCTCTGTATTGCCCTCTTCCTCGGGCATGCCTGTTTTTGCCCCTTTGAAATCTTTCAGGATTAGGAAAGGACCATTTTTTAGAAGGCCAGTTCCTGCTGAATCTGGGCGGCTGAACCTGGAGGAAATCTCTGACTGTCTGAACTGACTTGGCCTTTTCCTCAATGGACTTTAACACATCTTTAGCATTAGCACCAAAAAGCTTGTTCTTTTCCAAGGGTGCGTCAAGAAGTTTTGCCTTAACATGATCTGGTAAAGGTTGTTCTTTTAAACCATGCATGTCTACGAATGACCGCCCCTGTCATAGCTGCCCTACATGAAGCCTCCAATGCATCATATCCACACTGTAGAAAGTGATTGCTAACCTGCTGAGAGTTATGCACAGCCTCCTGCAAAGACTTCCTATCTAAAGGTTCAGGAGAGGCCAATCTTTTCTGTAAATCATCTAACAGGAAATCCTGATATTGGAACATGTGAAAGAGACAATTGAGAGCTCTCATAGATAAGGTAGTGGAGGTGTAAACCTTCTTCCCCCATCTCTCTAAGGACCTAGCTTCCCTGTCGGAAGGCAAAGGGTTTTTGGAGGTGGTAGCTGAAACCCCTTTAGGCCCCTGGGAAATTGTTTCTAAATCAACAGCATGGGCCCTAAAGAAATGAGAATGGGTTTCTGGGACTCTATAGTATCTGTCAGGCTTGACAGGAGCAGGAGGAAGAGTATCAGGGGTAACACTGGAGTCAGAGTATAAATCATCCAAAACATCAAGCACAGGAGGTATAGCTAAGGGTCTGTGTTGGGGCTTTTAAGGAAGGTTCAAGGCTTTCTGGAATCTGAATATTCCTGGCCTTGCCACTTAAAATGCTCCCTCATGGAATGCAGAACTTCCCCAAAAGAAATATCCTCAGGAGGAGAGGCCGAGGGAATGGAGTCCTCTGCATCCGAATCCTCATAGGTCTGGAAGGGCTCTTCCTGGCTTTCGGAGTGACCAGAGTCCTCAGAATCTTCATCTGAAGGAAGAGGGTCAGAGGGTTCAACCCTGGGCCTCTTATCAGGAGGAGGCTGGGATCCTCTCTCAGGATGGGCCTGGGAACCTCTGATCAGGGAAATTAAATCTGCGGCCATAGACATGATTTGAGTTTCAGGAGTAGGCTGAGGTAAGGTTTTAGCAGTGAGATGCTTGGACTTGCTGGCTGCCTTAGCACGTGTGTAGGCCTTGATAGACATGGACATGGGAGGCCTAGCCGCTCCACGTGCAGGAGTGACCATATCAACAGCAATGGTCTCGGGCATTTCCTCGGTTACAGTATCTGGAGGAAAATCAATAACTGGTGTCGGAGTGGCCTCCGGTATCAGAGGTATCGGTAATGCAGTGTCTTTGGTTCGGAGCGGTGGAATAACTGCCTCAGAGGGAACCGGGGCACTCGCGGTTAGTTTTGGCGTGGTGTCGGTGGAAGACGCGGGCCGAGGATGTCGGTCCCGGTCTTTTCGTTTCTTAGGAGTCTGCGTTGTCGGTTGTTCCGACGGCATTGTATAATCAAATTTTTCGCCAAAAAAGTCTTCAGCGAACTCCGCCCGGCGCCTGAGAGTGCGCTTATTGAAGCGAGCACAGGCGGCACAGGCCGAGACGTCGTGGTCTGGGCCAAGGCAAGGGAGGCAGTAGGAGTGGAAATCCTTATGAGGTATTTGTTTACCACAAGACAAACAATTATTTACTTTTTCAGTAATTTCTGACATCGGCTGAGGCAAGAAAAGGTCCCCAATGGGGTATTTAGCTTTTTTGATGACTTCGGTTTCGAAGAATACAGGAGCTGACCGACCGGCACTTGCGAACTGCTTCTGCTTCAGGCACCGCGCGGCAAGAAAGACTGAAGAAGATGGCGTCGGCTGATGCTTATATACTCCAGCCGCTCTGACGTCGGAGAGAAATGCGACATCAGCCGACGTCGGACCCAGACTTTGGAATCCGGCCGACCGAGGGCTGCCTGAGGCAGGACAACCCATATGTTATGACTGCAGTTGCATTCTTGAAGGACATCACTTTTTCTCCATTCCTCAGGCATCCTCTCACTTTCCAAGATTTCATTAAACAATCTAGTTAAAAACTCCACTGCCATTTCACCTAAACACCTCCATGCTTCCACATGTATGTCATCTGGACCAACAGCCTTTCCGTTCTTCATCCTCTACATAGCTATCCTTACTTCCTCCTTGCTAATCAACTGCACTTCATGATTCACTATCCACACATCATCCAACGTTCTCTTTCTCTCATTCTCTTCATTCATTAACCCGGCAAAGTACTTTTTCCATCTGCTCAACACACTCTCCTTGCTTGTGAGTACGTTTCCTTCATTATCCTTTATCACCATTACTTGCTGCACATCTTTACTAGCTCGGTCCCTCTGTCTAGCCAATCGGTACAGGTCCTTTTCTCCCTCCTTAGTGTCCAACCTTTTATACAACTCTTCATACGCCTTATCCTTAGCCTTCACCACCTCTCTCTTTGCCATGCACCTCATCTCCTTACACTCTTGTCTACTTTCTTCATCTCTTTGACAATCCCACTCCTCCTTCACCAACCTCTTTCTCTGTATACTCTCCTGTACTTCTTCATTCCACCACCAGGTCTCCTTGTCCTCCTTCCTCTTTCCAGATGTCACACCAAGCACCCTTCTGGCCATCTCTCTTACTAGCTCTGCTGTAGTTACCCAGCTATGTGGCAACTCTTCACTGCCACCCAGTGCCTGTCTTAACTATTCCCTGAACATCACCTCACAATTACCCTTTTTCAATTTCCACCATTTGATCCTTGGTGCTGCCCTCACACTCATCCTCCTCTTCTTGATCACCAATGTCATCCTACAAACCACCACCCTATGCTGCCTAACTACACTTTCCCCTGCCACCACTTTACAGTCTCCAATCTCCTTCAGATTGGCCCTTCTACATAAGATATAATCCACCAGTGTGCATCTTCCTCCACTCTTGTATGTCACCCTATGCTCCTCCTTCTTGTTAAAATACGTATTCATCACAACCATGTCCATCCTTTTCGCAAAATCCACTACCATCTGACCTTCTGCATTCCTTTGCTTAACACCATACCTACCCATCACTTCCTCATCCCCTCTGTTCCCTTCACCAACATGCCCACTGAAATCTGCTCCAATCACCACTCTCTCACCCTTGGGTACAGTCATCACCACTTCATCCAACTCACTCCAAAATTTTTCTTTCTCATCCATCACACACCCAACTTGATGGTGCATATGCACTAACAACATTCATCATTACACCATCAATTTCCAGCTTCATAAACATCACTCTATCCAACACTCTTTTCACCTCTAAAACACTCTTAGCATACTGTTCCTTCAGGATAATGCCTACGCCATTTCTCCTCCCATCCACACCATGATAAAACAATTTGAAACTGCCTCCGATACACCTAGCCTTGCTCTCCTTCCATCTGGTCTCTTGCACACACAATATATCAACCTTTCTTTGGTTCATCATATCAGCTAGCTCCCTCCCTATACGTCATACTGTCAACATTCAAAGTTCCGACCCTCACTATCACAGTCCTAGCCTTTACCTGCCTTCGGGAATGCCTTCCACCTCTTCTCCTCCTTCGGCCAACAGTAGCCCAATTTCCGCCAGCACCCTGTTGGCCAACAGTACTGGTTGTGGTCGTTGTTAACCCGGGCCTCGACCGATCCAGTATGAATTTCTGTACAGTTTTGTGCATGTATGATGTGGCAAAATTTTACGCCGGATGCCCTTCCTGACGCAAGGATGAACTCAATGTGTCCAAATTAAAGGATGAAAATTTGAATATCTCTCAGAAAAATCTGGAGTTCCTCAGGGTTCAGTCTTGGGGACCTTCTTGTTTAACTCAGTTTTATCAACCAGTCCTCTAAACAGAGCCAGATCATGGTCAAATGGGGTCCTAGGCAGGGTACATGACCAGGTCCCCCCCCCTTCACAGTCATTCTGGAGTCCAATTTCTTGTCTCTCTCCCCCAGTTACCATAAACATTGTTGAAAAGTATCAGAGTGCATACTATTTTCTTCTTTACTTTTGAAATAAAGTTTAGACTTTAGTTTAACTTAAAACTTGTAGTTTAATCATCCTTTGTTGACTAGGGTAGCCTCTTTTCACAGAAGGCCCTTGGTGGTCTTTATACTACTAGGAGAAATTTGGCCAGGGCATCAGTGAACCCCCCCCCCCCCTTTTACTCTTTTCAATAGCTCAGGTGGATGTAAAACATCTCAGGGCACTTACCATCAACAAAGACAAATGGGACCTCGGTTTAACATCTCATCCAAAGGATGAGACTCAGGTGTGCAGCATCCCCCTCGCAGTGCATTGCAGAGTCAGCAATCCAGCTACATGGTGTGAGAGTAGAACCTTCTGTACCAAAGGCAAGTATGCTACCAGTTGCACTACCACCACTGCTTACAAATTTTATAGCACAAACACTAGTGGCCATTTGCCAAGCTAAACAGCTGCACACTGAAAACAGACTTAGCTAGAGCAACAGTAAACTTCTCTTCCCTTGAAACTCACATCCACTGAAATTGCACTGAAACTCACACTTATTGAAAATGCACGCAGCCACTGGCAGATTAAGTGTAGCTTTTGAACATTTTTTCCATTAGGCAGTGAAACAAAATGTATGAACCAAAAAATGAGAAAAGTATCCATTTCAGAACATTTCAATTAACTGTAACCAGAGTCATACCTCTCAAGTGTCATGACTTTCATCTCATATTTTAGTCTGTTTCTTATAGAATGTGCAGTTTTCTGGCAAATCACTGAGGACTGAAGTCACTAAATAAATGACAGACATTTGAGTTTTAGACTTCATACCAGTGGTGCAGTGGTAGCGTTGTTGCAAGAGGTTCTCCCATTCGATTCTCGGCTGGAGTGCGGAGAGTGCCTTCTGTGTGGAGTCTGCATTGTCCTCCCCGCAGTTGGGTGGGCGTTTGAAAGACATGTGTAAATGGGCGTGCCTTCGTTGAAGGTTGGACGTCGAGCTGGCACCTCGGCGTTCGTGAAAATCTGCTGCCAATCATTAGCGGACCGGAGTTCCGCTGTGGCAACCCCTAACCGGGAAAAAGCCGAAAGACAAACAACAACAACAACCCTTCAAAAATGCACGAGAAAACAAAGCCTGTTACTCTATCAACTTTCAAAGTTTGCAACAGCTGTTGTTGTTGTTGTGTCTTTCGGCTTTTTCCGGTTAGGGGTCACCACAGTGGAACTCCGGTCTGCTAATGAATGGTAGTTGATTTTGACGTGCCAAGTTACCAGCCCTGACACACAACCTTCAACAAAGGTACGCCCATTCATGCATTTCTCCACACAGAAGACGCTCTAGCTGAGAATCAAACCGGACAGCTTCTTACTGTGAGGCGACAACGCTACCGCAGCACCACCACCGCAGTTTGCAACAGCAATACTTAAAAATTGCTAATGTTGTTGGCCCTTTGTCTCCCCATTAATTTTGGCCTTGTCCAGATTTCTTGCATTGAGGTGCATGAGAGTTGGTGTACAGGATTAAGGCTTGTAGCCAAGTTACAGGGCTTGAGCCTGCATAAGTTTATACATTAATTATGCACCCTTCCCTAACTAGGGCATTTCACACACACAAACACGTTTCTGCTGTTCCACTCTGCTACCTGTAAGCTCTCTACATTTGGACATTTCTGATCCTGTTCTGTTACGCATTTTACAAAACCATGACTACTGCAAATTAATCCATAACCCCATCTACTTCTCCATGTCTGCGTCTTAAAGCTGACACATGCAGACCAACACTCCTTCAGTGTAAATCTCATGCACTTTTACTCTCTGTGTTGTATGTGCATGTGTCTTAAAGAAGATGTAGGCAGAGCAACACAGAGTATGATGTATGTAAACTTTTTTGTTAATCAAATTAATGTTGTGGCCAGGCCCTTCCCAAGTCAGTGGGCCATAAGCAGTCGCTTACGTCACCTAGTGTTGGATCTGGCTCTGCCTCTACACATACAGTATAACTAAACAAATTGTGGGTGCAATTATAATAATTTTTCATGGAGTGCTACTTGGCAGAAGAAAAGAAATTCAGGTATAAATTGTGAAAGGGAGATAGGTAAGGAGAAAGAGTTATCAAGTGGAGAGATGAAGGAGAGACGGTAAAGAGGAGTGTGGGAGAAAAACAGGAGGGGGAGGGGAGCCTCTAAAAAGAAATGGAGGGGTTTAATGTCTAACTTTTAATTATTTTTTCAGTTTCATTTAAACAGGGGATAAAAAAATCACAGGATGAGGTTACCAGCAGGTATTGCTTTAGATGCTGTTTGAAGGATTTGAGTTTGTTAATTATTCTTAGTGGGAGTGGGTTACACTTTCATACTTTTGACACATGACATGATAAAAAAGAATCACCTGCTAGACACTTGGATTTCATCACGTTTAGTAGCTACTTGTCACCTGAGCATAGTTTTACACCTGGTACATATTGCTGCATAATGTGGATCAAAAAAAGGGAACTTTTCAGGACTGTGCACAAGGCTATGTGCAAGTTAGTTGAGAAAACACTAGCAGGCTAAGGCGTTCTGCCCAGAGGAGCTGCTTCACGGTAAGGCAATGATGAGTTTTGTGGGGTAGGTTAGAGACAAATTTTGTCATTTTTTTTTTTTTACAGCATTGTTCTACTTAAGATTAGGAGAATAGTGGGAGTGCCATATAGGAGAGTTGGGAGTAATCAAGCAGCAAATCAATGTGCCAGAAAACAAAAGAAAGAATATAAGAAGGATCAGATGAGAAGCCAAGAAATGTGGGAAGGGCATAAATATAGTTGTAAGTATAGAAAATTCCTGTAACAACCTCATGTCGATCAGGATCTAATGCAGGAATGGTTAAAGACAGGTGAAATTAAACCAAAAGATGAAAGGATAATATCAGCGGCACAGGATAGTGGACTACATATGTTGGTTTACAAAGTCCATTGAATATCTGGGAGAAACAAAAAAGAAGTTATGTACTCACCATAACGTTCCACGTGAGTTGTTCTTCTCTGCTTCATTCTTACAGATGAGTTCAGAGCCGATCCTCGGCTCTGAGATGGCCAACTACAAAGCTTGAGGTCTTCAGACAGCTTGAGGCCAAGTCCCTATCCCATGATGCACCTTGAGTTACCTCAGATCTTGTTTGCTGCCTCTAATAATACCATATGCCATTCTGTCACTTTTTTAAGGTAAAAACCATAGGAAAGACAAAACAACCATGATAAAACACGAATCTCGGTCCTCGAAAAAAAAACCGGGAGGGGGGATGGAGGGTGGGAAGTAAAAATGAAGGCAAGATGAACAACTCACATGGAACGTTATGGTGAGTACATAACTTCTTTATGTGAAGTTGTTCTATCTCGCAGTTCATTCTTACAGATGGGTAGCGTCCCAAGCACCATCTTTCTCGGGTGGCTCACAGGAGTATGCTACTCAGGACAGTGGAACCAAAGAAGGCCCTGCCGACTTTGTAATGAGGGATAAAGGTATGAGGCTTTGACCAAGTGGCTGCTGCACAAATATTGTCTGTTGGTAGCCTAACTGAAAATGAAGAAGATGTGGACACAGCTCTGGCTGAATGAGCTTTAATTTTGTGTTGTAGAAGTAAATTGGCAGTTGAGAAAGTGATGCAATCAAATAACCATTTTGATAGAATTGTTTTTGCCACAGGCATACCTTTTCTAGAATCTGAAAAGGAAACAAAAAGTTGTTCAGATCTTCTGAATTAAAATCTGAGCTGTCTGTGAACATCAAGTTTGTGCAGCATATACTCCAAATTGTTGGCGTGTTTAGGGAAAAACACTGGTAAATCTATAGTTTGGTTAAGGTTAGCTTCAGTACAAACTTTAGGTAAGAATGAAGGATTTGTTCGCAGTGAAATTCTGTCAGCATGAAAAATCAAATATGGAGGTTTTATGGACAAGGCTTGTAGTTCTGAGACTCTTTGAGCAGAAGTGATGGCTACTAAAAAGATAAGTCTTCCAAGACAGAAATTTCAAATCACATGAAGAAGCTGGCTCAAATGGTGGGAGAACAATGCGTGAGAGCATACAATTTAGGTTCCAGGGGGCATAAGGGGATTTAACTGGTGGTCTAAGGTGGAAAGCCCCTTTGAGAAAGGCTTTGGATAGCTTGTGTGACATTATGTTAAAGCCTTCAGTACCAAAATGAAAATTAGAGATGGCATCAAGCTGCACACGAATTGTAGCTGCCGCCGCTCCTTTGTTGAAAAACATAGTCAAAAAAGTACAGTTTTGTACATACCATAAATGTAGATGTTCGAGTGTATACCCTGCTGCAGTCATCACACTTGGGGTTATCCTGCCGTCAGGCGGTCCCGCAGTCAGTCCGAATTCCAAAGTCTTGGTCCGGCGTCAGTTGCTGTCGCTTCTTCCCTGACGTCAGAGCGCCAGGGGTATATCAGAGGCATCCGACGCCATTTTCTTCAGTTTTTCTTGCCCCAGATGTCAGGTGCCCCTAATAGGTAGGCAGAAAAAAAAAAAAAAAAAAAAATATATATATATATATATATATATATATATATATATATACACATACATATAGCTATATTGAAAAATAAAACAAAACCCTTAGGCACAAGCAAATACACCACAGAAGTAGTATAGAATAGAGTGGTAGAGATAAGTTCAGCTAGTTCATAGGGGATGGAGGGAGGGAGGGTAACCTGGACTGCAGCAGGGTATACACTCGAACATTTACATTTATGGTAGGTACAAAACTGTACTATGTTCATCGTGTTACCCTGCTGCAGTCATCACACTTGGGTAGAATCCTAAGGATGGGAGGTGGAGTCAAAGAGGGTTAGAGGAGGCTAGAAGGCCCTGCAAAACTGCAGTGGCGAAGCCAGCTCTAGTCTTAGAGTAAAGTGGTAAGTGGTAATGTTTGGTGAAGGTGTGTACTGAACTCCAAGTTGCAGCTTCCAGAATATCCTTGGTTGGCACCCCCCTGAGGAAGGCTGTAGATGTAGCTGCTGCCCTGGTAGAGTGGGGCCTTATGGTAGCAGGAACTGGTTTTCCATGGTGGGTGTAGCAAAAACGTATGCAATGTCCTATCCATTTGGAAATGGTCTGTTTTGAGATAGACTTTTCTTGTGATGCTGTAGCATAGGATACAAAAAGCTGGTCAGATTTTCTGAAAACCTTAGTTTTATCCAAGTAGTAACGTAGCTGCCTGTGAATTTCCAAGGAATGCAGGAGTCTTTCTCCTTTGTTGTGTGGATTTGGAAAGAAGGTGGGTAAATGGATGGTTTGATTTAGAGCCACACTGGATACCACCTTAGGCATAAAGGAGGGGTTAGTTCATAGAGAAACTCTGTCTTGATGAAAAATGAGGAAAGACTCTGCTGCCATTAGTGCCTGAAGCTCCGAAACTCTTCTAGCTGAAGTGATTGCTAACAGCAGGGCAGTCTTCCATGATATAAACTTTAAGTCAGCTGAGAAAGCTGGCTCAAAAGGAGGTAGCGTGAGTTTTCCCAGAACAAAGTTGAGGTCCCAAGTAGGTGTTGGTGCTCTCCTGGGAGGCCTAATGAGGCGTAGATTTTAATAGATGAAAAAGAAAGCCCTTTGTGTAACATCTCAGTTAGATATTGCAGAATCTGAGGTATGTCGGGCTGAAGGGTATTTTGGCCTTTAGCTTGGTTCCAGACGCAAAACCTTTTCCATTTGTCTGAGTAGGCTTTCCTGGTGCTGGGCCTCCTGGCCTCCAGAATAACTTCCATAACAGCTTGTGAGAGAGGAGCTGGCTGGTTGCTTAGGTGATTTGCCATGCAGCCAAGTTTAAGGTTTTGAGCTGGCTGTGTAGAATCTGATTGTCTTGCTGTGTGAGCAGGTGGGTAATTTGTGGTAGGATCCATGGTGGGCCCTGGGCCATATTCCTTAATAGTGGGTACCAGTGCTGGCGTGGCCAGTCTGGGGCAATGAGTATCATTCGGGGTCTCTCCATCCTGACTTTCAGTAGCACCTTTGTGAGAAGGGGTAGTGGGGGAAAGGCACATACTGTTAGCATTTTCCAACTGAATGAGAGTGCGTCCACTTTCCAAGCTTGATGGTGAAAAGTCCCTGTGCAAAACTTTGTTAGCTGATAGTTTTGAGGGCTGGCAAACACGTCTATGTCTGGGAGCCCCCAAACACGTCTATGTCTGGGAGCCCCCATTTTTGAGCTATCATTGCGAATACTTGTGGATCCAGTTTCCACTCGTGGGGATCCATGATGTTTCTGCTTAGGTCGTCTGCCAATGTGTTCTTTTTTCCTGGCAGGAATTGAGCTTGTAATTGAACTTATAAAGTCCAAAAAGATGAAAAACCTCAAAGACACAGAAAAGCGGAAAAGCGAGCAACAGTACACCAAAGTAAAAGTAAACGTATTTTATTAATAACGTTTTCGCTACTGTTTAACAGCAGCTTCATCAGACAAAAGCCAAGAGCGCCAAGGCACTTTTTAAAGAAGAAACAGGTATGCAGTGTGATGTCATTTCCTATACAAATTAGACACTGCAACCATCACACCTGTACAAAAAAAACACAAGTATTCAAATTAAAAACATCCGAAAGCACATATATCACTTTTATGTTACAATGCACAATAAGTGCTAAAAAATCCCCTCGCTCAAATAAAATGTGTAAACACAGATAATACAGCCAGAGCTATATATTCATGTGTCATTTTAAAATATTAAAGTTTATTAATAAAATCCATCTTGTGCTATTAAACAATAACACAAAAAAGGAATATGGAATTAAATTTAATACCCTAAAAGGTGTAAATCGTTGAACCTAGTTCAAAACCTGCTCCTTGAACGAAGTGCTATTCGTGCAAGTAAGGGACAGTCACCCATATTTTAATTCATATGCCAAAAAGACAAATAAGGCCTTAAAAAAGTCCATAATGTATAACGTAGGCTGTCCAAAGTGAACAACGAGAAAATCAAGACCCAAGGTAACTTTTGTATTTTAAAATAACAGAGATGTTACAGGCTTCATTTAAACCTGGGGGAGAAAATGCATTTAAAAGAAGTTGCCATTCTAGCTCTTTTATTTCCAATAAGAGTGGTTGAGGTCCCCCTCTTATGCCAAGTTTTACCAAGTCGATGCCCATAAAGCAAAAGCTGTGCCCAGAATTTTCAAGGATGTGCTTGGAAAGAGCGTTATCCAATTTTTTGTTTTTTATAGCATAATTATGTTGGTAAACTCTGTCCCGCAATCTCCGGTCCGTTTTACCAACATAAAATGCAGGGCAACAGTTGCAAAATGCTATATAGACTATAGACCTGGTATCACAGCAAATCCTGTGTTTAATGGTAAATTTTACACCTTTTATAATGAAAGAGTTCCCTACTTTTAATAATCTGCACCAATTGCAAGTTCCACAAGTGAAAGTCCCAGTTTGTCTGGATCCAATGTTATATGGTTCACAGATTTGCAAAAGGTCTTTTAGATTTTTACCCCTCTTAAATACAAAAAGGGGGTATGATCCCAGGACATCAAGCAAGTGTGCTTTTGTCTGATGAAGCTGCTGTTAAACAGTAGCAAAAACGTTATTAATAAAATACGTTTACTTTTACTTTGGTGTACTGTTGCTCGCTTTTCCGCTTTTCTGTGTTTTTGTAATTGAACTTGGTAAGCCAGTGCTGTGTTCCACAAGGTCATTGTTTGACTGCATAGAGGGTAGGAGTGTGTACTCCCTTGTTTGTTTATGTACCACATTACTGTGGCGTTGTCTGTCCTTATGATAAGCTGTCCCAGATGTAAGAGGCCCTTGAAGGCTGTCAGAGCATTCTGTACAGCTAGCATTTCTTTTTGATTGATGTGCAGATTCCTTTGATCCACTGTCCATATGCCTTGAACGCACCGTCCTGCCATGTGTGTCCCCCCAGGCATAGTCCGATGCATCTGTTGTCATAGTTTGCCTGGCTAGGGGTAGGGTGAAAGGCTGACCCTTGTTGAGGTGACATGCCTGTGACCACCAAAGAAACTCCTGTTGAAGGCAGGGAATGAGAGTTATCATTGTTTCCAAGCTGTGGCTGTGTTGAGTCCATATGCTTTTTAGGTACCATTGTAATTTCCTCATATGCAGTTTTGCAAATGGTATTAGTAGTATGCAAGATGCCATGAATCCCAAGGCCTGCAGAATTTTTCTTGCAGGGAGTTGGGTCTTTGTTGCCATTGTTCCCATTGTTCTGAAGTATTGAGTTAATTGCAGTTGTTTGTCTGGCGTCAGATAAGCCATCTGGGCCGTTATATTCAAGCTGGCACCCAGGAATGTCATGTTTTGTGAGGGCACTAGTTTTGATTTCTTTTCGTTTACTGTGTACCCTAGACAACTTAGAAGATGTTTTACAAAAGCCAGGTGTTGTAAGAGAATGTCCTTGCTTTCTGCTGGGATGAGACAGTCGTCCAGGTATGGGTATATTTGAATTCCTCTTTGTCTGCAGTACGCAATTACTAGTGCCAGGCATTTTGTGAAGACCCTGGGCGCAGTGGATAAGCCAAAGGGCAGTGCAGAGAATTGGTAATGGGTTGAACCTGCAATGAAACGGAGGTATCTTCTGCAATTTTGTCTAATAGGGACATGCAGGTATGCCTCCTTGAGGTCCAACGTTACTAGCCAAGCTTTCTTGCCCAACATGGGAAGAAGCTGCTGTAGTGTCAGCATCTTGAATTTGGGTACTTGCAAGAAGGTGTTTAAAACTGAAAGGTCCAGAATGGGTCTCCAAGCATTGTCCTTTCTGGGGACAAGAAAGAGCCTTGAGTAAAATCCTTGGCCTTGCTCCTGTGTAGGTACCAGATGAATGGCTCTCATGTCCATGAGAGCTGTAATTTGTTTTTGTGCCTCTGCCCATTGATTTTATGGCAGGTTTGGCATTCCTTTTATCCTTGGCAAGGTGTGGAAATGGAATCTGTATCCGTGTGAGATAAAGTCTAGGACCCATTTGGCCTTTGTGACGATGCGCCAGTTGTCTGCAAAAAGTGCCAATTTTCCTCCCAAGGGTGCTGCCAAGAGAGTTTTGCTTGGCAGTTTGAGGTTTAAGTCATTGTGTTTGCCTTCTAGTGGCTTGGGACCTGTCATCTCCTCCCTTCTGTGTTGTAGTGCCCCATTGGCGAGGTTTGTAAGGGATTTGTGCTTGTCCTCTGCCCCTTGGGCGCCTGTATTTACCCCTCTGTGGTCTGTCAGAAGCTGGAAAGGGCCAATTTTTTGTTGGCCAATTTCTGCTGAAGCGTGGGGGCTGTACCTGTAAGAAATCTTTGACCGTCTGCATAGATTTTGCCTTATCCTCCATTTTCTTTAAAACATCCTCTGCTTTAACCCCAAATAAGACATCCTGCTGTAAGGGTACATCCAGTAACTTTGTTTTAACATGATCAGGCAGAGATTGTTCCTTTAACCAAGCATGCCTACTTATAACAGACTCAGTAACAGCTGCTCTAGAGGAAGCTTCCAAGGCATCAAAACCACATTGTAAAGTATGTTTGCCCACCTGTTCAGCTGCATGCAACAGATCTTGCATTTCCTTGAATTCAGACTGTTGAGGGTGCGTGCCCATCTTTTGTTTTATTTGAGACATTAGGAATTGCTGGTATTTAAGCATGTGAAATTGACAGTTTAGTGCTCTCATAGCTAGAGTAGTTGAGGTGTAAACCTTCTTCCCCAACTTATCTAGTGCTCTGGAGTCCCTTTCTGAGGGTACAGGATTTTTAGCCATAGAAGCCTTAGTCCCTCTGGGACCCTGGGAGATTGTCTCTGGATCAGCAGCAGGACTTTTGTAAAGGAATTTGTGTGAGTCAGGCACTATAGTATCTATCTGGTTTGGATGGAGCAGGAGGCAGAGAATCTGGATTTAGACCAGATTCTAAGAAGACATCATCCACAATGTCCAAAACTGGGGGGATAGCAAGTGGTCTGTGCTGGGGGAGTAAAAGAAACTCTCGGAGCCTTTTCTTTGAGTCGGAGTAGTCCTGACCTTCCCAATGGAAATGTTCCCTCATGGTGTGTAAGGTTTCCCCAAAGGAATAATCTTCAGGGGGAGAAGCTGAGGGAATGGAGTCTTCAGCATCAGAATCTTCATAAGGGGGAAAGGAGTAATCCTGTTCCTCAGAGGAGCCTGAGGAAACAGACACTTGATCAGAGGAGGCATAATCCTCCTCTTGTCTAGGCCTTTTGTCGGGGGGGGGGTTGGGAACCCCTGATCAAAGAAATCAAATCTTCAGCCATTTTAAGCATCTGTTTCTTAGGCATAGGGCCTTGACCTGGAGACTGAAGTGTAGGCTTTTTTGGTTTTAGAGGAGTCTTAAGCTTAGCATAAGATTTTATGGTGAGGGTAATCGGTCTGAAAACACCTTCAGAAACTGAAGGTGTTTCTACAGCACCGGCTTCCCCTACTGCAATGTTGTCGGTAGGGCCTAAGGAAAATGGCTGCGTCGGCCTAGAACTCTCTGCTGGGGGATCCGAAGCGGTCTGAGGATCCAATTCAGCGGTAGCCAGGGGCTGCGTAGGCGCCTCACTGAAAACTGGAGAACCGGCGACCGGCCCAGCCAAGGCCTCGGAGCCTGACTTGGATTTAGGCTGCCTATCTTTATCCTTGCGTTTTTTATGCACGCCGGTAGTCGGTTGCTCCGACGGCATAGAGTAATTAAATTTTCTACCGAAGTAGTGTCGTGCGAAATCAAAGCGTCGCTTTATAGTTCGCTTATTGAACCTAGCACAAAACCGACAACCAGTGATGTTGTGGTCTGGGCCTAGGCAAGGTATACAAAAAGAATGAAAGTGCTTATGAGGTATTTGCTTCCCACAAGAAATGCAATTGTTAACTTTTTCTGACATCGGACTGAGGCAAGAAAAGGTTCCCCAATGGGGTACTTAGCTTTGAAGACTTCGGACTGAAACTCGATTCGAAAATCCCAGGTGTCAGCCGACCAGCACTTGCGAACTGCTTCTGCTTTGGGCACCGCGTGGCAAGAAAGACTGAACAAAATGGCGTTGGATGACTCTGATATACCCCTGGCGCTCTGACGTCAGGGAAGAACCGACGCCGGACCAAGACTTTGGAATTCGGGCAGACTGCGGGACTGCCTGACGGCAGGATAACCCCAAGTGTGATGACTGCAGCAGGGTAACATGAACATTTCTAATATAGAGGAAATAGAGGCTTGGTAAGGGTCAATGTTATTCTGAGAAGCCCATAAGGAAAATATTTCCCATTTGCTGAAGTACAACTTCCTAGCAGAGGATTTATGAGAAGATATTAAGATATGTTGCATTTCGTTTGAGAGGTTATGGAACCTGGCTATGTTGGGAATTAGAGCAGACAAGCTGTCAATTTTAGGGACTGAAGGGAGGGATGAAGAGCCCCCGACGAGTGCATCAGAAGGTCCAGGAACTGGGTCTAGAATCCATGGCTCTTCCAACAGATTAGGTCGAAGGAAGGGAAACCAAATCTGATGAGGCCATTGAGGGGCTATAAGAATGATGGTCCTTCCCAGGGTTTTGGCTTTCTCTAATACTTTGGGTATCAAGGGAATGGTGGAAATGCATAAAGGAGACTCGGAGGCCAATCGTGTACGAGTGCGTCCCTTAGGGACTCTCCCGGAGGGGGAATCAGGGCAAAGTAGCTTTTGCATTTTGTGTTCGTGGGGGATGCAAAGAGATCGCAGCAAGGCTGGCCCATTTGCAGAATATTCTTTCCATTATTTCTTTTTTGAGGGACTACTCCTGAGGCAACAAAATTGCCCTGCACAGTTTGGCTGCAATCATGTTGAATTTCCACGAGATGTGCGTTGCCATCAGAAAGTGCTGGGTGGACGTAGCCCACTGCCATACTCTCAGGGCCTCTCGCCAAAGGTGATATACGACCTGGTTCCTCCTCATTTGTTTATATACCAGACCACCGACATGTTTTCTGTATGAATCACAATTGCCCCCAAAGGAAGAGAGTCTTGAAAGTACTGCAATGCTAAGAGTACCGCTCTCATCTCCAGGACATTGATATGCTGATGTGTCTCTTGTTCGGACCATGTGCCTTGGGCTGTTCTTCCCTGAAAAAGCCCGCCCCACCTGATCAGAGAAGCGTCCGTGGTCACAGTGGCCGATGGAGAGGGTAGGATAAAAGGATGGCCTATCATTACTTGGAGAGGTCAGCCACCACCGAAGATCCTTTTTTGCATGTGTTTGTTAAAATAATGAGATGTGACATTGGGAGTTCTTGATAAGACCATTGCGTGAACAGAAGCCATTGTAGAATCCGCATGTGCATACGACCCAATGGAATTGCTATTATTGCAGTTGCCATCATACCCAATAATTTTAGCACTTCTGAGGCTGGCACCTTGTCTCTGGAAATGACATTCAGAATTTGCTGATGAAGTATTGATATCCTCTCTAAAGGAAGTTTTAAAGTAGTGGTGGTATCCAAATCTACTCTGATAAAAACGATATGTTGCGATGGCAACAAGGCAGACTTTTCTGAGTTTATGGTAATCCCTAGTTGATTGCAAAGAGTAAGTGTGGTGTCCCTGGCTTGTATAAGCTGATGCCTGATGGTGGAAATGAGGAGCCAATTGTCTAGGTACGGAAACACCTGGAATCCCAAAGGCCTCAGGTGAACCGAGACCACTGCCATAAATTTGGTGAACACTCTGGGGGCTGTAGTGAGACCAAAGGGCAGGGCTCGAGACTGGCAGTAATTGGCTCCCAGCCGGAAGCGCAGATGATCCCTGGATGGTCTGGCCATTTTTATATGGTAGTACGCATCCTGGAGATCTATCGAGCACATCCAATTGTCTTTCCCTAAAAAGGGAAGTATCGACTGTAGCGTGACCATCTGTAACTTCTCCTTCTTGACAGATCTGTTTAGTCTGTTGAGGTACAAAATAGGTCTCCAGTCCCCTGTCTTTTTTGGAACTAAAAAGAATCTTGAGTAAGTTCCGGATCCTATCTGGTCTGGTGGGACCGGTTGGATGACTCTTTGTGACAATCTTTGGACCTTTAGTGTTGCTTGTTCCCTGCAGCTGGGTTGGACGTCCAGGATTTTAGTTATCGGGAGGGGGGGGGGGTGGACTGGCAAAGGGAATAAAATATCCTCCGGATATTATGCTTTGTACCCATTTGTCGCTTATTTTTAGCCAGGCATCTGGATACAAAGATAAGCAACCCCCGACTGCCTCCAGAGTAGGACAGTCGGGCCTCCTTTCAGGAGCGCTGGTAGGGTTTCCCAAAGAACTGGTCTCTGTCACCCTGATTTTGCGGACCCCCTCTGACGTGAGGGCGGCGTCTTCCATTATTGCCCCCTCCTCTGCCCCTGGAGGGGGGTTCACCACGTGTGCCCAGAAAGGCTCCTTGGGCTTTTTGGAACCACATCTTTCCTCCGTTTTGACCCTTGGGGTAGGGTCTAGTAGGGGTGGAAAATGAACTCCGACGGCAGACAGAGTCTTTCCTTCCTGCTCACACCTGGTCAGAGTTTCCTTAACTTTGGGCCCGAAAAGAGACAAGCCATTAAAAGGGGTGTTGACAAAGGATGACCTAAAGAGCTTTGCAAAGGAACATAACCACATCCAGGAGCGTCTCCTAAGAGCAATTCCTGTACTCGCTGCCCTACTCGTTCTATCAGCTGCATATGAAATCAGACGCATGGAAGAGTTCACCATGGAATTAAGGGTAGCAAGCTGGGATGCAACCTTGTCTGTAGCTCCCTCAGCTACCGTACCCTGTAGAGCATCTCCAAGCTCTTTTAGGAGGTCTCTTTGCAGTCTTGTGAAATGTGTGAGGTAGTTCAGTGAACGCATGGCAAAAGTCACTGAACTAAACATGCGCTTCCCATATCTAGCCATGATCCTAGAGTCTATGTTAGGAGGATGGACAGAGGAACAAGTTTCTGACATCTCCTTTTTGGTGGCTGCCGCCACCACCATGGCATCAACAGGCACTTCCTTTGTGAGAAAAGTCTTATCATGAGGGGCAGAAATAAATTTATTGGGCCTGCTAGGGACAGGCTCCATGGTGTCCGGTGACTCCCATGCCCTTTGTGAGACCAGCTCCATAAGCTCATTAAAGGGCAGAGACACCCAAGAGGTGGAGGGCTGAGACCCAAAAGCTTTCAGGAGGACTGACTCATCCTCAGTAGGGCTTGTGGGCTTCCACCCACCCCTCTGCTTTAGGATTTCCAAGATATATGCAAATGAGATATCTTCAGAGGTGGACCGTGGAGACCCTTCTGATTCATCCAAGTCTGTGTCAGGTGTGAAAGACTCCTGCAGGGAAGTCTAGATGCTTCCTCTTGCAAATTCTATTCCTGGTAACCTCATCAGTGGCAGTTTCTGGTGAGGTCTCGGAAGAGCAGGGACCACCCAGTGGAGCTTCTTGAGGCTCAAGGTCTCTACACTTCAAAGGGATCTGTGAGGCAGAAGTAGACACATGTGCTTTTAGGGAAGAGGTAGTTGGTCCTGAAGTTGTGGATGTCCTGGGGGACATTACTCTCCTCATGGACTCAAAAGTACCCCTGCTTTGGTGGGAGAAAACCCCCCCAGATCCGAAGAAACAGATGAGTCCCTCGGCACCGGAACTGTGGGCTCTGATGCAGAGGTAGGAGCCAAACTCAACCAAGCCGAAGCCTCAAGAGGCAAAGTCGGAACCAAAAGATCAGTCCGACTATCCTCTCTAGACCTGACCGGTGAGTGTCGGCTCCTGGACTCCTCAATGAGCATCGAGGAAGTCTGAGTAATCGAAACCGATGGCACTGGAAAAGGCGTCTGCTCCACAGTCATCAGTTCCAACTCCTCTGGCTCCAAAGGACAGGTATGGCTCAGAGGAGGAAAAGAAGTAGATGGGGGAACAGTTTTCCATTCTGACACCACCTGGGTTAGAGCCAATAAAAATTTGTCAAATGCCGGCGCCTGTAACAACTTCTGCACCACACAATCCACATCCAAATCTGATAGGCTTATCGAGGACTGAGATGTAGGATCGGTGACTTTAGTACTGCAGAGACCAGTTCCGAGACTGGGGACAGGCTCCGAAATGAAAAGACGCTCGGATCCGAAGACTGTGGCACCGCCGTCTATAATTTTTTTGTTGAAGGTGGATCCAAGGCTCTCTGCTCCGAAGAAGACTTAGAAGATTTTGGGGATTTGCTAGTTTTGTCATGGTCGCCCAAAGCTTCTTGGAAGGATAATTTTAAAAGTCCTCTGTCAATTAGCTTTCTTTTTCTTTCATGTAGCACATGACTACTGAAAGAATGGCAGCTGGAGCAACTCTCTTGAAAATGCAAAATACCCAGACAGTAAATGCAATTGACATGACTATCAGTCACAGACATTTTTTGTCCACACTTTGGACATTTTTTAAATCCAGACTTGGGTTCTTTTTCCTTATCCTGATCAGCCATGATGCAAATGCACACAAGAAAACTTTGCTGTAATAGTATCAAACTACACACACAAGTGAAAAAACTATCAAAGTCAACACACACACAAGTATTTAATGGTAATTAGCCCTTAAAACAAATGGGCTCTATAAAGACAAAGTCTAATTGTAAAGAAATGAAAATTCTCAATTAGCACACCACTATGTTAAACAGTAATTAGCCCTAAAACAAAACAGGCTCTATAAAGTCTAACTACTAGTACTAATAACATTCTGTTAAAACCATGATTACTAGATTTATAAACACTTCTATTCTACCAGAAAAGGAAGGGAGATCGTAAAGGCCTAATAAAATAACGGCCTTAAAATGTTATGAAAATCTAGAGAAAGCTAAGTAATATATAATATCTAAGTGTTATGATAAATATAAAGAAAACCTAACTTACAGTAATGTATAGTACAGGAAATATCTATAGAAGAAAAAAACTATGCTGGCCTGAGCTTTGAGGAAACCTCAGATCTATTGTAGCGGCAAACTAGATCTGGGGTACCTCCAGGGTTGCCAGACGTCCCTATTTGGGCGGGACTGTCTCGAGATCAGCAGCCTGATCCCGAGTCCCGCACTGCCGGTTTAAATCCCGGGCAGCCTCCGCTTTGTTTTTTTTTTTTTTTTTGATTGGCCCGTATACTGGCATACGGGCCAATAAAAAATCGCTAAACATGGAGCTTCTTGTGTTTAATGCGGAACATCGCAGTTCCGCATTAAACAAAAGTAGCTCCGTGTTTAGCGATTTTTGATTGACCCGTATACCGGTATATGGGCCAATCAAAAAAACCGCAAAACATAGCTACTTCTGTTTAATGCGGAACTGCAATGTTCCGCAATAAACAGAAGTAGCTCCATGTTTAGCGATTTTTGATTGGCCCATATACTGGTATACGGGCCAATCAAAAAAAATCGCAAAACAGTTACTTCTGTTTATTGCAGAACTGCGATGTTTCGCATTAAACAGAAGTAGCTCCATGTTTATTTATTTTTGATTAGCCCGGGCCAATCAAAAAAAAAAAACAAACACAGAGCTACTTTTGTTTAATGCGGAACTCTGATGTTCCGCATTAAAGACCTAGCGTGGAAGACCCCCTTTTTTTTTTAGTCTTCACTTGCTGTGAAAGACTTTTTTTATTTATTTATTTATATATATATATATATTTTTTTTAGTCTTCACTTTGTCCCTACCTGGCCAGACGGAAATCTGGCAACCCTGGGTACTCCCCACCCTCCATCCCCCTCCAGGTTTTTTTTTTTGAGGACCGAGATTCATGTTTTATCATAGTTGTTTTGTCTTTCCTATGGTTTTATCTTAAAAAAGTGACAGAATGGCATATGGTATTATTAGAGGCAGCAAACAAGATCTGAGGTAACTCAAAGTGCATCATCGGATAGGGACATGGCCTCGAGCTGTCTGAAGACCACAAGCTTTCTATTTGACCGTCCAACCCATCTGTAAGCATTAACAGCGAGACAAAATAATTTTGCATCGTATGTTCTGTAAATCAGAACCGGAAACAGTCGCACATCTTGTTGCTGGGTGTGATGCACTAATGGCAGAGGGCCTGTATGCTGAAAGGCATAATAATGTTGCAAGACTGTTGTATTAAGGATTGTGAAAACACTACAATGCTGAAGTAGCAGAAAAGCATTGGAAACATAAGACACAAAGAGAATGATGAAGTTTCTATCACATGGGCTCACCCATTACCAACAGTTCAAAAAAAAGAGATGCGTGAAAACCAGATATAGTAGTACATTAAAAGAAGAAAAAAATCATCACTGAAATTTCTACATCCTGTGATTACAGCATTTTGTATACAGAGAAACACAAAGTCATAAAATACCAGTATTTGCAGGCAGAAATTAGGGCAATATGGAAGAAGGATACCCAGACAGTTTCAACAGTACTAGGAGCAATGGGTCTCACAAAAAAGAATTTACAGTTATATTAGATATCCTACCATTACATGTAACTCAATATGAACTGCAGAAGGAGTCGATTCTAGGCACACAGTGAGTGCTGCAAAAAGCACTTCTGGGTGACATCAAAGACTGTAACAATACTAATGTCATAAACTTTAATCATACCCTGATTTAGGAATGGGGTCCACTACCATGATGGTATTACAAACCAAAAAGACTTAGAGAAATTAAACTGAGAGTTGGGAGAAGATATGCATTAGCTATTTGCTTTTCAGCAACTTCAGTTAGGTAGGGCTTTATACTACATAGTAAAAAGCTTTAAATGTGTTTTTTTTTTGACAGTGTCTTTTAAATGGAGCTTAAATTTCAGGTTCTCATCTATGATCACCCATGGTAGTTTAATGTAAATAATTCCACTGAGTACTATACTAGGCTCTAGTGAGAAGACAGATTTTTTCTCATTGTATGGTTTAGGTGTAAACAGGAGTAGCTTAGTTTTTTAGGGATTCAACAGAGTTGTCACTGAGCCATATTTTGGCAGAGAGGAGATTCTTGAGTGAGTGTTTAGTTTATCAAGGGACTTGGAGCAAAATCAATCATATGCATGTTGTATTAAGGCGGCAGGTTTACTAGATTTGTGTAGATCATTTGTGAAAATGTTAAAAAGGAGGAGGCCTAAGACAGATTGCTGGAACTCCAACTGTTACCGGGAGAAAGGTGGATGTTTCAGAGTGCCATCTGACTGCTTGTTGCCTATTAAAAAAGTAACTGTTAAACCAGGAAATGGCAGTTGGTTCAAGTCTTAACCATGCAAGTTTTGGAAGGAGTGTACTATGGGAGACCATGTCCAAGATCATAGAAAGGTTAAGGAATACTGCAGATACTAGGTCATCAGCATATTTGTGTAAATTTATGGAGGTGGTGAAGTTGATTACAGCAGTAATGGTGCTGTGGTATGGTTGAAAGCCAGGTTGGGTGAGGAACAGTAGTTTCTGGTCTAATATACAGCTGAGGAGTTGATTATAGGTTCATAGGTTGGTACTAGGCTATCAGCCCTAGGGCCTATACAAGCCTAGCCATAACAATCCCCTGGCTATTTCTTCCCACATTATTTACTTTCCTGGACCCCTGTCTAGCAGGGCGACTGACGTGATCCCTAGGGTGAATTTCCTTTCTCCCATCCAATCGTCAAGGTTCCTCTTGAAGAGGTCCAAAGAGGCACTCTGCTTGACATGTATGGGCAATCTATTCCAGAGTCTGGGGAGTCTCTGGGTCAGGAACCTATCCCTCCAGCATGTTTTGTTTATTGTGATGACAAGGTTTAGATCCCTGGGCGTGTAGCTCTGAGGGATTGGGATTTCTTTAAGTGTAGCATGTCCAACAGCTCTGGGTTTGACATGGCCTTGTATGTTAAGCAGAGATCGCCTCTGAGTAGGCGATATGCGACAGAGTATAGCTGGAGTTTTTTAAGGCGGTCAGCATAGGGCATCTGCTTTAGGCCTGTGATTCTTTTAGTGAGGTATTTCTGAGGCCTTTCCAGTTGGTGCAGATGTCTTGAGAGGTACATACCAAATGGGGCGTTGTATTCTATAATGGGTCTAATGAGGGATGAGTACAGTGGGACAATGACCTCCTTTTTTCTGGATGAAAAGCCCTTCGTGATGAGGTGTGCCACATAGAAGGATTTCCTAACTGTTGTGGCGATGTGGTTATCGAAGGTGAGACCACTGTCCACCTGTGTCCCTAAGTCTCTTATCACACTTTCTGTGTTTAGTGTACTGCCACCTATATGGTAATTCATGGATACATGTTTTTTCCCAAAGGGGATAACAATACATTTCTTGGCATTGAGCTTGAGCCCATGGCTCTGGCACCAAGCATCTGTTTCTGTAAGGCCCTTTTGTAGAGTATCCACATCATTTGGGGATTCAATAATGGCTCCCAGTTTGCAGTCGTCTGCAAACTTTGTTAGCCAGAGTCCCTTAGTGTTGACCTGTACTTCAGAGAAGTAGATGCCAAACAAGAGCGGCCCCAGGACTGAACCCTGAGGTACTCCACTTGTCACTTGTCTGGAGCTGGATTTGGAGTCGGCTACTTTTACCTTTTTTCTATCAGTAAGCCATTTAGCAACCCATTGGGTGACATAGGGATTAATACCCAACTTAGTAAGTTTATCTATGATTCCAGAGTGGGGGATGGTGTCAAAGGCCTTGGCAAGGTCTAGATAGGCTGTATGACCACCTTACCCTTGTCCATGGCTCTGGAGACTGATTCAAAGAAGTCAATCAGGTTCAGGAGACAAGATCGGCCCTTCACAAACCCAAACTGGGTGGGGTCCAGTGTTTGAAGGTTGCCAATGTCTTTGTTTATAAGTTCCATGATAATACACTCCATGGCCTTGCAGATAAGGCTTGTCAGACTGATGGGACGGTAGTTTCCGGGATCCAAGGTGGAGCCCCCCTTGTGGATTGGGATAACTGTAGCTCTGCGCCACTCAGTGGGCACGAAACCTGAGTTGAGGCTATGATTAAACATGACACTTAGGTGAGGTGCCAGTTCATATTGTAGTTCATGTAGTACACAGCCCGGGATGTCATCTCGTCCCATGAATGCTGTATTCTTGGCTTTAGAGAGTGCGTTTTGTACCTGTGTGGCCGTTATTACTGGAATTTGGCAATCTTCCGGTATTGAGATGGGCCATTTAGGGGGTGAGAGGGGGGGTGAAGTTGGCACTGAATCGATCTGCCAGGATATTGGCAATATCCTTTGAATCAGTATATTTATTGCCATTCTGTTTTAGCTCAGAGCAGATCTGAGCATTGCCATTTAGATTCTTGACATAGTTATAGAATGCTTTGTGGTTGTCTTTGGAATCTTTGGCAATTTTATTTTCATAACTAGCTTTGGAGGATTTTATGAGGCATCTCAGTTTCTTACTGAGGCTAGTAAGGGAGTTTTTTGCATCCTGGGATTTTCCTCTTTTCTGCAAAAGTTTCTTCCTTTTGTTGTAAAGTTTGTTTATGGCAGGGGACCACTAGATTGGCTTCCTTTTTTTGGATGAGAGCATTTTGGTTCTATTTATGACTGCATTTTTTGAGAATTTTGGATACAGGAGATAGGAAAGCTATTGTCCCGTAGTTGGCAAACTCATTTGATTTGCATCCATTGTGAAGTGAAAGGATGCAGGATTTTTCCAGAGTAAAGGGACTTATCTTTGGTTGATCAAGAGTGACACTGGATAGGCTAGGGTATCAGCTACAGCTCTGATATTTTCCCCTGGTAGGTTGTCTGGAGTGAGTCTTGAGATTTTTTTTTTTTTGATGGCAGAGGTGGACACAGGTTATAAAGAGCTTGTGCGTAGATCATTAAAAGTAACATGGATGTGTGTGGGGGGGTGTAGATGTGTTTTGTTTTCTAAGGAGGCAATAGATTCTATACAACAGGAGTTGAATAAGTTAGCTATGCTTTTTGGTTTGTTGTCAACAGTGGGAGATGGTTGAGTAGCAAGGGTCGGGGTGATCAATTTTTTTACACAGGGCCAAATCTGTTTTGGATTATTTTGCCCGATTATTTTGAAGGCTGGCGCAGAATAATCTTTTCTTCTGATTTGATCATACTTAGCTTGATTTCTAAGCTATCTGTAGCTCCGGATATTGGGTTCTTTTTTATGTTTCCAACTTGCCCAAGCTTTGTCCCTTTCTTTTGCTAGACATTTTGTTCATTTGGTTAGTCAGGGGGGGGGGGAGCAGCATTAAACTTGACCCATTTCTGACTGGGTCAAATTCATTGAGTATCTTTAGGAATGTATTATTATAGAAGGATACGGCTTTGACGCGTTAGGAGTGTTTTTAATTTGACCAGTTGACAGATTTCAGGGTGTCATTTAGGATGATTGGGCTAAACTGATTATACTGCAGAAGAGGTTGAACTGGATACATTTCAGGTGGCACGGTTTCTTAAAGCAGAGGTGGGTAGGTGATCGCTTAAGGTAGTTGGGAGGGAGCCTGTAGAAGAGATCTTGTTTGGACTATTGGTTAGTATCCAGTCTAGGGCGCTTTGGCTGTTGCTGTTTTAATTGTATCTCGTTGGGGTACTTACATGATGACTAAAAGCATAAAGACTGATGCTGCTGCTGCTGGAGGAGTAAGTATTTATTGCTAGCCAGTCAATGTTGAAATTGCCTCTATTTCTTGGGGATTGCTGGTGGACACCCATGAGAGAAATTCTTCTACATAGTCATTATTCTTGTCTGAGGGAATGTATATTCCCATTATAGTTATATTTTTGTATTTACTTTAAGTGTCTCTGAGAATTTCAGTGTTTTCGACTGAAGTGGGTAAGTGAGTAGGTACTGAGGTTAATGGTCTGTTCTACCTAAATTTTATATGTATAAGCATACTGTACGGGCAGCCCAAAATATAGACCCTCAGACTGATTTATTCCCTTAGGACAGCACTGAGGGAGGTGGAGCCTTATTCTAACTTCCTGCTATTTCCCAAACATACTGCTACACCTATGTGAAATGCAGATGTCAGGGTGGAGCCATTTTAAAATATCTAGGAAACCAGGGGCCCATGCGACAGTCTGCAGAAATTTTGTTTCAGCTGCTATAGCTCCTACAAAATTATAAGTGCTGCTTCCACGAAATTCATAATGTTTACTCCACTTTTTACTGTTTGTTGATAACTGTATTTATTGAATAGTTTGTTGCATGGAATCTTGGCCGCCACGCCAGTGCTGCTACAGCAAGAGTCCTTGTAATTACTCCTGTACACTCAGGTCTGCCATGTATATTGCATTTATTTAAGGATTTATAAACAAATACTTGCCTTCTCATATCGATTTATGGTTAGTTACAACTTTGGATGGGGATATGCCATTAATGATCTTTACATACTTATCCACTAATTAATGTTAACCATGTTTTAAGAAGTTACAATTGTATTGTTATCGACCATGTTTTTACTGATGTGTGGATAGCGACCATGTTTTAGAGATGTATCATTTTTTTTTTTAAGTTGGTAAAGTCAACTATATGTTTTCTAGGGCTTCTTTCCTGGCAGCTCATGCAGTTATAAGTAATGTTAACACTACAGATTTTAAAACTGTTGACTTGAACTTAATATTTTGAGGCTAGAATTATTTGATTGGTGAATAAGACTATACAAAACATTGGCATGATGCTATATTTAAAGCCAGAATTGTTTCTGCATTTCATTTTCACTACACTGACTCTGAGAAGGGCTAAGCTTTGTCAGGGTACTGTAGCTATCATGCGTTGTTTATAATCTTGAGTTTTGCTGCTATCCGTCAGTTAATGCATTCCTTGTATTGATCTCATTGTTGCAAAGGGTTGATCCTCATACTCTTTGTTAAACCTTATTTCCAGAGCCATATATAAAAATAGAAAACACCTCCCTACTTTCTCTACCTAACTCTTCTTTATCTTCTGATTTTCAGTTTATTTTACCTCTCCATTCTGCTGTCTCTTACTCACAGTTTATTTACTTTTTTTACTATGGCTAAAAACATTGGCCTAGTTGAGGTATGCAGTGTGCACTGTTATACCTTCTCCCATTGCTTTAGTGACCTTTTCAAAAAAGTGCACCACATGAAGTAAGCACGACCTGCCCTTGATGAATCCAAACTGAGACAGGTCTAGGGTTTGGTGACTCCCTACAACCTTAATGATTACCTCTAAAGATAAGTATTTTGTGGTTTTGCATATGAGGCTGGTCAGACTTATGGGTCTGTAATTGTCTGGGTCTGTGAAAGGTCCTCCCTTATGAAGAGGAAAGAGTGTAGCTGTTTCCCATTTGCTTGGAGAAAAACCTGTAATGAAACTGAAATTGAGCAGTGCTGTTAAGATACATCCAGGGATATCGTCCAGCCCCATCTATGCAGTATTTTTAGCTTTTGATAGAGCTTTTAGGGCTTGGCCATATGTGTTAACTGGAGGCACGCCAGTTTCAGGTATACCTTGCAGAATAGATGAAGGGGACGGGGGGGGGGGGGTTGAGATGAATTTATCAGCCAGTAGGTGTCCTATATCTTTAGTCTCAGTGTAGGGGATATCTTTCACAATCAGCTCAGGGCATTCCTGCACTGTGCTTCTCAGATTACAAGCATAACTAAAAAGGGTTTTGTGATGGTCTTTGGCTTGGGAAGCTATTTCAGCCACAAACTTGGCTTTGGTATATTTTATTAAGCTCTAGAGTTTCTTGATTTACAGCGATGAGGACTCCATCATTCTGGGAAATACTCTTACTTTTGATTAAAATTCTCTGTCTTTTATTGTAAAGCTTGTTGATATCATGGTTCCACCATGGGGAGTGGGAGTTCTGGGATACTGTTGTGCATTTGCTCCTATAAGGCACTGCTGCATTTATGCAACTGTTTACATATGTGTATGATGTGGTGGTGTATGTTCCGCATATTCAATGGAGTTAACTGGTTTAGATGAGGATTTGAAACTTGACAATGTATCACTTAGGATTAGGTATTTTGTCTCAGAGAAATTTCTTAAGGTACCTTGGGTGGAAGGATCTCTGGTTTCAGTTTTACTTTGAAGGACATGACTTTATGGTTAGACCTAAGAAATGATGAAGATACGCAAAGGATGGTGCATGATAACCCAATCTACTATGGACAAGATCCAAGATGCTGCTCCCTAGTAGGTACTCTGACTAATTGTTCCATGGTGTTTGTACTGACAAAGTCCACAAATCTCTGTGCTTGTGCACAAGTGGTGGTAGAGGTTTCCAAGTTCACAGTTAGACAGTTTAGATCACCTAGGAAAATGGTAAAGGATTTAATACTAATTGATTCTAGTTCCTTTAGAAAGGTATCATGGCTTTCTGGGGTCACAGAGGGAGTTATATTGGTAGCTAATACATGACATGTATGGTATAAAACCTTTCCGATGGCTATTTGGACATTAAGAAGCTGTACTGCATCATGCTACTGTATGAAGATTGAGACCCTCCTGTACAATAGCTGCTCTGAACATTTGGAAGGCATTACAACCCTGCAAAGCTGTACTGCTCTTCATGGTTTTAAAACAATATCTCAGTAACTACACAGACGTACACATCCTCCAGGGTGAGAAGGGATTGTAGGGAGTAGAGTTTTTAGGCTCCTAGCACTGATAAGCAACATCTTCATATTTTCATTTGCTTGCTCCGTTATGTTGGTAGGTTTTATCAGGTTGGCGTTGTGTAAAAAAGACACTATGGGGGTGGACAATGTCTTTTCCAATAACAAAAAACCCTAGTGGGACATATGCAGGCAATCCCTGGTGAAGCATATCCTCCCAAGCTGACAAACACCGGACCTCCTTCAAATGACACCAAAACCTAATCCAGTTATTGAAGTCAATTATGTTTTGCTCGTATTACAACATTATCCATGAAGAAGGTAGAATGCTGCTCAATTCTAGGCTCATACTTGCCTGGGATACATAAACTGGGAGCTCCATCATGTCTCTCCATCTAGTCCAGGGAGGTGCATCTCAGGTCATTGACACTCAGATGTTCTATGAAAGTCACACTGATACTTGTTTCTCAAGGACTTTATTTATTGACATTTGTTTACTGGGATAGGCCAAAAGGAGCCCATTTTCAGTTGAGGCCATTAGAGAAAAGCTCTAAAACATAAAAATACAAGTAATACGGTAAAATTTAAAATGCAACGCGAGTCAAAGCAGAGTTGATGAGTTACACGTAGAACAAAAAAAAGGAAACAAAGCATAAACAACAGGTTGGGCATTTTTAGACATTCTATGTAATAGTAGATACCTGGAAGAATTCCATGAAATTACAGAAAAAAACATGAGCATATTTCCATATATCTTGCCAGATGTTGTTTAGTATAGATACAGCAGTAGGGTAAGAGTTTCTTTAAGCAGTAATTGCTCTAAGAAGGAATTAAAAAAATAATAAATAAGAAGATATTGGCTGCATACAGAAAAGACAGGAAAACAGGATTTACAGAGGGGAGGTTAAGGTTAGCTAGTACATAGAAAGGATGAGTGAAACGTAGGTTAATCCAGGCTAGAGAAAGAGAATGAGGAAGTAGTGGCAGAAAAATTGCATATTTAGTCAGGTTTAGTGCAGAAGTAGATCCAAGTCTTAGCGAACCATTCTTTCAAAAGTAGTTTTAAAGGAAGCAAAGTTTTGGTTAGCTCTACTTGTTAAGGGAAGAAAGTTCCAGGCTTTAGCCATGGAATAAGAGTACAGACATCGATAAGCATATCTGTTAGGTTTATGCTTGACCAGAAGTTGTTTATTTTCTGATCTGAGAAATCTTTTGGGTAGATATTTGTTACATAATGAACTGAGGGCAGGGCAGGGCAGGGCATGGCAGGGCAGGCCAGGGGTTTGTGAATTAATTTGTGTATTTGTAAGTTGTAGGCAGATAAGGTAGTGTGAGAGTTTGAACCACTTAAGGAAATACAAAGCTTTACAATGATGAGTGGAATATTTAGCATTTGTAGCAAATTTGACAATTTTGTTAGTAAGTACAGGGGCACCATACACGAGTGAGGGAAGCAAATAGGTGGAGGCAAGAGTATGTTTAGTAGATGAGTTCAGAAAGTGTTTGTGCCATAAAAGAATGCCTAGTTTCTGATATGTTTTTTTTAATGCTATGTTGTATGTGTAAGTCAAATTTTAAAAGGTTATCAATTATGGGTCTATATTAAATTCTTGAAAGCCGACAATGTCGAATCTGACACTGACAACACGAGAATAGCGAAACTGCAGAACAACGAAGTAAACGGAAATCTCTGTAAGGGGAGATTTCTGTTTATTTCAATGTAGTGTGGTCTCGGAGTTGGTATATTTAAGTAGCGGGGGGGGGGGTGCAGGGGGGCTTGCCCCCCTGCCTACACCGTTTAGTTTTTTTTGTTGTTTTTATTTTTATTTTTTTGAATATTTGATGTTTTAACAGTTCGATCACTAAAGGCTGACCTTTAATGATTCGAACTGTTAAATATTCGATGTTCTAATATAGACCCATCAGTTATTACTCCAAGCTGTTTGGTGTAAGGAACTACTTCAATTATTGAGTTGTTTCTTTTGTGAAAGTATTCTGAAGTGAGATTTGTTAGAAAGCGTTGTTTTAAGGGTAAACAGGAGCTAACTTAGTTTTTTGTGGGTTGGGTATCAGTTGTTTTTTGCTAAACCAGGTCTCAAGGGAGGTAAAGACCTCCTGGGTGATTTGTTGGAGATGGGAATTGGAATCTGAGGAAAAAAAATGGCTGAATCATCTGCACATTGTATCAGAGCACCTTGACAGGAGGAAATCTGAAGGTTATTAATAATAACATTAAGCAGGAGAGGTCCAAGTATAGAGCCTTGTGGAGCACCAGTTCTGTTGTTTAAATAAGGACAGAAAGAGTCCTGCTAATTGACTGCCTGTTGTCTGTTTGATAAGTAGCTACAGAACCATTTAAGAGAGAGGGAGGAGAGACCAATATTAGAGAGCTGATTCAGAAATAAGGGGTGACAGACTGTGTCAAAGGCCTTTGATCAGTCAAGAAAAGAGAACAATTTTACCAGAGCCTTTGCTTTATTAACAGTGCCCGTGAAGGATATCAAGGCAGTAATGGTACTGTGAGCTGGTCTAAATCCATGCTGTGTTGAAGTTAGAAGCTGTTTGCGGAGAAGAAAGTTTAGAAATTATGTATGGATTCATTTTTCTAGAAGCCTGGAACTCGTGGACAGGATGTCAATAGAAAAAGAAGTTATGTACTCACCATAACATTCCATCTGTGCTGTCTGCTTTATTCTTCATCAAACTATGGGTTACTGTTCCACCTTCGGAACCGACTTAGCCATTAGGAAGTTAAAGCTTCCTAACTATAGCTCCTCCTACCTTACCCACAATCCCTCACTCCTTCCAGATCCAGTTTGCTGCCAATTCTCTTAGAAGAAAGAGTCTTCTTCTTCTTCTTTCGGATTTTCCCGGTTAGGGGTCGCTGCAGCGGTCATACAGTGTCGAGTTGCCAACCCAGCGCCCAACCTTCCACAGAAGGCATGCACACACTCATACCTAGGGCCAATTTAGAGTGTCCAATCCACCTACAGCATGTCTTTGGGATGTGGAAGGAAACTGGAGCACCTGGAGGAAACCCACGCGACAACAGGGAGGACATGCAGACTCCACACAGAAGGCACCCCAGCCGAGGATCGAACCGGAGAACCTCTTGCTGTGAGGCAACAACGCTAACCGCTGCACCACTGTGGCCACCCACCTTCCAGTTCTTTTCTCTCTGTTACGATATTCACTACCCCCAGTACAGTCCATCTAGACCTTGCCTTCTATTTTCCAGTAACTGTTATTTTTTTTTTTCTTTTGGCAGCGATCAGAATTAAACTCAGCAAGGCCTCACCATGTCTAGGGAACCCCGACTCTGTATCACAGCTCAAAAAACAACCTCCCTAGTAAAATCAAATCACTCAACCAGCATCCCTGGCAGAGCAGTGTACAGGGAACCTTCAAAGTCTGGCAGCTCACCACACTACCAATAAACAGGCTGCCAATCACCTCTCTCCTCCCATCACACCTCCAACACTTACAATCCACACAAGGAAAAAAATTCCCTGGCGTCCATTTGGAGTACAAAAATACATATTCAAACTCCTCCAAGCAAAGATCCTAACTCCTCCAAACATCTTTGCACATTTGGGAGCTACACATACATCCTCCTATCGTTTCCCCTTGAACTGCCCATCCGATCTCTTCTCCCAATCCCCTCCAACCTCCTCCAATTGACACCCACAGCCATCATGCAACATTTTATATGCCCTACCAATCATCCATGTTTTTAACAGCAGCTTCTCTTCCAGACTCCACCATAAACTCCACCAGTGCTGCTCCCCCACTCAGGATCCCCTGCTGTCTTCTCCCCGCCCATACCTTGACACCAGTCCCCAACAGGGAAACCAGTCCCTAGCCTGCAGTCCAAATGCATTCTTGGCCTCCTCCCACTCTATCACCCTTTCCTCTGTAACCACATACTCCCAAAACCATGGATCCTCTCCAGCCCCCTCCAGCAAATTCCAGCCCACCCCCTCCCATCCCCTGTACCCCCAACTGCAGTGATCCCTACCAGCAGAATCTTCCCTCTCCATTCCCTTGCCGGCTTGGGATTACCTGATATGAAGGGGCATTTCAAGAGCTGCACAGTCAAGGCTCCTACACATAATAAAAACAGAACGCTATAAATGAAAGTGGGGATGATGATGATGATCTCAAAACAGAAAGCTTAAAGAATGCTCAGGAGCTCAAAACAGGAACAACAGTTCCTAACACTATCTAGCAGGTCCTGCAAATACAAGGAAAGGGGGAAGGAGGGAGGGAAGGTTGATGAAGACTGAAGCAGACAACACAGATGGAATGTTATGGTGAGTACATAACTTCTTTATCTGAAGTTGTCTGTTCAGTCTTCGTCAACCTGTAGGACAGAGTCCCCAGCTACACAGACCTGGGTGGCCTTCATGGAAGGATATTCCAGAGCACTGCAGAGCCAAAGGCAGCACTATTCCTGGAAATGATATCAAGTTTGTAATGCAAGATAAAGTTGTGAGAATTTGCCCATGACGCAGCTGTACAAATTTCTTCTACAGAGACCCTAGCCCAAAAAGCCTGAGACGTGGCTATGAACCTTGTGGAATGAGTTTTGACTTGCCTAGGTAAGGGAATACTCTTAGAAGAGTATATATATAAGAATACAATTCAGCAACCATCTAGCTATAGTAGCTTTGACAACCACTTTCCCTTTTTTGGAATCTGAGAAAGCCACAAACAGTTGGTCAGATTTTCTGAAAATGTTTGTTCTATCCAGGTAGAAGCACAATTGTCTATGAATGCCTTAAGAGGTGCAGCACACGTTTTCCCTTATTCTGAAAATCCGGGAAGAACACTGAGAGGTTAATGGAGTGATTAATAGTATTTTCTGTGGGAACCTTGGATAAAAAATAGGGATTAGTATGCAAGGTAACTCTGTATTTATGAAAGATAAGGTAGGGGGATTTGGAAGATGAGGCTTGAAGCTCAGATACTCCTTGGGCAGAAGTGATGGCCACTAAAAGGGCTGTTTTCCAGGACAGAATTTTTAAATCTACCTTTGCAGCTGGTTCAAAGGGAGGTAAGGCCAGTGCTTGGGGAACCATAGTAAGGTCTCACAGAGGGGTAGGGTCTTTGATAGGTGGACGAAGTAGAAATGTACTGCTAAGAAAAGCTTAGTATAGTCTAGAAGAAGCTAACCCAGCCACTGGGGATGCACAAGCCAGTGCATTTCTTTGTGCTGGTCCCAAGCCTGGATAAATGGGGAGAGTTGCGTCAGGAAGGGCATCCGGTGTAAAACTGCGCCAAAACATTTCATGCAGATACCAAGAAAAATTTTTATACCGGATCGGTCGAGGCCCGGGTTAACAATGACCGCCACCAGTAATGTTAGCCTACAGGATGCTGGCGGAAATTGCGCTACTGTTGGCCGAAGGAGGAGAAGAGGCAGAAGACATGGCCGAAGGCCGAAGGCAGAAAGAGAGGAGAAATGCTAGGATTGTGGTAGTGAGGGTCGGAACTTTGAATGTTGGCAGTATGACTGGTATAGGGAGAGAGCTAGCTGATATGATGGACAGAAGGAAGGTTGGTATATTGTGTGTGCAAGAGACCAGATGGAAGGGGAGTAAGGCTAAGTGTATCGGAGGTGGGTTCAAATTGTTTTATCATGGTGTGGATGGGAGGAGAAATGGCATAGGAGTTATTCTGAAGGAACAGTATGCTGAGAGTGTTTTGGAGGTGAAAAGAGTGTCGGATAGAGTGATGTTTATGAAGCTGGAAATTGATGGTGTAATGATGAATGTTGTTAGTGTGTATGTTCCACAAGTTGGGTGTGCAATGGATGAGAAAGAAAGATTTTGGAGTGAATTGGATGAAGTGGTGATGATTGTACCCAAGTTGAGAGAGTGGTGATTGGAGCAGATTTCAATGGGCATGTTGGTGAAGGGAACAGAGGGGATGAGGAAGTGATGGGTAGGTATGGTGTTAAACAAAGGAATGCAGAAGGTCAGATGGTAGTGGAATTTGCGAAAAGGATGGACATGGCTGTGGTGAATACGTATTTTAACAAGAGGGAGGAGCATAGGGTGACATACAAAAGTGGAGGAAGATGCACACAGGTGAATTATATCTTATGTAGGAGGGCCAGTTTGAAGGAGATTGGAGACTGTAAGGTGGTGACTGAAGAAAGTGTAGTTAGGCAGCATAGGATAGTGGTTTGTAGGATGACGTTGGTTATCAAGAAGAGGAGGAGGAGTGTGAGGGCAGCACCAAGGATCAAGTGGTGGAAATTGAAAAAGGGTAATTGTGAGGTGGAATTCAGGGATGAGTTAAGGCAGGCACTGGGTGGCAGTGAAGAGTTACCAAATAGTTGGGTAACTACAGCAGAGCTAGTAAGGGAGATGGCTAGAAAGGTGCTTGGTATCGCATCTGGACAGAGGAAGGACGACAAGGAGACATGGTGATGGAATGAGGAAGTACAGGAGAGTATAGAGAGAAAGAGGTTAGCAAAGAAGAAGTGGGATTGTCAGAGAGATGAAGAAAGTAGACAGGAGTATAAGGAGATGAGGTGCATGGCAAAGAGAGAGGTGGCAAAGGCTAACGATAAGGCATATGAAGAGTTGTAAGAAAGGTTGGACACTAAGGAGGCTAGACAGAGGGACCGAGCTAGGAAAGATGTGCAGCAGGTAAAGGTGATAAAGGATAATGAGGGAAACATACTCACAAGCGAGGACAGTGTGTTGAGGAGATGGAAAGAGTACTTTCAGGGGTTGATGAATAAAGAGAATGAGAGGGAGAGAAGGTTGGATGATGTAGGGATAGTGAATCATGAAGTACAATGGATTGGCAAGGAGGAAGTAAGGATAGCTATGAAGAGAATGAAGAATGGAAAGGCTGTTGGCCCAGATGACATATCTGTGGAAGCATGGAGGTGTTTAGGTGAAATGGCAGTGGAGTTTTTAACCAGATTGTTTAATGAAATCTTGGAAAGTGAGAGGATGCCTGAGGAATGGTGAAAAAGTGTTTTGGTACCGATTTTTAAGAATAAGGGTGATGTGCAGAGCTATAGTAACTACAGAGGGATTAAACTGATCAGTCACAGCATGAAGTTATGGGAAAGAGTAGTGGAAGCAAGGTTAAGAAGGGACGTGATGATTAGCGATCAGCAGTATGATTTCATGCCAGGAAAGAGCACTAAAGATGCGATCTTTGCACTGAGAGTGTTGATGGAGAAGTACAGAGAATGTCGGAAGGAGTTGCATTGTGTTTTTGTAGACTTAGAGAAAGCATATAACAGGGTGCCTAGAGAGGAGTTGTGGTATTGTATGAGTAAGTCAGGAATGTCAGAAAAGTATGTAAGAGTGGTACAGTATATGTACGAGGGTAGTGTGACAGCGGTGAGGTCTGCGGTGGGAGTGACGGATGCGTTTAAGGTGGAGGTGGGGTTACATCATGGATCAGCTCTAAGCCCTTTCTTATTTGCTACGGTGATGGACAGGTTGACAGATGAGATCAGACAGGAGTCCCCGTGGACTATGATGTTTGCAGATGACATTGTGATCTGTAGTGAGAGTAGGGAACAGGCGGAGGAGAACCTGGAGAGATGGAGATATGCTCTAGAGAGAAGAGGAATGATGGTCAGCAGGACTAAGACAGACTATATGTGTGTGAATGAGAGGGAGGATAGAGGAATGGTGAGAATGCAAGGAGTAGAGGTGGCGAAGGTGGATGAGTTTAAATACTTGGGGTCAATAGTTCAGAGTAACGGTGAGTGTGGGAGAGAGGTGAAGAATAGAGTACAGGCAGGATGGAGTGGGTGGAGAAGAGTGTCAGGAGTGATTTGTGACAGATAAGTACCTGTAAGAGTGAAAGGGAAGGTCTACAAGAGGGTAGTGAGACCAGTTATGTTATATGGGTTGGAGACGGTGGCCATTGACAAAAAGGCAGGAGTTTGAGCTGGATGTGGCAGAATTAAAGATGTTAAGATTTGCACTGGGTGTAATGAGGGTGGACAGGATTAGGAATAAGTATATTAGAGGGTCAGCCCAGGTTGGAAGGTTTGGAGACAAAGCCAGAGAGGCACAATTACGTTGGTTTGGACATGTGCTGAGATGGGATGCTGAGTATATTGGGAAAAAGATGCTAAGGATGAAGCTACCAGGTAACAGGAAAAGAGGAAGGCTTACGATAAGGTTTATGGATGTGGTGAGAGAGGACATGCAGGTGGTTGGTGTGACAGAACAAGATGCAGAGGACAGGAAGAAATGGAAACAGGTGATCTGCTGTGGCGACCCCTGACGGGAATAGCTGAAAGATGATGATGATGAGTCTAGAAGAAGCTAAGGATCCAGAATTTTCCCCAATATGGAAATTAGAGATTGCTGCCAGCTGAACGTTGACAGTAGAAAAACAGGCCCTGGAATGAAATAGACCAGCTAAGAAGTCCAATACTGCTGGAGCGGGTACTGTCAAGCCGGTCAATGTGGTGCTGTGGGCCCATATGGAAAACATTTTCCACTTACTTTTATAAATTTTCCTGGTAGAGGTCTTATGAGAAAAAAATCAAAATCTTCTGAACTGGGGAAGAAATCTTGGAATGTCTAGCCATCATCAGAATTGAAGAACCCATGCATTTAATTTCAAGTTGTGGAGATCCAGACGGAGTTGCCCTGAGGGGTGAGACAGGAGATCTGGAAAAGGTTCCAGCATCCATGGTTGGCAAATCAGATGAGACCACAGGAAGGTGAACCCAGAAGGGAGCAATGAGGATCACTTCGCTCTTCAACCTGCTTGCTTTCTGAAGAAATGTGGGAATCAGCGGAACAGAAGGGAATACATAAAATAGACCAAGGGGCCAAGCATGGACTAGAGCATATTTTTGGTGATTTGTCCCTGTGCAGGGATCAGGGCAAAGTACCTGCAGCATTTTCTGGTGAGGGGAGAAGCAAAACAGTCACAAGGTTGACCCCTTTTGGGGAGAATCCTGTTTGCCACTGACAGATTTAAAGGCCACTTGTGGGGTAAACTCTGCTGAGCCTGTCCACCAGTTTGTTGTGCTCCCCCAGAATGTGCGTTTAGAAAGCGGTTGGTAGCGAGAGCCCATTGCCACACTCTCATTACTTCTCAAGAGGGGGAAAGACCTGGTCCCACCTTGTTTGTTGCTGTACCACACACCTGAAATGTTGTCGGTCTGAATCGCAATTGTCCCTAAAGGAAGGAGAGAGTGGAGTGGTTCTAATGCTAGAAGCACCACCCTCATCTCTAGAATGTTGATATGCAGGCTGGTCTCCTGGGGAGTCCACATGCTTTTAACATTCCATCCAGGGTAATGCCCCCCCAAGCTGGGAGGTGCCCGTGGTCAGCGTGGCGATGGGAGTGGGAAGAACGGTCGTCCTTTTGCAACTTTGCAATTGTGAAGCCACCACAATAGGGAATTTCTGCACACCCGTGACAATCTTATAGGATGGTTCAAGGGTTGGTGCAGGAGGGACCAGTGAACTGACAATGTCCACTGAAGAATTCTCACATGTAAATGAGCTGTAGTAATGTTATTGTTGTGGCCACAGAGCCCAAAGCCCTGAGGACAAGTTTTGCTGGAGGGACTGGAATAGCTAGCATTTGTCTGATATGCATCCTTAACCACGAAAAACGAAACAATCAGGAACCAGAGAGAAGCAACCAAATAGCAAAAGTACACTGGTGGAAACAGGTGCTCGACAATTCTTGGAGGGGGCTTCTGTCACCCCCATTATCACCCCCTTCTTTTGTTTGTAAAGCTTAATGTTAAAAATAAATTATTCACTAACACTATATCCATTAAAGTTTGATATAGATATACTGTGATGTGTGTCACAGTGCCCATATTTTTGTAAAAAAAAAAAAAAAATTGACTTAAAAATTCTAACCCTTCTTCTACAGGAATAGACATATAAAGGGAAGAAATATCCACTGTAATCATGGTAAAGGAAGGAGTATTGTCAGAAATTTCTGTCTTCACATGAAATTCTCTAATTTGGTTAAGGAAATCCCATGAGTCACTAATATGCGATTCCAGTTTCTTAACCAATGCATTGAAAACATTATCAAGAAACAGAAATATGCTCTGTACTACATCTAGGCACAGAAACTATTGGTCTATGGGGGGGGGGGGGGGGGTTCTGAAAGTTTTTACGTAATTTAGGGATACCAAACAGTACACCTATTTTTTGGTTCATCAATATGCAAAACATTGAATTTCAGATCAGTATCAGCATTCATTAATAACTCGTATAAATCGTCATATACATACCTATGACATTTCAACACATTACATTTTCTGTGTATTCTAATTCATTACTGAGCATTTGTTCAATTGCATTAACATAACTTTCTTGTGTCACTATGACAACCCCCCTTGTCTGCCTTCAAATATCTAAGACGTTTTTAACTTTTTAAATCATTTAGTGCTCTAATTTCACTCTGATTTAAATTAAAAAACATTTTTTAATTTATTCTTACAACATTGCCTTATTTCTTCTTCACACCTTCTTTCAAATACCTTGATAGTATGATGTAGAATCGGGTTATAACTGGAAGGTTTACAAAACTTAATCTTAGAACTTATGCCATTCAAAATAAAACTTAAATTCAGCTTCCTAAAATACTTTTTAAAGTCAACAATAGTTCTTGTTTCATCAGCATGTTAACTAGGAACAAAGTTCAAGCCTAAGTTTAAAATTTTTTAATGAACATCTTGCAAACGAACATTAGACAAGTTGTAAACATTTGAAAAAGTCTTTGTACTTATTTATTTTATGTTTCCTCGCACCACTTAATGTTGCGTCTTCTCCCTCGACTCCTGGTGTTTTCAGTGGTTCTTGAATTTAAAGAGACAGTCTGATCACCACCTGATATGTTAGAACTATGCAGACTATGCATGTTAGAAGTCTGTGCACTAAAGAAAGTATTATTTCTCTGATAACTTTTCTGATGGGTATTCTTGTTATTATTATTGTAAAGTCTTGTCTCCTGATCTAACACAAAGGCATTGCCAGACTCATAAGCTGCCACATCCCTTTGAATTTTCTTCTGCTTACGAAACGCAGCTGCCTTCTCAAACTTGGATACATTGTTAAAGACAGTATCATATTCATGCTGTAAATCACTACAATGCTGCAACTGCACTTTAATAGTAGTATCCAAGTCAGTCAGACTTTTCTTTAGACTGTCAATAATGGAAACATTGCTTTTTATAAGCAAAGTTAAAAATTTTTTTCCAGCTTTACTGAAAAAGAAAACCAACTCATGATAGGAAGGAGTGTCCTTGCTTACACCGTTGGGAAATTCATAAAATCTCAAATCCTTTGGCGTGATGTTTAGTCTTAGACAATGTTTAAAGTACTTCTTCTCAATCACTACACTACGAAAGCGGTTTAAACGTTTTTCCATTTCATCAAACAGTTCAAGTAAATTACCTCTGTTGATGTGGTTCCTCTGTCTATTCCCAACAATATGAAATGGGTCACAACTGTCATTTAAAAAGAAAGTAACATCTTTGAAAACTTCATTTCTTATGGAATTTTAACCCATAACAGTTGGAATAACAGTTTCTTCACCATCATAGGAGTCATCCAAAAATTCAAAACTGGAATATCGATCCATTTCATTCAGTCTACTCATAACATTTGCCAGGGTGTTTTGTAACTGCAGAAGTCAATTTGTTGAAAGCATTTTCATGCACATTAGGTGTCGAATGTACCATCAAGTCCATCAGCTAATCATCAGAAGCACCTGCCATGGTTTATTCGGCAAACTAAACCACCAACGACAAAAAAACGAAACAACCAGGAACCAGAGAGAAGCAACCAAACAGCAAAAGTACACTGGTGGAAACAGGTGCTCGACACAATTCTTGGAGGGGGCTACTGACTTTACATTCAAGAACCACTGAAAGCATAACTGAGGCTGCAGTGTCATATGACAGAGCTCATGCAGAGAGTAATGGAGGCCCAGGAACTTCTGAACGTACTAATGCTCAAGCGTTTAAAGACTTGTCAGGGTTGGTTAACAATAGCTGGTTCTGTACAGGAATTTGATAGTATGATCACTCGTTCAGCTAACAGTAATTTTTTGAGGCAGAAGAGCCAGAGTTGCAACACCTTCCAGTTATAACCTGATTCTACATCATACTATCAAGGTATTTGAAAGCAGTTGTGAAAAAGAAATAAGGCAATTTCCTAAGAATATATCTAAAAAATATGTTTTTTAATTTAAATCAGAAATGCTGGTTCTGTACAGGAATTTGACAGAATGACCACTCGTTCTAACAGTAATTTTTTGAGGCAGAAGAGCCCAGAGTTACAACACCTTCCAGTTATAACCCGATTCTATATCATACTATCAAGGTATTTGAAAGAAGTTGTGAAAAAAAAATAAGGCAATGTTGTAAGAATAAATCTAAAAATATTTTTTTTAATTTAAATCAGAGTGAAATTAGAGCACTAAATGATTTAAAGAGTTTCAAACATCTTAGCTATATGAAGGCAGACAAAGGGGGCGTTGTCATAATGACACAAGACAGTGCTCAGTAATGAATCAGAATACACAGAGGTTAGAAAATGTGATGTGCTGAAAAGTCATAGGAATGCATATGACAATTTATGTGAGTTATTAATGAATGCTGATATTAATCTGAAATTGTTCAATTTTTTGCATATTGATTAACCAAAAATAGGTATACTGTTTGGTATCCCTAAATTACATAAAAACTTTCAGAATCCCCCCTTTAGACTGATAGTTTCTATGCCTAGCTGTAGTATAGAGAATATTTCTCTGTTTCTTGATTATGTTTTCAACCTATTGGTTAAGAAACTGGAATTGCATATTAGTGACTCATGGGACTTCCTTAACCACATTAGAGAATTTCATGTGAGGACAGAAATTTCTGACAATACTCCTTCCCTTTACTATGATTACAGTGGCTATTTCTTCCCTTTATACGTCAATTCCTGTAGAAGAAGGGTTAGAATTTTTAAGTCATTTTTTACAAAAATATGGGCACTACGACACACATCAAGTATATCTATACAGAACTTTAATGGATATAGTGTTAGTGAATAATTATTTTATTTTTAACACTAAGTTTTACAAACAAAAGAAGGGGGCAGCAATGGGGGCGACAGTAGCCCCTCCAAGAATTGTGTCAAGCACCCATTTCCGCTAGTGTCCTTTTGCTGATTTGCAACCTTAGCGAATGAATCCTGTCTGGAGGGATATAGGCCAGGGTTTTGTGTCCAAACGAGATCCTATAAAATCTATGGTTTGTACAGGTTTGCTGATGTGCAGCAAACAAGATCTGAAGTATCTGGAAGGAGCTAGGGATTATGGGTAGGAGCTAGGGATTATGGGTAGGAAGCAGGAGCTCTAGTTTGGAAGCTTTAGCTTGCTAACGGCCAAGTCAGTTCTGAAGGCAGAACCATAACCCACAGCTTGATGAAGACTGAACAGACATCAGATCAGTAGTTAGAAATATCCGTAGAGTTACCCCCTTTATGGACCGTTAGAATAAATGACCTTTTCCGAGATTTGGAACACAGGATTCAAGGATGGACCTGTTGATGAGTATACTAATAGGATGTGCAATGGCTTCCACTGCCAACTTTAAATATTCTGTTTGAAAATTGTCAGCAGAGGTGGAACAAGGTTTGAATTTGAGAAATATTAGTTTTATGGTATTAGTTGACACAGGATTAAGAGTGAAGTTAGAAGGGGTAAGGACAGAGGCATGGGTCAATTTGTAGGAGGTGGGTGGTAAGGAGAGGACTGGCCTAAAGTTTTATTAATTTGTGGGTTATTTAAGGGTGGGGGGAGAGAAGAGGGCTGGGAAGTGCTAGCACTGAGGTTAGATATACTTTCAATGAAGTGAGAGTTGAAAAGGGTGGCAAATTGTGTGGATGTCTTATCAGGAAATGGAGGAGGATTACTTTTAGTATCAGGATTGAGTACTGTAGAAATGGATTATCAGAATTCCTTACAATTCAGCTTATTTGTCTGTGGTTTTATATAGTACTCTTTTTATCTTTGGTTACTTCCTTTTTTACCTGGTTATTAGACTGCTTAAATTTCAAAAGGGGGTTTGTTTTTCAGCCATTGTTTCCAGGCTTTGTCCCTAGCTGACATTACAACTTTTGTTGATCTAGTTAACCATTGGGAAGGGATGGTTTTGATTGTTTTAATCAAACTAAGGCAAGGCTGTTTAGGGTATTTAGGAATGCTGTATTAAAATAATTCACAGTTTCATCTAGAGATGGTGTTTTTAGGATACTCCAGTTCATATTTTTAGTAAATTAATAAATGCTGTTGGTCAAAGTCACTTTTCGAGTATTTTTATAATGAAGTTCTTTTTGTATAGGAGGAACTGCTCTATTAGCAAGTGGGGAGATGGTCACTACGTGTATTAAGCATAGTGCCAGCTATGGGGAACTTACTGGGATCAGAGACAAGGATCCAGTCTAGGATGAAACCCTGTTTATTCCTAAGGTTAAATCTAGTTGGAGTGATGATAAGTTGGATGAATTTGAACACATTAATACTTGAAGAAGGGAATTTAGCACTAAGGTTTTGCCAGTTAATACTGACATATCCCAAAATGATAGCTTCATTTTTTACAGTATGAGAGATCCAGGAAAGAATATCTTCCAGTGCTGGTATGTTGTGCCCAGGGGGTATGTATAAAGCTGGGATACATACACTTTTGTTTATTTTTAAAAAGGAAATTGGAATTTAGCATTGGAGAACTTGGGGAAAGGATTAGAGAAGAGGGTTACGCTGTAGAGGTTTCCAAAAAAGAGTGCAATGGCACCAGATTTTTTGTGAAGTCTATCTGATTTAATATTATAGCCAGGAGGGAAAAATTCAGAGTCTTTTATGTGTGGTTTGAGACAGGTTTCAGTTGTAGCAATAATATCAGGTAAATTATGAGATTTTATTATGAATAGTGTAGAACAGTGTGTGTGTGTATTAAGACGCATTTCCAGATGTAAACATGTGCATATAAATAGTGTGCATGTGCAGGCAGCAGTGTAAATTTGAGAGAACAGCCAGAGTGTTAACATGTGTGAGTGTGGTAGTCGATCTGTTTATAAGTTTATTTAAGTTACAAAGCCTCATTCCTGGTGTAATAAAGCTGTTTGAACTTAACCCACAGCGGCTTGTCTGTTTTATCCTGACTGGACGAACAACAAATACTCTGGAAATTCAGGATAACAAAGTTTACGACTTTGGAGGAATTAGAAGGGTTAGGTAGAGCTGAAGGGATGTGATAGAAGTGGGGCCTGGGGTTATGGTGGTTGAGACCACATTGAGGTATATTTGAGAATATAAGACAATGTAGAGTAGATGTTCTATCTCTGTTTGGTCTATTAAGATGGTACTGGAACTGGAAGACATTTTGGATTAAAGATTTTCAGTTTAGGGAAGAACAGTGGGTTTACTGGAAATATGCTAGGATACATATTAGAGTAGAAGTTAGTTAAGTAGGTTTGAAAAACAGTGACAGAAGTTGGCAGGGAGAACAAGGAGGCAGGGTTAAGTCTAGTAGAAATTGTTAAGAGAAACAGGAAAACAAAGGAAAGCAGCAATGTATTTATACATATATTAGACATTGAAGAAAGGTGACAGGAGGGACTGTAAAGACACGATAGGATTACGGTAAGTATGACTATAAGGAGAGAGTAAGATAGCAAGAAATGGAGAAAAGTTAAACACAGGTGGTGTATATACGAGATAAACAATATACAGTAGGAGACTTAGGAGTATCTATGAAGAATAGGATAAAGAAAAGTGGACTATAAAAAAGTAATAAGATTAAGATTAGAGAGATTAGAAAAGAGAGAGAGAGATGAAAAGGGAGGAAAATTAAATACTGGTGGTATATGTAGGAGGTAGGAAAAAATAACAGCAGAAGTGGTTGAAGGAAACTAGGGAGAATAGAAGATGAAGGTGGATTAGATAATTTGAAAAGAGCTACACTACTGGGAATGAAAACTGTCTCATATGACTAGGTATTAATTAGTTGGGTGAAGTTATATAACAAGGCAATGACCAAGACTTTGTGAATAGGTAATCAGGAATAGTGGGTGGAGAGAAGGTCTTGAAATATAGGGCTAGAGGGGTGGGTGAAAATTGGGGGTAGGGTACAAGAATGGAGTGAAACAGAGAGCAGTGAAGGTGAATAGAGCAGGCTGGACCAGACCTGTGTAACATGCGATTACAGATGAAGCAAAAAAAAAAAAAAAACAACAGTAAGGTAGATCATTTACCATGTGTTCGCTAGGTAAAATATGTCCAAACTTGTTAGAATATTATCTATGTGAAGGCCTAATTTAATGTGTTACTATGTGAAAAGTTAGTAAAGAGATAAAAACAAAACTGTCATAGGAGAGAAAGGTTTAAATGTAGACATTAAGTTATCTCTATCATGGAATAACTTGCATAGTAGAGTAAAGAGGGGTGTAAGTAGGTGGTTTGTTGCTTACTATGTGTAGGGGAGAGTGAAGCTCCAAATTGTATGGGAGATTTAATTTATTTCCTGGTACACAGATTTTCTTGGAATAACTTACATGTAGGAAAAGGCAATGCTATTTAGGGGATAAATGCAGAGTAATAAGGTACTAAGTTACTATAGAAGCTGTGAAAGAGTTAAGAATGCAACGTCTGAGGAATTCAGGTAAGCCGACCCTAACAAAATACAGTCGAGATATAAAACCCGTGTTACTAAATATAGCGTAGTAAGTAGTACCTTTAATGTACAAATACAGGAGACTTGATTGCACAAGTCAACTGACTTAAAATGGAGTACCTATAACTGGAAAGTTTGGTTGAGTAGATGTCTGCCTTACAGGCTCAGCATCCATAATTTCGGGATTCCTTGTGTTATGTTAGGAGGTAGGCTTAACTTTCTGGGTGTGCTTTGCATCCATTTTGCATTCTGGAAGTCTTTGTTGTTTGAGCAAGGTATTCTTTAGAACCTCAGTATATAATGGATTATGTACACTGAAATGGCCTTGGTGAGGTGTGATGTGTGGTATACTATTGACAATTTTGGTATCCGAATTAAATGTGTGTGAGATTTTTGCCTCCAAAAACATTACATATGTACATCTCTCACATGCAATGTTATGCTGTTTAAGTAACAGATGAGAGACAGCATGAAACAATTCTAATATTGTCTTGAGATACTCATTTCAATCAAGTGAGCTAGAAAAGTTGTTGGGAAGTGTTGGTCCGTGGTTTTGACAGTAATGCCTGGGGGGGGGGGGGGGGGCATGGGTGACAACTGCTTAGAGTTCAGTTTATTTACATTAATGTTTGTCTGGACTTGATATTGAATATTTAAAGTACCAATACAAAATAGGAGAGTAGGTTGCATAGAGAAACCTAAGGCTGTAAATGTCTACATCTGTATGGTACAGTCAGCCATACTGCAACATGATGGGCAGCATCTCACTAAATTGTTGTATTTATAACACTGAATCTAAGCAATAAAAAGCTCAATACAGCACACCAATCAACAGCAACACTTGAAATTAGACTTTGTAGTAAATAATGCCCTCAATTTACCTGGAAACCTACTTCTGGCACCTGAGGCAACCATTAAATTAAAGCTCACAATTTTAATACTAAAACTAATAGAAGCAGTATCAGTGCACTCAGCATTAAAGAATTTTTTCAAAGGTCTCTTATCCTGGTGAATAGCCTAAGGCAAGAGAGACTTTCCAAAATGATAATTATGTGCTTATAGTCAACAGCCAATAAATGGGAAGAGGGAGGGGGAATTATGTTGTCCAATTATCATAAAGGGCAGGCAACAACAGAATCGTTGTGTTTAAAGAGCACAGCTACAAGGTGGGTGGTGGGTATTCATCTTGCCAGTAATTTTAACTGCAGTCCTTCATGCTGAATGTCTGTTGAGTCTGTCTCTGCCAATGAAAGTTAAGCAGGTGTGTGTGTGTGTGTGTGTGTGTGTGTGTGTGTGTGTGTGAAAATGACTACCAATTTGCAGTCTTCCACACACTTGATCAGCCATAGGTCTACATTTTTAGTCTGTATGGCAGAGAAGTAAATATACACAGATTACCACCCCATCACCCTGAAGGCTAAATTACGGAAAGAGGAAAAAAAATTCTCTGACTAATGTATTATCACAATTCCTACAGACATTTACAACTATTCCCAGACCCAGCACCTATCACTGTAATTATTAGTCACTTCAAGGGGCAGTTTGAAGTATTGCCAAGTCTTTGTAAGAGAAAAAAAAAGTCATTGAATGGGTTGTACCCATGAATTTATAACCTGTACACACTGGAAATAATATTGTACCCCATCACAAGGAAAGTGTACAGGTCATGCCAGTGTACTTAATTTCATAAAGTAGATAGACTACTCTTTGGCACTGCAGTACAACATCTCTTTTGCTACATCACACAGATTGCCTTTCAGTTGCAGAACTGCACTGTATGCTCTCTCTGGAATGCTTCAAACAGTGGAAGTTTTGCCTGGTGGGCAATTTTTTTTCAGTTATATGATTTAAATATCATACCTCTCTCTCAAAAAAAAAAAAAAAAAAAAAAAAAAAAAAAAAACAGATTGGTGTCAGCAGACTGACAGCATCTATATTCCTTGTGCCAGTGCTCACAGGCATCCACATCACTGGAAGAGGTTCAGACAGTGCTTGACATACCACCAGCTGAGTGAGAAACAGTGTGGACCATTTCTGTACAAACATGGTGACTGTATGTGACCTAGTCAAACAGCCAACCATAACCTGAATCCGGGTATATGAATGAAAGGTCCATCACAGCGGGTACTAAGGCATGTATAGCTTTAACCATCCAAGCTAGAAGAATCTTTCAGTGACCTACTGTCGACATATAATGCATATTGTTTGCATCATGAGTAATATCTGTGGCATTATACTGCAGCAGGTAGAAGAACATATCCGTTTCCCCATGTATGCATAGAACAGAATAACCAGTACACAGACAAGTAACGCTGCTTGTTCAACCTCACAATAATGGTCTGTGCACCTGACAATAGAGTTAGTATATTTTACATATGCATATCTACATATTAGTATTGTCTAGGAATGGAACCACATCCTTGCCTTTATTCACCCTTTTAATTTCATTTTCAAGGTATTTTGTACCACTCTGATGTGGCTATGCATTGCCTAGTGCAGCAGACATAGAATTACTTGGGGGGTGAGACGCTGGCAAAATGGTTAAGGTGTTTACCTCAAATACACAAGGTATAGAGTTTGATTCTTACCTTTGAGGAGAAATTGGCTAAGTTTAACATGGCCTGCAAGGGCAGCTAACCTAGTACTTACCTATAAACTAAGTGTATAGATATGTTGGATGCAGTGTATCTGTCACCAATGCAGTCAAACAACAAAAACAGCAGAAGTCACAAATGAATAACACTGGAGATGTCACGCAGTAATGTTGTCCAAAATGCACTGTACAGACATTGCCACTAGGTGAGCTTGAACAGTCAACCCTTTTAACTGCCAAATGTGTCAGACATGTCCTGAAAGCTGTCTTGTGTGTGCTTTTGCCACATCCGGTATTGCTCCGCTGTACGGTCTGAATAGCAGAAAGGCAACACAGTACCCAAGAAAGGAGGAGTCACTGATTACATCACATCAAGTACAGTCACTAAAGAAATGTTTAGGAACTGCAGCCAACAGAACTTACTGTAGCACAGTAATTTGTAAGATACAACATAAAGTCTTAGTTAATTTGCATGCACTGCTATTCGCAAAGCAGATAAATGGACTGTAAAATAGCAATGTTTCCATAATCCCAGAACGCTAAACTGATGCCTTACTTGAATTCCTGACAGTGCTAAATAAATTAATGAATATGTGATAATCATTTATTAATGTATGAATACTTTTTCTGGTATACATCCATACCCCATTATCACTTTCTTGGTCCATTTGTGGCTGTTGCAGCCTCTTGCGCAAGCTGCTAATTAACTATCATAGTCACTGAGTTGCTGCTGGGACAGGATGGAGATGTACTATGACTGTTTGCTTGAAGCACGATTTTTTATTTGTTACATGTTTAGTTAGCCTGCTATCCATTTTTAAATCATATGTTTACTTACCATAGTGATAACAACATGATACATGGGTGTCTGGAACACTATACAAACCAACACTTACATGCCAGTTATGGTTGTAGTTTGGATACAGGCATGTAGGCATGTCATTGCTGTGCCATTGTGACATGAGTACTGTGCACACAGCAGGGGTGGCTATCTGTGCAGTCAGTATTAAGCACTGCCATTTACTACAGGTACTGTCGGTTTCCATACTGGGGGTACTCCAGATTTATAAGTAATGCACACTGGCTAGGCATTGCAGTACATGCCTAGTCAAGCACCTGTACTCTGATGGGTTCATGGAAGGTTACTAGGCTTATGGCCATACAGCCTTGTTAAGCCTAGCTAGTCATGCCCCAATTTCCCAATTATCAATGCCTATGGGCTAGAATGGCTTTGGTAAATGCCTGTGTCTTAGGGCATATGTGATGCCCCAACACTGGCCCAGTAATCTAGCAGCCTCAATCCTCACCACTGGCAACAGTGGGGAATGTACACACTGGGAGGATGACAAGTACACACACAGTAAAGTGCAATTTCCCTTAACAGCACACAATGATCACAGTCAATCTGGGGCTGGTTTCTCCCTCTTTCTCCATATCCCCAATAAGACCCCCACTGGCACAGCTACAGAGCTGAGTCCTTAGCCAGGGTTCCAAGCCAAGTCCTCCAAAACTCTCTCTGTCCAGCCAGTGCTTTGTGTCCCTCCCCACATAGCTGACACACACCCTCTTGGAGATTTGTTTTACACACACACACACACACACACACACACACACACACACACACACACACACACACACCTGGAAAAGGCTGGCACAGGTTTACTAGCTATGCCCTATAAGGTAGTTACCACTGCCACCAGCACCACTTATCAGCTACTTTAAGGCCCTTAACAAAGGGTGTCCAATCCTACTGTGTAATGTTACTATTAATCCAAATGGTAGTATGACCAAGCGACAAGGCTATTAGGAGTGGCCCACAGTGTCACCAAATAAATATATAAGTACTTTCAGAGCTTAAATATCTCTCACAAATACCAGCTACAAAGATAGGTTTAAATATACTTAATAATAAAAGAACAGGAAATACTCAATAAATCATCACAGTAACTTCAGAATTCAAAATCACTGGAAATATTTAAGAGAGAAAATGCAGGATAGTCTCAAATAAACAAAGAAAACATCTAAGCTATATGTCACTATATTCCTAACTGTAACTAAGAGAATACTGTACCTTAGTTAACTTACTTACAACAAGGCAAGTGCAGAGGTGGTGAGTGGATGTTCTTGTTAAGTCAAAGACAAAATACAAAATGCACTCTCTCTCTCTCAGAGAGTTCTTAAATTAATATCTCAAACATTGATGCTGGGATACTTGCAGCTTGATATCACTTTTTGTCACCTGACTTCAGTTCCCAGGCTCACAAACAACCCCTACTGATGCAATATCTAGCATATCCCTGTGGAAATACATAGCCTTCAGATGTCTGCAGCTGCTAAAAGACATAAAACACTTGCAATATAATGCAGAAGGCTCCCTACTTCTAGACATCCTGTCTCCTTGCTGCACTGAAACTAACTTTTTATAGCACAATCATAAAACAATTTAATTTCAACTACTTTTTTGAAGTTTTTCAAGTTAACCCTCTATGTTCTATTTCCCACTGTTAAAACATATACATTTACACAAGTACAATAGTTTATACACATTTCTGTTCTAATCCAGCATGGTACACTGTGGTCACAAACTAGGCTCAGTACTGTACAAACCCTGTTCAACACACAATTCTGTACCAGCAGTTTAATATACACATAACATACAGTTCGGGTTCCTATTTTATTGTCGACAGCTTAGGTTGTTGATTGCTTAAATAGACACCTAAGCGTCGAAAGCTTACAATAGCGAACGGCCACATAATCGAATTATTTCCTCGGGAAAGAATTTGCATGGCCGTTATCGGGAATTTGCCCTTTTCCCAATGAAGAGCAATCACGGAGTTGGTATATTTAGTTAGGGGGGGTCTGGGTGGCGCAGTCCCCCGCATCAGGAGGTGTGGGAGGGTGTGTTTATTTTGTTTACGGATGACCACTCGAATTCTTTCCAGAACAAAGAATTGGATTGTGTGGTTGTTCGCTATTGTAAGCTTTTGACGCTTAGGTGCCGAGGTTTTTGGATTCAACAACCTAAGCTGTTGATGTTAGGGTATAGATGCTACAGTTCTAATACATTTGTAAGACAAGCATATGAATCATGCTGATATTCACAAATGGCATATGATTATTTACAAAATTCCAGATAGCTGGGCTGGCAGTATTTCCTTTTGTGACAGCATCTACAATGAACTTGGATGTTCTTGTAATAAACTAACTTTTACTTGAACAACTGCTATGGGATGTTGAATAACCACCGCCAGCTCAACAAAGTCAGGTAGACACTGGCTCAGCTTCATGTTTTTTTATCTGAAGCACACAAACACCATACCACAGAAAATAATTAGTGTTATACTGTAAAGTTCTGGACTAAACAAAACTTCAAAGTAACTAGAAATGGAAGTTTGGGTGGACCAAAATGATGCATACTTGATACTAGGTGGGGGAAAAGGAGGTACCAGTAGTTACAGTGGTTAAGCAAAGCAAGTAGGAAGAAAAAATAAGTTAAATATGTGGGTTATAACTATACTGACAGCATTGTAGTGAACAGCTAAAAAATGAAGGTGCATTATCCTCTTTCTCTCCCTGACTGCAATGAGGTGATCATACTTGATTGTTTATCTTTTGATGTACATGAGCAATAACTGAGATGACTTACAGTCAAATGAAGTGCCTAGTTAAATAAAAAAAAATCTGGTGCTATACAGTATGACCTTGCAAATGTGTGAATTGAACAACAGTCTGATTCAGAGTCAGATACCTTATCTATTACAACACATGAGCAATAAAAAGTTATGTCTTACCATAACGTTCCATCTGTGTTGTCAATCTTCATCTGTTCTTGACTGTTGGGTGCCTGTTCCAATTCTCAGAACTGGTCTGGCCATTATACAGCTCGTTCCAGCCAAAAATCTCTCGAGCTAAAAGTCTACCCACAATACCCCTCTCCCATTTACCTTAGATCAAATTTGCAGATTTACAGAAAGCCAGAACCATGACCCCATATGAAGAAGTGTGAATTGAACAACAGTCTGATTCAGAGTCAGATGCCTTATCTATTACAACACACGAGCAATAAAAAGTTATGTCTTACCATAACGTTCCATCTGTGTTGTCAATCTTCATCTGTTCTTGACTGTTGGGTGCCTGTTCCAATCCTCAGAACTGGTATGGCCATTATACAGCTCGCTCCAGCCAAAAATCTCTCGAGCTAAAAGTCTACCCACAATACCCCTCTCCCATTTACCTTAGATCAAAATTGCAGACTTACAGAAAGCCAGAAGAACCATGACCCCATATGAAGAAGCCACGTCCAAGCCAGGTGAACCCTAACAATGCACCCAGGACAAGAGTTCACTTCTCCAGGAATTCACAGGAGGGGGAAGGAGGGCGGATGCCAAGAATAGATGAAGATCAACAATACAGATGGAACGTTATGGTAAGACATAACTTGTTTATCTGATAATGTCAATCTTCATCCATTCTTGACTGTTGGAACAGAGTCCCCAGCTACTTTAGATCCCAGGTGCCCCTATGAAGAATATTCCTGAGAACCACAGAACCAAAGGAAGCTCTACCCCTGGAGACCAGATATAATTTGTAGTGCGTGATAAAGGTATGTTGAGTAGCCCATGTTCCTGCTGCACATATTTCATTCATGGAAGCCTTGGAATGGAAAACAGCTGAAGTGGCCATCGACCTGGTGGAATGCGCTCTCACTGGTGCAAGTAATTTGAAATTCTTTTTATTATATATCTAAGAAATGCAATCTCTTAGCCATTTTAGCAAGGTAACTTCAGAAACGGACCTCCCTAAAGTTGGGCCGGAGAAGGAAACAAAAAAGAAGTTATGTACTCACCATAACTTTCCATCTGAGTAGTTATACTTCATTTTTCTGCAACCTGTGGGTATTCAGATCTGAGCCGAACACTTTTCAAGCATCTGCTCCGAGATCCAAGCTCCTTCCCGTTACCCATAACCCATCACCATCTCCAACCTTCCCTCAGATAGAGTTTGCCACTACTCAATCAATCAGCAACTCAATTTTATCACAAACCTTGAACAGGTTTGGGGGAAGGAGGGTGGGACGGTTGCATAAAAATGAAGTATAAGTACTCAGATGGAATGTTATGCTGAGTACACAACTTCTTTATCTGAAGTAGTTAACTTCATTTTATCTGCAACCTGAGGGACAGAGTCCCCAGCTACTAAAACTCCTGGGAGGCCCTCATGGAAGGATATTCCTGAGCACCGCAGAGCCAAAGGATGCTCTCCCTCTGGAGATCAAATCCAAATTACAATAAGAAATGAAGGTATGTGACCTCGCCCAAGTTGCTGCCGTACAAATATCATCCAGTGAAACCCTAGACCAAAAGGCAGCAGAAGTCGCCATAGATCTGGTAGAATGAGCTTTAACAGGACCAGGTGGGGACAGACCTTTTTCTTTATAAATTTGCAAAATACATTGTGCAATCCATCTAGCTAAGGAAACCTTGGAGATGGCTTTACCCAAAAAGGGTTTAGAGAAGGACGTGGATTACTGGTCAGACTTACGAAAGGGCTTTGTTCTGTGTAAATAAAAACGAAGCTGACTATGAACATCTAGCAAATGCAGCTTATATTCACCCTTGTTCTGAAAATTTGGAAAGAAAACAGGCAGGTTAATAGTCTGGTTAATGTTAGATTCAGAAGCTACTTTTGGTAAGAAGGAAGGGTTCTTGCGAAGCGAGACCCTGTCCTTATGGAAGATCAGGTAAGGGGGCACAGCAGACAATGCTTGAATCTCAGAAACCCTCCTAGCTGATATAATGGCCACTAGGAATGCTGTCTTTCAGGATAAGAACTTCAAATCTACTGATGCTGCAGGTTCAAAGGGAGGAGCAACTAACACCTGCAGAACCAAGGTAAGGTCCCAAGGAAGAACACAGTCCTTACTCGGGGGATGTAAATGAAAGGTGCCTTTAAGAAAAGCCTTACACAGTCTCAAAGAGGCCAGAGCATTCATGTTTTCGCCGACATGGAAATTCAAGATAGTTGCCAGATGCACTTTCACCGTGGAGGAACTAGCCCCTTGTTGGAAAATATTGGCTAATAAATCCAACACTGTAGGAACAGGGGCTGTAAAGGGATCTAGGTTCCCCTGAAAAACCCAAATAGAGAATCGTTTCCATTTGCTGCAGTAAATCTTCCTAGTGGAGGCCTTATGGAACACCATCAGAATAGTTTTTACTGAAGAAGAAAGACCGGGAGTCCTGGCAATCAAGGGGAACTGAAGCAACCAAGCTGTCAGCTTGAGGCTGTCCAGGTTGGGCAGACAAGTGCCTGAGGGATGAGAGATGTGATCCGGGCAAGGATCCAGAATCGAAGGAGGAGCTAGAACAAGAGACCAGAGGAAGGGGAACTACACCTGACGAGGCCAGAACGGGGCAATGAGGATCACTTTGCACCCCAATCAGCAAGCTTTCTGAAGAAACTTCAGAAAGAGAGGTAACGGGATAAGCATGCAGTAACCCGGGAGGCCAAGCATGGACTAGAGCGTCCCTGGGGGGATCCCCTGGTGAGGGGATCAGAGCGAAGAACTCGCTGCACTTCGCATTGGAATGAGATGTGAAGAGATTGCAGCAAGGCTGACCCCAAGCAAGGAAGATCTCCTCCGCTATCGATTGCTTCAGAGACCACTTGTATGACATTAGAATAGCCCGACTCAATCTGTCTGCTAAAGTGTTGGAGCGTCCCGGGATGTGTGTTGCAATCAGAAATCCACTGGTGGATATCGCCCACTCCCACACTCTCATGGCCCTGCGACAGAGAGGGTAAGATCTGGTTCCCCCCTGTTTGTTGATGTACCAGACAACCGACATGTTGTCTGACTGAACTGCAATCGTCCCAGGGGGAAGAAGAGTATGAAAGGCTTGCAATGCTAAAAGCACTGCTCTCATCTCCAGAACACTGATATGCAATCTGGTCTTGGTCTGGGATCATGTGTCTTGGACCGTCCTCCCCAAATAATGCCCCCCCACCCAAGCTGGGAGGCATCCGTGGTCACTATGGCTTGGGCTGTGGGTGAAACAAATGGCCGTCCTGCTAAGACCTCCGGCGATTGGAGCCACCAAAGAAGCGACGCCCTGCAGGCTTTGCTGATTTGAATTGGATAGACCATGGGGAGATCCAGCCAAGACCATGTACTGCCAGAGTTCACTGAAGAACACGCATGTGAAGATGCGCACAGGGAAGGATCAAGATTGCTGTGGCCATAGAGCCTAGGGCTCGGAGAACGTCACCTGCCTGTGGTAGCCTGGGGACAAGGATCACTGATATATGGGTCCATAGGCTCTGGGCCCTGTCTAGAGTTAGGAAGACTTTCAATTGTAGGGTATCCAGCCATGCCCCGATAAAGTCCAAGAGGGACTTGGAAACACTGACAATAATCCCTAGCTGGACTGCAAGATGAAGGAAGGAGTGTCTGGCCATGCAAAGAAGACACTTGGTGGAAGCAGCAAGGAGCCAATCGTCTAGGTAAGGAAATACCTGAATCCCCTAATGCCTCCAGTGGGCTGTTATGACTGCCATTACCTTGGTAAACACCCAGGGGGGGCTGTGGTGAGACCGAAGGGTAGGGCTCTGAACCAGAAATGACGGTCTCCCAGCAGGAAGTGAAGGAATCTCCTGGAGCTTCTGCGAATCTTGATGTGGTAGTAAGCATCCTGGAGGTCTATCAAGCACATCCAGTCGCATTCTCGAAGATAAGGTAGAATGGACTGCAGGATGACCATCCGGAATTTCTGCTTGGCTACAGCCAGGTTCAGGGTTGACAGGTCCAAAATGGGCCTGAGGTCCCCCGTCTTTTTTGGCACTAAAAAGAATCTGAAGTAAACGCCTGATCCGGACTGATCTTGGGGGGGGGGGGGACCGGTTCAGTGGCTCGTTTGCGAAGCAGCTTGGAAATCTCTAGCACTGCCACCTCCCTTTGAGCGGGTGGGACATCTGGGAGGTGCTTTGGTTGGACGGGAGGGGTAACGAACGGGATGATGTAGCCTGTGGACATTATTTGAAGCACCCAGTGGGTCCACAGTTATGGACTCCCAAGCTGTTGGGTGCAATAATCTTTCCCCAACTTTCTCCACAGTAGGACAGTTAGGAAACCCCTCAGGGCTGCTGCATGGGCCTGTCCATGAAGGTCTCCCTAGACCCAAAGTTCCTCGGCCCCCCTCTGCTTCTGGGGCGGCATCTGTCTTGTCCCCCTCTGCCTCTAGGGGACGAGTTGTCCTGAGAGTCCCTGGAAAACTGTGATTTTTGGAATGGCATCTTCTTTTGCCCTCTCTGATTCCTACAAAAGGATCTTTGAGGTCTAGAGAAGCAGACTCTGACGGCAGACAAAGTCTTCCCGTCCTTTTCGCTCTGGACCAGAGTGTCAAGTACTGTCTTCCCAAAAAGAGAAGAACCATCAAAGGGAGCATTTCTGAAAGATGCCTTGAAGGCATTCGCAAATTGACACAGTCTGAGCCAAGCATGTTGCCTCATAGCCACGCCAGTCCCAGCCGCCCTCGCCGCTCCTTCCATGGCATGTAAAAGGAGATGCATGAACGTGTTCAATACTGATTTGAGAGTTGAAATTTTTGAGTAGAACAGATGCTTGTCCTCCATCGACAAAGACTCTGGGGGCGACTCAGCGAACTTCGTGACTAGGTCTCTCTGCAGTCATATGACATGTGCCAAATAATTCAGTGCTCGAATGGAAAATGTCACTGAAGAAAACACTCGCTTCCCAAATCGATCTACCGCCCTGGACTCCTTGTCCGGATGGTGGACTGAGGAACTCTCCTGTGCCAGTTCCCTCTTGGCTGCTGCACCCACCATAGCATCCATCGGGGATCCTTTATACCAGGCCTGTCTGTCTGAGGGTGGAGAGAGAATCCTGTCCAGGCATTTTGGTATTGGCGCTATGGTGTCAGGCTCTTTCCATGCCCACGTGGTAATAAGATCCACTGAGGGATATGCAGGAGGGGACACCCAGGATGTAGATGGGCCCGTCCCAAAGGCCTCCAGGAACACTGACTCATCCATAGAAGGTTTTGGGGCTGACCAACCTCCCCTCTGGCAGAGGATAGCCAACCTACTTAAAACGAACACTCTAACACACACACCTAAGGGGAAGAGAAGGCCTTACTATACTACTTTATCACAGACTTTTTTTTTTTTATATATATATAAAACTGACGAGCAATGAAAAGGGGGAGGTAAAGGGAACTAAACGATCACAGACACACACACACACACACACACACACACACACACACAGACACACACACACTATAAAGAGCAAAAAAGTTAGACCAAAGTCGCTTATTAACACCCAACACTTGGAGCTACAGAGATCACGATGATGCACGAAGCGGCAAACGAGATCTGAGGGAAGGTAGGAGATGGTGATGGGTTATGGGTAAGGGGGAGGAGCTTGGAGCAGATGCTTGAAAAGTTGCCGGCTCGGATCCGATATGGATCCGAATACCCACAGGTTGCAGATAAAATGAAGTTAACTACTTCAGATCACCTGTTCTGATTTTCTAAATTCTTTAGTTCTGTTGAGATAGAAATGTAATTGTCTGTGAACATCCAACAAATGTAGACAATACTCGCCTTTATTGGAAAAACTGACGAAGAAAACAGGCAAGTCTATGGTTTGGTTTGATTAATGTTGGACTCGGAGACTACCTTTGGAAGAAAGGATTGTTATTTATTTATTTATTTGCAGTTTGTTAACCGGGAAAGTGCACTGGGCCAAAAATGATCCCGTTTTCAATGGAGGCCCAGGGAGAAAAGCTCTATATACAATTATAAATCTAATATCAACAAAGTTAACAAGTACAATACAATTTTCAAAAACTACTAAAACACAGTAACATACAAGACAGAATAATAACATTTGAGCAAGGTGTTGTAACAATGCAATGAATGAAATTATAACAAGTTTTTTTGATTTATTTAGGATGGACTGGTTCTCGGAGAAACTCTATCCTTGTGAAAAATAAAGTATGGGGATTTTGAGCATAAGGCCTGCATCTCAGAAGCTCACCTTGCTGAAGGTTATGAGGAAAAGCATTTTCCATGAAAGAAACTTCACGTCACATGTTGCTGTTTGCTCAAAAGGGGAAAGCACCAAAGATTGGAGAACAATGGTCAAATCCCATGGAGGTGGTGGTGGGGTCTTTAAACTGAGACTTCAAGCGCAGAGTTCCTTTGAGGAACACTTTACATAGTCTATGAGAAATTAGAGGAAGGGCCCCAAAACCATTATGGAAATTAGAGATGGCAGCTAAATGGACTTCAACTTTAGAGGTGGAGGTCCCTTGATCCAAAAGAATGGTTAGAAATTCTACAACTTTCTCCACCAAAGCAGAGAAAGGGTTGAGATAGTTTTCATAAGCCCAGATTGAAATTCTCCTCCATTTACTAAGGTAAAGTTTCCTGGTGGATGGTCTATGGGAAGCCAGCAGAATTTTCCACACCGGAGAAGGTATATCTTTCCGCTTGGCGACTAGCGGAATTGCAGGAACCAAGCTGCCAACTTGAGGTTTTGAACATTGGGGTGCACCAGTCCTTGTGGGTGAGACAGCAGGTCTGGAACTGGATCCAGAATCCATGGACGGTGAACTAGATGAGGCCATAGAAAGGGGAACCAAATTTTTTGAGGCCAACAGGAAGCAATGAGGATCACTTTGCTTCTCAACCTGGCTGCTTTCTTGAGAAAAAGTGGGATTAGAGGGAAGGGGGAAGGCACAGAGGAGACCCAGGGGCCAATCGAGGAGAAAAGATTCCCTTGGTGACTCCCCCCGAGGGAGGGATCAGGGGAAAGTAACTTCTGCACTTGTTGATTTGGGGTGATGCAAAAAGGTCACAGCAAGACTGGCCCCAGTGATGAAAAATCCTCCTCACTATCTCGGGATTGAGAGACCACTCATGAGGCAGTAGAATGCATCTGCTCAGTTTGTCTGCTATCACACCTGAACTCCCTGGGATGTACATTGTTATCAGAAAGTGATTGGAGGAAACAGCCCATTGCCACACTCTCATGGCCTCCTAACACTGTGAGAAGGAATTGGTTCCCTCTTGTTTGTTGATGTACCAGACCACAGACATGCTGTCTGACTGGTTCGCTATGGACCCGAGGGGGAGGGCAGACTGAAAGGCTTGCAACACTAGAAACACTGCCCTCAACTCCAGGACATTGATATGCAGGTTGGCCTCTAGTGGGAACCAAGTACCTTGGACTGTTCTTCCCAGATAATGCCCCCTCCACCCCATCTGGGAAGCATCCATGGTCACCATGGCCTTGGGTTAAGGGGAGACAAAAGGCAGCCTAACAGGATTTCCTCAGATTCCATCCATTCCATCCACTGGGCTATCTTGCAGTGGCTGGTGATTAATATAGGGTACTTCACTGGATGGGTTAGAAGAGAGCATTGTGATGTTAGAAGCCATTGTAGTTGGTGCATGTGGAACCTTGTTAATGGAACTAGAGTGATGATTGCTACTATGGACTCCAACGCTTGAAGGAACAGAAGCACTGGAACTTTGTTTTTGCAAAGAATAGGATATACTTGGGATTTTATCCTGGGTGTATACAGTGGATCTATTTTCGGCACAAAAGGGGGGGTGACCTGCTGTGGTGCGGAAGGAGATGTCGGCACCAACGTGGAAACTAAAGAAGCCGGTACCAACTGAGGTGTTGGTGCAGGTGATGGAGTCAGTGCCAAAGGCAGTGAAGTGACTGGTGCCGAAGAAGGAATCTGTTTAGAGAGCTTCAGAACCTTAGCTCTTAGTTCATAGTAGGAACCAACCAAAAGAGACTTTTGCTTTCTTGATGTCAGCACCAATGGATATGTTGGCACCAAGGAAATGCTTTTGGAACCAGAGGCCTTAGGAGACTTATCAGCCTTGGATAAAGCTTCTTCAAAAGTGGACATAAGAAGCCCTTTTAAGAATGAGCTTATTTTGTCATTTTACCAAGGCCCTAGTACTGAAGTCCTGGCAGATAGAACACTCAATGTCTAAGTGAGGAGCATCTAGACAATAAACACAAGCCGAATGCCTGTCAGAGTTGGGCATTTTTCAGCCGCAGTCCTGGCACTGCTTTACACCAGTCGTGCCCTTAGAATTTTCTGCCATGTAGGCAAGTGGCAGAGGAAAAGTCAACAAACACACCACACACAAATCAAAGAAAGAAAAGAAAAGGAAGTTCTACCAACAATGGTAAAACTACCAAAATGGTAAACAGAAAGGGAGAGAGGAAAGACTACTAGCGATGGTAGGAAAAGAATACCAACATGTATGGAAACACACTCAGAGAGGAAAAGTTGGGTAGAAATATGAAGAAAATTAAAGTTTTATGAGAACGAAAAGAAGAAAGACTAATATATTTTAAATTTTACTTAGCTGCTAGAAGAAAGTTGGCTGACGCATCTTGCTATAAGAGCAGCAAATGAGATCTGAGGTAAATGGAAGTGGGGCATTGTGGGTAGACTTTTAGTTCAAGAGATTTTAGGCTGGCCCGAGCTGTATAACGGCTGGGCCGTCCTCAGAAATGACACCCAACAGTCAAGAATGGATGAAAACTGACAACATCAGATCAACAGTTATGTGGATGACCATGGCAGGACTTGAACCTACAATTTTCTGCTTTGAAGTCAGAAGCAATTCCACACAGTCACAGTTTGAACCTAATACCCCCCTCATACACATACATACACACACACACACACACACACACACACACACACACACACACACACACACACACACACACACACACACACACACACACACAGAGATATAAAATCAGTACACTAGTGAGAAATTACTTGTGTGTTGTCAAACCAGCTACGGACCTCTTCATTGTGCATTCTGAATTTCATACGCCCGCTGCTTACCATCCAAAAAATCAACAACAAACATTAGATATTCAGTGGAATGGTCACTGATTACTATTAACTGAAGTGCTGTAAGTAAGCTTTTACACTTAAAAAGGGAAGAGAATAGAACACTAACTTGGGGGAAGATTTGTAAGAAGGAATGCATATGATGTGCATAGCAATTTGCTGAAAACCAAAGGGACTGGAATCAAAAACAAAACTTTGAATGGGACCTGCATACTGAGTTAGCAGTGAATCAGGCAGTGTGGAGAAAAATCAGTCAGAGCTCATACATTCATAAGGATTTATTGGTGTAACAAACTTGCCCAGTGAAGTGTTTCATGTTCAGTATCATGGAAGCTTTGATAAGTCTTCCAGTCATGAAAGAGAACTTTAAATGGAGAAGGTACTTTGTACAGTCAGTACTCTAACTAAACTGATATCTCTCTTTGCGAAACCTGCTAATTACTACTGCATTAACAGCTCTCTGTCTTGCTGCTGATTTCTATTATTTGCATGTCATTGTCTGGATTTTATTGTTTTCTATCACTGCAAGTTATTCACCTTTCTATTAAATGTGCATGTTTTGTGGTATAATGAGATAATCCTCACATGTATAGATAAACTTTCAGTTGCCCATCCAGAATCCACAATATCATGCACACACTCAAGTCATTGCACCCCAGGTTCCAACATGAGTCTATTATAGTCCATGTGGGTGTAAATGATCTGAGACATTCCTCACCAGACAATATGAAGAGAGACATAATGGATCTCTCAGAATATGTGTCACAGATAGATATGAGCCTTGCATTAAGCAACATTCTACCTGCACCAAGGATGATGCCACAGTATGAACATAAAATGATTGATTTTATTAATTGGCTTCTTTCTGATGTCACTCCAGGGGAATCCAATATCTGTCAACATGGGAAGACATGGTCAAAAAAACATGTTCTTTTGCCAAGGATGGGCTGCACTTGTCCCCGAAGGCTTTTTGATTTTGGCTAAAACTTTATCCACCCCTTTACAGTCTTAGGCAATACTAAAAAAAACAAAATTACCACAAGAGAAAAATGTCTACAAGCAACCATAAAGTGTTAATGCTCAGTGCTAGGGGACTAAACAAAAAACTCCACACCCTTCAAGCCCTCCTCACTCTGGAAAATGTAGACATCTGTGTTATGACAAAAACTTGGTTTAAAGCCATAGAAAGTACTCTGGCAGTGCAAGGCTACGGTACCTTACACGCACTTAGATCAACAACATCACAGACTGAGCCTAAAGGTGAAGACGTCTCGATCTATGCTAGCCACAAACATACCTCCAGACTGCTTAAACATGATGATAGCATGGCTCTCATCCATGTGAAAGTCACCACAGATAAAGTCCCTCACCACATCCTGGTTAGCTACAGGTCACCATTTACGTCCCTAGAGTCTCACAACTCTTACCTAAACATACCAGAGGTGTCACCATCCAACCGAACACCCTATTTACTGGTGACTTTAACTACCCCTTTACAGACTGTGAACTGTTCACTGCCTCAGGCACAATGCTTTCTGGACATTATCAACACAAACACCCAAAAACAGATACTGCATGCTCCAACCACAGGATCAAGCATACTGGATATGCTTTTGAAGTAAAAATCATCCCAGAAATCCCTACCTTTTACTGGTTTAGATGGAATTACTCTAAGGCAGACTACATACAAGTGACAGTTTGTCAAAATTCACAGTTGCCCCTAACCTCGAGACCACAGCTACCTATGCAGAGTCCCTGCACAAACATGTGAATGGCTGCGCAGAGGCTGCCGTGCCAACCAGAAGTAAACCCAAAACACTAAAAATAAACCCAACTGGTGGAATCCTCACCTAAACAGGGTATATATTAAAATACGAAAATTTATGGCCAAAATCAGGAAGAGCAACTCCCTTAAAGACAAGTGCTCTCTTATACAAATAAACAAGAAACTAAAAGGCCTAATTAAGTTCAGCAAGGCAAACCATGAAGGTAGGATAGCCTCACAGGATAAAGACAATCACAACACCTTTTTCAGCTATGTCCACAACCTTAAAGGCAATACACAGCACTGTGCTTAAGTGGTAGAGAATGCTACTACCTTCACTGATCAGGGTGGCAACAGATCTACTGGCTGATAATTTAGCTCAAACTTCACCTCCCCACACACCCCCTGCCAGCTTCACCAAGTGAAATCCCCTCCAACATACTTCCCTAGCTATCAACAGGGACCAGGTGCTGGCGGCAATCTCTAAAGTCAAGAGCACTGCCTCCATAGGCCCTGACAACATCCCCAGTTACCTCATGAACAGTCTAAAACACGACCTATCTGGACCACTTGAGGCACTCTTCAGCTACAGCCTTGAAACAGGCTACATTCCATGTTTATTCAGGACTGCAACAGTCATTCCTCATCATAAGAACAGACCATTAATCGACCCAGGGAACTACAGATCTAACAAGTCTAATATGGAAAGCCATGGAATGAATCATCATGGAAATGATATACAAGGAGACTGGCAAACTGCAGACACTGGGTCCATCCCAGTTTGGCTTTGTAAAGGGAAGGTCATGCCTACTTAACCTAGTTAGCTTCTTTGAGAGGGTCAGCAAGGCAATGGTTGGGGATGACTGTAAACTGGGAACTATTACAGATTACTCTCAAGACACAGATATCTTGCAAGAGGACTTAACACAAACAAATGACTGGTGCCAAAGCCATGGCCTGAATCTTAATGCTAAAAAATGCATTACAATGTTCTTTGGTACACAGTCAAGACAAACTAACTACTCCATTGATAAAACACACCTAAGAGATAACCCACTAGTATGGGATCTGGGAACATATGCAGACAGCAATTTGGCCTTTGATCAGCACATAGCTAAGATAAGAAAATCATTCTATGTTGCCCAGCTTATAGGCAAGAGTATGGCATCCAAATCCAAGGAAGTTATAGTAGTACACTACTTGCCCCTTATCTGACCTATCACTGCATACAGTGCCCTTTTGGCATGTATCTAACCAGAAACAACAGCTGGAATTCCCACAAAGGTTTCTCACCAGACAAATTCAGGGCATGAATACCCTGTCCTATACTGATTGCCCAAAGGTTCTGTCACTGTATTCAGTCTCCTACAGATTACTGAGAAGGGATCTTTGCCTGGGTTGCAGGGCTTCCTCAGACCCAGTCCTGACAGACCTGTTGCACATGCACAAAACAAACAGCACCAGAAACACTAGATCCAGAGATCTGAACTTCACTTGCGACATAAACAGAACATGCTGAAGAGACACATATGTATCCCAAATGATCCCCACACTATGGAATAGGCTCCCCCATCCATGCAAAACAGAGTTCATCCATGACCCTATTCAAACAAAACCTTGACAACTGTTTGGGAAATCGTAAATGTATCCCAGTCATAAGAAAAGGTTCATCCTAACATTCCCTTTATAAATTCTTAGTAACCCCCTACTAACATGCCCCACACATATAGACACCCATGATACTTTGGGACCCACATGGTTTAGGGTTCACGACTAGACCTGTAAGGGCTCCAGTGGTTGTTAGTCTAGTAACAGCTTATAACCTATGCACCTGTCAAGTTAGTGCAGAGGTTAAGGTTGTGAACTTTAGTTACTTTGGTACAGTTTGATTCTCTCAGCCATCCTTTACCTCCTGTGTGACCACATGCAAGTTATTTAACCAGACATTTGCTTCTGGGTCAACCTTGAAAAGGGACTGTATGTCCAGTGGGCCTACTATGTTAACAAATAGAACTATTACTACTACTACTACTATAATTGACCTATATTCTGAGCTTTTCTCCTAATGTCTTCACTGAAAAAGGTTCCCATTCAATCACACTTTCCTGCTAAACAACAAGCAAGTAAATAAATAAAATACTGAATGAATTAATCAATCAATGGGTAAATGGCCCAGACCCACACTTCTTGTACATCCCTGATTTGGCAGTAAGTACATGATTTTTCAATCATACTTTTGTCATTTTCCTCACAACATTTTTTTCTGGTAAACTGCAGAGGATTACAGTCAAAGATGCCAGAAACTGCATTGTTATAGTAAAAAACAAAAAAAAAAAGCATATTGATGCAAATCCTGTAAGTTTTCTGAAGTGGATTAGAATCCTGAAATGTAGTAATACTTAAAATGTATTTGTAACTGCAGGCCTTTTGTCACACCATTATTTTGATTTGCGCTTTGTCAAGTGTTACAAAGCAGAAAGGAGTACAGATAAACTTGGGGACAAAAAAATAAAAGGCGAGTATATGTAGACATTTGTGTGGTACAACACAAATTACTGTCCTCCTTGCAGTAGTAAGTATCATTACCAAGGCATTGGTATATGCAATTAGTACTCACCCTGCTGTGAGCTAGAAATTCCAGCAGCAAAACGCTCACATTACCTTTAGCACTTTGACAGCTAGGAAAGAGGATTGTGTAGGAGCAGGTGAGAAAAGCTGAAGGACTACAACTCAGGCATAACAAAAGTCGATAAATTAGACACTTTTGAAAGGAAGATCAGAAAAATGCACTTAGCTTTTCTTTCTTTTTTTTTTTTTTTTTGGAGATGACCTAAAAGACAAACTGGGTACTCACTGAAATGCAAGAAATAGTATCTAAATGTGAATGAGTGAAAGAAGAGAGGACATGTCTGACATCCCATTTAAAGTGAATGCAAAACCAATAGTTTTGCAGATAAGCCATTTGTGTGATGCAATCTTTTAGAGTTGTGCACTGTATTATGGAATATCATACAACGAATCTATCAGGACACACCACGAGAACACTGAATTCTTCAAAAAGTATACGTTCTTTATTCCAATCGATAAAATGAGAATGAATAAGCGCTTTCGCATGCGTCTTGCATGCTTCTTCAGATACAATTTAAAACATCTAACTTGGTTGCTTATATACATGTCATTATTAGCAATTATTGATAATCATTAGGACAATTATACTATTAAAACAATGATTAACCCATTAATAGGGGAATTCTTTCCTGTTCCTAGTTCGGTGCTGTGCATTTATTCTGTCTCCCTTTTAAAATTAGTAACAGCAACGTACACATAAATAAAGACAAGAGTGAATCTCTTATATACATAACACAACTTATATTCCAGATATGGCCGTGTTCATACCTAATCATCCTAACTCTAAAAATTTTCATAACTTGTTAAAACACTTTTGGTACTTGTAAAGCTCAAGAACAGATAATGCCATCTTCTCTATTTTGCTTACTGCAAAGTAGAGCGGAACAAATACATACTCCTGGTATGGAGCATCACTGCTGAGTATGTCGTACATAGAGTGTTCCTATTTTAAATAAACTAATTTAATATAATATCGTCCTATCAATGTTACGACACATTAAGCATTCTCGCGCTTTTCATAAATAAACATAACAAGTATCAATAACTGAAAATGAGGATCTGATAAAATAAAATAAAAATGAACTAAAATGCCCTTTTGAAAGTAGAGACTTCCATCTTCATGGTTGTTACTAACTTCTTTGCCCAATGTCTACATTAGACCATAATCATGTCGTGGTATCTAATAAGTACACATAACGGGTGTTACGTATACAAATAAATAAGACAGTGATAAACATTCTGAAAAAACGAGTTTAAGCAGCAGGTAAAATTAAAACATCAGTTACCAGGGTTGTCACTGACTTCATTCCCCATTCTCTACTGTTGGGTCACAAACGTATTATAATATCGCATACAAATACGAGCCATGTACTCGAAATGTATAAAATTATGATATATAAAATGTGTAACTATACACAGAAGAAATCTAACTAATAGTGAAAGCTATCTTAATATAACTCAATAGTTATGCAGATAAGCCATTTGTGTGATGCAATCTTTTAGAGTTGTGCACTGTATTATGGAATACCAAGAGGTAGACTAAAAATCAAAATCTCATCAAGATGTTGGACCCCGTGTGGGCAGACTGTGTTATATCACATAAAAATATTAAAAAATGTATACAGTCTCTCAGGCTGATGTTAAAATGAAGGAAACATCAAGACATGATGACATTAATGTGTTTTTCATCTTTCAGTTTTTGGGTGCAGTTCTCCTTTAAGGTGACATGGTTAGTAAAAACACCATCTGCCATCTACTTTTAATGTATTATGGGTATGCTTAACAATATTTTTTAACACAAAATTATTAACAATTCAAAACCCTTGGATCCCTAATGGTAATATTTTACTTACTTTGAATGTGGTGAATCCTCCTGCAAATCTATAGATGGTGTTGGTGTTTCTGCCCTCTTTGTCTTCTGAGCATTTACTGCAGGTGGTGGTCTCTCTCCATTCAGACGATCTGGTAGGGATGCCTCTCTGTTCATGTTTGCCTCTGAATAGGGGCAGCCTACTAACCTAAAGCAAAGGAAAAACAGACCATATGAAACTATGATGTCCAAGAAACATAGATACTTAAAAGCCTGATAAAAATTGCTGAGTTAGTAGGCAGGCCACTAACATCACAATGCTTTCAGTCTGGAAGTCAGCTTGCAAAACTTCAATGGGCAACAAGCAACAAAGAAGGCTGTGAGTAACAATTTAGACATGCAAAACTGCAAGCACCTGAAAGTTTTTTTTTTTTTTTTTGGGGGGGGGGTGGCTATATCCCTGCATCACCTAATTCTAAACATACTAATTCTAGGGTCTCTGCACCTTGGGGAAGTAAGAAAATCAGAGATCCTTTTTTTGCAATTTCAAGTACAGGAATTACAACAGATATCTTAGAGAGCTACATAACATGTGATGGGCTCAGAAGCAGTTTAGTAGGAGGATCTACCTCCACAGCAACTTCTTCTAAGCCGGGAAGCTTGCTCCTGACAAAAAATGGTGGCAAAGGTGTGCTATAATTACAAGCAACATTAACTACTAAGGGGATATGGTGGCAGAAGAAGAATCCTGACAAATTCTTTGAAGAAGGGGTCCAACATGGCAGTGTTGATTCTTAAAGAAACTGTTGCAAACACCTACTCCAACAGCAAAAAAGATATGTTTATCTTGCTGCAAATAACTCAAATAGGACTTGTTAACATAAAAGAAATGGACATGTCGGGTAAACAATTTTCCACAGCATTCATTATAACTTTCCTCTGGTGTAAGCTTAACGTATAAAAAGCTGAGCATCCAAGTCCTCTACTGATGTCCCTCTGTATTACTTGGCCAGTATGAAAAAGCCTAAAAAAAATTTGTATGTGCTAGATGTCACATTTATGCTTCCCACACATAAAGTAGGGCATAAAAGGGACATACAGACGCAACTTCTTTTGCTACCAGTTTGAACACCATTTTTGCCAGTTGGTTTGTATGCTTTGTGACTGTACTGAATATTTAGCAACACCAGTAAAGTGTCCCATCGGGGTTACTTTTTTACTTTTCTTTGCGTATTTTGGATATCTCCTGGTTCAACACCTTCCTCGAGATCCCTTCTTTTCGGATGCTTTCTCTTCAAACTCGGTTTCCTTTTTTACCCCAAGCATTTCTGGTGTCTTTGGATCTGAAAGATGCTTACCTTCATATCCCTATTCACTCTCTCTTCAAGAAGTTTTTATGTTCCTCTGTGTCTTCCTCTCATTTTCAGTTCTCTGCTTTGCCCTTTGGCCTCTTCTACTGCCCCAAGGGTATTCACAAAATGCGTAGCTCCAGTGACTGCCTTCTGCTTATGCTCCAAGGCATTCAGATTTTTCATTATCTAAATGACCTGTTGCTTCAGGCACCTTCTTCCCAGTCGATTGTTACAGGATCTACAGTTTACAATCTTCCCTTCTTTAAAGTCTGGGGTTTACGATCAACTTCCAAAAGTCTGTCCTGACTTCCTCTAAGGATCACGTGCATCTAGGTTGCAGGATTCAGATGGTGCCAATGTTGGCCTCTCTTCCACCAGCAAAGGTATTGTCATTGACAGCCTTCCTCTGGCTGCCATGCCAGGGAGTTCTTTGGGCCATGGGATTCATGGCCTCTTCTATTCCAATGTTTCCTCTTGCCAGACTGCATATGCAGAAGCTTCAGTGGTACCTCAAGTCAGTTTGACTACAGCACTATCACCCTCTGAATTTCACTGTACCTCTCCTTCCATATCTCAAGAAGGAATTCAGGTGGTAGATTCAACAGTTTGCTCTCAACCCAGACTGGCCCTTTTAGCTTCCATTCCCATCTTAAGAGCTGTTCACCAATGCCTCAGACATGGGGTGCAGGGCTTCTCTTGGTCACCTGAAGGTTCAGGGTCTTTGGCCTCCCTATCAAAAGTCAGACCATATCAATATCAAATAAATGAGAGCTCTAATTCTGGCCTTTCAGGTGTTTCACCCCATGTTCTCTTCAGACTTCTTGAAAGTATACACAAACGATACTGCAGTGATGTGGTATGTCAACAAGCAGGGGGCGCAAGATCTTTCCTTCGCTGCAGGATGGCGCTTCAGGCTTGGGAAGTGGCTCTCAGTTATCAGCTAACTCTTCAGGCACTATACATTTCTTCAGAGCACAATCTAGTGGCAGACTGTCTGAGCAGGTCCAAAACACAGGCTCATGAATGGATGCTTCACAGAGATGTGTTTCTGGACACTGTTCGTCAGAGGGGTATTCCTCGGGTAGATATTTCTGCCTCCCCTCTGAACAAGCAGATTCCTCTCTTCTGTTCCAGACTGCCATGCCATCTGGCATGGAAGACAGACACCCTTTCCTTTCCTTGGAAGGGGAGGTTTCTTTATGCTTTTCCTCCCCTTCCTCTACTTCCAGCAGGCCTGGAGAAGATTTAGCTGGACTCCCAAAAATCTTGGTAGTGACTCCCTTTTGGCCAAGACAGCACTGCTTCTTCCCTTAATGCACCTGGCCAGGAGCAATCATCACAAGGTACCTCACCAGTTGGATCTCCTCACACAGGGCAAGGGGCATCTCATCCATCCCCACTTGTCCACTCTTGAACTGACACTGTGGGTGATAGGGTTTTGATCCCTTTCAGGCACCTTTGTTTCTGAGGACGTGCTCAGGGCTTTACAGGAGGCAAGGAAACCCTCAACCAGAAAATCTTACATGTCCAAATGGAAAATATTTTTGGTGTAGTGCCATGCTCGTAACCAGGACCCTTTTTCAATGGGGGTCCCTCTGGTCCTTTCTTATTTGTGTGAGCTTCTCCAGTCTGGCTTGGACTATTTTTCTGTGAAGGCCCATTTGTCAGCCATTTTTGCTTGTCTGTCCTTGAATCCTCCTTTGACTTCTCGTTTTGAGGTCAAACAATTTTTAAAGGCATCCTTGCATATTAGGCCTACAAGAAAACCAATTCTTCCTCCTTGGGACTTCAATTTTGTTTTGGAAAAGCTGTCTCAGGCTGCTTTTAAGCCGGCAGACTCTGCTTCTTTGCAACATTATACCTGGAAGACTGTTTTGTTGCTGGATCTTACTTCTGGTCAGAGGGTTTCTGAGCTGGGCCCTTATGGACATTCCTCCTCTTCTTTTTCCACAGGGATAGAGTGTCCCTTAGTACTAATCATTCTTTTATGCCCAAGGCAGTAAATAAGATGTCCTTGAATCAGTCAGTACAAACCTCCCCCTTTTTTTCATCTCCTCAGTCTGCTAGTGAAAGGGTCCTGCATAGCTTGGATTTGCACAGACAGCTCACGTACTATTTGGATAAAACTAGGTCCATTCATAAGTCTGATCAGCTTTTTCTTTCTTTCATCCCAGGTGTTTGGGTTTGGCTGTTTTTAAGCAAACCATCTCCTCGTGGAAATCTAAGGCCATTTCCTTTTGTTATTCTTTTCATGGCAAATCTGTTTACTTCTGTTACATTCCACTAGGGCTGTTGCGCCTCTTCTGGTGCCTTCTTCAAGGGGTTAGGCACCAATTCCATCCCTGAACCTGCTACCTTGTCTTCAGTGTATACCTCTACTAAACATTATAAGTTGGATATGGTTTCTAGGGCCAGAGCAGGGTTTCCTGAAACCACTGTATGTGGGTTTGTTGAAGGCTCTTCTAAGCCTTTCACCTCCCATTCTGTTTCTTCACCTTTTTTACACTCCCTTCTGTGAAAAATACTGCAACAGAAATATAGAAGGACACAGTACAGTTGTTTAAAATCTTTCTATAACAGTAGATGTTCTCTTCACTGTTGCAGTGTTCACTCACTCCCTCCAACCCCCTCTTGTTTATTCTGCATTTTTTCCTTCTGGATGTGCATGGACTCCTTTGTCTAGCGGCGACTTTTCTCTTCTGGGGCAATTCAGTTCTAGGTAGTTGCATCCTTACATTCCTTTTATGCCCTACTTTGTATAAGGGGAGTATAAGTGTGACATACAGTGCATACAAGATTTTTTTTAGGCTTTTTCACACTGGCCAAGTGTCAGGCTGCCCAGGGCGGGACATCCCTTCTATGAAGAATACTGCAACAGAGAAGTGAAATGCAACTACATCTACTGTTATGGTAAGATTTTACACAACTGTACTTTCTTTAATCAAAGAACATAGCATGAATTTACAAAGCAAAAGGTAAAACATGTATTGGTAGAATAAAATGAATGATGAATTCTTGTAGCTCTATTTCAAAGATGGAATTCAAAGCACAAATCAATAAAAGAAGAAAAACAGAAAAAGCACTGTGAACTTCTGCAGGCCATCCAGACCAAGACCTCCTGATTAAGTAGTAACAAAGCAAGATTAACTAACAAAGCAAGATTAACATTTAAATCAATCACTTTATGTTCCTAGGCTCCAAACACAACTGTCCACTGGCTTTCTTTATCAGGGATCTCTTCTTTAACACACCTCCTATTTTCAGCACTAATACTGCAAGACTTCATTTGATTGACTGTAGTCCATAAATGCATGGCAGATGCATCCTATGGCTGTTACCAGAGAACAATAAACTGTAAAGCTGTCTCATGTAAGACATACTTATAGCTGTGATTTTCACTAAATTTTGAAAACAACATGCAGACAGACCCCGGGAACGACCGCCCTATTAGCCTGACGAGCTTGGTCTGCAAGGTCATGGAACTCATAAACAAAGAAATTGGTAATCTCCAAACTCTGGACCTCACACAGTTCGGGTTTGTAAAAGGCAGATCACGTCTCCCAAACCTGATAGACTTCTTTGAAGCAGTCACCAAAGTCATAGATGAGAGTAAGGTGGTTCACACAGCCTATCTAGATCTCGCCAAGGCTTTCGACACCATCCCCCACTCTGGAATTATAGATAAACTCAATAAACTAGCTATAAATCCCTATGTCACAAGATGGGTTGCCAACTGGCTTACTGACAGAACCCACACTGTGAAAGTAGCAGACTACAAATCAGACTTCAGACCAGTGACAAGTGGAGTACCACAGGGTTCAGTCCTGGGTCCTCTCCTGTTTGGTATTTACTTCTCTGAAGTACAGGGTAACACAGAAGGTCTTTGGCTAACTAAGTTTGCAGATGACTGCAAACTAGGAGCCATAATCGAAACTCCTAACGGTGTGGACATCCTACAAAAGGGCCTCACTGAGACAAATGCCTGGTGTCAAAGCCATGGCCTCAAGCTCAATGCCAAAAAGTGCATTGTCATCCTTTTTGGTAAAAACTCTGTACAGATGAACTACCACACAGGCGGTAGTCTACTTAACACTGAAAGTGTGATAACAGACCTTGGGACACAGGTGGACAGTAGCTTCTCCTTTGATAATCACATTGCCACATTGGTCAGGAAATCCTTCTACGTGGCACACCTCATTACTTTTACTTTACTTTACATTACTTTAAAGGTTTCTCATCCAGAAAAAAAGAGGTCATTGTTCCCCTCTACTCATCACTCATTTGACCCATTAGAGAGTACAATGCTCCTTTTGGTATGTACCTCACAAGACATCTACAACAACTGGAAAGGCTGCAGAAATACCTCACAAAGAAGATTACTGGCCTCAAACAGATGCCTATGCAGACAGTCTAAAAAAACTCCAGATTTACTCCGTCACATATCGCCTACTCAGAGGTGATCTCTGCCTAACATACAAAGCTATGTCAAACCCAGAGCTGTTGGACATGCTCCACTTAAAGAAATCCCAATCCCTCCGAGCTACAAGCTCTAGGGACGTAAACCGTGTCACCACAATAAACAGACCATGCTGGAGGGATAGATTCCTGTCCCAAAGACTTACTCTGGATCAGACTACCTATCTATGTCAAACAGAGCTCCTCATTAGCACTCTTCAAGAAAAGTCTTGATGACTGGATGGGAAATAGGGAATTGACCCCAGGGATTACTTCTGTGGCTCTGCTTGACAGGGGCACAGCAAAATAATTTTCTTGGGTGGTGAAAGCCAGGGTACCTTTTTGGATAGGCTTATATAGGCCCTAGGGCCAATAGCCTAGTACCTAACTATGAACCTAAAAAGGCCAGGTCATCAGCTGCAACCTAAAATTATATAACTTGGAAAAATAAGCAGGTGTTAAACAGCATCATCAAAATGGTTCAAAAGTTATTCATGAAATTTTCAGGGAAAGTTACTAGAATAATGACCTGTGAAACATCCACCAGCCCTGCAAACCTCCACAGACAAAATGCTGATGCAATTTACAATAGCAGCTATCTCAGTTATTTCATGGCCATGAGCAAAATAAAGATGATCTTTCACATGAATGCAATCAGCTCAGCTGGCTAACACGTACTTGAGGACATAAAAAGAAAAACAGAGGAATAAACTATTAAGGTCTGTCTAGCCCACACAGCTGTTTGCAGCTGTATGATAATCTCTTTACATTCTATCAATCAATTCATACTTTAATACACTTCAAAGAAGGCACATAAAAAAAAAAAAAAATCAAGTAAATGAAGACTTCATCTTTCCCATGAACACATTCCTATACGCCAACTTACTCATGACCCATCTATCTTCATTTGAATAAACATTTCTTGGATACTAACATGACAACTGGCTGGGACAAAAATAACAAATAACTGAAATAATAATAATACCCATTTGTTAACCAGGTAGGCCTGCTGGACACAATCACTTTTCAGGGATGACCCGGGAACAGCATCTGGTTAAGTGACTTGCCCAAGGTCACGCAGTAGGGAAATCAGGGCTGAAGGAATCAGACCCTGTACTACAGGAACTACAGCTCACAATGTTAATGCTCTATGCCAACTGCCAGAAAAAGAATAAAATGACATGCTAAGACTCAAGACAGCTGCAGATATACACATGAAGGCATCAGAACACAACAGATCAAAGGACCTTCTGATTCATCAGTCTAACCTTTATCATTAACAAGGCTATGGAAGAGATACTGATGAAACTGGTTCAGAAGGATGCAAGCAATTTATGACTCCAAAGTATAAACCAGTTTAGCTTTCTGAAGGGTAGGGCATGTATTTTAAACACAGTCAACTTCTTTATCATACTCAAAGCTACAATGAAAGAGGGACATTCACTGCGTACAGCTTACCTTGATATCACAAAAGTATCTGACAGCACTCCAGACACAATAAATTCTAGGACAGCATGGATAATACTTGTGTAATCTGTTAGGTGTCCAACTGGCTCTTAAGAAAAAATAACTCAAATGCGGAAGGCTTTAAGCAAGAAAGCTTTTTACTTTCTGGTATCATCTTCTCAGATAAACAAATTAACACTAAACATCTTTTCATCATCAAATATGGTACATTACTCCTTTTCCTCTAAAGATACTTCAGTAAGAGTCAGATTATCTGAAACAACCCTGTATTGGTTTGTGATTTACTACAACTGCTTGGTTAGAGATTTGTTTTGATTTATGTATTTCTTACCTCTGTTTTTCACTGTTTTTAGGAAGAAAGGGATAGCATGTAGACAAAGATTTATGTTGGTTTATATTTTGTTTTACCACTGATTTTCACTGCTGTTAGAAAGGCAACCTTCAGCCATCCCAAGAAGCCTAGTCAGCTACAAACTCACACAGACAGCAGACAGGGCAATCCAGAGCTTATCTGAAACAATCCAGTGTTGGTTTGTGATGTATTTTTACTGCTACAAACAGATGCAACTGCAAGTGCTACTGAAAGAAATCCAGCATTTGTGAGACTGTCACAACTGGTACAGGAGGTTAAAGTGCCAGCTTTTCAAATTGTTTATTCCTTTGCACCTGAAAATGCATTTTTAAAGGAGTATGCCATTAATGACATGAGAAAACACAAGTACCTTGTACAGTGCACTAAATGCTATGCATATTTAAAGGTAACACCTGCTAACACGGGTGACCTGTGTTCCTCATGTCACAAGCCAGATGATTTGCCATTGATTACTACACTGTTCATTTGCTAGATCATTTACCATTATTAATAGTACATTTAAACTTACAGATAATGATTTTATTTGTGCAAATGCACAGCTTGGAAAAACTACACTTATGTCAAATCCTACCATAACAGAAGATGTCCTTTTCACTGCTACAGTATTCTTTAACTGAGGGATTTCCTGCCAAGGATAGCACAACATCTGGCCAGTATACCAAAGCCTTTAGATCACCTACGCACTATATGTCACACATATGCTTCCCGCACAAGGCATAGAACATAAAGGTGATATACAGATGCAAACACTCATAACTGAAAAATCCCAGGAGGAAAGTTCAGTTGTGTACACTAACCATAAATGTAGATGTTCGAGTGTATTCACTGCTGCAGTCATCACACTTGGGTTATCTGCCTGCAGGCAGCCCTCAGTCGGCCCGAATACCAGAGACTCAGTATTTCTGTGTCGGTTGCTGTTGCTCCAGGTCTGACATCAGGTCGTCAGGGGTATAAAAACAGGCAGCAGACACCATTACATCAGTTTTTCTTGCCCCAAATGTCAGGACCCCCCCCCCCCAACAGGTGGAAAAATCTCCACCAGTAAAAAGTAAATACCAATACCCCTGCAAGGGATGAGTAGTATACACAAAGAGGAGAGAGAGAGAGAGAGAAGGGGGCTGGAGGGAGGGAAACCAGGACTGCAACAGTGAATACACTCAAACATCTACATTTATGGTAAGTGTACACATCTGTACTATGTTCTTCGTGTTTCACTGTTGCAGTCATCACACTTGGGTTGATTCCCAAAGCAGTAGAAAGGGTGGAGGCAGTCAAGAAGTGTTTGGGCAGGCTAGTTTGCCCTGCAGGACTGCAGTTGCAAAACCCACCCTGGACTTGGAAAATATAGGCAGGTGGTAATGCTTGGTGAATGTGTGTACAGAACTCCAGGTAGCAGCCTCCAGAATGCCCCTGGAAGGGACTCCCCTGAGGAATGCTGTAGAGGTAGAAGTTGCCCTAGTGGAATGTGTTCTGACCCCCTGAGGGGTTGGTCTCCCATGGTGTTTGTAGCAGAAATGGATACAGTGCGCTATCCATTTGGAAACTGGCTGTTTTGAATTGGCCTTGCCCTCTGCCCCTGGTGCAAAACTGAGTAGTAACTGGTCAGATTTCCTGAAGGGCTTAGTCCTATCCAGGTAGAATCTGAGCTGTCTGTGCACATCCAAAGAGTGCAGGATCCTTTCCCCTTTATTTTAAGGATTAGAGAAGAAGGTTAGCAAATGGATAGATTTGTTCAGAGCCACACTGGACACCACTTTGGGCATAAAGGAAGGATTGGTCCTGAGGGAGACCCTGTCAGAATGAAAAATGATGAAGGGTTCCACGGCCATAGTTGCTTGTAGTTCAGACACTCTTCTTGCTGAAGTGATGGCCAGGAGCAATACTGTTTTCCAAGAGAGGAATTTTGAGTCTGCTGACGCTGCAGGCTAAATAGGGGGCAGTGTGAGCTTTTCCAGTACAAAGTTAAGGTGGGGTGCTCTCTTTGGTGGTCTTAAGTTGTTTGCTCCTCTCAGGAACTGTTTGATGAGAGGGTGAGAGAATAGGGGTGGCTCAGAATTGTAATGAGCTGAGATGGCAGAGGCATGGATCTTAATGGAGGAAAAGGATAGGTCTCTGTGGAGTAGATCTGCTAAGTAATCCAGGATTAGAGGTAGGGAGGGCAGAGTTGTGTCCTCTCCTTTAGACTCAATCCAGGAGCAATACCTTTTCCACTTATCAGCATAGGATTTCCTTGTACTGGGTCTTCTGGATTCAAGAATGACGTCCAGTACCTGCTAGCTTTGGCTGGTTACTGGGAGAGAATTCAAGGAATAAGTCAGGCTGCAAGATTTAGGGTTTGCAGTTGCAGATGCAAAATCTGTCCCCCCTGCTGAGTGAGCAGGGTGGGTCTCTGGGGTGGGTGCCAGGGTGGCACCAGTGACAGGCTACGCCGGAGTGAGTACCAGTGCTGGCATGGCCCGTCCAGGGCAATTAGAATTGTCCTTGGTCTGTCCTGCCTTATCTTGAGCAATATTCTTGAGAGAAGGGGCAGAGGGGGAAATGCATAGATTGAGAGGTTTACCCACTGGAAGGATAAGGCAACCATTTTCCAGGCCCTGCTATGAGGTGTCCTGGTGCAGAATTTGCTGAGCTGGTGATTGCTGGGGAAGGCAAAGAGGTCCCCCATTTCTGAATCAGAAGGCTGAACATTCTGGGCTGTAGCTGACACTTGTGTGGGTCTAGGAGATTTCTGCTTAAGTCATCTGACAGTGTGTTTTGTCTGCCTGGCAGGAATTGAGCTTCCAGATGGACCTGCATGCCCAAGGCCATGTTCCACAGGGCTATGGCTAGCCTGCAGAGTGGGTTCCCCCCTGCTTGTTGATGTACCACATAACTGTGGTGTTGTCTGTTTTTATTAGCAGTGGTCCTGGTGAGAGTAGGGATCTGAAAGCTGTTAGAGCATGCTGCACAGCTAGCATCTCTTTTTGGTTTATGTGCAGATGAATTTGACTTGGGCTCCAGTGGGCCTAAATGCACTTGTCGTCCAGGTGTGCCCCTCAGGCATAATCTGATGCATATGTGGTTAGGGTCTGGGCGTCGTGGGGTTGAGTAAAGGGTAGTCCCTTGTTGTGGTTGCATGCTGCTGCCCAACAAAGAAACTCTGTCCTTAGACAACGTATGATAGGAATGACGGTTTCCAGGTCCAGAGAACATTGGCACCAAAGACCTTTTAAGTACTACTGAAGTTTCTTCGTACGCAGTCTGGCATATGGAATTAGTAGGATGCATGAGGCCATGAACCCTAAGGCCTGCAAGATTTTCCTTGCAGATAGCTGGGTTCTGGTGGCCATTTGACTGAAGTAGTCTGTCAGACTTGTTTTCTGGTGTAAGGAATGTCACCTGGGATGCTGTGTCCAAGCTTGCTCCCAGGAATGCAATCTTTTGACTGGGGACTAGTTTTGATTTCTTTTCACTGATGGTGTACCCCACGGAGGTTAGCAGATTTTTTACAAATGTATGGTGCTGCAATAGCATTTCCTGACTGTCTGTCTGAATCAGGCAGTTGTCCAATTATGGGTAAATTTGAAATTTTCTCTGTCTACAGTAGGCAATTGCTGGAGCCAGGCATTTTGTGAATACTCTGGGAGCAGTGGATAAGCCAAAGGGAAGTGCAGAGAACTGATAATGCATAGATCCTGCCCTGAAACACAGACATTTTGTATGAGTCCCTTATAGGGGATGTGCAGATAGGCTTCTTTTAAGTCTAGGGTAGCTAACCAGGCATCTTTGGCCAGCATAGGAAGCTGCTGCAGGGTGAGCATTTTGAATTTTGGTACCACCAGGAAGGTGTTTAGGTTGGAAAGATCTAGGATTGGGCACCAAGTGCCCTCTTTTCTGGGTACCAGGAAAAGTCTGGAATAGAACCCTTGACCTATCTGTTCCGCAGGAACAGGCTGAATTGCCCTTATAGAGAGCAGGGATTGAACTTGGTTTTGTGCCTCTGCCCACTGGTTTGGAGGAAGGTCTGGGAACCCTTTTGGGGCTGGCAGTGAGTGGAAGTAAAATTTGTACCCCTGGGATATAATGTTGAGGACCCACCAGTCTTTGGTGATGGAAGTCCAGTTTTTTACATGATGGGCAAGTTTTCCTCCTAGGGGCACAAGCAGTTGGGCAGAGGTGGGGAGTGGAGTTGGGAAGTCATTGGGAATTCTTCCCGTAAAGGAGGTGGCTTAGCACTGCCTGTTTTTGAAGTGGAGGCACTCCATTGCTTAGATCTCTGCATACCCTGAGACTGTAGTCTGGGGGGGGGGGTCTGTTTCCCCTGGGTCTAGTTTTAGATGGCCTTGAGGGGGCTGGAAAGGACCAATGTTTCGAGGGGCAATGCCTACTGAATCTAGGAGGCTGTACTTTCAAGAAATCTTTGACTGTCTGCATAGATTTAACCTTTTCTTCCATCTTTTTAAGAACCTCTTCTGCTGTGGTGCCAAACAGATTATCCTTATTCAAAGGAGCGTCTAGTAATTTTGATTTGACATGGTCTGGCAAGGTTTGCACCTTAAGCCAAGCATGCCTTCTCAGTCCAGAACCAGTGACTGCTGCCCTGCAAGATGCTTCTAGAGTGTCAAAGCCACAGCGCAATGTATGCTTGCTGACTTGGTTTGCAGAATGCATAAGCTCTAGTAATTCTTTATTTTCTGCAGTGTGTGTAAAGGTAGCTATTGTTTGCTTAATAAGTTCCATAATATGTTGTTGGTACTTCAACATGTGAAACTGGCAATTCAAAGCCCTAATGGTGAGAGTTGCAGAGGTGTATACTTTCTTACCCCATCTGTCTAAAGCTCTGGAGTCCCTGTCCGAAGGGGTGGGATTCTTAGCTGTAGTTGCTTTGACACTTTTAGACCCCTGGGAGATGGCCGCTGGGTCAGCAGTAGGATTTTTGAAAAGAAATTTGTGAGAGTCAAATACGCTGCAGTACCTGTCTGGTTTCCTACGAGCAGAGGGTAAAGTATCAGGAGTTAAAATGGATTTCATAAAGACATCATCCACAACATCCAGGACTGGGGGTATTGCTAAAGGCCCATGTTGTGGCAAGTCTAGAAATTCTCTGAGTCTCTTTTTGGACTGAGGATAGTCTTGGCATTCCCAGTGGAAATGCTCTCTTAAAGTATATAAGCTTTCCCCAAAGGAAAAATCCTCTGGAGGAGAAGCAGAGGGAATAGATTCCTGTGCATCTGTATCCTCATAAGCAGATAAAGGCATGTCTTCATAATCAGATACCTCAGAGTCTTCAGACTCTTGGTCTGTTAAAGCTGCTGGTGACAGGTCTCTTTTTCTCTTAGCAGGGGAAGGTCTTCTGTCGTTTTAAGCATTTGATGTTGTGGCAAGGAAGCAGGTGCATGAGTATAGGTCATCGGTTTTTTAGGCGTAGTTTGTACTCTTGGCCTTAAAACTCGGTAGTTTTAGACAGAACTGAAGACGCGAAAAAAGTTGTTGCTTTGTGTCGAATATCGGTAGTGTGAAAAACTTCCTCAGAAGTCAGTGTCTGCTCAGTGGCTCTGGACCCATCCAAGGTAGAGACATCCCCAGGTTCTGTCGAAGAAGAGTCTTGCAGCATACCGGACTCCGAACTGATCTCGGTAGAGGCCTGCAAATCCACTGAAGCAGGCATCAGGGGCTGCGACAGCACCTCGCTGAGTACCGGCGAACTGGTGACTAGCTTAACGGAAGCGTCGTCGGCAGTTTTGGACCTGTGCGATCTGTCTCTGTCTTTATCCTTATGTTTTTTCTGTAGATCGTTAGTCGGATGGATTACCGAAGCAGCCATCTTGGAATACAGAGAATGAAAGTATTTAGCGACAATAAGGGCCTGACGACAAATAGTTTGGGCATTGCACAAGGCACAAAACCGACAGCGAGGGTCGTCGTGGTCAGGCCCTAAACAGGTGACCCAGTAAGAATGAAAATCTTAGTGTGGTATTTGCTTTCCACAGGCAAGACAATTATTAACTTTTTCTGACATCAATTAGAGCAAGAAAAAATGATCCACAACAGGGTACTTCACTTTAGAAGACTTCAGGATAATTCAATTCGATAATGAAAACTCAGGTAGCGGCCGACCTGCACTAGTGCGAACTGCTTCTGCTTCAGGCTCCTCGGCAAGAAAGGCGTCGGCTGCCTGTTTTTATACACCTGGCAACCGGACGTCAGACCTGGAGTGACAGCAACTGATGCAGAAATACTAAGTCTCTGGTATTCGGGCCGATTGAGGGCTACCTGCAGGCAGATAACCCAAGTGCGATGACTGCAACAGTGAAACACGAAGAACATCAGAACACCCTCAGGGACAAAAGAGAAGATGTACATCTAGAAGGAAAAGGAAACAAGGGCCCCAACTGTTAACAGTGAAAAGGAGGACATCTACTCGCGTGGTAAGATTTTACACAATTGTACTATGTCCTCCCACACCAAAGTTGCAGTACTCTTTACCTAAGAGACAGGATAAGAGCTAAGAGGAATCTTGGGAGGAGGAAGGCACAGAACAGCCCTTTATAAACCCATGCAGGATAGCCCTGGCAAAGCCTGCTCTGGTCCTGGAAATGACATAGTGAAAGTATGAACAGAGGACAAAGTAGAAGCCTCAAGGATGGTATTGGTATCCAAACTCTTGAAAAAGGAACCAGAGAAGCAACTGGCCTAATACAATGTGCCTTTACATATGAGGAAAGATATTTGCCATTAAAACAAGAAAAAAAGGAATTGGCCGTAGAAATCCAAGAAGAGATGGTTTGCTTAGAAACAGTCAAACCCAAAGTCATGAGAGGAAACAAAAAGTACAGTTGTGTACCTACCATAAATGTAGATGTTCGAGTGTATTCACTGTTGCAGTCATTACTCTTGGGTTATCCTGCTGCAGGCTACCCACAGTCGGCCAGAATTCCAAAGTCTAGGTCCGGCGTCGGTTGCTGTCACCTCTTCCTTGACGTCAGTGTGCCAGGGGTATAAAAGATGCAGCCAACGCCATTTTCTTCATTTTTTCTTGCCCCAGATGTCAGGTGCCCCAAATAGGTAGGCTGAAAAATACAGCAATAAGAAATGCATGCACAAAAATAACATTTCTTTCATCTACAAGCAAATACACCAAAAAGGTTGTATAGGATAGAGAAGTGTAGATAAGTCCCAGCAAAGAGAAGGGGGATGGTGGGTGGGTAACCTGGACTGCAACAGTGAATACACTCAAACATCTACATTTATGGTAGGTACACACCTGTATTATGTTCATCGTGTTTCACTGTTGCAGTCATTACTCTTGGGTTGAATTCCAAAGCTGAGGATGGGTGGCTGGGCTAAATAGGATTAGGACAGGCTATGAGGCCCTGCAGAACTGCAGTGGAGAAGCCTGCTTTGGACTTGTGGTAGTGCTTTGTAAAGGTGTGCACTGAACTCCAAGTTGCAGCCACTCAGATTTCTTTGGTTGGTACTCCTCTGAGGAAGGCTGCTGAAGTGGCTGCTGCTCTGGTGGAATGAGGCCTAATGCCCTTAGGCACTGATTTGCCATGTTGTGAATAGCAGAAATGGATGCAATGGCCTATCCATGTAGAAATAGTCTGTTTTGATATTGCCTTTCCTCGTGATCCTGCATCATATGACACTAAAAGTTGCTCAGTCTTTCTGAAAGCTTTAACTCTGTCCAAGTAGAAGCGTAACTGCCTGTGTAAGTCCAAAGAATGCAGGATTTTCTCACCCTTGTTCTGTAGATTTGGGTAAAAGGTAGGCAAGTGAATGGTTTGATTGAGGGCCACACTGGACACCACCTTAGGCATAAATGTCGGGTTTGTCCTCAGAGAAACCCTGTCTAGATGAAAAATGATGAAAGGTTCCACAGCCATGAGTGCTTGCAACTCCGAGACTCTCCTTGCAGAGGTTATGGCTAGGAGCAGTGCTGTTTTCCAGGATAATAATTTAATATCCGCTGTGGATGCTGGCTCAAAAGGAGGCAGTGTGAGTTTTTCCAAAACATAACTGAGGTCCCAGGCCGGAATTGGTGCTTTCCTTGGAGGCCTAATGTTTTTGGCCCCTCTGAGGTACTGCCTTATTAAAGGATGAGAAAAGATAGGTGGTCCCGTATTGTAATGTGCAGAAATGGCAGAGGCATGAATCTTAATTGATGAGAAAGAAAGGTCTTTGTTCAGCATCTCAGTTAGGTATTGTAAAATCTGAGGAATATTTGGTACAGACATGTCAATGCCTTGTTCCTGGTTCCAAGCACAGAATCTCTTCCATTTTTCTGCATAAGATTTTCTGGTACTGGGCCTCCTGGCCTCCAAGATAACATCCATAACAGCTTCTGAGAGAGGGTTTTTTTGAATGGCTACATTATCCGCCATGCTGCCAGATTTAAGGTCCTGAGTTGGCTGTGCAGGATCTGATTGTTTTGTTGGGTCAGCAAGTGAGAAGTTTGAGGCAATATCCATGCTGGACCTTGAGACAGGCTCTTTAGTATTGGGTACCAGTGCTGGCGTGGCCAGTCTGGTGCAATCAGAATCATTTTTGGCTTCTCTTGTCTGACCTTTAGGAGTACTCTGGGAAGGAGAAGGAGAGGCAGAGGGGGAAAAGCATATACTGTTACATTTTTCTAGCTGAATGATAGGGCGTCCACTTTCCATGCTTGCTTGTGGTAAATCCTTGCGCAAAATCTCTGCAACTGACAGTTGTGAAGGGAGGCAAACAGATCTATGTCTGGGCATCCCCATTTCCTTATTATCATCCTGAAGACTTGTTGGCCCAGTTTCCATTCGTGGGGATCCATGAGGTTTCTGCTTAGTTCGTCTGCCAGAGTATTTGTTTTTCCGGGCAGGAATTGTGCTTGTAGGTGAACTTGAAAACCCAATGTTGTGTCCCATAAGGTCATTATTTGTCTGCAGAGGGGGTAAGAATGAGTACCTCCCTGCTTGTTTATGTACCACATGACTGTAGTGTTGTCTGTCTTTATCAGTAATTGTCCTGGATGAAGCAGGTCCTTGAAAGCTGTCAGGGCATTTTGAACAGCTAGCATCTCTTTCTGATTGATGTGAAGATGCATCTGGTTTGCAGGCCATGTGCCCTGAATACATTTTCCTGCCATATGGGCCCCCCAAGCATAATCTGATGCATCCGTTGTCAGTGTCTATCCGGCTGTGGGTAAACTGAATGGCAGACCCTTGTTGTGGTGACAGGCTTCTGCCCACCATTGAAACTCCTGTTGTAGGCAAGGAATGAGTGCAAGGTGCAGGTTTTGCCCTTTCTGGGTACTAGAAAAAGTCTGGAGTAAAATCCTTGCCCCTGCTCTTGTTGTGGTACTTGCTGAATGGCCCTCATGTCCATGAGGGCTGTCATTTGTTTTTGTGCCTCTGCCCATTGAGTGTGTGGCAGGTCTGGCATGCCCTCTGACCTTTGTAGAGTGTGAAAATGGAACCTGTAGCCTTGGGACACTATGTTCATAACCCATTTGTCTTGGGTAACCATTTGCCAATTTGATGAAAAAAATGCTAGTTTTCCCCCTAAGGGGGCTGTCAAAAGAAAACTGCTCGGAACTGGTAGAGGAAAGTCATTGCGACTGTTTCCTGTAAGGCTGTGATTTGTCTTCTCCGTTTTTGGAGGTAGGAGCACCCCATTGTCTAGGTCTGTATGAGCCTTGGGGTTGAGATCTGCCTCTGGGACGTCTGTATCTGCCTCTTTGTGGTCTGTCTGAGACTGGAAAGGACCAATTTTTAGAAGGCCAGTTCCTGCTAAACCTGGGTGGCTGTACCTGTAAGAAATCCTTTACTGTCTGCATGGATTTTCCTTTATCCTCCATTTTTTTCAACACCTTTTCTGCTTTAGTACCAAACAAAGTATCACGCTGTAATGGTGCATCTAATAATTTTGCTTTAACAAGATCAGGCAGATTTTGTTCCTTTAACCAAGCATGCCTTCTAATGACAGAAAGTACAGTTTTGTACCTACCATAAATGTAGATGTCCGAACTGGATAGCATCTGCAGTCATAACAACTGGGTTGTCCTGTCGTCAGGCAGCCCTTCGGTCGGCCGGATTCCAAAGTCTGGGTCCGGCTTCGGCTGATGTCGCACTTCACCCGACGTCATCTCTGCTGGTCTTCGGGTATAAAGGCATCAGCCGACGCCATCTTCCTCAGTGTTTCTTGCCCCAGATGCCAGTTGCCCTCTTGGAAGGCTAAATTTGGATAAATGCCAATGTTTCCAAAAAGATAGAAGGCAAACACAAAAAATAAGCATGTATGTACATATATACAAACAAATACACCATAAGAGACTCCCCCCACCAGCTAGCTATTAGGAGGGTAAATACCCTAGGACTACCACAGAGGGGAAGGAGGGAGGGTAATCCTGACTGCAGATGCTATACAGTTCGGACATCTACATTTATGGTAGGTACAAAACTGTACTATGTCCTTCATGGATGCATCTGCAGTCATAACAACTGGGTAGAATACCATAGCCAACTAGGGGAGGAGGAAGAAGAACTTATGGTGTGGTTAGGATCCCTTGCAGTACAGCAGTGGCAAACCCTGCTCGGGATCTGGAATACAGAGGTAAATTATAATGCTTGGCAAATGTATGCACGGAGGTCCAAGTAGCCGCCTCAATAATGTCCTTGGTTGCCACTCCTCGTAAGAAGGCTGTGGTAGTGGCTGTTGCCCTTGTAGAATGAGGCCTTATGTTCTGTGGAATTCGTTTTCCATGGAAGGCGTAACAGAATCGTATGCAATTTCCTATCCATTTGGAGATTGTCTGTTTGGAAATTGCTTTTCCTTCCCTTCCTGTTGCATAGGCTACAAAAAGCTGGTCAGTTTTTCTGTTACTTTTGATTCTGTCCAGGTAGTAGCGTAGCTGTCTATGTACATCCAAGGTATGCAGCATTCTTTCCCCTCTGTTTTGTGGGTTGGGGAAGAAGGTAGGTAGGTGGATTGCCTGGTTTAAAGACACTCTGGATACCACCTTAGGCATAAATGTAGGATTAGTTCTCATGGACACTCTATCTTGGTGGAAGATTAGGAAGGGTTGTACTGCCATTAGGGCCTGAAGTTCAGAAACCCTCCTTGCTGAGGTTATTGCCAGTAGGAAAGCAGTTTTCCATGATAGATGCTGTAGGTCTGCTGTTGCTGCTGGCTCAAAAAGAGGGAGTGTCAACTTTTCTAGCACAAAGTTCAAGTCCCAAGCTGGTAGTGGTGGTTTCCTAGGAGGTTTTACATTCTTGATCCCTCTGAGGAACTGCCTGAGTAGAGGATGTGAAAAGACAGGTGGATCAAAGCTGTATTCTGCTGAAATAGCTGATGCATGTATCTTGATGGAGGAATAGGACAGGCCTGTATGTAGAAGCTCTGCCAAATACTCCAGAATGTTAGCAATATCTATATTCGACACATCTTTTCCTCTTTCAGCACTCCAAATGACAAACCTTTTCCATTTTCCTGCACAGTTCCTTCTTGTTGAAGGTCTGCGGGCTTCAAGGATAATGTCTTTAACCCTTTGGGAAAGATCTGGATTAGTTGCTGCTATGTGATGTTCCATGCAGTCAGTTGCAAAGTTTTTAGGTTTGGATGCATGATGCTGTAGTTGTTCTGAGTTAACATCAAAGGCATCAGGGGTATTGGCCACATTTTGTCCCGAGACATGCTCCTCAGCAATGGGTACCAGTGTTGTCTTGGCCAGTTCGGAGCTATCAGGATTATCCTTGGACGTTCTTCCTTGATTTTTAGTAATACCTTGTGTATCAAGGGAAGAGGTGGGAATGCATATGTTGTCAGACCTTTCCAGCTGAAGGAGAGCGAATCCACCTTCCATGCAAGTGGGTGGAATGTCCTTGTGCAGAATTTTTTGAGCTGGTGATTGAGAGGTAAGCGAATAGATCTATCTGTGGCATTCCCCATTTCTTTGTGATGGTCTTGAAGATGTCCGGGTGTAGCATCCATTCGTGAGCATCCGAGGTGGTTCTGCTTAACATGTCTGCTAGAGTGTTCTCCTTTCGCGGTACAAATATTGCCTGTAACTGGATGTTGTAGCTGAGTGCCAGGTTCCAAAGGTCCAAAGTCATTCTGCATAGGGGGTATGAATGAGTGCCTCCCTGTTTGTTGATGTACCACATGACTGTGGTGTTGTCTGTCCTTATCATCAAATGGCCTTCTTTGAGAAATGGTCTGAATTTTTGGATTGCCAGTTTTACTGCCAGCATTTCTTTTTGGTTGATGTGCAGGTGTTGCTGGTCCTGAGTCCACAATCCCTGTACGCATTTGTCCAGCATGTGAGCCCCCCATCCTAGGTCTGAGGCGTCTGTTGTGATGGTTTGGCTTGATCGAAAGTTGTGAAAGGGTAGGCCTGGGTTCGACTGGCATGCTTGAGCCCACCATAGGAACTCCTGTTTTAGGCATGGGATTAGTGGTATTTCTGCTTCTAGGCTGTGCCTGTGTTGGGACCATAAATTCTTTAGGTACCACTGTAGTTTTCTCATATGCAGTCTGGCATGTGGGACCAAGATTATGCATGATGCCATGAAATCCAAGGCCTGCAGAACTTTTCTTGCTGTTAGCTTGTTCCGTTTTGTTAGTGCCAAGAAGTAAAGAGGGAGATCTTTTTGTTTTTCTGCAGTTAGGAATGCCATTTGTTTTACTGTGTCCAATTCCGCGCCCAAGAATGTCCTTGTTTGGGATGGTATCAGCCTTGACTTTTGTAAATTGACTGTGTATCCCAGGGCTTGTAGCAAGTAAATGACCCTTTGTAAATCTGTTGTCAGCTTGCTTTCATTGTCCGCTTGTAGCAGGCAGTCGTCCAGGTATGGATAAATTTGGATTCCCTGTAGTCTGCAGTGGGCGATTACTGATGCCAGGCATTTTGTGAATACTCTGGGCGCAGTAGATAAGCCAAAGGGCAATGCTGAGAATTGATAGTGCTCTGATCCTGCAAGAAATCTGAGGTATCTTCTGCAATTTGGCCGAATGGGGACGTGCAGGTATGCCTCCTTGAGATCTAGAGTTACCAGCCAACACTCCTTGCCCAGCATGGGAAGAAGTTGCTGTAGGGTCAGCATTTTGAATTTTGGAACAATGATGTATGTGTTTAAGATGGACAGGTCGAGAATAGGTCTCCAATTTTTTTCTTTTCTTGGAACTAGGAATAGTCTGGAGTAGAATCCTTTGCCTTGTTCTGTTATTGGTACTCTTTCCACAGCTCTCATCTTTGTTAATTGCATTATCTGCTGTAGAGCTTCCATTTTTTGATTTGGAGGCAGGTTTGGCATTCCTCTTTTGACTGGTAAAGTGTGGAAGTGGAACCGGTAACCTTGGTCTATGGTTTGCAAAATCCACTTGTCTTTTGTGATATAGTGCCAATTTTTCGAAAATAAGGCTAATTTTCCGCCTAATGGTGCTGCTATTTGTTCCCTGGTAGGCGGAGTGAGAGTCAAGTCACTGTGATTGTCCTGGTGTAGTGGTAGTGGCTGTGTCTGTGCCTCTGTTATTACCTTGCCACTGTCGTCCTCTGTAGGCACCCCCTCTGGATTGATTTCTGCCTCTGGAACGTCTATTCCTGCCCCTTTGGGATCTTGTGGAGTCAGGAAAGGACCAATTTTTGGCAGGCCAGTTCCTGCTAAACCTTGGGGGCTGAACCTGTAAGAAATCTTTAACCGTTTGTACAGATTTTGCCTTTTCTTCCATTTTCTTCATTACCTGCTGGGCAGGTGTACCAAACAAACTGGCCTTATCCATAGGAGCATCTAATAACTTAGCTTTAACATGATCCGGTAAGACCTGTTCCTTCAACCATGCATGTCTTCTTATCACTGTGCCAGTCATGGCTGATCTAAATGAAGCCTCCAGTGCATCATAGCCACATTTTAAAGAATGGTTACTAACCTGTTGTATGTTATTTACCATTTCTAATACATATTTCTTATCTATAGAGTCATCAGAGGATAGCTTTTAGTTAACTGATCAAGCATAAACTCTTGGTATTGTATCAAGTGAAACTGACAGTTTAAAGCTCTAGCTGAGAGAGTAGCAGAGGTGTAAACTTTTTTACCCCATCTGTCTAAAGACCTGGATTCCCTTTCAGAAGGAATAGGGTTTTTTGCTGTGGTCGAGGCTACTGCCTTAGGCCCCTGGGATATAGTTTCGGGGTCTGCAAGTGGGGCCTTGTATAGGTGGTGATGAGTGTCTGGCACCCTGTAAAATCTATCTGGTTTGGAAGGGGCTGGAGGTAAGGAATCAGGTGCAGTGCAGACATCATTAAATGCATCGTCCACAACAGAAAGGACAGGAGGTATAGCTAAGGGCCTATGTTGTGGTAAGTGCAGAAAAGTTCTAAGTCTTTTTCTGGAATCTGAGAAATCCTGTTCCTGCCATTGAAATTGTTCCCTCATGGCATGTAAGGTTTCCCCAAAGGAGAATTCCTCTGGTGGAGAGGCAGCTGGAATGGATTCTTCAGCATCGGAGTCTTCATAATTGGAAAAAGGAGCCTCTGGCTGGTCTGTAATATCTGAGTCATCCGCAGAATCATCAGAGGACACAGGCTCAGGGGGCTCTGCTCTAGGTCTCTTTTCTGGGGGCTGAGAGGCCCTGTCTGGGTGAGATTGAGATCCCCTAATTAAGGATATTAAATCTTCTGCCAGAGTAAGCATTTGTGAACTAGAAGAGGGCCTGGTTGAGGGGGGTTTAACAGGCACTGATTTAGTAGATTTGGCTGCTTTAGCCCTGGCAAAGGCCTTAATAGACATGGCTGCAGGAGGCCTAGCAGCACCACGTGCTGGGGTAGAGACATCCAAAGGAATGGTGTCTGATAAGTCAGTAGTAACCACAGTTGTAGGTAAAATTTCTGAGGCTGATTCAAGTAAAGTAGCAGGCACCTCAGTAGTAGTCATTGATTCGGCTGTATTTTGATCAGTTTTCTCGGTTTCGAAACCGAGACACTCTGATTTGCTTAACCGTGGTTTCGGCCAAAACCGCGGACCGCGAGTGTCGGTCTTTTTCTTTGCGTTTTTTAACAATTTGGGTAGTCGGAGGATCCGACGGCATAATGTACGCAAAATCTGAGCCAAAAAACTGTTCAGCAAACTCCGACCGACGCGTAAGCGTTCGTCGGTTGAAGGAAGCACAGGCCGAACAGGCTGCTACGTCGTGGTCTGGGCCTAAACAAGGCAAACAGTAAGAGTGGAAATCTTTATGAGGTATTTGTTTCCCACAAGTTAAACAGTTATTGACTTTTTCTGACATCGGCTGAGGCAAGAAAGAGTCCCAACGGGTACTTAGCTTTTAGAAGTCTTCAAGTAGTATTCGGTAGTAGTTATCTCTTGATCTGACCGACCGGCACTTGCGAACAGCTTCTGCTTCGCCACGCCGGCAAGAAAGACTGAGGAAGATGGCGTCGGCTGATGCCTTTATTACCCAAGACCAGCAGAGATGACGTCGGGTGAAATGCGACATCAGCCGGACCCAGACTTTGGAATCCGGCCGACCGAAGGGCTGCCTGACGACAGGACAACCCAGTTGTTATGACTGCAGATGCATCCATGAAGGACATCCTGTAACAGCGACCCTGCAAGAGGCCTCCAGTGAATCATAACCACATTGCAAAGTATGCTTTCCCACTTGTTCAGTTGCATGCAATAAATCCTGCAATTCTTTGTTCTCTGAACATTCAGTATTTGTCAACATTTTTTGTTTAAGTAGTGACATTAAATATTGCTGATATTTAAGCATATGAAATTGACAATTCAAAGCCCTTACAGCCAGAGTGGCAGAAGTATAAACTTTTTTCCCCCATCTGTCTAGAGCCCTAGAATCCCTATCAGCGGGGACAGGGTTTTTTGCAGTGGAAGCTTTAACCCCCTTGGGACCCTGAGAAATAGTTTCTGGGTCTGCTGTGGGGTTTTTATATAGGAATTTATGAGAATCCGGGACCCTGTAGTATCTGTCTGGCTTAGCAGGTGCAGGGGGTAAACAGTCAGGGGACAGTCCGGACTCTGAAAATACATCATCTACAATGTCTAGAACAGGTGGAATAGCTTGGGGTCTGTGCTGAGGAAGAAGCAGGAAGTCTCTGAGCCTTTTCTTAGACTCAGAATAATCTTGGCTCTCCCAGTGGAAATGCTCCCTCATAGTATGCAGCGTTTCCCCAAAAGAATAGTCCTCAGGAAGAGAGGCTGAAGGAATGGATTCTTCAGCATCATAATCCTCATAGGGAAGCAAGGGGTAATCCTGTTCAGAAGAGGAATCAGAGGAAATAGAAACCTGATCAGAGGAATCATACTTTGTCTCTTGCCTAGGCCTCTTATCAGGAGGGGGATGGGAGCCCCTGATCTAAGTAATTAGGTCTTCGGCCATTTTGAGCATCTATTTTTTAGGCATGGAAGTCTGAATAGGAGAATGCTGTACTTGTTTCTTTGTCTTTAGAGCTTTAGTCTTTGTCTTTGAAGCTGAAGATGGCTTAACATATAGCTGTGTCAGTCTGAAGACACCCTCAGAAGCCGATGCCTGCTCAGCGGATCCGGACCCATCTGAGGGATTGATTTCTGAGTGTCCAAATCCTTGAGTTTCCAGAGGCCCAGTCGGCTCCACGTGGGAGTCGGTAGCGGCCTGTGGCTCTGAGGTAGTGGGCGCCAGGGGCTGTGAAAGTGCCTCACTGAGAACCGGCGACTGGCCTAGAAAAGGCTTCGTCGTCGGTTTTGGACCTCAGATGCCTATCCTTGTCCTTGCGTTTTTTTGTAAGCTCTGGTTGTCGGCTGTTCCACCGGCATTATATAATTAAATCATCGACCAAAGTAATGAAATGCAAAATCAAACCGACACTTGATAGTGCGTTGGTTGAATCTAGCACAAAACCAACAGCTAGCAACGTTGTGATCAGGGCCTAGGCAGGCAGGAAGCTGAAGAGGCAGGCAAAAAAGGAGACTGAATCAATTTTTCAAGTACAAAACTGAGTTCCTAGGAAGGCAGAACTGGCTTCCTGGGAGGCCTGATATGAAGGATGACTTTAAGAAATTGCTTTACATCAAATCTAGAGGCCAGAGGAGGAGTCAAGGGCAGACAAGCAGAAGCTGCTGACAGGTGGGCTTTAACTGAAGAATATACCAACCCAGGATGGAGCAGATCACATAAATAAGAGAAAAATAGAGGAACCTCCGCAAATAGGGAATCCTGATGTCGAGAAAGGCACCAGACTGAAAACTACTTCCATTTGGACATATATGATTTCCTGGTAGTGGGTTTCCTTGCCTCTTGCAGAACTCAAAGTACGTCCTCAGAAAAGCGGGGCCTGAAAGAGATCAAAACCCCACCACTCACAGCATCAATTGAAGAGTGGACAAGTGGAATGGGTAAGAGATCTCTTGTCTTCTGTGAAAAAGATCCACCCAGTGAGATAACGTGTGTTGACTGCCCCTGGCCTAGTGAGAAAGAAGGGGAATTAATGCTGTCTGTGCCAAAAGGGAGTCACTAGCAAGACTTTGGGAGAGTCTTGCCTGATCTTGTGCAAGACTCATGATAACAGGAAGGGGAGTGCATACAGAAACATCTCCTTCCAAAGAAAAGACAGGGTGTCCACTTTCCAAGTCAGAGGAATTGGGACTCTGAAACCGAACAGAGGAAGCTGTTTTTTCAGAGTGGAGGCAAAAAGATCTACCCGAGCAATATCCCACTGATGGACAATGTCCAGGAACACATCTCTGTGAAGCATCCATTTATGAGTTTGTGTGATTGACCTGTTCAAGGAGTGTGCCACTAGACTGTGCTCCGAGGGAATGCAAAGTGCCTGAAGAGTCACTTGATACTGGATAGCTAGATCCCAGACCTGAAGGGCTGCGAAGAAGATAGGACCTTGTGCTCCTTTGCTTGCTGACATACCACATTACTCCGGTATTGTCTTTGAAAACTTTGAGGAAACTGGGATGAAAGAGGAAATGAAAAGCCTGAAGAGCCAGAATCAGAGCCCTCAACTCCTTTACAGGTATAGGTATATATGTAGTCTGACGCTTGATGAGCAGGCCAGAGACCCTGAACTCTGAGATGGCCAAAAGAGACATCCCATCCCCTATCTGAGGCATCTGTAAAGAGCTCCTGAGTTGGAAGTGGAGCTTCAAAAGGAAGCCCCAGGTACAGTGAAACTTGATGAATTCACTACTGAAGCTAGAAATTGAGATAGGGAAGGAAAGCTACCAGGAAGAGAAGGGGATGGTAATGTTGAAGCCACAGTGACTTCATGTACCAGTGAAGCTTCCTCATACGGAGCTTGGTAAGAGGGTGCATGGGAATGGTTGAAGCCATAAACCTGAGGACTATGAGAAATTCCATGACCGTCACAGACACCAGGGGAAAAAGGGATTGGAAAAAAACAATAAGAGAGAGAGCCTTGTGGCAGGCAGAGATGCCAACATAGGAAATGACTGAAGTCTGCAGGTGAGGAAAATATGATCCTGGAAAGCCTCAGAACTGATTTCTGGAAGTTTATGGTGAACCCTCTGAAACAGAAAGGCAGTAAACTTGAGATTCTGAAGCAGAATTTTGGGAGAAGGAGCTTGAATAAGCAGATTGCCTGCACAGAGAAAGATCTGAATTCCTCGAATGCTGCAAAAAGGAATGACAGTAGAAAGGCATTTAGTGAATACCCTTAGGACAGTACAGAGGTCAAAGGGCAAAGGAGAATTTCCTGAAGAGGGGATGGATGGGGATGCATCCTTGAGATCCAGAGATAACAGAAAGGTCTGGGGTAGAAGAGGAGGAAATTGATATCTGCAGACATAAAATCCAAAAAGAAGGAATCTTGAAAAAGGTGTTCAGATGGCAAACATTCAGAACTGGTCTCCATGTGCCCTCCTTTCCTGGGACCAGGAGAGGAGGAAATGATATATGCAGACAAAACATCCAAAAAGAAGGAATCTTGAAAAAGGTGTTCAGATGGCAAAAATTCAGAATTGGTCTCCATGTGCCCTCCTTTCCTGGGACCAGAAATATTTTGCAATAACATCCCTTCTCTAAATGAGCAGGAGGAACCTCTGGTAAATGAGACAGCTGCTCCCAAGGAGGTTGAGGAATGCCTGAAAAGGAAAGAAGGGACTTCCAAACCATGAAATATCCCTGATGGATAATGGACAAAACCCAAGAGTCTGAAGTGATTTGTAGCCAATTTGGAAGGGACTGGGAAAGATGGAAGGACAAGGGAACCTGGCCACAGGAAGGCGGAAGCAAACTGTTAAAGAGAACCAGGCCTGTCCTGGAAATCAGGTTTCTGGGTGGCAGGCATTGGGGTGCATAGAAAATTTTAAGATGAACTGATCCTGGTCGTCCTGGTTCTGTGGACCCCCTCTGCCGCCAGGGCGGCATCTTCCATTATTACCCCCTTCTCTGCCCCTGGAGGGGGGGGTTCACTATGTGTATTCTGGAAAGCTCTTTAGGACTTTCGGAAAGTACAGTTTTGTACCTACCATAAATGTAGATGTTCGAGTGTTCACACTGCTGCAGTCATCACACTTGGGTTATCCTGCCGTCAGGCGGTCCCCGCAGTCGGCCAGAGTTCCAAAGTCTTGGTCCGGCGTCAGTTGCTGTCGCTTCTTCCCTGATGTCAGTGCACCAGGGGTATATAAGATGCATCCGACGCCATTTTCTTCAGTTTTTCTTGCCCCAGATGTCAGGTGCCCCCAAATAGGTAGGCAATACATATTGCTAATAAAACATATAACAGAAATAAAAAGAATACCTTCAGTTACAAGCAAATACACCACAAAGGTTGTACAGGATAGAAAGGCATAGATAAGTCCAGTTAGGTCAGAGGGGATGGAGGGAGGGTAACCTGGACTGCAGCAGTGTGAACACTCGAACATCTACATTTATGGTAGGTACAAAACTGTACTATGTTCATCGTGTTACACTGCTGCAGTCATCACACTTGGGTTGAATCCCAAAGTTAAGGCTGGGTGGTGGTACTAAACAGAACTGCAGTGGTAAAGCCAGCTCTGGTTTTTGAGTATAGAGGCACTGAACTCCAGGTTGCAGCCTCCAAAATATCCTTGGTTGGTACCCCTCTGAGGAAGGCTGTTGATGTTGCTGTAGCCCTGCTGGAATGGGGTCTAATGTTACCAGGCACTGGTTTCCCATGGTGTGTGTAGCAGAAACGGATGCAATGTCCTATCCATTTTGAAATGGTCTGTTCTGAGATAGTCTTTCCTTGTGATCCTGCAGCATAGGATACAAAGAGCTGGTCAGATTTTCTGAAAGCCTTAGTTTCATCTAAGTAGAAACGCGGTTGCCTGTGAATGTCCAAAGAGTGTAGGAGCCTTTCCCCTTTATTCTGGGGGTTTGGATAAAAGGTGGGCAAATTAATGGTTTGGTTTAGAGCCACACTGGATACCACCTTTGGCATAAAGGAAGGGTCAGTTCGTAAAGCGACTCTGTCTTGATGAAAAATGATGAAAGGCTCCACTGCCATTAGGGCCTGTAGCTCTGAGACTCTTCGTGCTGAAGTTATTGCTAGCAGCAGGGCAGTTTTCCATGACAGAAATTGTAAATCAGCTGTAAAAGCTGGTTCAAAGGGTGGCAGTGTAAGTTTTTCCAAAACAAAACTGAGATCCCAAGTTGGTGTTGGTGCTCTCCGGGGCAGTCTTATGTTCTTAGCCCCTCTGAGGTACTGTCTTAGTAATGGATGCGAAAATATAGGAGGATCCGTGTTGTAATGAGCTGAAATAGCTGAGGCGTGGATCTTAATTGATGAAAAGGAAAGGCCTTTGTGCAACATCTCAGTTAAGTATTGCAGAATCTGAGGAATATTAGGGACAAGAGGATTTTGGCCTTTAGCCTGGTTCCAGGCGCAGAATCTTTTCCATTTGTCTGAGTAGGTTTTCCTGGTGCTGGGCCTCCTGGCCTCCAGAATGACATCCATAACAGCTTTAGAGAGAAGTGTTGACTGGTTGTTTAGGTAATTTGCCATGCAGCCAGATTTAAAGTCTTGAGCTGGCTGTGTAGAATCTGATTGTTGTGCTGAGTCAGTAAGTAAGGAATTTGAGGTAAAATCCATGGTGGGCCTTGAGCCATGTTCCTTAGTATTGGATACCAGTGTTGGCATGGCCAGTCTGGAGCAATGAATATCATTTGTGGCCTCTCTAGTCTGGCTTTCAGCAGCACCTTTGCCAGGAGAGGCAGTGGGGGAAGGCATACACTGTTAATGTTTTCCAACTGAATGAGAGGGTATCCACTTTCCAAGCTAGTGTGTGGTATGTCCTTGTGCAGAATTTCTGTAGTTGGTAGTTTTGAGGAGAGGCAAACAGATCTATGTCTGGGCTCCCCCATTTTTTGAGCTATCATTGTGAATACTTGTGGATCTAGTTTCCACTCATGAGGATCTATGATATTTCTGCTTAGGTCATCTGCCAATGTGTTTTTCTTTCCTGGCAGGAATTGTGCTTGTAGTTGAACTTGGTAGGTCAGTGCTGTGTTCCACAAGGTCATTGCTTGCCTGCATAGGGGGTAGGAATGTGTGCCCCCTTGTTTGTTTATGTACCACATCACTGTGGTGTTGTCCGTCTTTATTAGTAGTTGTCCTGGATGTAGGAGGTCCTTGAAAGCTGTTAGGGAATTTTGTACAGCTAGAATCTCTTTTTGATTGATATGTAGATGCATCTGATCTGCAGACCATTACCCTGAATACACTGTCCTGCCATGTGTGCTCCCCAGGTGTAATCCGAAGCATCTGTTGTTATTGTTTGCCTGGCTGTGGGTAAGGTAAAAGGCTGACCCTTGTTGAGGTGACATACCTGTGCCCACCACAGAAACTCCTGTTGAAGGCAGGGAATGAGTGGTATAATTGTTTCCAAGCTGTGGCTGTGTTGAGTCCATACGCTTTTCAGGTACCATTGTAACTTCCTCATATGCAGTTTGGCATATGGTATTAGTAGTATGCAAGATGCCATGAATCCCAAGGCCTGCAGAATTTTTCTTGCAGGGAGTTGGGTTTTTGTTGCCATCATTTTGAAGTATTGAGTCAGTTGTCCTTGCTTGTATGGCGTGAGATAAGCCATCTGGGCCACTGTATTTAAGCTGGCACCCAGGAATATTATGTCTTGTGAGGGCAGTAGCTTTGACTTCTTTTCGTTTACTGTGTACCCTAGGCAACTTAATAGGTTTTTGACAAACGCCAGATGCTGTAAAAGAATGTCGTTGCTTTCTGCTTGAATAAGGCAGTCGTCCAGGTATGGACATATTTGAATTCCTCTTTGTCTGCAGTATGCAATTACTGGTGCCAGGCATTTTGTATAGACCCTGGGCGCAGTAGATAAGCCAAAGGGCAGTGCAGAGAATTGGGAATGAGTTGAACCTGCTATAAATCGGAGGTATCTTCTGCAATTTTGTCTGATAGGGACATGCAGGTATGCCTCCTTGAGGTCCAACGTTACTAGCCAAGCCTTCTTGCCCAGCATGGGAAGAAGTTGTTGTAGTGTGAGCATCTTGAATTTGGGTACTTCCAGGTATGTGTTTAAAATTGAAAGGTCCAGAATGGGTCTCCAGGCTTTGTCCTTTCGGGGAACCAGAAAGAGTCTCGAGTAAAATCCTTGGCCTTGCTCCTGTGTAGGAACCTGTTGAATGGCTCTCATGTCCATGAGAGCTGTAATTTGTCTTTGAGCCTCTGGCCATTGATTTGGTGGCAGGTTTGGCATTCCTTTTATCCTTGGTAAAGTGTGGAAGTGGAACCTGTATCCTTGAGATACAATATTTAGGACCCATTTGTCTTTTGTGATGATGTGCCAGTTGCCTGCAAAAAGTGCTAGTTTTCCTCCCAAGGGGGCTGCCAAGAGGGATTTGCTTGGCAGTCTAAGGGGTAAGTCATTGTGTTTGTCTTCTGATAGTTTGAGACCTGTCTTCTCCTCCTTTCTGGGTTGTGGCACCCCATTGTTGAGGCTTGTAAGAGCCTTGTGGCTGACCTATGCCCCTTGGGCGTCTGTATTTGCCCCTCTGTGGTCTGTCAGAAGCTGGAAAGGACCAGTTTTTGGTTGGCCAATTTCTACTGAAATGAGGGGGTTGAACCTGTAAAACATCCTTGACCGTCTGCATAGATTTTGCCTTATCCTCCATTTTCTTTAAAATCTCTTTTGCTTTTACACCAAATAAAACATCCTGCTGTAAAGGGGCATCCAATAACTTTGCTTTAACATGGTCAGGTAAAGTTTGTTCTTTTAACCAAGCATGCCTACGAATGACAGACCCTGTCACTGCTGCTCTACAAGAAGCTTCCAATGAATCAAATCCACATTGCAAAGTATGCTTTCCCACTTGTTCAGCTGCATGCAACAAATCTTGCATTTCCTTGTAATCAGGCTGCTCTGTATGTGTGGTCTTTTTTTGTTTTAATTGAGGCATCAAATATTGTTGGTATTTCAGCATGTGAAACTGGCAATTTAAGGCCCTCATAGCTAGAGTAGCTGAGGTATATACTTTCTTTCCCCAACTGTCTAGTGCTCTAGAATCCCTTTCAGAGGGTACAGGATTTTTTAGAGATGGAGGCCATAACCCTTTTGGGACCCTGGGAAATGGTTTCTGGGTCAGCAACAGGACTTTTTTATAGGAACTTGTGTGAGTCAGGGACTCTGTAGTATCTATCTGGTTTGACTGGTGCAGGAGGTAGTGAATCTGGGTTAAGGCTAGATTCTGAGTAAACATCATCCACAATGTCTAACATGGGTTGAATAGCAAGTGGTCTGTGCTGGGGTAGTAAAAGCAACTCTTGGAGACTTTTCTTAGAATCAGAGTAATCATGGCCTTCCCAATGGAAATGTTCCCTCATGGTATGTAACGTTTCCCCAAAAGAGTAGTCTGCTGGGGGAGATGCTAAAGGAACATCAGAGTCTTCATAATGGGGGAAAAAGTATTCCTGTTCCTCAGAAGAATCTGAGGAAATGGAAACCTGGTCAGACAAAGCGTAGTCCTCCTCCTGTCTAGGCCTTTTGTCAGGAGGGGGATGGGAACCCCTGATTAGGGTAATTAAGTCTTCAGCCATCTTAAGCATCTGTTTCTTAGGTATGGGGCCTTGAACTGGAGACTGCTAAACAGGCTTCTTTACTTTTAAAGGAGTTTTTAGCTTTGCATAGGATTTAATAGTAAGTATAGTCGGTCTGAAGACACCTTCTGCAACTGAAGGCGTTTCACAACTGCACCGGAATCCCCTTCAGCCATGGAGTCAGAAGGGCCTAAAGATAAAGGCTGTGGAGGCCCAGCCATCTCCGCTTAGCAGTCGGATGCAGCCTGGGGTTCTACATCAGCAGTCGTCAGGGGCTGCGTAGGTGCCTCACTGAAAACCGGAGAACCGGCGACTGGCCTAGAGGAGGCCTCAGAGTCTGGTTTGGGTCTCAGCTGCCTGCCCTTATCTTTGCATTTTTTATGCATCCCGGTCGTCGGTTGCTCCGACAGCATGGTATAATTAAATTTTCTACCAAAATAATGTCGGGCGAAATCAAACCGACGTTTAATAGTTAGTTTGTTAAACCTAGCACAAAACAGACAACCTGTGACGTCGAGGTCTGGGCCTAGGCAAGAAATACAATAAGAAGGTATTTGCTTCCCACAAGAAATGCAATTATTAACTTTTTCTGACATCAGTCTGAGGCAAGAAAAGGTTCCCCAATGGGGTACTTAGCTTTATTGAAGACTTCGGTCTGAAATTCGATTTGAAAATCTCAGGAGTCGGCCGACCGGCACTTTTGAACTGCTTCTGCTTCGGGCACCGCGTGGCAAGAAAGACTGAAGAAAATGGCGTCGGATGCATCTTATATACCCCTGGCGCACTGACGTCAGGGAAGAAGCGACAGCAACCGACGCCGGACCAAGACTTTGGAACTCTGGCCGACTGCGGGACCGCCTGACAGCAGGATAACCCAAGTGTGATGACTGCAGCGGAGTAACACGATGAACATCTGCAATTTTCCACCTTTCTGCCCTCTGGGGTATGGTCTAGTAGGGGTGGAAAAACGGACTCCTACAGCAGATAGAGTCTTTCCCTCCTGCTCACACCTTATGAGAGTTTCCTTGACGTTGGGTCCAAAAAGAGAAGAGCCATCAAATGGGGTGTTGACAAAGGAAGGCTTGAAGGCTTCCGCAAAGGAGCATAAGCCCATCCAGGATGGTCTTCACAGAGCTATCGCTGAACCCACTACCCGACTCGAACCATCGGCTGCATAGGAAATGAGACACATGGACAAGTTCACTATGGAGTTAAGGGCATTAAGTTGGGCTATTACCTTCTCAGAGACAGCTCCATCTGTGTTACCCTGCAGAGTATCTCCAAACTCTTTTAGGAGATCTCTTTGAAGACTGGTAAAATGAGTCAAGTAGTTAAGCGATCGTACAGCAAAAGCGGCAAAAAGTACAGTTGTGTACACTTACCATAAATGTAGATGTTCGAGTGTATTCACTGTTGCAGTCAATACATTTGGGTTATCTGTTTGCAGTAGCCCTCAGTCGGCCTGATTAACAAAGTCTTGGGTCCTGCGTCGGTTGCTGTCCCTTCTTCCATGACGTCAGGTCGTCAGGGGTTTAAAACATGCAGCCGACACCAGTACATCAGTTTTTCTTGCCTCATATGTCAGGTGCCCCTCTAATGGGAAGCCATAAAATCTATAAATATACAATGTTATGCCTCCAACAAAACAAAGCAAATACACCAAAAAGCTTTTGAACATAGTAAAGGAGAGTACAGGTATAGCCAAAAAAGGTAAGGGGGCTGGAGGGAGGGTAACCAGGACTGCAACAGTGAATACACTCGAACATCTACATTTATGGTAAGTGTACACAACTGTACTATGTTCTTCGTGTTTCATTGTTGCAGTCAATACATTTGGGTAGATTCCCAAAGCTAAGGATGGGAGGAGGAATTTAGATAGCATTAGGACCAGCTGTAAGGCCTTGTAAGACTGCAGTGGCAAAGCCAGCTCTGAATTTAGAGAAAATTGGCAGATGGTAATGGTTGGTGAAAGTATGTACAGAACTCTAGGTAGCAGCTTCTAGGATGTCCCTGGTAGGGACACCTCTGAGAAAGGCTGTAGAGGTAGATGCAGCCCTGGGTGAGTGGGGTCTGATCCCCTGTGGGATAGGTTTTCCATGGTGCTTGTAGAAGAAATGAATGCAATAGCTTATCCATTTGGAAATGGTTTGCTTTGAAATAGCCTTCCCCTTCTGCCCCTGCAGCAAATGCCACCAGCAGTTGTTCAGATTTCCTTTGAGGTTTAGTCCTGTCCAAGTAGAATCTAAGTTGTCTGTGCACATCCAATGAGTGCAGTATCCATTCCCCTTTGTTCTGTGGATTAGGAAAGAAGGTTGGCAAATGAATAGACTGATAAGGGCCACACTGGATACCACCTTGGGCATGAAGGAGGGGTTGGCCCTGAGGGACACACTGTCCACATGAAAGAGGATGAAAGGCTCCACTGCCATAAGGGCCTGTAATTCAGATACCCTTCTTGCTGAAGTAATTGCTAAAAGGAAAGCTGTTTTCCAAGAAAGGAATTTTAAGTCTGCAGTAGCAGCTGGCACGAAAGGGGGAAGAGTGAGTTTCTCCAATACAAAATTAAGGTCCCAGGCTGGAGTTGGAGCTTTCCTGGGTGGTCGTAAGTTTTTGGCCCCTCTGAAGAACTGCTTGAGCAGTGGATGACAGAAGAGGGGAGGTTCTGTGTTATAACTAGCTGAAATGGCTGAGGTGTGAATTTTGATGGAGGAGAAGGACAGGCCCTTGTTAAGCATCTCAGTTAAGTATTGTAAAATCTGAGGTAAATTGAGCACTGCTGTGCTCATCCCTTGAGCTTGGTTCCAGGCACAGAATCTTTTCCATTTCTCAGCATAATATTTTCTAGTACTAGGCCTCCTTGCCTCTAAAATGATATCCATCACTGGTTTACTGAGGGATGGTAAAGGATAGAGTAGGTGATTAGCCAGGCTGCTAGGTTCAGTGTTTGAAGCTGGGGGGTGCAGAATCTGGTTCTCCTGCTGAGACAATAGGGTAGGAGTCTGAGGCAGGTGCCATGGAGCCAACAGTGACACACTGGGCAAGAGGGGGTACCAGTGTTGGTGTGGCCAGTCTGGTGCAAACAAAATCTTCCTTGGTCTGTCATGTTTGATCTTTAGTAGTACTTTGGGGAGCAGAGGAGGAAAGGCATAAACTGATAGGTTTTTCCAGCTGAAGGACAGGGCATCCACTTTCCAAGCTTGTTTGTGTGTGTGTGTGGGGGGGGGAGGGGGGGGCATTGTGCAAAATGTGTCCAATTGATAGTTCTGGGGGGAGGCAAGCAGGTCTATATCTGGACTCCCCCATTTGCTTGTCAACATGTTGAAAATCCTTGGTTTCAGTTTCCACTCGTGTGGGTCCATGAGGTTTCTGCTTAGTTCATCTACCAGTGTATTTAGTTTTCCTGACAGGAACTGAGCTTGTCGATGCACTTGGTAGCTCAGGACTGTGTTCCACAATGCCATAGCTAGTCTGCAGAGGGGGTAAGAATGTGTTCCCCCCTACTTGTATATGTACCACATAACAGTGGTGTTGTCAGTCTTTACCATTAATTGTCCTGGAAGAATGTAGTCCTTGAAGGCTGTCAGAGCATTCTGTACAGCTAACACTTCTTTTTGATTGATATGCAGGTGCATTTGACTTGGGTTCCATTTGCCCTGAATGCACTTCCCTGCCAGGTGAGCCCCCCATGCATAGTCTGATGCATCTGTTGTTAGGGTTTGGGTGGCAGGGGGTAATGTGAATGGTAATCCCTTGTTTTGGTGGCAGGCCTCTGCCCACCAAAGGAACTCCAGGCGTAGGCAAGGTATGATAGGAATCATTGCTTCTAGATCCTGAGAATGTTGACACCATAGGCTTTTTAGATACCACTGTAGTTTCCTCATATGCAGTCTTGCATATGGAATTAGAAGAATGCAGGAGGCCATGAACCCCAAGGCTTGTAGAATTTGCCTTGCAGATAGCAGGGTTTTTGTGGCCACTTGTTTGAAGTAGGTTGTTAAATGAATGTGTTTCTCTGGCATAAGGAAAGCCATCTGGGAAGTTGTATTCAAGCTTGCTCCCAGGAATATAATTTGTTGACAGGGTACTAGGTGTGATTTCTTTTCGTTTATGGTGTACCCCAGACAAGTTAGCACCCTTTGAACAAAAGCCAGATGATTCAAAAGTATGTCCTGGCTTTCTGCCTGAATTAGACAATCGTCCAGGTATGGGTATATTTGAATATTTCTTTACCTGCAAAATGCAATGACTGGAGCTAGGCACTTTGTGAATACCCTGGGTGCAGTAGATAAGCCAAAGGGCAGTGCAGAGAACTGATAGTGCGTGGAGCCTGCTTTGAAGTGTAGGTATCTTCTGCAAGATTCCCTGATTGGGATGTGCAGGTATGCTTCCTTTAAATCTAGTGTTGCCAACCAGTCGTCTCTGCCTAGCATAGGGAGCAACTGGTGAAGAGTCAGCATCTTGAATTTTGGAATCACCAAGAAGGTGTTTAGAGTTGACATGTCCAGGATAGGACGCCATGAATGGTCTTTTCTGCGTACCAGGAAAGGTCTTGAGTAGAAACCCTGTCCCTTTTCCTCTTCTGGTACCAAATGAATAGCCCCCATGCTTAAGAGAGAAAGTACTTGCTTATGAGCCTCAGTCCACTGATTTGCGTGTAGATCTGGCCACCCGATTGGTGTTGGTAACATGTGGAAGTGAAGTCTGTATCCCTGGGACACTATATTTAAAACCCATTTGTCCTGGGTAATGAGTTCCCAGCTCTTTGCATGAAGAGCAATCTTTTCCCCAAAGGGGCAGTCAGTTGAGAAGTGTTTGGCAGTTTTAAAAAGAAGTCATTGGGACAGTTTACCATAGGATGGGAGTTTTACTACCCCCAGATTTGGAAGTGGAGCCCCCCCCCCACTGCTTAGTCCTGCGCTACCCTGGGACTGAAGCTGGAAGCTCTGCTGGATCTGGGTTTGGACTGAGAAGGTCTGGAAGAGGCAGGAAAGGACCAATTCTTGGAAGGCCAATGCATACTAAACCTTGGAGGTTGTACTTGTAAAAAAATCTTTAACAGTTTGCATAGATTTAGCTTTTCCCTCCATCTTTTTAAAAACTTCTTCGGCCTTGTTGCCAAACAGGTGGTCCTGGTTTAAGGGAGCATCCAGTAATTTCCCTTTAACATGATCTGGCAAGGATTGCTCCTTAAGCCAAGCATGCCTTCTAAGTACAGAACCAGTTACACCAGCCCTGCAAGATGCCTCTAGTGAATCAAAACCACACTGCAAAGTATGTTTTCCAACTTGTTCAGCTGAATGCAGTAAACCCTGTAAATCCTTATTTTCAGCACAATTAGGAATCAACATCATTTTCTGTTTAAGTAATCCAATAATATGCTGCTGATACTTTCATATGAAACTGGCAGTTTAAGGCCCTAATGGCCAAAGTTGCAGAAGTGTATACCTTTTTACCCCATCTATCCAGCGCCCTGGAGTCTCTATCAGAGGGGGTAGGATTTTTGGCAGTAGTAGCTTTAATGCCCTTGGGTCCCTGTGAAATGGTCTCAGGATCTGCAGTAGGATTTTTAAAAAGGAACTTATGAGAGTCAGGGAACCTGTAATATCTATCAGGCTTTCTGGGAGCAGGAGGTAAGGAGTCAGGGGCCAAGCTAGATTCCGAAAAGGCATCATCAACAATGTATAGTACAGGAGGTATGGCTAAAGGCCTGTGCTGGGGCTGGAGTAAGAAATCCCTAAGCCTCTTTTTAGAATTAGAGAAATCCTGACACTCCCAACGAAAATGCTCCCTGAGGGTATGCAAGGTTTCACCAAAAGAAAAATCCTCTGGGGGGGGGGGGGTGCAGAGGGGATAGAGTCCTCAGCATCAGAATCCTCATAGGCAGATAAGGGTAAATCCTGGTCATCAGAGGAAACAGAAAATTCAGAATCCTGGTCAGAAGTATCATAAGCAAACTCAGTCCTAGGTCTCTTAGAGGGGGAAGGTTGGCTTCCCCCGATTAAAGTAGTAAGGTCTTCAGCCATTCTTATCATTTGTTTTTTAGGCATAGAGGCCTGGCCATGCAGTCTGGGCGTCAGTTTTCTAGGCATGGTTAGAGTTTTAGGCCTTGAAGAAGAAGATGGCGTTGGTTTAATATGCAAGTCCATAGGCCTGAATACACCCTCAGAAGCCAGTGCCTGCACAGCGGCTCTGGACCCATCCAAGGTACAGACATCTGCAGGTTCCACAGTTGAAGCATCTCACGGCCTACTCCGAATGGGTCTCAGTAGAGGCCTGCGAATCTTAAGTAGCAGGTATCAGGGGCTGCGAAAGCGCCTCACTGAGTACCGGCGAACTACCGACTGGCTTAGAAGTGTCTTTGGCAGCTTTGGACCTCGGCGGCCTGTCTCTATCTTTGTGTTTTTTCGGAATGTCAGTAGTCGGATGGCTTACCGAAGACATATCGGGATAATTGAACCGAGCACCAAAATATTTAGAAGCGCAAATATACCGACGACTGATAATTCATGGTTTAAATAAGGCACAAAACCGACAGTGAGGTACGTCGTGGTCAAGGCCTAGGCAAGGAATACAATATGAATGAAAGTCTTTATGACGTATTTGCTTTCCACAAGTAATGCAATTATTTACTTTTACTGACATCGGTAAGGAGGAAAAAAAAGTTTCCCCAATGGGGGTACTCAGCTTTAGTTGAAGACTTCGGTTCTGAAACTTGAAAACGAAAATTTCAGGAGTCAGCCGACCAACACTTGCAAACTGCTTCTGCTTTGAGCACCGCACGGCAGAAGGGACAGCAACCGATGCAGGACCCAAGATTTTGTTAATCAGGCCTACTGCAAGCAGATAACCCAAATGTATTGACTGCAACAGTGAAACACGAAGAACATCTAAAGATGCATTTCCCGTATATGTCCATCGTCCTGGAATTCCTATTAGGAGGATAGACAGTAGAAGAGGTTTCTTGACATCTCTTTCTTGGTGGCACCATAGCATCAACCAGGACTCCCTTAGTGAGGAACATCTTGTCTTGGGGGGAGGTGATAAACTTGCTAGGCCTCCGAGGGACTGGTTCCATAGACTCAGGAGACTCCCTCGCCCTTTGAGCAACCAAGTCCATTAGTTTGTCGAAGGGCGGAGTCACCCAGGAGGTGGAAGGTTGAGACACAAAGGCCTTCAGGAGCACCGATTCATCCTCAGCAAAGCTAATGGACTGCTAGTCACCCCTCTGCTTTAGGACTTCCAGGATATCAGCAAAGGAGATATCCTCTGTGGGGGACTGTGGGGACCCTTCCAATTCCTGTAAGTCAGTGTCTGATGTCAAAGATTCCTGCGAGGAATCTAAATGCCTCTTCTTACAAAGTCTCTTCTTAGGAACCTCATCAGTGGGGGCTTCTGGTGAGGTCCCAATAGAGCAAGGGTCACCCAATGGAGTAACCTGAGGCTCCGGGTCTCGACGCTTCACAGGGACCTGTGATGTAGAGGCAGAAAGCAGCACTTTAGGGGGAGAGGAGGAGGGACCTGATGATACATATGTCTTGGATGACATAACCCTCCTCACAGCATCGAAGGCACCACTGCTCTGACCCAAAGAAGCCGCTGGTTCGAAGAAGACGGCAACTTCCTCGGCGATCAGACAGTGAGCTTGAACCACAGAATGGAGCTGAGCTCATCTGTGCCAAAGCCCCGAGAGGAAGGGTCGGAACCAATGCATCGGTTCGACCCCCCCCCCCAGAACCGACAAGAGAGTGTCGGCTCCCAGACTCTTCCAATGGAACCGAAGAAGTCAGGGTTGATGGAGCTGAGGGCACTGGAACAGGCCTTGGCTCCGAAGGCTCCACAATCATCAGATCCTCCTCCCCCGGCTCCAAAAGCCCTGTTCAGCTCGGAGGAGGAGTAGTCACAGCAGGTGGCATGATCGTAGGCCCCAAGGCCGGTTGGGTCTAGGCCGATAATTTAGCAAATGCCGGGTTCTCGAGGAGCCCCTGCACCACCCCAGTCCACATCCATATCAGAGAGGGTCCTCAAAGAATGAGTCGAAGGAACTGAAGACACCACTGACTGAAGGATAGGTGACCTCAAGGTTTTGGAGACCAGCTCCAAGACCGGACACCGGCTCCGAAACACTTGTTCGGTGCACTGCTCTGAAGACTGCTGAGCTGGCAACTGCACCTTAACAATAACACTCTGAGCCAATGTCTTGGGCTCCGAAGATGCCTTAGAAGACTTCGACCCCTTCGAAGACTTGGAGGTCTGGTCAGCCTTGTCCAACTCCTGGAAATCTGGCTTCAATAAGCCTCTATCTACTAGCTTCCTTCGCCTCTCCAGTAAGACCCTACACCCTACTACTGAAGGAATGGCAGATACAGCAATCCTCTTGGAGGTGAACAGACCCCAAACAATAAACACAGTTCACATGGGCATTCGTAATGGACATCTGCCTGCATTTTGGACACTTTCTGAAGCCAGATTTCTGCTTTTCTTTATGGTCAGACATCATAGCAGCTGGAAGAAAAAAGTTTACTGCAAGTCTAAAGTCACAAACAGTTGTCAGATCTCTGAACAACTTAATCCACAAGAGTATATATCTATATATAACAGCAGAAAGAAAAAGTTTACTGCAAGTCTAAAAGTCTTATATCTATATATAATATATCCAACAACACTGCACACACTAATGCACTAAAACACACTATAGCTAATTATAACACTAAACCATTAATCAGTATAATAAGGGGATAGGGTTTAACTAAAGAACAGCCTAAGAGCAACCGCTCTGAAACTCATCAACTCTAAGAAAGTATACTAAGGCTAAACATCCCAAAAGCAGTACAAATATAAAGCTTTGTTATATATTTATAATTATCTGCAAAAAATAGCTAAAAGGAAGGTAAATATAAAATAACTGGCCCGAGCTCTCCAAATGACCTCCGATCTGTTGCAGCGGCAAACTAGATCTCAGGTAGGACATAGAGCATCATGGGATAGGGACCTTGTCTCGAGCTACTCTAAGATCTTCAGCTTGTAAAGCAGCAGATTCGGAGCTGATGGATCGGCTCCGAACCCATGTGTAAGAATAAATGGCGAGATTGAACAACTTCACATCAACAGATTTATTTTGTGTCAGTTTATAATATTAAGAGTAATGAAATTACTGGTTTAATCAAACATTATTGGAAACATTTACTACAAGACAAACATTTGGCAGCGATATTGCCAAAGTATCCCTCTCTATCCTACATGAGAGGTAGCAGCATAAAAGATATGCTGGTACATGGGATATCTGTTATGCCTTCAATGAGTATACAAAGGCCAATAAGAGCCGTGGGAACTCTACAATGTGGCGAGTGCCCAGTATTTATACATGTCACTGACCCTGTTAGATTTATTAATAATGTGAAATTTGACCCCAGAGGGCTGCTTACATGTGAGAGTACATGGGCAGTGTATGTTTTATGTTGCCCATGTAATTTGTTTTACATTGGGGAAAAGAAGAGAATGTCCCATACTAGATTTATGGAACATCTGAGAGATAAAACACCAAAGGGAGGAAAAGACTATTTCTGCTCATTTTAAAACAAAACATAATGGTGATTTTTGCACAGTTAATAGCCCAGATAACAGAATAAAGTGACCGGAAAATGATATAGTGAAATTCCAGATAAAAAAATCCCGGGCACTCACAGCTGCAGGCAATAAGTAATAATCCAATGAAAAAAATCCAGTGAGCACAATGGTAACAAATGTTTAAAAGTAAGCGCTTTTGCAGTTCTTCTGACTGCTTCTTCAGACTACAACAATACAATGCAACAACATATTTAAATACTAAAACCTGTCCAGTCACAGAAGATTAATCAGACGCTCATTAAGAAATTAAAAGCATATGCTCATATATAATAAAACATATTAAAAATACAAAAATAAATTCACATAATTTCAGTGTTTAAGTGCACAAGCTTTTAGAAATAGTTTCAAAGAAACTTTACTCTTTAAACCAGGTGGTTTATCTGCTTTGAAAAACATTATCCACTTCTGCTCATTAGCCTCTGTAATATTTCTCAGGTCCCCTCCCCTCATGTTGTCATGTATAATTTCTAGGACAAAAAATTCGAAGCTATGTTCATTCCCCTTTTCCATAACATAGTGTGCTAAAGCATTTTCCAACTTCTTATTTTTAATGCCTCTAAAATGCTCTAGTATCCTTTCTTTTAAAGTACGATTAGTTTTGCCTATATAAAACAGAAAGTGAAGCAGATTAAATTTCTTGTTGTGCAATCTGCATAAAAATTAAATTCAATTTTAGTATCTAACTGATGGTGTATAAATTGTCTGCCACTAAAAAATATGCCTACATGCAAGGCAGCATAAGTCCCTAACCTATCAGAATGTACAATTTTCTTTTCAAAGTTACCCTTGTAACAAAGATGTCTTTTTAAAAATTTACTATTTATGAAGGAGAAACTCAGCTGACTAGTTACATAATTTTTAACTCGTCTATCTTAGTTAGGATATTCCAATTTTTTTTTATATTACAGAAAATTCCTACATCATTAGAGTATGGTAGTGTTACTCTCAAGTAGTTTCTTAGGACATGATTCCCAGCCTCCAGTCTCTCATTATTCTTGTCTTCTCGAACATTGTGTTCACCATAGTATGGTCTACATCTATTTTGTCTACATGACCATGCATCATTAATACAAATTTCTATATCTTTCTCCTTATACCCCCTATCCAAGAACTCATATTTAAGATTTAATAAAGCTAATTCTAACTGTGAGTCCTCATTGTATAAACGCACAACTCTATATACTTGTCCTTTTAGCACTGTATTGTTGTAGTCTGAAGAAGCGGTCAGAAGAACCACGAAAGCGCTTACTATTAAACATTTGTTACCACTGTGCTCACTGGATTTTTTTATTGAATTTTTACTTATTGCCTGCAGCTGTGAGTGCCCGGGATTTTTTTATAATGGTGATTTTTCTCTGCTAAGGGGTGCTGTTCTGGAACAAATTAGGTGAACATGGGGGATGAAATTTTGTTGAAAGAAAAGTTATTATATAAAGAATGAATTTACATTTTAAAATATAACACGTTGGTCCCCTATGGACTGAATATGGAGCTAAACTGGAAGTGTCTTCTTGTGTGCATTTTTAAATTGCATAATTGAAAGTGATTTGTGACTGGTAAATAATTTATGTATGAAATGTATAAAATGTGTGGTGTTTTAGTTATGAGTTTGTATTCCAGGAATGTGGTAACACCGAGGCGCTAGAATAAAGTATTGTTTTTTCATTGCTTGGCTGTTATATTATATTATAGTACACTCGTTTTTTCCACTTTGGATCTCCTGTTATCATTCAAGTTTGGAGTCTGGAGGTGTTGGTGTTGTTACAATGTCAAAGAGAACCAGGCTTGTCCCGGAAATCTGGTTTCTGGGTGGCAGGAATCTGAGCAGACTTGGCAGAAGGCACACATCTAAAATCCTTCTTGTCCTTAGGAGGAGGGCAAGATTGGCTACAAACAAAGGCAGATCTGGAGGTATAATTCCTCTGAAATTTAGGAAGAGGAAAAACAAAAATGTTTCAGCTCCTACAAGGTTTTGCCTTTATCCTGGAGAGACATGAAAAGCTCAGCAGCAGCAGATACAAAAAGGTTTTTATTATCTAAAGGAGTTTCCAAAAGTTTGGCCTTAATGTCATCTGCAAAGCCTGAAGACAAAGCCAAGAATGACACCTCCTAACTGAACCAAAGGCAGCAGCCCTGAAAGAGGTGTCAGCTGCATTTGACTGAGTGGTGGGCAACATAAGAAATACAGCCCAGCAGGGTAAGGGCCAAAGCCTTCCAGTCAGGGTCAGAAAACACCTTAGAAACCCGAGTAAGGACAGCCACAACATACTTGGTCATAGGAGTCTGATAGTTGACGGCCCTAAAAAACAAAGTGACAACAATGTAAACTTTCTTATTCAGCCTTTCCACAGCCCTGCTATCCTTATTAGAAGGTAACAGCCTGGTGGAAGCTAACAACTTGGATGGCTTGTCAGAGGAGACTAACACCACAGAAGGGTCATCAGAAATGTATTTATAAAGACATTTATAGACATATGGCACTTTACATTATCTATCTGGCCTCTTAGGTGCAGGAGGCTGAGAGTCAGGGGATATAGCTGCTACCGAAAGATATCAAGAAGGGCAGTCTGAACAAGGGGGAAAAGCAGATGGTTTGGGAGATTCCATCTGTAGGAGCTCATATCTTTTTTGAATCTCAGAGACTTGAGAGCAATCCCACTAAAATAATCCATCATACTTGCAATGGAATCCCCAAAGGAAAAAGTTTTTCCAAAGACGACTCTGGACTTATGAAGTCCTCCTCCTCCTTTGAACTGTAGTCCAAGGGGGAATGGATTTGGGAAGAATAAGCCAAGGATCCTTCCCTTGAGTCCAGATCTTCATCCAATGAACCCAGTTCCCTAGGCCTCTTGATTAGAGTGAAAGATCAAGTAGGAGCAGGAACAGAGATCCCTTGAGGGGGCTTCAAGGCCATCAAAGCATTAAATACTCAGAGTTAAATCCTGCCATTCATGTTGGGGATCCTTAACATCAGGGGACATGTGTTTTGTTTTTTTTTTTTCTTTTTCTACTGGACATCCACTCAAAACATCCTCGGAGGATCAGACCCCTTGCATAACTCTATAAAGGTTGTAGGAATCTCCTCTCTTGCTAGAATCTTAAGAATCCCTCTTGGTCCTACAGATATAATCAGCCAAGGTTACTCCTCAATGTCAGGCACAAATGTCTGAAAAAACTCTAAAGGAAGTGCGAGAAGCCAGAGACATGCTGGCCTCCAATAGCGCTGCAGCAGAGGAATCAGAAGCAACCACTGGATGGCCCCCTAGGCTTTCATTAGTCTCGAGAGATGTCTGGAGGAGTTTAGACATCAGCCAGATCAGACTTAAGTTTTTTGGTCTTCTTCTTGGAAGACAGCTGGCCCTTGGAACAGGAGAATTCCGCTATAGCACCCTCAGCCAACAACTTGAAAAGTTGGTCACCAGCTATATGGACAAGGAGGAAAGACAATTACATAGAGTCTTAGGTAAAAATCCCTGCCATATACAGCACTTTGTATGATCATGGGAAGCATCCAAGCAAGAGAGACACTTTTTGTGATGTCTTTTATGGGGAATCAGCCTCCCACATTGACATTTTCTCTTTCTGGATGACATGAACACAATAACCATAAAGAAAAAGAAGAAACCTCTGAAAACACAGCTTGGTAACCAGCGCAACAGAAGAGCATTCAGACAGAAATTCAACAATGGCATTCAGACCAGTGGCAAAGAAGTTCTGAGTGTGTTCTGCCAAACATAACCTTTATGCCCTACGTCCTGCACAGGGAGCATACATGTGAAATATAATGCCTATAAAAACTAAAGGCTTTGGTATACTGGCTGGACACTGGACTATCCTTGGCAAGAGATCCCTTGCATACTGCAACAGTGATATGGAAGGACATCAGCAGAGACTGGAGATTTCTCCATGTTCAAGCCAAAAAAGAATTCTGTACACCAGGTAGTGGAAGTAAAAAGCATTAGTAACCCCTCTGAAAGGGCTTTTTGTTTAAAAAAAAAACAATTACACTAAACATCAAATGTTATACAAACAAAACACTTTTAAACAGGACTGATGTGCCTACATTTAATACAAAATACTAGCCGATGGAACACCAGTGCACTGGCCAGACAAGGAACCCTTGCAGGTCAGAGACAAGAAACAACAACTCCTAAGACATGAAATCACAGTTTCCTTAAGAAACTAAAGTTTTCACAGAAAAACAATACGTGGAAGGGATTATTCCCTGAAGGGTGTTTATCTACCCAGCTTGAAAGAACGGTAATTAACCGTCAGCTCCGCGAAGCCCATAGTAAGAAAGTGCATCAGTAGTAAGAAATCTCTGAAGCTTTTGGTGCCCTAACTGTCACTTTTTATATGGGTCTCCTTAAGTCCCTGCAGTTAGTGCATGTGGGAGGTACCTTAAAGCTTTAAGAAGTTTGGTGGTAATGTCCTATGCAAGATATAAATAACCCTTTCGCTACTGCAACAGTGATCATCATGTTGAACATCAAAATAAATTACAATACAAACTCTGAAGAAAAACTAAATAGAAGTTAACGAGTACACTGAGCCAAGAAGTTCAAGCTTTATACAGCTTATTTCCCAAGTACTTCGCAACAAAACCATCACTTAAAAAGCAACACAGTTATAAGAACATGAATATAAAAACAACTGTACTGTAACTGTAATAAAACTAGGGATGCTTTATACAGCCAAAAAACTTTCTCACTGAGGCAACTAAAGCTAAACCTGTCATTACTTATCTCCACTCCTTACTTCTTTATGGCACTCCCATCCTTAACTAACTTTCAGGCATTACAAAAATCTAAACTTGAACAATGTTATAACAAAGTTGCTAAATATGCAGCGAATACCCCTTTCATAACCCACCACTGTACAGCACTAAAAAACCTAAATTGGTTAGAACTACGCCATCAACTAACATATACACAGCTTCTTACCACCTATAAAATTATTCAGAATCATCAGCTTGTCCAGCACTAAATGACATTTTACACAACTATGTTCCCAGTCGATCATTACGATCCAATGATGAAAAACTCTTGTCTGTCCATAAACTTATCAAATTTGCTGGGCATTATCTGTACTCATACCATATTGCTAAGGCCTACAACTCCTTTTATCTCTATCCATAAGGTCAATACCCACCCCTCCCATCCTTCAAAACCATTCTGAAAGACTTCCTAGCCATAAACTGACCCTGTTCTTGCTCAACACCAGGATAAATGATATTCCTAACTGTGAACAAATATCTATTCACACCTTACATCTCTTTACTCTCCCATCTTCACTCACTTCCTTACTTCTATCCATTTTTCTTCCCTGGCTTTCTCTCTAAATATACCACGGGCCTGCTTTTCTCACTATGTATTACAATTACTGCTTGTACTACACTAACTTAACTTTAATTTCTCTGTAAACTAGCTAAACTTTCAAAAAATATTAAATCATTATTCTTAACCAATTAATTTGGTAAAATTATTTAAACTTTAGTTGTTTTTTTACTTTTAAAAATTGTAAAATTATTGTTCTTAAAAAGTTTTATAATACTTTGGAGATTTCTCCTTGGGTCTCTGTGGAAAATGGGCTCCTTCCCAGTTGGACTTTCCCAGTAATCAAATGTCAATAACTAAATTAAATAAATAAACTACAAATATAGGACATGATTTGCTAAAAGCAAATCTCAGTGAGAAATCACAACTTTCTCCAGCACAGCATTCTGAAAGATTTAATCATAATAAATGGCCCAGCTTACCACCGATATAAACATTTAGAGAATATGTAAATCAAGTCAGAAAATCAAAAGCCACATATTGCTCGAATGTTTTCATTTAATGCTTTTAATCTCACATTAACACACACACACAGTAAGATTTTAGAGGACAAAATTAAAAGAATAAAAAAGTCTGGGCAGAGCATTTAAATAAATTACACAATGTCCCATATGAATCAAAGTCTTACATTTCCAAGTAGAACAAAAAGGGTTCCAGAATCAAATTAATAAAGAATTCTTCTCTGGTCCTCTATTCCTCCATTCCCCTTCACCTGATAGAAGACCAGTAGCATTGCCAAATTAAGTAAAGTACAGTTGTGTACACTTACCATAAATGTAGATGTTCGGGTGTATTCACTGTTGCAGTCATTACATTTGGGTAATCCTGCTGGCAGGTTGCCCTCAGTTGGCCTGAATTTCAAAGTCTTGGGTCCTGCGCCCTGATGTCAGGTTGGCAGGGGTATAAAAGAAGCAGCCGACGTCAATTTCTTTAGTTTTTCTTGCCCCAGATGTCAGGTGCCCCCAAAAAGGGTAGTCAAAATTTATATCTATATATAAAGTAACATGCAGCAATATAAACTTTACCTTCATCCACAAGCAAATACACCACATGGGTTGTATAAATCAAAGAAGAAAAGATAGGTTCCATCAGAAGAAAAGGGGGGATGGCGGATGGGTAACCTGGACTGCAACAGTGAATACACTCGAACATCTACATTTTTGGTAAGTGTACACAACTGTACTATGTTCTTCATGTTTCACTGTTGCAGTCATTACATTTGGGTAGATTCCCAAAGCTATGGTTGGGAGGCTGGAGCTAAACAGCATTAGGAGCGGCTATGAGACCCTGCAGAACTGCAGTGGCAAAGCCTGCCCTGGATATGGAGTAGAGTGGCAGATGATAGTGCTTTGTAAAGGTGTGCACTGAACTCCAAGTAGCTGCCTCTAAAATGTCCTTGGTTGGTACTCCCCTGAGAAAGGCTGCTGAAGTGGCTGCAGCTTTGGTGGAATGTGGCCTAATGCCCTTAGGCACTGGCTTGCCATGGTATAAGTAGCAGAAACAAATGCAGTGGCCTACCCACTTTGAAATAGTCTGCTTTGAGATAGCCTTTTCTTGTGATCCTGCAGCATATGCCACTAGTAATTGCTCTGTCTTTCTGAAAACTTTGGTTCTGTCCAAGTAGAATCTAAGCTGTCTGTGTACGTCCAAAGAATGCAGAATTCTTTCCCCCTTGTTCTGTGGATTTGGATAAAAGGTTGGCAGATGCATGGTTTGGTTAAGAGCCACACTGGACACCACTTAGGCATAAATGTTGGATTGGTCCTCAGGGAGACCCTGTCCGGATAAAAAATGATAAAAGGTTCTACAGCCATGAGTGCCTGTAGCTCTGAAACTAGTCTTCCAAAAGTTATTGCTAGGAGCAGAGCTGTTTTCCAAGATAAAAACTTTATATCAGCAGTAGCAGCTGGCTCAAAAGGAGGCAGGGTGAGTTTTTCCAAGACATAGCTGAGGTCCCATGCAGGCATTGGTGATCTCTTTGGAGGCCTTCAATTTTTGGCTCCTCTGAGGTACTGTTTTAATAAGGGATGAGAAAAGATTGGTGGCTCTGCATTGTAATGAGCTGAAATGGCGCAGGCATGAATTTTTCTAGATGAAAAAGATAGGCCTTTGTCCAGCATCTCAGTTAAGTATTGTAAAATCTGAGGAATATTTGGTACAGCTTTATCTGTTCCTTGTGGCTGGTTCCAAGCACAGAATCTCTTCCATTTGCCTGCATAAGATTTTCTAATACTAGGCCTTCTGGCTTCAAAAATGACATCCATCACAGCTTTGCTGAGAGGTGTGTTTTGTATGACTACATTATCCACCATGCTGCCAGGTTTAAAATCCTGAGCTGGCTGTGCAGGATCTGATTGTTTTGCTGGAACAGTAGATGCGGTACTTGAGGTAGGGTCCAAGCTGGGCATTGAGACAAGCTCCTTAAAATTGGGTACCAGTGCTGGCGGGGCCAGTCTGATGCAATCAGTATCATCTTTGGCTTCTCCTGTCTGACCTTTAGGAGTACCTTGGGGAGGAGAGGCAGAGGGGGAAAGGCATATACTGATAGGTTTTTCCAGCGGAAGGATAGGGCGTCCAATTTCCATGCTTGTCTGTGATAAAACCTTGTGCAGAATCTCTTTAGTTGGTAGTTGTGAGGGGAGGCAAATAGATCTATGTCCAGTTATCCCCATTTCCTTGTTATCATGCTGAAGACTTGTGGATCCAGCTGCCACTTGTGGGGATCCATGAGGTTTCTGCATAGTTCACCTGCCAGAGTATTTTTCCTTCCTGGCAGGAATTGTGCCTGCAGATGTACTTGGTAAGTCAATGCTGTGTCCCACAAAGTCATGGCTAGTCTGCAAAGGGGGTAAGAATGTGTGCCCCCCTGCTTGTTTATATACCACATGACTATGGTGTTGTCTGTCTTTATCAGTAGTTGCCCTGGTTGAAGTAGGTCCGTGAATGCTGTCAGGGCATTTTGAACAGCTAGCATCTCTTTTTGATTGATATGTAGATGCAGTTGGTTTGAGGTCCATGTTCCCTGAATGCATCTTCCTACCATGTGGGCCACCCAGGCATAATGTGACGCATCCGTTGTTAGTGTTTGCCTGGTTGGAGGTAATTGTGAACAGCTGTCCCTTGTTTTGGTGACAAGCCTTTGCCCACCATCGAAACTCCTGTTTCAGGCAGGGAATGAGAGTAATTATAGTTTCCAGGCTGTGGCAATGTTGAGTCCAAACACTTTTTAGGTACCACTGAAGTTTCCTCATATGCAGTCTTGCATATGGAATTAATAGGATGCAAGATGCCATGAAGCCCAAAGCCTGCAGAATTTTTCTTGCAGATAACTGGGCCTTTGTTGCTAACATTTTGAAGTAAATAATCAGTTGTCTTTGTTTGTCTGGCATGAGATAAGCCATCTGGGCAGTTGTATTTAAGCTTGCACCCAGGAATATTACCTCTTGAGAGGGTACTAGTTTTGATTTCTTTTCGTTGACTGTGTACCCTGGGCATGTTAGAAGTTTTTTTCACAAACGCCAGATGCTGTACTAGGATGTCCTTGTTCTCTGCTTGAATTAGACAGTCATCCAAGTAAGGATATATTTGTATTCCTCTTTGTCTGCAGAATGCAATTACTGGTGCCAGGCACTTTGTAAAGATCCTGGGCGCAGTAGATAAGCCAAAGGGCAGTGCAGAGAATTGGTAGTGCATTGAGCCAGCCTTGAATCTGAGGTATCTTCTGCATATTTGTCTGATTGGAATATGCAGGTATGCCTCTTTTAGGTCTAAAGTTACAATCCAAGCATTCTTGCCCAGCATGGGCAGTAGCTGCTGCAAAGTCAACATTTTGAATTTTGGTATATCCAGGAATGTATTCAGAATCGATAGGTCCAGTATTGGCCTCCAGGCCTTGTCCTTTCTGGGTACCAAGAACAGTCTTGAGTAAAATCCTTGTCCCTGCTCTTGCTCTGGCACTTGTTGAATGGCCCTCATGTCCATGAGGGATGAGACTTGTTTTTGCGCCTCTGCCCATTGATTTTTTGGCAGATCTGGCCAGCCGTTTGCCTTTGGCAGGGTATGGAAATGGAACTTGTAGCCTTGTGACACGATATTTAGAACCCGCTTGTCCTGGGTTATAATGTGCCAATTTTGAGAAAAAAAGAGCTAATTTTTCCCCTAAAGGTGCTGCCAGGAAATAAGTGCTTGGTGCAGGTAGGAGGAAGTCATTGGGACTGTTTCCTGTATGGTTGTGATTGTCTTCTCCACTTTTGGAGGTAGAAGCAACCCACTGCTTTGACCTGTATGAACCTTAGGCCTGGCATCTGCTTCTAGGGCGTCTGGGTCTGTCTGACACAGGAAAGGACCAATTCTTTGTTGGCCAGTGTCTACTAAACCTAGATGACTGTACTTGTAAGAAATCTTTGACCATTTGCATAGATTTAGCCTTGTCCTCCATTTTCTTTAACACCTCTTCTGCCTTAACACCAAACAAAGTATCATGCTGTAAAGGTGCATCTAATAATTTAACTTTAACATGATCAGGCAGATTTTGTTCCTTTAACCAAGCATGCCTTCTAATTACAGAACCTGTAACTGCGGCCCTGCAGGAGGCCTCTAAAGAATCGAAACCACACTGCAAATTATGCTTTCCAACTTGTTCAGCTGCATGCAAAATATCCTGCATTTCCTTGTTTTCTGCACATTCAGAGTTTAACAACATTTTTTGTTTAAGCAATGCCAAGACATATTGCTGATATTTGAACATATGAAACTGACAGTTTAAGGTCCTTACAGCAAAAGTAGCAGATGTGTAAACCTTTTTTCCCCAGCTATCCAGTGCCCTAGAATCTCTGTCAGAAGGGGTAGAGTTTTTTCCAGCAGAAGCCTTAACTCCCTTGGGACCCTGAGAAATAGTTTCTGGGTCTGCAGCAGGGTTTTTAAAAAAAACTTTATGTGAGTCAGGAACCCTGTAATATCTGTCAGGCTTAACAGGAGCTGGAGGTAGGGAGTCAGGGGTAAGGCTAGACTCCAAAAACACATCAACTACAATGTCTAACACAGGAGGGATGGCTAGTGGCTTGTGGTGAGGTAGTAACAGGAAATCCCTGAGCCTCTTTTTAGACTCTGAAAAATATTGGCTCTCCCAGTGAAAATGCTCCCTCATGGTATGTAAGATTTCCCCAAAAGAGTAGTCCTCAGGAGGAGAAGCTGAAGGTATGGATTCTTCAGCATCAGAATCCTCATGGGGGGGGGGGGGGAGAATATTCCTGATCAGAAGAGGAATCAGAAGAAATGGAAACCTGATCTGAAGGATTCATAGTCAGTCTCTTGCCAAGGCCTCTTATCAGGAGGGTGATGGGAACCCCTGATCAAGGTAATCAAGTCTTCGGCCTCTTGAGCATCTGTTTTTTGGGCATAGAGGCCTGTATACGTAGCTCTTGAGGTTGCTTCTTTGCCTTTGAAGTCGGTTTAATGTATAGATGTTTGGGTCTGAATACACCCTCAGAAGCCAGTGCCTGCTCAGCGGCTCTGGACCCATCAGAAGGATCAGTGTCCGAGGCTCCAATACCTTGAGTTTCCAGCGGCATGTCCGACTACACGTGGGAGTCGGTAGCGGCCTGCGACTCTAAAGTAGCGGTCGTCAGGGGCTGCGAAAGCGCCTCACTGAGAACCAGCGAAAAAGCGACTGGCTTAGGAGAAGCTTTGTCGTCAGTTTTGGGCCTTGGCTGTCTTTCTTTTTCTTTGCGTTTTTTGTGAACTCCGGTAGTCGGATGGCTTTCCGACGACATTTCTGGATAATTAAATCTGCGTCCAAAGTAGTTTAAAGCAAAATCATACAGACGCTTAATAGTGCGTTGGTTAAATCTAGCACAAAACCGACAACCCAGAAAATTATGATCAGGGCCTAGGCAAGGAATACAGTAAGAATGAAAGTCCTTATGAGGTATTTGCTTCCCACAAGAAATACAATTATTAACTTTTTCGGACATCGGTTCTGGAGCAAGAGAAAAGCTTACCCAATGGGGTACTTAGCTTTACAGAAGACTTCGGATCTGAAATTCGAACTCAAAAATCTCAGGAGTCGGCTGACCGGCACTTGTGAACTGCTTCTGCTTCGGGCACCGTGTGGCAAGAAAAACTAAAGAAAATGGCGTCGGCTGCTTCTTTTATACCCCCTGTCGACCTGACGTCAGGGAAGGGGCGACGACAGCCGACAAAGGACCCAAGACTTTGGAATTCAGGCCGACTGAGGGCAACCTGCCAGCAGGATTACCCAAATGTAATGACTGCAACAGTGAAACACGAAGAACATCATGCTGAGAGGTGCAAAGCAGACCAATAAAAAAGAATGAGGTAATAAAAAATAAAGAATTAAGTTTAGCAGCAGCTCACAGCCATAACACACTGCTGTAAACTCTCAAACATTTTTTTTACTCGTGCATTAACAACTTTTGAACCAGTGCCTTTCGTGGTGAAGTAGAAGTTATGTACTCACCATAATGTTCCATCTGAGTAGTTGTTCATAGGTTCATACTAGGCTATCTGCCCTGGGGCAATTATAAGTCTAGCCCGATTCTGTATGGCTTACGCCACCCCTTGATTTGAGTATACTGTGCCTCTGTCTAATAGTGACACGGGAGTAATCCCTGGGACAAACCTACGATCCCCCATCCACCTATCGAGATTTTTCTTGAAGAGATTCAGTGAGGTGCTCTGCCTCACATGAACTGAAATTCTATTCCAGAGCGAAGGGAGCCTCTGGGTTATGAACCTGTCCCTCCAGCAAGTTCTATTTATTTCTGTGCTGAGGTTCAAGTCCCTCGAGCGTGTGGCTCTAAGGGATTTAGATTTACTGAGGTGGAGCATGTCCATTAATTCTGGATTTGACATAGCTTTGTATGTCAGGCATAGATTGCCTCGAAGTAGGCGGTATGCAACTGAGTAGAGCTGGAGTTTTTTAACCGAGCAGCATATGGCATCTGTTTGAGACCCTTGATCCTCTTGGTGAGATACTTTTGGGGTCTTTCTAATTGCTGCAGGTGTCGGGTAAGGTACATCCCAAAAGGGGCATTGTATTCTATGATGGGCCTGATGAGGGATGAATAAAGAGGCACGATTACCTCTCTTGATCTAGATGTGAAACCCTTCGTGATGAGGTGGGCTATGTAGAAGGTCTTTCTAACCACTTTGGCAATGTGGTTTTCAAAGGAGAGATTGCTATCAACTTGGGTCCCCAGGTCCCTAATAACTTTCTCTGTGCTTAATGGGTTTCCGCCTATGTGGTAATTTGTGGGCACATTGTTTTTGCCAAAGGGTATGACTATACATTTTTTGGCATTTAGCTTTAAACCATGGCGCTGACACCAGTTATCTGTCTCTGTGAGACCTTTTTGAAGGATGTTTGTGTCAGCTGGAGAGTCGATTATGGCGCCCAGTTTGCAGTCGTCTGCGAACTTGGTGAGCCATAGTCCTCCCACGTTTGCCTGTACCTCGGAAAAGTATATACCGAACAAAAGTGGTCCCAGGACAGAACCCTGTGGGACGCCACTTGTGACCAGTTTAGAGTCTGACATGGCTCCAGCAACTCTCACTCTGTGGGTTCTGTCTTTGAGCCAGTTTGCAACCCATCTTGTGACATAGGGGTTTATATTTAAGCTGGATAGCTTATCTATGATGCCCGAGTGGGGTATTGTGTCAAATGCCTTTGCAAGGTCCAGATAGGCTGTGTGGACTACCTTCCCTTCATCTATGGCTTTGGTGACTGTTTCGAAGAAATCAACCAGGTTCAAAAGGCAGGATCTGCCCTTGACAAAGCCGAACTGGGTAGGATCTAGTGTCTGTAGGTCCCCAATGTCTTTGTTTATGAGCTCCATGATGATCCTCTCCATAGCCTTGCAGACTAGGCTAGTCAGGCTTATGGGGCGATAGTTTCCAGGGTCCGTAGAGGCTCCACCTTTGCGGAGTGGGACCACTGTTGCTGTACGCCATTCTGTGGGCACATATCCTGTAGTGAGGCTGAGACTGTATAGCTGTTTTATTTGAGGGATTAGTTCCTCTTGGAGTTCATGTAGGACGCAACCTGGGACGCCATCTGGTCCCATGGAAGCAGTGTTTTTTGCTTTGGAGAGGGCAGCCTTCACCTGAGCATCAGAGATGTTTGGGAGGCAGCCCTCTGCCGGGATAGATACTTGCTCTTTTCGGGGGGAGAAGTTTGCACTGAACCTGTCTGCCAGGATATTGGCGATGTCTGTGGGTTCAGTGTATTTTTTGTCGTTTAGAATCAACTCAGAACAAGTCTGGGAGTTGCATCCCAGGTTCCTAACATAACTGAAAAAAGCCTTATGATTGTCTTTGGTGTCCTGTGCAATTTTGTTCTCGAAGCTGGCCTTGGAGGATTTTATGAGGGATCGTAATTTTTTGCTAGTACTGATCAGAGATGCCTTCCCTATTAGGGATTTGTAGTAGCTTCCTCCTTCTGTTGTACAGTTTATTTATGGCAGGGGTCCACCAGACTGGACGCCTGCCTTTGGATGATTGGGTCTTGGTTTTGTCTGGGATAGCATGATCCATGCATTCCTGGAGATGTCCGTAGAATGCGTTTATATAGGATTCTGCAGTTTGGGCTGTAGTTTCCACTGGCCCTGGGGCCTTGAAGGATTCCACTTCGGTTTTGAGAAGTGAGAAGTTCGCTTTTGAGAAGTTTTTCACTGTGGTTTTCTGAGCTGGGGGTGGGGTCGGGATGTGGACATCCAGTGAAATTAATTTATAATCTTCAACCTGTGGGATCTCGGATTCACATCGGATCTGGCACAGCTGCATTTTTCAGCTATGGATGTGAGCTCCAGACTCCTCCCCTTACTCATAATGCCCCCGTCTCCCTTCAGATCGAGTTTGTTGCCTAAGAGGTATCAGGTACTCTACCCAATATCACCTTATCATAACAAGAATCTCCAATGACACTCCTAGGCCTAGACTGAGTCAAGGGTCACACACTTTATGCAAAGCTAAATGCAGACACATCAATGATAAGGTCAGGGGAAGGGGGGGGTTGAAGACAAATTAAGTACAACTACTTAGATGGAACGTTTAGGTGAGTACATAACCTCTTCGTCTGAAATAGTTAACTTCATTTCGTCTTCAGTCTGTGGGACAGAATCCCCAGCTACCAAAAACTCCTGGGAGGCACTCATGGAAGGATATTCTGGAGCACCGCAGAGCCAAAGAATGCTCTGTTCCTAGACACAATGTCCAGCTTGTAATGAGAAATGAAGGTAGGAGATGAGGACCATGTAGCTGCCGAGCAGATATCAAGAGACTTCCTAGACCAGAAGGCAGCTGACGCAGCCATAGATCAGGTGGAATGTGCCCTCACTTGTCCTGGCAGGGACCAATCTTTCACAGCATAAGCTTGAGCAATGCAAAGAGAAAACGAGCAAGTAATTGTTACCCTGGAAAAGTACAGCTGTGTACACTTACCATAAATGTAGATGCTTGAGTGTATTCACTGTTGCAGTCATTACATTTGGGTAATCTGCTGGCAGGTTGCCCTCAGTCGGCCTGATTAAAAAAGTCTTGGGTCCTGCATCGGTTGCTGTCCCTTTCTTCCATGACGTCAGGTCGTCAGGGGTATAAAACATGCAGCCGATGCCATTACATCAGTTTTTCTTGCCCCAGATGTCAGGTGACCCTCAAATGGGGAACAAAACATATATATATATATATATATATATATATATATATATATATATAAAATAAAAAAAAACACAAAAATATACCTCCAAACCAAAGCAAATACACGAGAAAGGCTTTTAAGCATAGCAAAAGAAAGTAGATGTATAGTAAAAGAAAAACAGGGGGCTGGAGGGAGGGTAACCAGGACTGCAACAGTGAATACACTCAAACATCTACATTTATGGTAAGTGTACACAAAGTACAGTTTTGTACCTACCATAAATGTAGATGTCCGATAGGTATGCATCTGCAGTCCTAACATATGGGTTGTCCTGCCTCAGGCAGCCCTTCGGTCAGCCGGATTCCAAAGTCTGGGTCTGGCCTCGGCTGATGTCGCACTTCACCCGACGTCATAGCTGCTGTTTATTGGGTATAAAGGCATCAGCCGACGCCATTTTCCTCAGTGTTTCTTGCCCCAGATGCCAGGTGCCCCCTAGGAAGGCTAAATTTGGATAAATGCAAATAATTCCAAACAGTAGAGAGCAAACAATATAAAAATATATATATATATATATATATATATATATATATATATATATATATACATATATACAAACAAATACACCATAATAGATTCCCCCAGCTAGCTAAAAGAGGGGTGAATACCCTAGGAATACCACAGAGGGGAAGGAGGGTGGGTAATCCTGACTGCAGATGCATACCTATCGGACATCTACATTTATGGTAGGTACAAAACTGTACTATGTCCTTCAAGGATGCATCTGCAGTCCTAACATATGGGTAGAATACCATAGCCAAACTGGGGGAGGAGGTACTAAGATAAAGATGGTGTAGTTAAGATCCCTTGCAAAACAGCAGTTGCAAAACCTGCTCGGGATCTAGAGTATAAAGGAAGATTATAATGCTTGGCAAATGTATGCACGGAGCTCCAAGTAGCAGCTTCTAAAATGTCTTTGGTAGCCACTCCTCATAGGAAAGCTGCAGTGGTGGCTGTAGCTCTTGTGGAATGAGGTCTGATATTATCAGGAGTTGTCTTTCCATGAAAAGAGTAGCAAAATCGAATGCAATTTCCTATCCATTTTGAGATTGTCTGTTTTGAAATTGCTTTTCCTTGCATTCCTGTTGCATATGCTACCAGAAGCTGGTCAGTTTTTCTGCTGGTCTTAGTTCTGTCCAGATAGTAGCGTAATTGTCTGTGCACATCCAAGGTATGTAGCAGTCTTTCCCCCCTGTTCTGTGGGTTGGGGAAGAATGTAGGTAAATGAATCGCTTGGTTCAATAATACTCTGGAGACCACTTTTGGCATAAAAGTAGGGTTAGTTCTCAGAGAGACTCTGTCCTGATGGAAGATAAGGAAGGGTTGTACTGCCATTAATGCCTGTAACTCAGATACCCTTCTTGCTGAAGTAATTGCTAGCAGGAAAGCAGTTTTCCAAGACAAGAATTGTAATTCTGCTGTTGCTGCTGGTTCAAAAGGGGGAAGTGTTAACTTTTCCAGCACAAAGTTGAGATCCCATGTAGGTAAAGGTGATTTCCTTGGAGGTTTTACATTTTTGATTCCTCTCAGGAAATGCCTGAGTAGAGGATGAGAGAAGGCAGGAGGATCCATGTTGTATTCTGCTGAAATTGCTGATGCATGAATCTTAATGGAGGAGTAAGACAGGCCATTGTGGAACAGCTCTGCTAAATATTCCAGGATGTGTGCTATGTTTGCCAGTGAGACATTTTCTTCCTTTGCTGCATTCCAAATGAGGTATCTTTTCCACTTGGCTGAATAAGTCTTCCTTGTGGAGGGTCTGCGTGCCTCCAGGATAATGTCCTTAACCCTCTGAGATAAACCTGGGTTATTTTGTTTTATGCAATATTCCAAGCAGCTAGCTGCAGTGTTTTCAAGTTTGGGTGTAGGATCTTGTAGTTATCCTGTGTTAGTAGTAAGGGACATAGAGGTAGAGGCCATGCGTGTGTCCAAGACATGCTTCTCAGTAGCGGGTACCAATGTTGCCTCGGCCAGTCTGGAGCTATCAGAATTACCCTTGGCTGATCCTCTCTGATCTTCAGTAGAACTTTGTACATCAAGGGAAGAGGTGGAAATGCATATGCTGTCAGGTTTTTCCAGCTGAAGGAAAGGGAGTCCACCCTCCAAACAAGTGGGTGGTATGCTCTTGTGCAGAATTTCTTCAATTGGTGATTGTGTGGGGAGGCAAACAGGTCTATCTGTGGTAGTCCCCATTTCTTTGTTATGGCTTTGAAGATATCTGGATGCAGCATCCATTCGTGAGCATCCGTGGTAGTTCTGCTTAAGGTGTCTGCTAGAGAATTTTCTTTTCCTGGTACAAATCTGGCCTGAAGTTGAATGTTGAGATTCAGGGCCACATTCCACAGGTCCATTGCCATCCGGCAAAGAGGATATGAATGTGTACCTCCCTGTTTGTTGATGTACCACATGACTGTGGTATTGTCCGTCCTTATCAGCAGATGACCCTGTTGAAGGAGTGGTCTGAATGCCTGGATCGCATGTTTCACTGCCAGCATCTCCTTTAGATTTATGTGTAGATTCAGCTGGTCTTGGGTCCATAGGCCTTGTATACCCTTGTCCACCATGTGTGCCCCCCATCCTAGGTCTGAGGCGTCCGTGGTGATGGTCTGGCTTGGATGAGGTTTGTGGAAAGGCAAGCCTCTGTTCAACTGACGGGCCTGAGCCCACCACAGGAATTCTTGCTTCAGGCATGGAATTATTGGAATCTGGGCTTCTAGACTGTGCTTGTGTTGAGACCATACATTCCTTAGGTACCATTGTAGCTTTCTCATATGCAGCCTGGCATGCGGAACCAGTATTATGCAGGATGCCATGTAGCCCAGGGCTTGCAGGACTTTCCTTGCAGTAAGCTGAGCTTGTGTTGTTAATGCCATGAAGTAGACTGGTAGTTGCTTTTGTTTTTCTTCTGTGAGAAAAGCCATCTGAGTTGATGTATCTAGTTCTGCACCCAAGAATGTTATCCTTTGGGATGGTACTAGTCTTGACTTTTGCATGTTGACTGTGTATCCCAAAGCTTGCAACAGTTGTATGACATTTTCCAAATCCTTTGTTAATTTTGCCTTGTTGTCCGCTTGTATTAGGCAGTCGTCCAGGTATGGGTAAATTTGAATTCCCTGAAGTCTGCAATGAGCAATTACTGATGCCAGGCATTTCGTGAATACTCTGGGCGCAGTAGATAAGCCAAAAGGCAATGCTGAGAATTGATAATGCTCTGATCCTGCAAGAAATCTGAGGTATCTTCTGCAATCTGGTCATATAGGGACGTGCAGGTATGCCTCCTTGAGATCTAGAGTCACCAGCCAAGACTCCTTGCCCAGCATGGGAAGAAGCTGCTGGAGGGTCAGCATTTTGAATTTTGGAACAATGAGGTATGTGTTCAGTGCGGACAAGTCTAGAATAGGTCTCCATTGATTTTCTTTTCTTGGTACAAGGAAAAGCCTGGAGTAAAATCCTTGGCCTTGTTCCATGGGTGGCACCTCTTCTATAGGTCTCATCCTTAGTAAGTTGTTGATTTGTCTTAGAGCGTCTGTTTTTTGGCTTGGTAGTAGGTTTGGCATTCCTCTCTTTTTTGGTAGAGTGTGGAAGTGAAACCTGTAGCCCTTGTCTATTGTTTGTAAAGTCCATTTGTCTCCTGTAATGTAATGCCAGTTGTCGGAGAATAAGGCTAGTTTTCCACCCAAGGGTGCTTCCAGTTGTTCCCTGGTAGGCGGAACTAGAGCCAAGTCATTGTGTCTGTCCTGTGGAAGTGGTTGTAGTTGATTCTGTGGCAGTACTTCTCTGGTTGGTAGGTTGCCACTGACGTCCCCTGTAGGCACCCCTAGATTGACCTCTGCCTCTTGGGTGTCTATTTCTGCCTCTCTGCGCTCTGGAGTTGTCTGGAAAGGACCAATTCTTCGAAGGCCAATTTCTGCTAAACCTCGGAGGTTGGACCTGTAAGAAATCCTTGACTGTTTGGACAGATTTTGCTTTTCTTCCACCTTCTTTAGAACCTCCTGTGCAGGGGAGCCAAACAAACTTTGTTTCTCCATGGGAGCATCTAGGAGTTTTGACTTAACATGGTCTGGTAAGGATTGTTCTTTTAACCAGGCATGCCTTCGAATCACTGTTCCAGTCATAGCTGATCTAAAGGAAGCCTCCAGTGCATCATATCCACATTTTAAGAAATGGTTACTGACCTGCTGAGAGTTATGTACCAAATCCTGAAGGGACTTGCGGTCTAAAGGTTCAGGAGAAGACAGTTTTTTATTTAGCTGGTCTAACAAAAATTCCTGGTACTGAATCATGTGAAATTGACAGTTCAAGGCCCTGGCCGAAAGAGTAGCAGAAGTATAAACCTTTTTACCCCATCTCTCTAATGCTCTAGATTCCCTTTCAGAGGGAAGAGGGTTTTTGACAGAGGCAGCTGCCACACCTTTAGGGTCCTGTGAAATGGTTTCAGGGTCTGCAACAGGAGCCTTATACAAATGGTAGTGTGTGTCCGGGACCCTGTAATATCCGTCTGGCTTGGCAGGGGCCGGAGGAAGAGAATCAGGAGCAGTACAGGCATCACTATATGCATCATCAACAACTGTTAGTACTGGCAGAATGGCTAGAGGCCTATGCTGAGGTAAGTGTAAAAAGGTCCTTAGCCTTTTCCTTGAATCTGAAAAATCCTGGCCCTGCCATTGGAAGTGTTCCCTCATAGCATGCAAGGTTTCCCCAAAGGAAAATTCTTCAGGAGGAGAAGCAGAAGGAATGGAGTCTTCTGCATCAGAATCCTCATAAGGAGAATATGGGCCTTCGTGAGGGTCTGAAATGTCTGAGTCATCCGAGGAATAATCTGTAGAGACAGGTTCCGGGGGTTCAGTCCTAGGCCTCTTGTCTGGAGGGGGCTGAGAGGCCCTGTCTAGGTGAGGTTGGGATCCTCTGAACAAAGAAAAGAGATCCTCAGCCAGGCTGAGTATTTGGGAACTAGAGGTAGGCCTATGTGAAGGAGTTTTGGCAGGCAAGGCCTTAGAAGATTTAGCTGCTTTAGCCCTGGCAAAAGCCTTGATAGACATGGAAGCAGGGGGTCTAGCAGCCCCACGTGCAGGGGTAGATATGTCTAAAGGAATAGTGTCTGACAAATCCTGGGTGCCTGCTTCTGTAGCAGTAAATTCAGTAGCAGATTCAGCCATGCTCTGTGAGGCCACGGCTATCGGGGGCATGCTTTCGGCCGAAGGAAGAACCGGGGGCTCGGTTTCAGCCGAAACCGAGACATTCGCGGTTGGCCTAACCGTGGTTTCAGCCGAAACCGCGGGCCGCAAACGTCGGTCCTTTTCCTTGCGCTTTTTAGCTAATTGAGTAGTCGGAGTCTCTGACGGCATTTTGTATGCAAAAGCGGGACTAAAAAACTCCTCTGCAAACTCCGACCGACGTCTAAGTGTCCGTCGGTTGAAGGAAGCACAGGCTAGACAAGCTGATACGTCGTGGTCTGGGCCTAAGCAAGGAAGGCAGTAAGAGTGGAAATCCTTATGAGGTATTTGTTTCCCACAAGTTAAACAATTATTTACTTTGTCTGACATCGGCTGAGGCAAGAAAGAGTCCCCAATGGGGTACTTAGCTTTTTAGAAGTCTTCGGTAGTAGGAATCTCTGGATCTGACTGACCGGCACTTGCGAACAGCTTCTGCTTCGGGCACCGCGTGGCAAGAAAGACTGAGGAAAATGGCGTCGGCTGATGCCTTTATACCCAATAAACAGCAGCTATGACGTCGGGTGAAGTGCGACATCAGCCGAGGCCAGACCCAGACTTTGGAATCCGGCCGACCGAAGGGCTGCCTGAGGCAGGACAACCCATATGTTAGGACTGCAGATGCATCCTTGAAGGACATCTGTACTATGTTCATCGTGTTTCACTGTTGCAGTTGTGATTGCTAAAAGGAAGGCTGTTTTCCAGGAAAGAAATTTTAAGTCTGCAGTAGCAGCTGGCTCAAAAGGAGGTAGAGTGAGTTTCTCTAATTCAAAGTTAAGGTCCCAGGCAGGGGTTGGAGCTCTCCTGGGTGGTCTCAAGTTTTTGGCCTCTCTGAGATGCTGCTTTAGAAGAGGATTAGAGAAGAGAGGGGGGTTCTGTGTTGTAATGAGCTGAAATGGCTGAGGCATGGATTTTTATGGAAGAAAAAGACAGGGCCTTGTGAAGCATCTCAGTTAAGTATTGCAAAATCTGAAGTAAATTGGGCACTGCTGTGCTCATCCCTTGAGATTGATTCCAGACACAGAATCTTTTCCATTTGTCAGCATAAGATTTTCTAGTACTAGGTCTTCTCGCCTCCAAAATTACATCCATCACAGGTTTTCAGAGGGATGCTAAGGGGGAATTTAAGTGATTAGCCAAGCTGCAAGATTCAATGTTTTCAGCTGAGGGTGCAGAATTTGGTTCTCCTGCTGAGACAGCAAGGAAGGTGACTGAGGCAGGTGCCACGGTGAAATGTGTGACACACTGCGCAGGAGTGGGTACCAGTGTTGGCGAGGCCAGTCTGGAGCAATCAAAATCATTTTTGGTTTGTCCTGTTTGACTTTTAGTAGAACTTTGGAGAGCAGAGGCAGAGGGGGAAAGGCATAGACTGATAGGTTTTTCCAGCTGAAGGACAGAGCATCCACTTTCCAGGCTTTTTTTGTGATGAGTTCTTGTGCAAAATTTGTCCAACTGGTAGTTCTGGGGTGAGGCAAAAAGATTTATGTCTGGGCTCCCCCATTTGCGTGTCAACATGTTGAAAATCTGTGGTTCCAGTTTTCATTCGTGTGGGTCTATGAGATTTCTGCTTAGTTTGTCTGCCAGAACATTCTGCTTTCCCGGCAGGAATTGAGCTTGTAGTTGTACTTGATAGCTCAAGGACGTGTTCCACAATGCCATGGCTAGTCTGCAGAGGGGGTAGGAATGTGTACCCCCTGCTTGTTTATGTACCACATAACCGTGGTGTTGTCCGTCTTTATCAGTAATTGTCCTGGATGAAGACAGTCCTTAAAGGCTGTCAGTGGATTCTGTACAGCTAGCATTTCTTTTTGACTGATATGAAGGTGCATTTGATTTGGGCTCCATTTGCCCTGAATGCACTTCCCTGCCAGATGAGCCCCCCATGCACAGTATGTTGCGTCTGTAGTTTGGGTTTGGGCGGCAGGGGGTGGTGTGAATGGCAGTCCCTAGTTTTGGTGGCAGGCCTCTGCCCACCATAGAAACTCTAGGTGCAGGCAAGGTATGATAGGAATCATTGTTTCTAGGCTGTGACAATGTTGACTCCATAAACATTTAAAGTACCACTGAAGTTTCCTCATATGCAGTCTTGCATATGGAATTAGAAGTATGCAGGAGGCCATGAACCCCAAGGCTTGCAGTATTTGCCTTGCAAATAGCAGGGTTTTTGTGGCCACCTGTTTGAAGTAAGTCACCAAATGAATTTGCTTTTCTGGCGTAAGGAAAGCCATCTGGGCAGTTGTATTCAAGCTTGCACCCAGGAATGTAATTTTTTGAGAGGGTACCAGTTGAGATTTCTTTTCGTTTATGGTGTACCCTAGACAGGTTAGAACTCTTTTTACAAATGCCAGATGTTTTAGAAGAATGGCCTGGTTTTCTGCCTGAATTAGACAATCGTCCAGGTATGGATATATTTGAATATTAATTTTCCTGCAAAATGCAGTTACTAAAGCCAAGCACTTTGTGAATACCCTGGGCGCAGTAGACAAGCCAAAGGGCAGTGCAGAGAACTGATAATGCATGCAGCCTGCTTTGAAGCGTAGGTATCTTCTGCAAGATTCCCTGATTGGGATATGCAGGTAAGCCTCTTTTAAGTCTAGAGTTACCAACCAGGCATCCTTTCCTAGTATAGGAAGCAACTGGTTAAGGATCAGCATCTTGAATTTTGGAATGTCCAGAAAGGTGTTTAGAATAGAAAGGTCCAGAATTGGATGCCATGATTTGTCTTTTCTGGGTACCAGGAAAAGTCTGGAATAGAAACCTTGTCCCTTTTCCTCTTCTGGTACTAGTTGAATATCCCCCAGGTTTAGGAGGGAAAGTACTTGTTTCTGAGCCTCTGCCCACTGATTTGGGGGGGGCAGGTCTGGCCACCCGTTTGAAGTTGGCAGAGTGTGGAAATGAAATCTGTATCCCTGGGACACTATATTTAAAACCCATTTGTCCAGGGTTACAAGTTGCCAGTTTTTTGAATGAAGAGCCAGTTTCCCCCCAAAGGGGCAGCTAAGAAGTAAGTGCTTGGTAATTGTAAAGGAAAGTCATTGAGACTGTTTACCATAAGGTGGTGCATTGTTGTTTCCAGGTTTGGAAGTGGAAGCACCCCATTGCTTAGTTCTGAAAGTCCACTGGGACTGAAACCTGGTGCTTTTGGAATGTCTGGGTTTGGCTGGAGTGGCTCTGGAAGGAGCTGGAAAGGACCAGTTCTTAGTAGGCCAGTGCCTACTAAATATAGGAGGTTGTACTTGTAAGAAATCTTTCACAGTTTGCATAGCTTTAGCTTTAACTTCCATCTTTTTTAGAACTTTTTCAGCCTTATTACCAAACAGGCGGTCCCTGCTGTAAAGGAGAATCCAAAAGTTTTGCTTTAACATAATCAGGCAGAGATTGCGCCTTAAGCCAAGCATGTCTTCTAAGCAGAGACCCAGTAAGAGCAGCCCTGCAAGAAGCCTCTAAAAAATCAAAACCACATTGCAAAGTATGTTTGCCAACTTCTTCAGCTGAATGTAATAAATCCTGTAAATCTTTATTCTCCACACAGTCAGAAATCAACATCATTTTCTGTTTAAGCAGTCCCATGATATGCTGTAGATATTTTAGCATATGGAATTGACAGTTTAAAGCCCAGATTGCTAAGGTTGCAGAAGTATAAAACCTTTTTACCCCATCTATCCAGCGCCCTGGAGTCTCTATCAGAAAGGGTAGGATTTTTAGCAGTAGAAGCCTTAATGCCCTTGGGCCCCTAAGAAATGGTTTCAGGGTCCGCAGCAGGATTTTTAAAAAGGAATTTGTGGGACTCAGGAACCCTGTAGTACCTGTCAGGTTTGCTAGGGGCTGGAGGCAAGGAATCAGGGGCCATACTGGATTCCGAAAACACATCATCAACAATGTCTAGTACAGGAGGTATAGCCAAAGGCCTATGCTGAGGAAGAAGAAGGAAATTCCTAAGCATCGTTTTGGATTCAGTGAAATCCTGACTTTCCCAGTGGAAATGTTCCCTTAAGGTATGTAAAGTTTCCCCAAAAGAGAAATCCTCAGGTGGAGAAGCAGAGGGAATGGAATCCTCTGCATCAGAGTCCTCATAAGTAGGTATGGACAAATCCAGATCATTAGAAGAGTCAGAAGAAACAGAGTCCTGTTCAGAAGATTCATAGTCAAGTTCAATCCTAGGCCTCTTGGAGGGGGGGGGGGGGTTGACTACTCCTGATCAGAGTAATTAAATCTTCAGCCATTTTGATAATTTGTTTTTTAGGCATAGGGGCCTGAACATGAGGCCTGGGCATTGTTTTTTTTAGACATAGATCGATATTTAGGCCTTAGTACTGAAGTTGGAGTCGGTTTAATATGCAAGTCTGTAGGCCTGAATACACCCTCAGAAGCCAGTGCCTGCTCAGCGGCTCCAGACCCATCCAAGGTAGAGACATCCGCGGGTTCCATATGTGAAGCATCTCATGGCATACTGGACTCCGAATGGGTCTCAGTAGAGGCCTGCGAATCAGAAGTAGCGGCTTTCATGGGCTGCGAAAGCACCTCACAAGTACCGGCGAACTGGCGACAGGCTTAGGAAAAGCGTCATCGGCAGTTGTGGATCTCAACGGCCTGTCTCTGTCTTTTTCTTTGTGTTTTTTTGGTATTCTGGTAGTCGGATGGCTAACCGATGTCATTTCTGGATAATTAAACTGAGAACCGAAATATTTAGAAGCAAAAATGTACTGACGATGGATAGTGCGCTGATTAAATAAAGCACAAAACCGATAGCAAGGTACGTCGTGGTCAGGACCTAGGCAAAGAATACAGTACAAGTGAAAATCCTTATGAGGTATTTGCTTCCCACAAGTAATACAACTATTAACTTTTACTGACATCGGTAAGGAGCAAGAAAAATTTTCCCCAACGGGGTACTTAGCTTTTAGTTGAAGACTTTGGTTCTGAAACTTGAAAACGTAAATTTCAGGAGTTGGCCGACTTGCACTTGCGAACTGCTTCTGCTTCGGGCACCGTGTGGAAAGAAAGACTGATGTAATGGCGTCGGCTGCATGTTTTATACCCCTGGCAACCTGACGTCATGAAAGAAGGGACAGCAACCGAAGCAGGACCCAAGACTTTGTTAACCAGGCTGACTGAGGGCAACCTGCCAGCAGAATACCCAAATGTAATGACTGCAACAGTGAAACACGATGAACATCTGGCTTGCCTAAAAAAGGGTTTAGCATAAAACACAAATAGTTTATCAGACTTATGAAAGGGTTTTGTCCTGTGTAAATAAAATCTCAATTGTCTATGAACATCAAGCAGCTGCAGCTTGTATTCCCCTTCGTTCGGGAAGTTGGGGAAAAAACTGGCAAATTTATAGTTTGATTAATATTGCTTCCGAGGCCACCTTAGGAAGAAAGTTGGATTAGTGCGCAGCAACACTCTGTCTTTGTGAAAGATCATGTAAGGCACCTTAATAGAAAGAGCCTGAAGCTCTGACACTCTTCTGGCTGAGGTAATGGCCACCAAGAAAGCAGTTTTCCAGGTCAAAAATTGCAAATCAATTGATGTTGCAGGTTCGGAGGGTGCAGAAACCAATGCCTGCAACACTAAGGTAAGATCCCACGGAGGTGTAGGGTCCTTAACCGGAGTTCTAAGTAGAAAAGCACCTTTAAGGAAAGTCTTACAAAGTTTGGCAGAAGCCAGGGAAGACATATTCACCCCCACATGGAAATTAGAAATAGCTGCCAGTTGCACTTTCACTATAGAGGAATTAGCACCCTGATGAAAGATGCTTGCCAGAAAATCTAAGACTGCTGAAAGAGGTTCTGTGAAAGGGTCGAAAGCCCGCTGAGTGGCTCATATGGAAAAATGTCTCCATTTACTATGATACACCTTTCTGGTAGAGGATTTGTGAGCTGCAACCAAAATGGACTTTACAGGGGATGACAATCCAGGAGTCCTGATAATCATGGGAACTGGAGCAGCCAAGCCGTGAGCTTCAAACTGCCCAGATCTGGGTGAGGGATCCCCGAGGGATGAGAAAGAAGATCCGGAAATGGATCCAACGTCCAAGGAGGAACAACTAGATGAGACCACAGTGAAGGAAACCAAACCTGGCAAGGCCAGAATGGGGCTAATGAGGATCACAGTGCTCCCCAGCCTTCGAGCTTTCTGAAGAAACTTCGACATAATCCGAAGTGGAGGACAAGCATAGAGGAGACTGGGAGGCCAAGCATGAACCAATGCATCTCTGGGGGCTTTCCCCTCCGGGGGGATTCAGAGTGAAAAACATGCTGCATTTCACAGCGGAAAGAGATCGCAGCAAGGCCGATCCCACTTTAGAAAGATCTGTTCCCCTACTAAAGGATTCAGAGACCACTCGTAAGGCATTAGGATAGCTCTGGTGAGCCTGTCCACTAGAATGTTGGACTGCCCCAGAATGTGTGTTGTTACTACAAAGTGGCCGGTGGTGATCACCCATTCCCACACTCTCATGGCTTCTCGACAGAGGGGACAAGATCTGGTTCCCCTTTGTTTGTTGATGTACCAGACTACTGACATATTGTCTGTCTGAATGGCAATCATCCCTAGAGGAAGATGGGCATGAAGTGCCTGCAACGCAAGAAGGACCTTCCTCATCTCTAGAATGTTGATATGCAACTCAGTCTCAGAGGGGGACCACGTGCCTTGGACCATCCTTCCCGAGCAGTGCCCCACCCTAGCTGGGAGGCATCTGTGGTCACCATGGTTTTGAGAAAGGCAGGGTGAAAGAAGTGTCCCTTGAGGAGATCCAGAGATTGAATCCATCACCAAAGGGAGTCCCTGCATACCCTTGAGATTCTCACTGGAAAGGAGAGAAGAAGGTCTAACAGGGACCACTGGACCGCAAGTGTCCACTGAAGAACTCTCATATGAAGGCGAGCCATCGGCAGGAGACTGATTGTGTCTGCCATGGAACGAAATGCCCTGAGAACTGCTTCGGCTGTAGAGACTTGAGCATAAAGAATTTGTAAGACATGCAATTTTAGACTACGTATCCTGTCCGGGGTGAGAAAAACCCTCATTTGAAGTGTGTCCAAATGTGCACCGATAAAAACTAGAATCTGTACCGGTGCTAGAGAAGATTTGTTCAGATTGATGGTAATACCCAGACTGCTCGCTAACCCAATGAAGTAATCCCTGGCCTGGCACAGTAGATGCTTTGAAGGGACAGTAAAGAGCCATTTGTCCAGGTATGGAAAGACCTGAATAGCCTGGAACATCAGGTGAGCCGCTACAACCACCATCACCTTGGTAAACACCCTGGGGGCTGTGGTGAGACCAAAGTGAAGGGCTCTGAACTGGCAGTGATTCACTCCCAGCCGGAAGCGAAGAAACCTCTGGGAGTGCCTGCCCATTTTGATGTGGTAGTTTGCATCCTGAAGATCGATCAAGCACATCCAGTCTTTGGCCTGCAAAAAGGGCAGGATAAACTGAAGAGTGACCATCCAGAATTTTGTCTTGGTTACTGACAGCTTCAATGTGGACAGATCCAAGATTGGTCTGAGGTTCCCCATTTTCTTTGGCACTAAAAAGAACCTGGAGTAAATGCCGGATCCGAACTGGTCTGGAGTGACCGGTTGGATAACTCGTTTCTTCAGCAGCTTTCCTATTTCTAGCGCTTCTTCCTCCCGTTGCACGTGTGGGATGTCTGGGAGGAGCTTGCTCGGATGGGGATGTTCCTTGAATTGAACAAAATATCCTCTGGATATGATTCACAACACCCAGCGATCTGTTGTAATGGACTCCCATGCCTTCGGGTGTAGCGACAGATGACCCCCGACTGCCTCCAGAATGAGCAGTCAGGCAACCCCTCAGGGCTGCTGCCTGGGTCCCTCTGAGAAAGGTTCTCGGGAACCGAAATTCCTACGACCCCCTCTGCCTCTCAGGCGGCGTCTATTGTGACTCCCTCTGCCTCTTGGGGACAGAGAATCCTTAGCGTCCTGGGAAAACGCCTGAGACTTCTGGAACCACATCTTCTTCGCTCCTTGCTGATTCCTGGAAAAAAATCTTATTTATTTATTTAATATTATTTATTTATTTACATTTGTTGACCAGGAGAGTCCGACTGGACACAGGTCTGTTTTCGGCAGAGGCCCAGGGAGAAAAGCTCCACATTATTATTTGCATTATACAGTTAAAAAAACACAGCATTTAAATATAGACATTAGTCCAGTTAAGGACGCAAGACGAGAACAGATGTAAAACAGCTGTAGAGCATAGTAATATGGTGACATATACTAAACATGGTTACAATGTAGTTGAGATTCATCAGTGAACAACTGATACAAACTGTTTTTGAGTTACATAACAGCCATTAGCAGTTGTTGCTACAAGAAGTTAGTATTATGAGGTAGGTAGCTGGGAACATGAGTAGCCAAGCTTGCTAAGAGTAGGTTGTTGATAGGGGGCTGAGAGAGGTAGTGGGTGGGGGGAGTGAATGTTATTAGAGGGGGGAGGTTGCAAGGGCATATCTGGCAAGTTTTGAAGTGTGATTTTAGTAAGGATTTAAAGTGGGTGCAAGAAGTTACAGAGGTAACTGAGGATGGGAGGGAATTCCAGAGTTTGGCTATAGTGCAGGAGAATAATGCTTCTCCAGCAGAGTTAATGGCTCTTGTGACCTGTAGGAGGTTTTTGTGGCTGGATCTTACTGTTCTCGTGGTTATGTAGGATTGGACTAGATTCTGGAGGTATGGGACTTTTAGTGGTTGGTTTATTAGTTTGTGGGCGAGTGTGAGTTGGTACCATTGAAGGAGGTAGGGGAGCTGTAGCCAGCCCAGTTCTGCTAGTGAGAGACAGTGGTGAGTATGGTAGGAAGCCCCTGTGGCGAATTCGGCGAGTTTGTTGTAGTAGGTTTCGAGCTTATTTAGATCACATTGTCTAAGGTTAGTAAATATTGGAGAGGCATAGAGTAGGGTAGAGATAAGATGAGAATTTGCTACCGAAATTTTAGCTGCTTTGGTAAATAGTTGCTGATTTCTATATAATAGGTTCATAGGTAGGTACTAGGCTAACGGCCCTAGGGCCCATACAAGCCTAGCCAAAAAATGTACCCTGGCTTTCGCCACCCATGAAAATTATTTTCCTGTGCCCCTGTCGAGAAGAGCCACAGAAGTGTTCCCTGGGGTGAATTTCCCATCCAATCATCAAGATTTTTCTTGAAGAGTGCTAATGAGGAGCTCTGTTTGATATAGATAGGTAGTCTGTTCCAGAGTGTGGGAAGTCTCCGGGACAGGAATCTATCCCTCCAGCATGTTCTGTTTATTGTGGTGACAAGGTTTAGGTCCCTAGAGCGTGTAGCTTGGAGGGATTGGGATTTCTTTAAGTGGAGCATGTCCAACAGCTCTGGGTTTGACATAGCTTTGTATATTAGGCAGAGATCGCCCCTGAGTAGGCGATATGCGATGGAGTAAAGCTGTAGTTTTTTTAGACGGTCTGCATAGGGCATCTGTTTGAGGCCAGTAATTCTCTTTGTGAGGTATTTCTGTGGTCTTTCCAGTTGTTGTAGATGTCTTGTGAGGTACATACCAAAAGGGGTGTTGTACTCTATAATAGGTCTAATGAGTGATGAGTAGAGGGGAACAATGACCTCTTTTTTTCTGGATGAGAATCCTTTTGTGATGAGATGAGCCACGTAGAAGGATTTCCTGACCACTGTGGCGATGTGATTATCAAAGGAGAGACTACTGTCCACCTGTGTCCCAAGGTCTCATCACATTTTCGGCATTAAGTAGACTACCAGCTAGGTGGTAGTTCATGGGTACAGAGTTTTTACCAAAGGGGATGACAATACACTTCTTGGCATTGAGCTTCAGGCCATGGCTTTGACACCAGGTATCTGTCTCAGTGAGGCCCTTTTGTAGTTTGTCCACATCGTTAGGAGTTTCGATTATGGCTCCTAGTTTGCAGTCATCTGCAAACTTTGTTAGCCAAAGACCTTCTGTGTTGGCCTGCACTTCAGAGAAGTAGATACCAAACAGGAGAGGACCCAGGACTGAACCCTGTGGTACTCCACTTGTCACTGGTCTGATGTCGGATTTGGAATCCGCTACTTTCACAGTGTGGGTTCTGTCCGTGAGCCAGTTGGCAACCCATATTGTGACATAGGGATTTACACCTAGTTTAGTGAGCTTATCTATAATTCCAGAGTGGGGGATGGGGTCGAAAGCCTTGGCGAGATCTAGATAAGCTGTGTGAACCATTTTACCCTCATCTATGGCTTTGGTGACTGCTTCAAAGAAGTCAATCAGGTTTAGGAGACATGATCTGCCTTTTACAAATCCAAACTGGGTAGGGTCCAGAGTTTGGAGATTACCAGTGTCTTTGTTTATGAGTTCCACAATGATAAGTTCCATGGCCTTGCAGACCAGGCTCGTCAGGCTAATGGGGCGGTAGTTCCCGGGGTCCGTCGTGGCTCCCCCTTTGTGGAGTGGGATAACAGTCATGGTGTGTCATTCAGTGGGTACAAAGCCTGAGGTGAGGCTGTGACTGAACATGGTACTTAGGTAGGGTGCCAGTTCATTCTGTAGTTCGTGTAGAACGCAGCCTGGGATATTGTCAGGTCCCATGGATGCTGTGTTCTTGGGTTTGGAAAGTGTGTTTTTTTACCTGTGTAGCCGTCTTTATAGGAGCTTTGCATTCTTCTGGTATAGAGATGGGCCCTCTAGGGGGTGAGAGGGGGGTAAAGTTAGCACTGAACCTATCTCCTAGGATGTTGGCAATATCAGTTGGTTCTGTATATTTAGTGCCATTGTGCTGTAACTCAAAGCACATCTGAGTGTTCCCATTTAGATTCTTGACATAGCTATAGAATGCTTTGTGGTGGTCTTTAGAGTCAGTGGCAATTTTGTTTTCGTAACTAGCTTTGGAGGATTTTATGAGGGATCTCAGCTTCTTACTGAGGTTGACAGGGAGTTCCTCCAGTGAAGGGATTTTACTCTTTTTTGCAACAGTTTCTTTCTTCTGTTGTAGAGTTTGTTTATGGCAGAGGACCACCAGACTGGCTTCCTTTTTTTGGAGGATAACATCTTGTTTCTATTAGGGATAGCATGATCCATGCACTCGTGTAAGTGCTTATAAAGTGCATTTGTGTAGGATTCGGCAGTCATACCTCTATTGTCCGTATGTATGGGTGTCATGAAGTTTGCCACTTCTGTCTTAAGAAGTGTGAAGTTGGCTTTGGAGAAGTTTTTTACGATGGTTTCCCTAATTGGGGGTGGGGGTGGGATGTGGATGTCTAGGCTGATTAGCTTGTGGTAGGATCTGACCAACGAGGAAGTGACCTCTGCTGTGGAACACCAGTTTTCCATGTTAGTAATGACCAGGTCTAGGATATTGCTGCCCCTGGTGGGGGTGTGAATAAGTTGATCCAAGGCGTTGGAATTTATGAATTCTAGAAAACGTTGAGCAAAAGAGTTGGTACACGAGTAGTTTTCCCAGTTAATGGTGGGGTAGTTGAAATCGTGCATTATTAGGGTGTTGGGCTGTACCCTAATACTCTCCGGTGTATCAAGAAATGAGGAGTGTGAATCCTGGGGCATGGTGGGGGGTCTGTAGCAAGCAACAATTTGGATTGCGGTCTTGCCCAGAGTTAGCTGCACTTGGATAATCTTGGATGCATTTTGCTGTGCAACTAGCCTGGAGGTGTGGATATCCTTAATGAATATGGACACGCCTCCGCCTTTAGTGCTTCTTTCTGGGTTAGGTGATGCTCCTAGTTTTTTGTGCACTTTTTTAATGGTCATGGAAATGTGAATGTCAAAGTTCAGTTTATTGTCTATTTCTACTCCTAGTAATTTGGTGTGTTCTGTAGGATGGATGGTGGTGTTGTCTTTTGCTGTGATGTTAAAGTGAGAGCTGTCTAGGGTAAGTTTGGTGGGTTGGAAGATTAGTAATTTTGTTTTGTTTGGATTGAGTATTAGTTGGGCATTGGAAAACCAAGTTTTAATAGAAGAAAATGCTTCCTGTGTGACTTTTTGCAGTTCTGGTAGGGAGTGGGCTGTGCAGATGATGGTTGAGTCATCTGCGTATTGTATGAGTGAAAAGGATCTTTGAGGAGACGAGAAGTGGATCCAAACAACAGATAGACTTCCCATTCTTCTCACTCTGAACCAGTGTCTCTTTTACCGATTTCCCAAAGAGGGAAGAACCATCATAAGAGGCATTGGTGGAAGGCGCCTTGAAGGGCTCCAAAAATTGACACAACTGGAGCCAGGTGTAACGCCCTTGCGGCTCCCTCCATAGCATGAGACAGCAGTCTCATGGACGTGTTGGCAGCCACTTTTAGAGTGGCCATTCGAGTGGAGAAAGTCATTTTGTCCTCCGTCAACACGGACTCTGGGGTAGACTCCATAATTTTCTTCACTAGATCTCTCTGGAGTCAAATGATGTGTGCCATATAGTTCAGCACCCTCACCGAGAAGGCCGCTGAAGCATATGTATACTCGCTTCCCAAAATGGTCCATCGCTCTTGATTCTCAATCAAGGGGATGAACCGTTGGGCTCTCATGAGCGAGCTCTTCTTGGTGGCAGCCGCCACCATCATCGCATCTACTGGGGACCCCTTATTCCAATGTGTCCTATCTGATGGGCGGCTCAACAGTTTGTCGGGGCACTTAGGAATGGGCTCTACAGTGTCCTGCTCCTTCTATGCCCTAGATGTAATCAGATCCATGAGTGGATCAGCAGGAGGGGACACCCAAGAGGTAGATGGGCCTGAGCCGAATGTCTCCAGGAACACAGACTTGTCTGAGGTCGGTCTGGGGGCTGACCCCCCTAGCGAAGGAGCTCTATGATGTCTCCAAAGGAGACATCCTCGGGGGGGGGGTGACCTTGGGGAACCTTCCCCTTCATCCAAGTCCGTGTCTTCTGTGAGGGACTCTGGAGGAAGTCCAAGTGCCTCTTCTTATACTTACATTTGTGGGGTACCTCCTCAGGGGAACTCTCTGAGGAGGACTCCCAAAACCTCTTGTTGTTCCACCGGAACTTCCTGGGGCATAGTGACTGCTGAGATGGCAAGATGGTCGGAACCACACTCAGTGCCAAGGGGGTCTGGACGGAGTCCGAGGATGAGATGGTCAGAGGCCTCGACACCACAAGAACCCTCTCCACCATGCTGAATGCTGAGGGGGGAACGAACCTCCTGGGACGGACTGTCAGGGCCTGTTCCCCCCCCGACATGACAAGGGAATCGGAGCAGAGATGCTGAGTGGAATGCTTTGCTCCAAAGCATTCGGAGCAGAGAGCACCCCCTTGGATTTGACTCCGAGGCTACATCTCTGAGAGTTCGGATTTGATCCAGTCTGATCAGACAAGCTCAAGGCAACAACTGGCATCGAGGTACATGGTACCGTCGGCACTGACCCCTCGACCTCGAGGGTCCTCGGATCCAAAAACTCTGAAAATGGTTTACCTTCATATTGTCGATCACACACGATCAAGCAGCCACTTCATTGTCAAACTGTTTCCGCGAAACCAGAACTGCGAAACCTTCCAAATATCAAATTTTGACATTTCCGACTGGGCCAAACCACCACACCAGTGCTACCATGTGTCAAAAAGGGGGCGAGATTTTGCCGTTTGGAAATGTGGTGTTCGACGTTGTGGACAGTCGCACTTCGGTATTCGCGAAAGTGGGGTTGATCATATTGTGATCGACAATATGTAGGCAAACCCTCTGAAAACATTGGTTGGATTGGAGAAGGAGTTATTGGTCAGAAAAAAGGTTGCAAGGAGCCCCCTCTGGAGGGAGAGGGCACCGGCAAGACCCCCATCTGGATCTGAATGTGGATAAATCTCTGTATCATCTTGTCTCTCTCCGCTTCGCTGAGACTCCGGTTGGAGAAGCAGGGCGCCACCGAAGCATGTCGGGAGAGCCGGTGGGGAGAAGACCTAACTGGGGACCAGCTACGACTCTCCTTGGGCTCAGTGGAGAACCAGGGTGAGTGCAACTGAAGAGACCCAGGCCTAGTTGGAGGCCTAACTTTTGGTGGTGGACCCGCCTGCGACGAGCAGTCAGGGGACCGCTTGCGAAGACGGTCTTTCTTAGTCTTATGCCCTTTCCAGGACCTCCTGACGGGAGTTTGAGTCCCTGAGGCTGGGGAAGAGGAAGTAGATGCAGCAGCTGCTGCTACCCCCGCTGGGGATGAACGGGACTGTATTCCCCTGAAGAGTGGGAGCAAACCCTTCAGAATCAGTTTGTCTCGCCTGCCCTTAAGTGCCCTGGGGTTGAAGCCAGTGCAAATAGGACACAGGGACTTAAGGTGGTCTGCACCAAGGCAAACCATGGACAGAGTGTGGCCATCCACCAGAGATAGCTTATGGCCACACTCTGTGCATTTCCTAAAACCTGCCTTAGGGGCTTCTGCAATCCCCAAAACAGGTACACACACACACACACACACACACACACACACACACACACACACACACACACACACACACGAGAAAGATAAGAAAGTTATTTTGTTTTTTTTTTTTTGTCTGATGCAGAGAGGAAAGAAAAAAGTGTAAGGAAGAAACTAGGAAGAAATCAGACAGAAAAACTAGAGTTTTGTTCACTTATGTGACCAACTAGCTGGCGCTCAGAAACCATGCTTGTAAACACTATGGCGACTAACGAGATGTGACGGGAGATGGGGCCATTATGGGTAAGGGGAGGAGTCTGGAGCTCGGATCCATAGCTGGAAAATATGGCCATGTCGGATCCGAGACCCCACAGGTTGAAGACCAAATGAAGTAAACTACTTCAGATCTGAATTTACTTTATTTTACTTTACTTTGTTTACTAGGTTATTGCACTGGTCATAACTGACCACTTTCAGACACAGCTCAGATTATGTAAATTGCAGATGTCACACAGAACTGCAAAAGGGGAAATACAACATCTTTCATCACGGATACAGACGTGAGAAGGAATCGTTTATAAACAGGTGAATATATACACCTACAAAACCGTTTATATGTTAATGTGCACACACACCTCTTTTCTATGCCTTTTAGCCTTAACGTTCCAAAAGTTCCTTCGGACAAAGTAGTATACCCCGTACCTGTGTCATGTTTAAATATGATATTTATTAACTCTTAGCATTTCTTGTCAACAGTGACTTTGACTCTTATCTCATTGTTTCTACTGCACTGTCAGTGTAGTCATTATCTGTACTTCTCACTTTGACGGTAAACACAAACAACTCTTTTTCAAGCTTCTGTTCATTCATTCTCCAACTACCTGCTTCATTCAATCCAGAGTAGCTGGGGATCCACAGCCTATACCACCATTCAGTGGGTATGAACTAGGAAACTATGCTGGACAGGACACCTGCCTATTACAGGACAAATGCCAAATTATGTTGGAGGAAACTAGTGTGTCCAGCAAAATCTCAGAAGGACACATGGAGAACATACAGAATGTGCAAAAAAGGTACTTCAGTCAAGAACCCCAAACCACAGTGCCAAGTACTGTAGGGAAGAAACACTAATCTGTGCCAGCATGCCAGCACATGCAACAAATGCAAAGTTTTTCAATACACTTTTTTCTTTTAGACATATCTGAAAATGGTGCCTCAGCACACTTGCTTCTTTTGTAGGCATCAAAAACTGGTTCTTTCTAGCATACCTTGTACAAAAATGATTAAGTGCAAGATAATGATTTGTCTCATGCTTACAGCTACAACCAGTATAAGATGTTTGAATGTAAATAAGCACCATAGTTCCTGAGCACTTCATAGTTCTCTTACAGCCGTTATTGTCACAACGTATTCTTACTTTCTCATTTTAACTTACTTATAGCTTATCCTGCACAATTCCATTTTCTCACTTAATTCCTTTAACTGTGTACTAGAAAGCACACATCCACAAATTCTGATAATGTTAAAACTCCCCTTGTTTATTTATTAGAATGAAAACTATTTTTCTCATTAATGAATTATGCAACTCACTAATTCCCATGTAGGCTTGATTCTTTAGCTCAGTAATGTACACAAATACCTAATGTATCTACAGGACATTGTAAAGAATAAATGGCAAGCCTTTTCTAGGCTCAGTGGAATCAGTTACATATAAATAAATGGAATCTGTTGTAACAATGCATGCAGAATAAAGTTCAGGAAGAGGAGTAAGGTTTAAGGAAAGGCAGGAATTGAACAATTTATGTACTACTGGACCGAATGACAACTGTCAAAGAAAAAAATTGTATAATGTATAGTGTATGTAAATGACCAAAAATGTTAATATGGTTTATTTTCTTTTCTAATAATGAATGCATGCCTATATCATGAAGTCTGAGTTACTTTTTAAACTCTGTTATTAAACAGAAAAACAAAAGCATTAAATAACTTCAAAGCTTCTTCGCCAGCAACACTATACTACCATTCTTAGCTTCCCTGCCACTCCACTCATGCTGAGAAGCAGACTCCTGCATCCAAAGTGTTAAGTTTTCTGCTGAAGCACATCACTAAGACACTTCTTTGGTGGTTGAAACTGGACCACTTATTTAACTATGACTTATATTTTTATATGTTTGTAGGTATACTAGACTCATTTTTTCAATTTTTCATGTTCATACTAGACTAACTGCTCTTTTGGACCATTTTAAGCTTAGCCAATTACCCCATGTGCGAATCAAACCCTGCACCTTGTGTCTGTGAGGTAAACATTTTAACCATTAGACCAACATCAAGGTACTGATAATGACTACCGGGGCCCTCCCAAGAATTATGTAGCTGGGGACTCTACCCATCAGTGAGGAAGAATGAAAGACTCAACATCATATTTAGCAGTTATGTACGTACCATAATTTATTTATTTATTTTATTTATTTGAAGTTTGGTTGCCAGGATGGTCCACTGGGCCAAATGAGCCCATTTTCAATGGAGTCCTGGGGAGAAAAGCTCCATGGATACAATATATAAAAACATAGTGAAAATACAATATATAAAAACATAGTAAAAATGCAAGAAGAGTACATTTAAGCCAAAGTAAATCATAACACAAATAGAAGGTAAAGCATAACAATATGTAACAATTCACATGAGTTTACAAATTTTTTTTTTAAGTCTCTATAATCACTAAGATAGACATTTAGTTAAAGACAATAGTGTGAAGGTATGTACACAGAATTAAATGTAAGTGTTTATTTACAGTATGTAAGTTCCTGTAGAGATCATCTGGTTTGGCTAAGGGATAAGATAGTAGCTGGGAATGTTAAGCAGGATGGGAACATGAGCATTCCCACAGAGATTGTAAGTGTGAGTGAAGGAGAGTTTTAAAGGAGGGGAGACTGCAGGTGCTGCGAATATAAGGTGAGAGGGAGTTCCGGAGACGGGCTAGGGAAAAAGAGAGTAGGAGTTTGCCTGCTGGATGGGCGGGTTTGTGGAGTTGATCAAGTTCTGAGTGTTGGTTCTTAGGGGTCTGCTGGGTATGTGCAAAGTGAAGGTTGAGGCAAGAGAAGGGCAGAGGGAGGGCTTGAATATGAGCTTGTGGGCATGAGTTAGTTGAGTGTAGATAAGGTAGTTGGGAAGTTCTACCCAATTTAGCTTGTGAAGAGCAATGCAGTGATGAGAGGAGGATCTGTGGCCAGTGATGAATTTGGCGATTTTATTATAGCAGGAGGAGAGTTTTGTTTTGGTAGAGGATTGTAGATTGGTAAGGAGTGGTGCACCATAAAGGAGGGAAGGTATGAGATATGTGGAAGCGAGGAGGAATCTAGTGGATGGGGTGAGGAAGCGAATATGGCGATAGAACATACCAAGTTTCTGGTGAGTTTTTTTATGTTACTTTGTATATGGGTGTCAAATTTAAGCTGATTATCAATAAGAACGCCTAATAGTTTAGCACTGGGAACAATTTCAAGGATAGTACTGTTGTGACTGGTTATGGACAATGAATTTATGTTGATAGTTAAGGTTTTGGATGGGGTGAATAACATGAGTTTAGTTTTTGATGGATTAAGAGCTGGATGATTATCTAGCATCCATTGTTCAGTGGTAGAGAAGGCATCTTGTGTTAGTTGTATCAGGGTGGGAATGGAGTTAGCAACACAGATAATTGTTGAATCATCTGCATATTGGATGACTTTAGCATTAAGGATAGTGCGGTGGAAGTCATTGATGAAAATGTTAAACAGTAAGGGACCTAATATAGAACCCTGGGGTACACCAGTGGCAGTGTTGAGAAATAAGGAAGTGGATTTCTTCCATTTGACGGCTTGTTGCTTATTGGAAAGGTAACTGGTAAACCAGTTAATAGAATTGGGTGAGAGTTGTAGATTAGAGAGTTTAGTCAGAAGTAGAGAGTGGGAGATAGTATCGAAAGCCTTAAAAAGATCCAAGAGGAGTGTGGAAACAATACAGCTAGAGTCGCATGCTTTATTTATGGTTTCAAGGAAGGAGAGTAGAGCAGTAGTAGTGCTGTGACCAGGTCTGAATCCATGTTGTGTGGGAGTAAGTAGGTGATTGTTGATGAGGTGGGGTAGAAATTGTATATGAATACATTTCTCAAGTATTTTACAGATGGGGGATAGGATGGCAATAGAGCTAAAGTTGGAGATGTTATTATTGTTTCCACCTTTGTGGAGGAGAATAATATATGCTTTCTTCCAGATTTGGAGTACATAGCCTTCTTGAATAGACCGGTTTATAAGAATACAGATGGGGAAGGCAATGGCATCAGCAGCTGTTTTTAGGAAAAAGGAAGGGATATTATCAGGGGCATTAGAGCATGGTTTTAATTTTAGGAGGATATGTGGGAACTTGGCATATGTGATGTCCATTTCTTTCTTCCTCATCTTCCCTCCTAGCCATCCCCTGACCTTACATTTCCTAGACGGAAACTGGACATTACAGGAACTTTAAGTTCCAAGGTTTTGTCACAATTCCCTCTCATCTGTCCTGTCTCTGTAAATCAGTAGAAATAGGCAGCAAACTCGATCTGAGGAGTCAGAGGTAGTGTGATGCACTGTGGGAAGAGGGAGGAGCTCAAGATCAGGATCTGGAGTCTGGTAAACACAGCCGAGTTGGATCCGAGGATTGGATCTGTAACCCACCAGTGAGGAAGAATGAAAGGGACAACATCATATCCACAAGTTAACAAACAGTTAAAGCTGCAAACATAGTCTTGATCAGATCCTCCTTGAGCCCACACTCAAAGGAGGATGACAGCTTTTCTAGTGTTAGATCCATCAGAAAGGCAAGAACTCAGATAGATGAGATTAACAGTTGCAGGATTTAAGCTCAGTTATGGCACAGGAAAGCACCATCCTCTTACCCACTGTCACTGCTTTAAGCTCCTCATTTATCTGCAAGGTATTAAAATTTAGTGGTATCAAAGTTCTGTACTGGAATGAAGAGACCATTGAAAAGTCATCAGGATCTCACTCAGCCAGAAGCCTTTAGAATTTAATCTCCTTCTAAAGGAGAAAGGAACAGAATACGCAAGTTTGCATTAATAGCATCCTTAACGGGTCCAATAAGGTAGTGGGATGATCCAAGAACCCCCCCCCCCCTCCTTCTGCCAAAAACACCTGCTCATCCACATGAAAGGTCTTATCAACTATATATTTCTTAAGAAAGATGGCCCTTAGGAGCATTCTCTTTCTTAAGGACTTCCAAGATGGCTACACACTGATCTACAGTTTGATTGTAGCTCTCCTAATATGAAAACTGCAGCTGTGGAAAAACGCCACTAAAGCTAACACACTGGATAAAATGTAGTCTCTGGCATGAAATGACACTGCTTGGATACCAGCAAAGTTGAAATGTTGAGAAAGTAACAGAAAATCAACCAAAAGCAGGATAAGAGAAATCTCTATCAAGGATGAACCTTGCAGCTGTTCAGCCAAAAAAAAAAAAATAGGCAGCTCAAGTTTCAACTTCGTTAGAGGAGATGGCTTCCAGTAATTTAGCGGAAAAAATAAATAATAAATTAAATGAACTGAGACATGTTTATAGATAAGTAAAACACTGAAGAAATATATATATATATATATATATATATATATATATATATATATATATATATACACACACACACACACACACATATATATATATATATGTGTATCTATGTATATATATATGTGTGTGTGTGTATATGTGTGTGTATATATATATATATATATATATATATATATATATATATATATATATATATATATAGTCAAAAGGCTGGAAAAATAAAAAAGCTTTAATTAGCTATTCAGATGAGCTGATAAAACAAAAAGTTGAGCACAACGAATCTCAAAAAGAGCCGTTTCAAAAGAAATTACAGAATTTGATACACTATAGGCAATGAGAAAGAGATAGGGGAGTGCTAAGCGAAATACCAGTTCAGGTACAGTTTTCACACTGTAGAACAGAAGCTGGTGTTAAAACAGGATAATTAGTAGGGCATATAAAATATTGTAAAATAACTACAGTTTAATCAGAGGATGTTAGAAAAGATTAGGAAGAAAGACTGGAAAGGCGGTTTACAAAGGAACATCTCTGTGGCTCCCAAGTATGCAACAAAATCCATGTGGTTTAGGATTTTTGTTTAAGTGTGTGCATAGGTATTTTATACCCCAAGCAAACATCAGAGAATTGTTCCTCAGGTAAATGGCAAATTAGGGGTGTGATGGGAAAGACAGAGGTAACTGGGAACATTTTTTAAGAGTGTGGCAAGTTGGTAGATTTTAAAAGTTCCCTACAGCCAACGGGGGGGGGGGGACAGTTGCAACTGAAGAAATTATTATTTTGAGCTGGGACACAGGATCTGAACTGCCAAGACACAATAAGGCTATGCTAAGTTTAATGCTATTTGTTGTCAAAAAAGCAATTAGTAGAATATGGAAATAAAAATCTAAAACAACTGTAAATGACATACTGAATATTGCTGAGAAGAACTGGAGGGTAGGATCTTTAGATAATGGAAGGATCAAATAACATATAAATAAATGTAATTTACTGGAAAAATACATGCAGAACAATGTTCAGGAAGACAGATCAGCTTTAAGGGAAAGTAGGGTGTGGGCAATTTATGCACTTTTGGAGTGGGGAGGTTGGCATAATGGTTAAGGTGTTTACCCTACAAATACAAGGTGCAGGGCTTGATTCTCACATGGGGTAACTGGCTAGGTTTAAAATGGCCCATGAAGGCAGTTAGCCTAGTACTAATCTATGAACCTATGAACCTAAATACATATATGTAAACTTCATAAAAATGAGAACGTTACCAAGAATTTCTTGTCTACTAATGTATGTGCGTGTATCTAAGCCACTGTGTAAACTGTGATTTCATAAAGATGTTAAAAAAGATGGTCTCAGGGTCCTCTGACAATGTATGGTGGTCAGGAGCTGGCAGGACTGCATGACAGAAGACCTGGTGATCGTCAAGTAGGACTGTAGAACAATACTACCAGTGGCAGCACCAGGACATGAAAAGCATGCACATGGCCCACTGGTGGCATCAGGCCATGTTTCCAAAGTATGTGTTCCCACCTGTGCAAGAAGAGATTACACCAGACTTTAAAAAAAAAACTGTATGAAGTCTAGTGTCTGAAAAGTGGACCCTGGTGTGGCAGGAATAACTGGTCCTTTTAGACATCATTCCTAGTTAGATCGGGGGGGGGGCTTAACCTTTATTTCACTACACTTTAATGGGGGGGGGTCAATGCAGAATGGTACCAACAAGCTTCAACCAGCAGCTCTATGGACCTCTCCCTGGGATCCATCTGATTTATTTGGTGCATTCTCCAAAGTGGTTGCCAGGGTTCCTCCCCATCCTGGGCTCCTCATTAGCCATTAAAGTGGGACATATGTGATTAATCAAGCTCTTTCTCATTCAAGTGGTTGACACTGTTGCCCCTACTGGGTTCTCCATTAGCCACTAAAGTGGGGCATATGTGATTAATCAAGCCCTTTCTTATTCAAGCAGAGAAATGTGACACACAGGACCTGGAAGGTTGTTATTAGCATGTTCTCTTCAATTCTCTAGCCATTTGACAGTGTTTTAGCAAAGGTCTGGGGCTACACACAGGCTTCTCCTAATGATCTTCCTGCAAGGCATTTTTAACCACCACCACTACCATCCAAGCAGTATGAAAATCAGAAGCTTTCCTTTTCTACATTTACTGCTAGATAAGCTAAATTACTGACATTTATGGCAGTACTTCACAACATGATCCTTTTCCAATCATTCCAACCAGTAGAGAGAAAGTGCTGGTATGGTCTTGATTCACGCTGCTAACAATGTGTGCACACAGAAGGTTTATGTACTTTAGGCATCAAATGTAGCAACTTTTCCACTCTGACGATCTAGCCTGAAATTTAACATAGGCATCTTGCAGAAATGAACTGGTAGGCTTAGTGTCTAGGTGAAATCTCCTAATATAAGACATCACACCATTCATAGTGTGAATAAGGAGGCCCTAAAAGGAGTGTCAAAGAAAATATAGTGAAATGGAGTGGAAGAAAGCATAACACCAATCAAAGGACCACCAAAAAAAATCCAAAATGATAAAACTCAGTGTAAAGGAATAGCTTTGAACACAGAGCCAGAGCAAGGGTGGGAAAGTGAAACTCCACCAAGGTACCATCAGGAGATGCCAATCTGTTTTCAGACCACTTCTGGCATTCAGAAACAAAAGCTGGTATTGCATTTGCCATCAGAACTGAAATGCTTTAGTGCTCAGTATGTGGCATAAACTAACAAGCAGTTTGTTACAGTTTAAAAGTAAAGACCCCCCCCCCCTTTTTTTTGCTCCACAACTTAAAAATGACATGAGGGCAGCTCCATATCTTAAAGTTGAGGTGAGGGTGGCAGACTGGGGGAGGGCACCAGAAAGTACAGTTGTGTTAAATCTTACCATAACAGTAGATGTCCTTCTCTTCACTGCTACAGTAATCTTCACCTTATGGAGTTCTGCAAGTATAGCCCAACGTCTGGTCAGTGTACCAAAGCCTTTAGATCTTGTATGTGCCATACATCACACATATGCTCCACAAGCAGGACGTAGGACATAAAGGTGATGTACTGACACAGTTATCCAAATCTGAAATCTGCCTGTAGAGAACAGTTTCCATAGGACAAAAGGAGGCTATGCACATCCAAAGGGAGAAAATGCAGAAGGATAAGTGGGACCCTTGCCAGGGGGGTAACCAAATCAAAACCCGTAAGAAAAAGGGAGACAGAAGAAGGGACCAAGTGCAGGATCCTCTCAGTAGCAGACTGAAATAAAAAAATGGAAGGGAGTTGTACTGTCTGATTTAAGGACAACACATTAACAGCCATGGGCATAAAAGAAAGATTAGTATGAAGCGAGACTGTCTCTGTGAAAAAACAAAACAAAACAAAAAAGAAGGAATGGCCATAAGAGCCTGGAGCTCAGAACCCCCAAGAGTGTCTAACAGGTACAGTGTTGCAGCAAAGCTGAACCTGAAGGCTAAAAAGGAACCCGAGTCAATTTTTCCAAAATAGAATTGAGGTCCCAAGGAGGGGCAGTAGGCTTCCTTGGTGGCCTAAAATGTGGGACACCTTTAAGAAATTGTTCGACCTCAAAATGAGAAGCCAAAGGAGGATTCAAGGGCAGACAGGCAGAAATAGCAGATGAATGGTCCTTCACGGAAGAATAGGCCACCAGACCGGAGCAATTCACACAAATACAAGAGAATAAGAGGGACCCCACTGAAAAAGGGTCCTGGCTACGAGCATGGCACCAGACAGAAAATCTTTTCCATTTGGCCATATAACATTTTCTGATTGCTGGTTTTCCTGTCTCCTGTAAGAGCATGTACTCAGAAAAAAAAAACAGTGCCTAAAAGTGTCAGTTGAGGGGGACAAGTGAGGAAGGATGAGTGAACCCTTGTCCTGTATGAGGAGGTCCAACTAGTGAGGTAACCTGTGGTGATTGCCTTGGCCAGATGCATTAAGAGGGGGGAAACAGTGCTGACTTGGACAAAAGCGAATCACTAGCAAAATTTTGGGAGGAGTTCAGCTGAATCTTCTGAGACTTTTAGAAGTAAAGGGAGGACAGGAAAGACGGGCAGAAACATAACCCTTCTAAGGGGAAGCCCTGATGGCATGGCATTCTGGAAGAGGAAAGAAATCTGCCTGTTCAGAGGTGAGGCAAAAAAATCTAAGTTAGAAATACCCCACTAATGAACTATGTCCAGAAACACATCTCTGTGAAGCAACCATTTGTGGGCCTCTGTTTTGGACCTGCTCAAACAGTCTGCCACTAGGATTGCGCTTTGAGGGAATATACATGGCCTGAAGAGTTAGCTGAAAACTGATAGCAAGATCCCAGACCTGAAGAGCCAGCCTGCAAAGAAAGTAAGACTTTGTGCTCCTCTGCTTGCTGACATACATCATCACTGGGTTGTTTTCTGTGTAAACCTTCAGGGGGCCTGGAGACAGTGTGGGATGAAAAGCCTGAAGGGACAGAATTGGAGCTTTCATCTTTTTGATGTCAACATGGTTTGATTTCTAATTGTGGTGCCAGAGACCCAGAACTTTCAGTTGACCAAAGGAAGCCCACCCGCTCACCCCATGTCTGAAGCATCGGTGAATAGTTCTTTGGAAGGAACTGGAGGCTGAAAGGTCAGGCTTGGGTTAAGGGTAAGTTGCTGAATCCACCACTCAAATTCCCGCTTTAGACAAGGAAGGAGAGGCACTCTGAAATTCAGAGGGTGGCAATGATGAAGCCAAAAACTTGGGGTACCACTGAAGCTTTCACATATGTAATCTGAGAAGAAGCATTGGAATAGAAGAGGCCATGAACCCTAGGGGACTGGAAAAAAACTCCCTGGCTGGAATGAAAGAAAATTATCAAAGAGAAAACCTCTGGAGGTGGAAGAGAGGCCAACGTTGGCACTGTCCAAATCCTGTA